>NC_139322.1:25766223-26376223 GCF_056507025.1 Lutjanus erythropterus
TATGTAGCAATTTGTTTTCTCTTTTTATATAAAGTCCTATACCTTTCCAATTTCCTTAAAGATTATCCCCAACAAAAATATATTTTTCTCTAACTGTTAATATTGCAGATTCATGTGTGACTGGAATGTATTTTGTATTCAATTTAAATGCATGCATACATTTTGTATTTGCTTGTTCCTGAGATGTGGACATACAGATGTTAAGAGGCTATATACATTACCCTCTTCAACTCAACTAGGAGGCCAACGTCCACTGCCGACATAACTGTGTTTCAGAGGCTGTATGATTGCCAGAACAGGAGTCCTTGCCATCTAATCAATGAAAAATGTTTTTTCTGACAGAAATCTCCACATATCAAAGGTTTTTAATACCAAATTACAGCATTATTTATCCTTTGGTGTTCCTCGAGGTCTTGGTACCTTAATGTGGTATTTTGGAGGACCATTTTTATCTATTCTTGAGTGGTTCAAAATGGTTACGTTTGGGACCAAATCTGTATAATAAATGGAATTAAATCAAACATTAATGCAACAATTTATGAGACATTATAATGGGTTATGATAGAGCATTGGAGTAGCCATCATATACTGTAATCATACTCTTAAGCCAGTAAACACTATAAACTTACAAAATTTAAATGGCTATATAGCCAACACCTATTTTTCTATGACCAACGTACAGATTACGTGTGACAATATTACCCTGAAGAAGCCAAAATGTGAAAAAAGTGAATCATAAACTTAAAAATAAAAAGATTCAGAGTTGAGTTTGCATCTCTCTTTTCATTCCTCTGGTGTTTGACTTCGATCACACTTCCTGGTGTACAGGTGCAGGGCTCTGAGGGCTCTGTTTAGCCCAAACGGTGGAGTGCATAATTCTCAATTTGGCACGGCACATCGCAAAAAGCATCATCCATGAACAAACAACCAACAAACAAACCCAAAATAACTAAACCGATGAGAGACATGCCATCTTTCACATAATTAACCACCACTGTGCTGGTTAGACGTGAGTTTTACTGTGTAAATACTATATAGTAAAGATTTCCTCTAACTGGTTTAAAAGCCTTGTAACTAATATGTCTCGGGTGGGTGCCTGAGTGTAATAGGGGACGGCCTCTTTCTGCTGGTTAACTAAGTGCTTCGAGAAAAAAAGAAAAATATATATTACAAGCAAAGAAAAAAAGAGTATCAACTCTAGCAGCACCCAAGGACGGCAACGCATCTGGCTAAATGAAGATAAATGCCTGTGGACCATTAGCAACAAGATAAGATCTTTAACAAGCCTTGTTTAAGAGTGTCTGAAGGCAAATTAATTCACAGTTACTCTGCCGGCAGACAGTGTGTTTTCGTGTAACGCATGTATATTTATGATGGAATTAGTTTCAAAAGGAAGTCCCCAGAGGAGTGTTTTTGAGTGGAAACACTGGTACAGTGCAATTGATTTCACTCTATTTATGCACTTTCCCACTGGCAGTTCGTCTCGCACAAGCAAGGAGGCGGTTTCTAATCTTCTATGTAGTATCCACTAATAAAGAGAACGATCAGTGAGTTGAGACAGCAGGGCAAACACAGTTAACAGGCAGATTTGTAATGATAATGGAGCAGAAATAGACTTGGCTGTTTAACATCAGGGATGAATCATCCAGAGGCAAATCTATCCTTAACATTGGTGGTAGAATGCAGCAGTGTCTACATATGTAGTAGTAAAAGATTTAATACTTCTGTGAATGTAAGTTTTATTTCTCTTAAATCCTGATGACATTTTGTGCACAATTTTCTTTTAAATTTCATGTTAATGAGCAATTTTTACCAAGATAATCCCTCTACCTGACAGGTATAGCATATAGAGATGCTGATTAAATAGCATGATAATTGCATGCTGACTAGGATGATAAACCATGCCAACAGACCAATCTGAGGAGATTTCTGGAATTATTTTGTACTGCCTAGGGGCACACAAGTGTGATTTTTGCATTGTCTCGCCCTGCCTATTTTACTTAATTTGTTTATTTATTCAATTTTAATTTTGTTATTTTAATTGTTTTTTGGGATGGAATGTCTCCTTTGATGTGTGGAGCTATCACATACAAAAAGTTTAATTATTAAAAAAATAGCATGATTACTGCACAGGTGTGCCTTGGAGTGGTGATAATAGGTCACTCTAAATGTGCATTTTGACCTTGATAAAAGACATTTATTAGTTACTGAAAAGTGGATATTTCACATATGGCTCCAAATAGTATTTTTTTTTCTCCTCAAGGGCAAAGTCTGTTTGGCCTACCCTAATACCCGAACCAATCACACCTCAAGCTAAACTTAACCAACCCAACCAATGAAGACAACAAGCACTAGCCAATCAGAGGCAGAGAAGGGCAGGTCATGACTTCGCCCTCCTGGGAAAAGAATTTGGTATCTGTAGCCCTATGTAAAATAGCCATAGTTCAGCATTTTAAGGTAAAACTACTGGCCTATTATTAAAATGCTAAATTATGTCTATTTTACGTAGGGCTGAAGATACATTTTGTTTTTGTCATAACTCGTTCTTCACGACCTCTGATTGGCTCATACTCTTTGCCTTTATTGGTTAGCTGGGTTAGGTTTAGGCATGGGGAGTGATTGGTCAGGGTAAGAATATCAGGGTAAGCCAATAAAGAGTAGAATAGGGTGGGTCATGACTTTGTCCTCCTGGGAAAAGAAAATATTGCTATCTGTATGTAAAACAGCCACAGCCTTATGCCTAACAAATGTCTTTTTTCAACATAAACCTGCACGTTTTAGACAATTATAACCAGTCCAAGGCACACGTGTGCAATAATAATGCTGTTTAATCAGCATCTCTATATGGCACACTAGCATGGATTTTAACAAGTTTGCAAAATTAACCCTTTGAGAAATAAGCCTCTTGTGTGCAGAGAAGAAGATCTTTTACTTCAACTCACGAAAAAGCAAAAACAAAAGTGCTGCATTAATATTTTTGTTAATATGTCTTTTAAGAGTCATGATAATGGAGAAGATAGCGAAAAGAGAGGAACTGTCTCAGGCTCTGAAGTCTGGAAATGTGCAGCATCAGCGTGTGTGTGTGTGGACATGAGTCAGTCTGTCTAAACTCACTTCCATAATGAGGTCCCCAGTTTTAGGGACAGTAAACTCACTCCGCAATTGAGTGGTTTCCAAACTACGAGAAATGTTTACTTAGCAGCTGAGGAAACAGCAGTCTCCATGTGTTTCGGGTTAAAGGCACATTTCCGCGTTGAGATGTATAATTGCTAAGCGTGGCGCACTTTGAGCAGCGTGGTAAGGCAAACCCCAAAGCCGCAAACGGTGAATGATAAGTAGCTCGCCAGCTCCCAACATGTGTTTCTCATCAAACATCCCGGACCTGAAAACAATTTCCCAATTTCCCCCATGGCCTGAGACAACAGAGGGCCTTGTGCCGACTCGCAGGGAAAATTTAAGATCAACACTATAGCTATAAAGCAGAGTTTATGATTTGTTTAATGGGTGTTTTGATGTGAATTATACTTTTTATACACTACTGCTGTCCAACAAGGCACTCATAGCAAATGAAGTAGACACTTTTTAATCCAATCTGTGATTTGGAGATGATGAATGAAAAGAAAAAATATCCCTTGTCCCTTTATGCAGGAGGGAACTCATTGTTTTAAGTGGGCCTGACAGAAAATCTTAGATAGTACTGTTTCAGACCAGCATGGGGTCAAATCAGATCATTGCTCCTATGTGCTCACACATGCTGATTTGCTTTCGACACCCCTCAGAGAGGCTGTGAGGCTGAGAACTTGAAACAGCGCAAAATGAGCTCTGACTCGACAGTTTTTGATGAACCTCGTCCAGGGAAGAGATTCATATTTTTCTTCCTCGTTTGTGCTGAAGCAGATGTGTCCGCATATGTTTTCCTGCGATATCCAGATGCTACAGTGAAACACCCATGTGCTTAACAAGCTGTGGACATAAAACATTGTCTAAGATTGTCTCTTCCAAGGCACTTTTTTAGAGCCCGGAGATCATAAAGCGATTTACGAGCGGTGTTATAAAAAGCAAGCAACATTTCATCTCAGCACATAAGTTTTTAGAACAGTCACTCAGTCAGATTCACCTAAACAGTTACAATTTTGAGGAGATTATGAAGACTGTCCATAAAAATCAAGGCGAAGAGGAATGACAATATGGTTAAAGATTATGTTCTCATGATGAGATGCTCCATGCTATCTTGTGTTCCGATGATATACAGTATAATAAGACTGTCCGTCACAGGTAGTTATGACTCGGGCCGAGCACAAGAGATTTTAGTACACAGAAGCCCTCAAGAAACCTTTTCTCCCTCCTCATCAATCCGGAGATTTCAAACTGCAACTTTACGTTTACTGAGCTCCTCTTTAATTCCAGAGTTACTGCCTGTCGAGCTTTCCTCAAAACATCAATCACATATAACAGACCTTAAAGGTGCAGCCCGTAACTTTCATGTTCAAATTACAGCAAAGATGCACTTAATGCCAGCTTTGTGAAGTTCTTTCATCTCATTGTTGTTAGTTTACAGTTAAGATATAATACCAGAAAATATGTAATTTAGCGAAACATTTAAGATACAAATTAAAGTAAAAACAACTGATAAAATCTGGGGTAAGACCAGTAAAACTAATGTAAGGAGAAGAGTGCAACAAATCACAAAACTCACATTTTATATGATATTAATTAATTAATCTTATACTTTTGATTTTGTTTTAGTCATTGTCTTGTGACTAAAATACCATTTACTTTTAGTCATATTTTAGTGATCTGAATTTATTTGGTTTAGGTCAGAGCTGGAGATTCTGGAAAAATAAAGGGAGTCAGGTCAGACTCTGCTCAGCTCCCCCTAACATTTTTGTCTGTTTATTTGTTGTTGAAAAGTGTCAATATATTTTGTCATAGTTTTTGTCATCATCTTTTACTTTTTATTTAGTTATTGTTTAATTTTTGTCATTGATGAAATCTACAGTGAAAATTATAAGCAAATGGATTTAACACTGGGATCAACTACTTACCATTAGACCACTTTAACTGAAATTACTGATATTCCCGCAAAGTGTAAAATGTTTTTGTTCCTAAGTAAAGGGTGCTGAATTGCTGATGAGGTGGTACCCACCTCTGCTGCAGCCAGCTCCTGCGAGAGCTCCTGGATCCTCTGCTGTTGCTGGATCAGGAGCTCCTGGACGGAGACCAGGGTCTGCTGCAGCTGGCTGACTGTGAAAACAAGCAGAATAACAAATGATAAAATTCTGCACACTTCAAACAAACCAAAAAAGGGGAAATAAGCTTGAATGATAAGGTTGTTTTGGTGCCTCAAAACTGAACATTTTATTTGCAGAGATGATGACAGAATTGAGGAGACTCAACTTGTGTCACTGATCAAAGCTGTCCTCTAAGAATTGTAATCAAAGCTAATACCCGGTAACTTTAGTCGCAGCTTTTTGGTCTGAGGCGCTGGGGGTAGAGGGTGCGAAGGGGAGGAAGGGGGGCACATAGGATGGAGATATTAATCTCTAGTGCCTGAACTTAAATCAAATAACAGTCTCTAACCTTCCATTATCCACCCAGACACTGCCTTCTAATGCATCTTAAATCCTCAAACGATCAACAAAGGAAAAAACAAGGCTCTCATTTGGGAGGAGGCTGCCAGACAAAATGTCCCCCCTAATCCTAATAAATATTGTTCTTTTTCCATTGACTTTGAAGATTGAATTAGTTCAAGTGTTGGTGTTGGACGAGGGTGTATGATTTCAAATAACACCGGGCACAGTTTGTTGCCCCCTGCTTCCAGTCACGCGTGTATTACCAAACAATGCATTAAGTTTCCCCGAGCTGATTATATTACAGAAAACCAATAAACATTCATATAAATCATGGGCGTGTAAAGTGTTAAATCAAGCCTAATAGGATTAACATCAACAGATATTGTGGCGGTCCACTGCTGAGGTTGTCAGGCCAATGGTTAAAAGCCTGTGCTGTAGCCGGCTGGACGGGATGTAAAGAACCCTCCTCTCACATTAACCCAGGCCGGGACAAAAGACAGAGCCTGGCTCAGAGGCTGTGTTTCTTTTGAAAAACCAGCACAGACAAAATATTTGATCTTTCAAAGAAGCTAATATCTTGTAGTGACACCTGTGTTTAAATGGGTGGAGTTGTATCAATATGGGTGGGGTGCTGAAACGTTTGATCTTTTCATGCTTGCAGAATCTTACTACGGGATACGAGTTTGAGCAGGATCGTTATTGTACAAACAGTCTGAGTTTGTTACGTGGTTTGTGATTGAGAGTGTGACGAGGCTTTCAGAAGAAGGCGATAAAACTACAATACTGCAGCCATCCCTGAAAAAAAAAACGGGTGTTACTCTGGTTTTGAGTCACAATTAGGATCATTTTTGGATCAGCAAAAAAAGGGGTTAGGGTGAAATTAATTTAAAATGGACTATTTTAGCTCTCATGTAGTTGCATCTCTGTCTGTAGTCACCAGTAGCAAACTTGCTAAATGTCCTGCTCACAGCACTATCTGATAAGTTACACATCCCAAACATTAGCCTATCAACACTGAAGGCTACTGTGTCTCAGATAGGCAGAAAGACTGGAACTGCTACGGCGAGCAAGTGGAGCTATGTGTCGAAGAGAAGGCAGCAGATATTACTGGCGTTCCAATAAACATAACAATCTTATGATCTGTTTCTATGGTGACAAGCATGCCCTGTTTCCTGGTTACACCACTGAAAATACCCGAAGTCACAGCATACAGGATTTCCTTCATTCCTTATGGGAATGGATGTGCATGTAGATGCTGCATCCGGTAGCTGCATCAAACTTCACAACTTTTCTCTTTCACGAAATACACTTGCAGGCTTTGAAAAATTAAACATAGGTAAAAATCCTACGGGATACAAGTTTGAGCATGCTTGTCGGCCATTAGGCAAACACTTTTGAGTTTGTCACTCGGTTTGTGACCCACAGTGTGACCAGCCTCTCTGAAGACGGCAATAAAACTAAAATACCGCGGCCATCCCTGCTTAAAAAAGGTGTTACTCTGACAGGGTGTGCACGCTAAACCAAGCGCTGCCCTATTAGTCTCCGATTCCACATCGCCACAAAACGGCTTATCCAGATGTGTAGGTCAGCCTGCCAGCCGGTAATGCTGTGCCTCCTGAATTACCACTGGCACCACTTTTTCAGCGACTTCAGCCAAACAGTCTGATTCTTTTCACGTCTCTCCACAAAGTCAACTCCTTTGTACTGTTGAGACACTTGACAAAAATGCCTAACTTCTTATCCCCAGTTATCATAGATATGAAGCCAGGAATAATGAAGTCAATGACTTTGGCCAGGCATGAATCAGAAGGAAGCTGGAGCTGTGTGTGTGTGTGTGTGTGTGTGTGTGCGTGCGTGAATCGGAGACAAGATTATGTGTGAGGCTTGCAGCTGCTGTGAGGAGGGTGCACATTGTGTATTCAGTAAATTATTCAGTAAATACCTCGATATAATGTACACTACATATGTCCAGGCCTGTCTCTGTCTTTAATGGCCAGCTGGTCACCAATATGGCTCCCACCGACAAAGAGTGCCCAAACAGCCGCACAATTCCATTACAGCCTGGGCGCGCTGAAGTAGTTCCAAGATCCATTCATTAATTGTCTGTGTGAAGTTGTAGGCAAATCATAATGGGAGTCAAGGCCCCTACTCTCGAGCTGGGGCTGGCGAGAGAGACTAATGTGGTCCCCATTCAAAAGGATACATCACCTCATTGCGCCCGGCACTAGAGAAATACATGAACTTTAACAAAAGGGGGTTCAAGCAATTGGCAGCGGCGAGGCAGTCGGTCGCTATTACTCAGTGCAGTGAGGAGAGAGGGAACGAGACGAGAGGAAGACAAAGGGAAAGCAGAGGGAGAAAACTCTCAGTGTAATTGCAACCCCTCTCCCCAACTGTTAACTACAACAGTCATTAACTACAATAGCAGCTTGGCTACTGCAGTCATAGCAAATTAGTTCCCCACACTGGCTGAAGAAAAGACCCATGTTTTTTTCTTGTTTTTTTTCCCATTGGAGTCTCACCTACTCAATACAAAAAACAGGAGGAGGACTCTTACTAGGGCTGCGTGATATATCGATATTGTCATTATAAGACTAGGTTCACAGATCAATTTGGCATAAGTGTTGTCTTTTCTTGGTTTTAAAGGCTGCATTATGGTAAAGTGATGTAATTTTCTGAACTTACCAGACTGTCCTATTATTTGCCTTTATCCACTTAGTCATTATAGCTACATTACCAATGACTATTTAAAGCAATATGAATATCAAGGTATGTGGTAAAAAATATTGTGGTATTTTGGTCAAACCTAGCTCCACTACAAGCAATGCATTTTAAACCTTAATAAACATTTTAAACCTAAATGAAGGGATTATGCCAAAATTTACTTAAACCTACTACAAGGAACCGATTGTGTTGATTTTGGGGGCCTCTGTGGACAAAAGCAATGTTTACACCACCATAACCGCAAAACATCAAAAATAAAATTATGTAAAGAAAAATCTCCTCCTGCTTCTCTTTAAGTGGCCAACTTACCACTCTCTCTAACTCTGTCTGGGAAAATGTATACACAGGCTCATTTCATCGGACTTCACAAAGAATCCAACCCAATAGCAGGCATTAAGAATGACTATATAGTAAATAGCCAATCTTCTTGCAGATGGTCTTGTTTGCTTATGTAGGTCATATAGAGACATCATTATTAAATTGAGACTGTTTTATAACCGGTTAGAAACTCCCTGTAGTAGCTTTAAAATAGTCATTCTACACTAAAATGGTCCCTTTCAGTGTTTTAATATAATATATGATGTTTGGGATTCATAGTGCTTGTTCATTAATGCATATTTTGCATTTTACTGTTGTATATATTCAATCAGAATCAGAATCAGAAATACTTTATTGATCCCGGGAGGGAAACTGTTAGTGTTACAATTGCACCCATTCAAGAAAGACTAGAATATAAGCATATAGAAATATAGAATAAAGAAATTCAGATGTAGAGGCTTCTTCTCTGTATAGGTAAAGCTTTTAAGAAATAAAATAAAATATAAAATATTCAAAAGAATAAAATATATGTGCATTGTGCATTAAACTATATACAACAACAGAAAAAAAAAAATAAAACGAAGAGGTGTAAAAAATATGTAAACGTATACCCTTATTTATGTGAGTGATGTACAATATATACAGCAGTGGTACTCATACTAGTGTAAAACAACAGTATGCTGAAGATGGGGACAATTGTTACAGGATACCTGTATTATAATAAGAGTATTGGTTGATTTAAATGCTCATATAAATGCTTTGTTAATTTTAACTTCTTTATTTTAATCAGTATCAAAGCTGTATATTCTTTAAGAGCCACATATGGTTGCACTGTTTGTAAATTTTCTCTATGTTGTTTCAGAATATGTGTATGTCTATACATATATCTATTAATTACAAGCCTTATCACCCAGCCCTTACTCTTACTGTGGAATCCTGTCTTCGCCAACAAACAAAACAGGGTTTGGAAGTTGGCAAATCTCCAAAAAGTGATAAGTAGAGCAAGAATGGGCAGTGAAATAGCCAGAGGAAATGTGTTTGCATAGTTGGGAGAAAATGACCATAAAAGAACAGATATTTGTTAATCAGATTCAGGGTGGCACACCTCGCACGCAATCTCACACAGTTGCTGCCCTCCACCTACCTCTTAGCCAGCCAGAAAACAATAGCATGGGTGTGACTGGATAAAATGATAACAGCCATATTTTCATCTACACTGTGTTGGTCCGTGACAGGCGCTGTAAACTCAAACACTTAATTTGTTTTAATTTGGAGATGAAGGGACAATCAAACAAGGGATGCTTGTGTTTAAACTGACACAGCTGTATTCATGACTCAAGTTACAGTGAAGGAAACATTTGTTTTTGCTCCTCTTTGTCTGTTTACAGCTCAAAACCTGATAACCGCTGACCTGATGGTAAAACAGTTTTTATACCAGATCTGGAAAATCCCGGATCAATTTGGCAAACAGGAAAGAGGCATTTGCTATAGTAACACACTCTTGAAGTTTAATATCTCATAAACAGGTGCACACAGCTCAGCTATACTTGAATGTGATCTTGTTGAAGTAAAGTGACCAATATTTAAGTTCTGCTGTTAGGGGTTTCTCATGTAAAACAATGACAAAAGACATAATTCGATGTAGAGTTGCAAATTTTGTGCGCTCTCTTTAACCTAGAGTTGAAAGTGCTAACAATGGATTAACAAATTAAGATACAAAACACTTTTTCCCCTCATTTTAAGTTTCCTTATACACCAGAAAAAAATGCATCCATTACTGATATTACTAGACTTGTGATTTGTTATTTATTAGCACATTTTTAATCAGTTAAATTCTTAGTTAATCATTAACATCCACCAGTTTTTTCGTCAGTGTTACACAACCATCATTACAGATGAAAATTTATCTGATGTAACTTAATGAGTTTTAGTCACGTTATGTTCAGTCATGTTTAATGACTTAATTCCTCACTCTCTGATGTATCCAATATATCCCGTGTTTTTACAGGAATCATAGCAACTAGTGGCTAGCAGGAAACACACCGTTACTCTGGGTTTGAACATTGATGGAAAGATTTGGGATCATATAAATATATAATTCACTACCTATACAACATATATGGGGACTCTTAGACATTTTTACAGAGAAATGTTATATATTGTTGCTTTAAATTGGAATTCGTATAACAAAAACTCATTTTGATTTAACAATTATTTTTTAAAAAAAAAAGTTAAAGACTTAAATTATGTAATATACCCCTGAAGCTCTACAGTTTCATGAAAATTGCTCAATACCCAACCTTGAAGATTTTCTTTTACTGTTTGGTTCAATGTCCTGCTACCTCCTGCCTATAGTTTCTTTTATTAAACTTGTCTTAAAGTCTCTGAGTATTTTGAAAAGCAGTCCGTAGGTAAAAAGTATTATTATTCCTTAAAAGTATAGTTTCTCCTGGGCCCACATTTCTGCCCGGTCGCCTATCTCTAACGGGGTTTGGTACCTTTCAGGTGAAAACACACTCCAGTTCGACACTACTGCTAACGAGAACAAACTTTCTCAGAGTGCCTCTCTCATTTACGCCTCCCTGGATTTTTAATTATACTGACAAAGAGCTAGGAAAGCATCTCTCTGCCTGCTTCTCTCTCGCTCTCCATGCCTGACAGCCAGGTTGAGATTCCTCACCTGTCCAACATGGGAGCCGCACCTGTCACCGTGCACTTAATCACACTAGGGCCCAGTGCTGAGCCCAGACGCCACACAGTGCCATGCCGCACGCACACCCTGCACATACACATGCACGCAAATACACATCCACGCACAGAAAATTAAAATGAACTTTCTCGCCACCTACGGGGAAGAGGGTGGATGATGATGATGGCGGTGGAGGTTTGGATGGGGGTGAGGTTGGTGCAGGGGGAGACGGATGGAAAGGGGGAGTGTGAGAGAGGATGGGCGGGGGGAAGAAAAGTTGTCATTTCCCAACTCCTCATTAATATTCCGAGGTTAAGAGCTTTTCAGCGAAACGTAATTAATTGAGCCCGAGCCTGACAGTAAACAAGCAATTTCAAATTAAAGCGAAATGACAGCGGCGTCATTTGTTAAAAACGTGCGGGGCCCCCCGATTTTGGCGACAGATAAATGAGGGAAAATGTTAAGGAGGGAGAAAGTGATGAAGATATTAATCTTCACCTGTCTGTGTCAGCGTGCCACTCATTGCCGCAATGTTGCTCTCCATCCTCTGCAGATGCTTCTTGTCCTCTCGGCTGCCCATAATGAGGGGAAGGATGTATTTCTGCAATTAAAAGCATGGCACAATATTACACTTCTCTCTTGTGGGAAGGGGCAGAAAGATGGGGAAAAGACAGGCGCACCTACACTTGGCAGTGGAGGGTCAAATGCATTGTTTTATTGGACAAGTACCTCATTGTCTAAACGGCCTGATTACATGCATGCATTCCTGAGTAAAGTGTCCAGGCAACAGATACAGGTAGATAGAAAACATGTAGTACTGAAACCATTTGTAGATAAGACAGTAATCAACAATCATTTTAGCCATTCAAGTTACTTTGATATTGTTGTGTTTTAGACTCTTGATTGGGGGGGGGGGGGGGCTATTTCAAGATGCAACCTATGGTTAAGAGAGATTTTTTTCACAACTCTGAAAATCTGACAATTTCTCATACTCTATAAGAGATGTGGATCTAGCCACCGTGATGTCACCCTATTGTTTGTGACCTTTTGAAGCCTCAAGTTTGACATTATGGCTATTGCCATTAGGGCTGCCCCAGACTAAAAATTTTCCAATCGGTGCTGCATGCACAACTCGGCTATCACATAGGTCTGCTATGATTACACTGATGAGCTGTGCAACTCCCTACCTTGAACTGAAAAGTTGAGAATATTTAAACTTTTCTATGCGTCTAAAAACAACAAAAGTAACTTTTTGCGCAGGTCATACGAGGAGCACACACCAGGAGTCCCGTACCAAAGGAAAACAAAGGTTTAGCTTTGTCACCCCCTTAGTCAACTAGTCATTAGATGTTTTTGATACTAATTTAATTATTTAAATATATACTTTTGGGGCCAAAAGCAAGCAATAACAAACACCTGCGGAGTCATCAGCATAATGCATGATGTATATAAATTGAACTCTTAATTTACAAACCCGCTACTCAACCACTTGACACCTCCTGACAGCATAATTTTCCTCATGTCTTTATTGTCCCAGGACAAACTGACCTCTGTTGATCTCCGAGGCTGAGTCCCAGTCTCACAGGATTGCTGACTAAGCTAACTAGCTAAAGTTAGCAGCAGTGCGTTAGTGACTACAGTTTTACAAGACAAAAGGCCTGTGTTACAGTAATCCCGTAGTTGCCATCTTGGTTTTTTGAGCCAGAAGTGACCATATTTGAACACGACAATGGAGCTGGGGAAGTTGTTACTATAGCAGCATGTCAATCACAAGGTAGCCACTAGCAGTGGGAGGGGGAAGAATTAATACAGCATAGTATCGGAATATTTTGTGTGCCAATGTTGTAACAATGCAAAACGGCTAAGAAGTGATCTTTTATTATATAAATTAAGAATATTGCAAACATGCGTTAAACTTTTAGGTACTAGTATAAAAATTTGCTTTTTCAGTCCACTAGATGGTGTCAAGTTCTTTTCTGGTAAGGTCAGCAGAAGTCATGGTCAGTGGCTTTTTTATGACAGTGTTGGTTGTTCTTTTTGCTCAGCAATCTCATTTTGCTGCAATAAAAAGGATTGCAAGGAGAGGGACAGACTGAAGTCTTCATCTTATTACATAAAACTGATGTTGACAAAGTTATCGTTTGGGGACGTATTTTGCAGCTGAAAAAAGGCAATAAATCACAATATATAACAATATATGTTATCGTAATACTCAGTATATTGCAAAATGTTTAAAATCAAAAAGCATCTTGTGTAAGCGTTGTGATAATATCGTATTGTGGATCCTCTGGTTATTCACTCCCCAGTAGCCATGCCCTTAAGCATACCCTGCTTTATCTTCTCTAAACTGGGCCATAATTTACAAAAGGAACACCTTACTGTATTGAAACAGATTTTAAACTAGCAATTGACACAATAAACTCATTAGGAAAGTGTTTCTGGAGGTAATAAATCAAGGGAGAAGTAGGATCATTGTCTCATAGACTTCTATACAATTTAATTATTTTTTGCAACTAGTAGTGTTGCCCTACTGCCCAATAGAATGAATGCATGTTTAAGACACTTCCACATAGGCTTCACTATTCAGACCCAGAAACGCCATCCATTTCTCTTAAACAGTCCATGTACTTTAGAGACTAAACATTTCATTTGTGAGTCAAAAACATAATCAGACTGATCTATCATGATAGTAACTGTTAGTTGCAGCCCTAAAAACACATTTCCAGCAATATAAGTGAATGAAACCCAGAAAGAGACAGTAAAAGCAGGACACAGGCATACAGGGAAAAACATGGTGGTGAACACTGAAAATAGTCTTCCAAAACCAAAAACAATGTCATGTTGTTTATCATCTCTCTGCCACTGAATAAACAGAACTCTACCAAAATGACACATCTGTCTGACAGCCAAATGAGGACGTTTGTTATCCAGTGTGAGTGTTAACCAGATGAGCAGCTCATGAGCATCTTACTGAATGCTTTACATGTGTGTGGAGCCCAGCTCATCAAATAAAATAAATTTTCATATGAGCCTGGAGGGCCTCATTGAACTGCATTCAAAATAATAAACATTCTTTTTTTGCGGTTTGTTTTAAGGCTGAATAAGGATCACTTAATTGCTCGCACCTGGTTTGCAGCTCGCTGCTGTCTGAGCCGGGTTTTCTCTCCAGCTCAGGTGGCAAGCAGCCACACCAGTGCAAGTAATAAACACTTTTTAGAGAAAAAGATTAAATGAGTGTCAACACGTGGTAATTAATAAGTGGGTTGCTGGGAGTGTGGTGTTTACAAGGTGCACCATAACATAAATAAAGTATGGGCAGAAGCTTGGACATATGGTGCGACTGGCGCTACGCTCCAGTGACATGACAGCAACCTGTGCCGTCCCGCCAGGGAATCCCACCTCCCAGACAACCAGTGGCTGGCAAACCCTGCTGCACGGAGGAAACAGTGGACTGGTTCAGTGTGTGTTTTCCTCAGTGAAAGACCGTGAGGACAGAGCAATAAGGAACAGGAGACCCTGAATGTGCACATGCAGAATTATGAAAGGCAGACAGGGTCAGGTAGGCATATGCACGTACATGATACGCGCTCTCTTTCTCTCTCATACACACAGAGAGTAGAAGGGCCTGTCATCTAGGCCAAGAGCTACTGCTGGAGCTCCTGTCCTCCTCTAAAACGAGAGTAATGGCTTCCACATGCCACTCAGACTACTACTAACAACCACTATGGGATTAATGTCACCGGGGACAAGGGGCCTCATGAGCTCATGTTCAAGGGCTGCTAAGCCCGATAAAAACCAGGGTGATTATTTTTAGAAGGTAGGACGTCAAAAAAATGGCTGTGTGCTGTGTTAGCAACTATATTTTTTAAAAGGAAAAAAATATATATCTGAGAGGAGGAGGGAAGGGGAAGTTAAAGAGAAGGGGTTCAAATGAGATCATGCTTTGACGTAAAGCAGGGGAGCTTTAATAACAAGACCAGAGTGATGTTACATACTGCAGAGGCGCCTTCTATTCTAGCACCATAATTCATCATAAACTGATGTACTAGCTAAGCCCACCAATTTAAATGTAATATCAGGGAAAGGCAGTACTGACAGATCTAAGGATGCAAAGTAAAATATGTATAACAAATTTTAGAGAAGCATTAACTACAAAAACAAAGTCAGTGAGGAAGCATAGTCAGAAGGGCAGAAGAAAAAGGGTGTAACTTACTTTGTAAAGCTGATGAAAGCCGAAGGCGATCCCCACCATAAGTATGGTTAGGGCACCATAGTCTCTCCATCTGTAGCCTGTTGGACCTGTAGAGGAGGATAGATCACTTGAACACAGTAAAAAACTGATCTGAAGACAGATTTACTTTGCCTCTTTTTCTGCCTCTAACACTAACATATTAAGTACATTAACCTGTGAAAATACTGTGACGTGAAGCTTAAACAACCATACACTATCTTACATATTACCAATAAATCAAATACACAACATTTGCTGAGAATTTCTGAATGCATGTTAGATGTTCCCATGTACTTTTCCTTGCATTCCAGGTGGCCATTGTTTTCCATTCTTTAGAGTAAGGCATAGAAACCCATAAGTTGGTTCTGGAAACTTGAACAAGTCATACAGCTGATAAATGATGCTGCAAGTGTAAGCGTAATTCCAGTCGGGGCTTTAGAAGACTTGGATAACACTAGATGAGCAGAATCAAGGCTTTTTTTTCAGTTGGTTTTTCAGTTTGAAAACTGGTCACCATTTAATTACATTCTTTAGGATATTCTGCAACACTATTTTCCTGTCAAACTCCAGTAGTATTTTGTGGACAAGAAAACTAAACCCGAGCTTCAGTCGGTGAGTAGATAAAGAATGAAATTTCATTACTGGGTAAACTGTCCCTTTAAGAAATCCCGACAGCATAATTTTCAATACTATCACAAATACAGAGGCTCCTGTTTCTATTAAACTGATACAAAGATGTAGCACATGACACCAGAGGTCAGTTTCACTACTGGTGGACAAGGCAGATGAGAAACATGGCTTCCGGGAAATTAAGTAACAGGACTAATTAGAAAATATAAAAATAATACCAATGCCCCTGTTTAAGAGAATTTTGGGTTTAGTTCTGATCATAAAGGTGAGCAAGCTAACACTGCAGACCACTGATTGGTCTGAGTAGCGCAGTGTGTTGAGTATGTAACTTTAGTAAGAGAGTGACAGTGAATGCATGTTGAGCGGAGGAAAAGGTGAGCAATGAAGTTGTTGGTCTGACAGTGGGCCATATGTACAGTTTGAATTTGTCAGTGAATAAAGGCTGCTGTGTATATGCATGTGTGTTGTTTCCAAACTGCAGGAATAGCTCTGGCTATTTTAAGGGAGTCAAGTTGAGCCATTTTACACAAGTTTTATATAAATACTGCCATAATACCACATACTCCATGAAATAGGCTGCAACGATGCAACCAGAAATCAAAATTACTACCAGCCACATGCTGGTAAATATGCTGAAAAAACACTGATAATCTATCAAGTGGCTGGTTAAATTGTAGCATTCACTAGCCATTTTGCAGATGGACAAAAAACATAATTTTGCATTCTGGCTGCAGTTTTTTATATCCATTTGTTATTTAAATCCCCAAATATGTGGAAAAAAATAGGGTCCAGTTTTAAAAATACTGGAATTACCCTTTAAGGTACAGAAATTGTACATTGTACATGTTTCAAAATGTATTTGTACACTTAATGAGCACAATGCACAAAAAATCATCTCTTTGTGATGTTAAAAAAACATTCCATCTATTTCTCCATCTTTTTAAGCAAACCTATAAAGGTTAAATCTATGGCGCAAATCCTGCTCTTCCAAAACGCACACCATTGTCTTCCACTTCTTTCGAGGTGGGGCCTAATACAGTGCCTGTAAACCTTTAAACAACTGAAAAGGCAAGTGTGTGTGTTTGTGTGTTTAGAAGTTGTCTGTCTTGCTGAGTGACAGATAATGTGAAAGTGTGTCATTGTGCAAGCTGTCATCTGGGTAGGCCAACTGTCTGTCAAAGTGGAAATTCCCCACATAAGAGAGGCATTCAACTGAAAATGTCACTAAACAACAAACAGGTCTGGAGGAAATATACTGTATGAGTTTTTCTTTTATTTGCTCTGATGGGGCCCAAATGAATAGGAAATTATTAGAGGCTAAGCCACTGAAGTATACCATTGATATTCTATTACAGGTCTGATTTCACCTAATGGGTTATGTGGTACATGTTTACAGGCTTGAAGTAAGTAAACCAGATTGATCTTGTGCCTTACCACTTGTGTGATTTGACATGCAAATAAAATGAGAGATCCACCCTAGTATTGGACTATATGGTATATTTTCAAGGTGAACACTATTTTATTCTTCTCACTCAAGGGCACGTTTCATTGCTGCTGCAGCATTCAGGGATAAACCCCTAACCTTTAGTATCGAAAATTTTGAATCATTCTCCAGCATCCATATGGTAACCACATAAATTTGGGTCTTCATCAACATTATAGCTGCGATAGACTGCCACCTATCCCAGAATACCGTGCTTCTGAAAGGCCTGGGAGTCCTTGGGATGGGTGGTTGACCCTGAACAAGCCTGCACTGCATCACCAAGGGTCTTCAGATGCTCTTTCCCCCCCCGTTAGGACCTTTCATTCTTCTTCTGTCTCTCCCTTTTTCCTCCACCACTTCCACTCTGCCATCTTCCTTTTTTTATTTGGTCACTTAAGCTGTGGAACTGTGGTCTCCATCCCCCGTTTTTCCAATCTCCTCTCAAATTTATTGGGTTCAGTGGAGGCCTTCCTGTCCTTCTACCGCGTGGAAATAGAGATCAGAGTATCCATTACTTCGACAGAGATGGATGCGGGTCCCCGTGCACCGTCCCCATAACAAGGACATCAAAGGGAGGTAGCCCCCTCTTTTCAGCATGACCCCCCATACAAGACTCCCCGCTCTCACCTCATTATGCAGCTCCCTTATAGCCGTTTTGATATAAAACCCCCCACTATGGACGGAGAGCCGCGAGTCTCCCTAACTACATGGCCATCCCATCAACATCACTTTCATTACAAAACATGAGATGCCAGGGGAGTCAAGGACAGTGTGGTAATAAATGAGGGTGGAATACATCTGGAATCATTGTCATATGGGTTAAGCATTACGCGGACTTCATTCTGCATTGGTAAATCAGTGGACAGCACTCATAACCTCCTGAGGTAATAAAGATACAGGTTGCCGTGTGGGGTCTTGCTAAGGTGGAACCCCTTGAAACAGAGCGGTGAGAGACTTCATGAGCGTGTGCTGTGCAATATCATATTCTCTCTATCTGAATGCACAATCAAGGCAAAAGTTGTATGGCGAACCTGTGTGTAATACTTGTAAAGATTGGTGAGCTACGGATAATCCTGTTAAACTCTAAATGAATAAAAACAAGAGGGAAGACCTCTAACAGCAAACCTGAACAAAGATCTAAGTTTTAAATTACACTCAAACATAATCTCTTTTTCCAGGTAAAACGGTGCACATAAATATTAATATGATGTATATGCACCAGGTGTCAAAGGGGAGAAACTCACTGTGTGGTGCAGGAACCAGCTGAGTTGCATGGAGTGGATGTGGGGGGCCCACAGGACTCAGAGGCAGGATTTCTTCTATGCTGCCTGAGCGCTGGATTGCCAACTCTACCTCCTCATCCGTCAGCCCTGGAATCAAGACACACACCTTTAAGAGACATTCGGAGGGGTTTTAGTGACTGCATGTTAATGGGAAACACCAAATGGCTCCTTGGCTGTCATAATATATGCTTAAATACTTCCCAAGCTCCCCACAAATCTTTTAACTACAATTTAGAGAAAGTATGTCAAATCTTCATTCAATTTTACCTACCCTCTTCTCAAAAAGGCATTTTCATTTCATAATTCAGAAATTCCACTGAGAGTTTCCGTTTCAGGGACATCCATCACGGGGAGATGGTGTGAAAAGGTTCACACAATGAAATCTGAAACTCTGCTAGCCTATTAACTGCCACCAAAGGCAAAGAAAATAAGAGTCTGTCCACTTCTCCAGTTAAATTTCCCATGTGGAGATTTCATACACCCCAGACAGCGAAAATGCATTATTTTAATTTCTTCATTGTAATGTAAATGTATTACATAATTTTGCAAATGCCAATATAATTTAATCTTCAGATCTTTTTAATGATTTTAGTGATGATTAAATTGCAAAGGGCTCCCTGATGGAGAATCAGAAGGGAGGAGAAAAAAAAATCTAATATGAACATCTCCTTTTGTGGCAAGAAAGGATTTTATTTCAGGCGCCATATGCTGCCATTGCTGTGGGTCTCATCTTTTAATGAGCATCTTAGTCTAAACAAAGGAAAATAATTACAACTGTTGATGAACTACATTAAAAAACAACATTAACCAGAAAACAATTAAGAGAAAACTGAAGATAAAGAATCAAACCTGGTATGTACAGTAGTTTTTAGATGTTGATAAGCACGGTTTACCTTATGGTAAAAAAAAGTCCATATTATTATTATTATTATTACTGCTCAATTTAGCCAAACAGGGTAACTATGTCTAACATTTTACAGTAACATCCTTTAGCCATTTCCCTTGCTTATTGACTGAAAATTCCCTGTGTAAGAGAGCCTTTTACTTGAACTGTTCCCACAGGAATAAGAGAATTTACACAAGTTCAGAAAAAGCTTCTTCCACCCTCTGAGAGAAATCGATTTGCAATTGGAAAAGGGTCAGTTTCAGTCTTTGAAGAGATGTCTCTGTCATTTGCATTAATAGCAACTGCACAGAGTAAGATCCTAATATCACTGGTGCAAGACATGCATAGAGCAACATCCATGTGCCATTAGACAGCCTTTTCCATCGTGAAACTTAAGCTATATAAGACAATTATTGAAGCAACCAGTCTCCTTTGACAAAAACAGCAATTTTACCTCAAAATAGACAGGAGCTGCTCGGCCATTTTGTTTGTGTTATTGTGTGACTTTGGTGAATTTGAACTAACCCTTTAAAACACTGAAGTCATAGAATAACACAAACAAACTAAACAATCAAGGCAGCAATTCCTGTGTTCTGCCAGGTAAAACTGCTGCTTTTGGCAATTAAGTTTCGTTGCTTTCAAGAAAGCAGCATTTGGCTTATAGAACAGTGGTTTTCAGTCCGAAAAGGCTGTCCGACGGCAAGGTCAAGCTGTACAAGAATTCGAAATATAACATTCACTGATATTGATTTTTCTTTTAGGTGGCCCTTTTTTCAAGTGGCTAAAATACATTTTGCTGCGGACCCTGTCCACAGCTGTACTTTGCTTAGCTTCCTCCAGCAGTACTCCTGTCTACTTCTCCAAACTGGGGGTGTGCTGACTGCTATCTACTAAAATTGCATTCTATAATCCAACCTATCACTTTAATAGAAACTGCATAAACCTGTAGAGTAGAAATATCAATTCCTTAAGGTGGATGATATAGTATAAAAAAACTTTTAATCAATGATTCCTCCCATCTGAAAATGTGTTTAAGTAGCTTGATTGTGAGTCAGATCTGAATAGCAGGTTGAGCACCTTGTTCAGAAATCCCACGTTAACCTATCCCTGTATCAGCAGCCGAAAAGCATAAAGAAATCCTTTGATAATCTTCCACACAGCTTACGCCAAGAGGAGGTCCCTCCCGTCACCTATTTAAATGCTCCGGGGACTTCAAATGGCCATGAAAATTGTTGAATAATTGAAGGCAAATATTGGCCGGCCTGTAGTCTACAGCAGGTCCTGAGTGCCAGGAAGTGGTGAGCGCCATGTGCTGATTTTGTGCAGTCAGACTGCACTGTCAAATAAGCAATAATGTGTCCCTGGACTCCTGATTCATCTGACCACAGCAGACTACATGGTGGCAGACTATTGAGTGAGACATGCTAGGATCTCAGTTTCACCGAATGAGAAGAAAAAAACAACATGCTTCAGGTTTTTCCTTTCACCTTGAAATGTAAAGTCTTCTTTAAATAATCCACATTTAGGCTGCGATCAAGCATAATGTATGTACATCTTAATGGCTGTTCATATCTTTGATGTTGTTTATGCAGCAAATGAAAGGTTTTCTTTTTCCTTGCATCAAAATAAAATACATGGAGATTCCTAAAGCTGTTTTCTAGTCAAATTACAGCTTGCTAAGTTGTGTTGTATGCTCTGATCTGTTTATTGTTGAGGTGAAGACAACAGCAAATGAAAGAGCCCTTAGATCCAAAAGAAAAGGGAACAAGGTGAAAGTGAGTTTTACATATAAAAGGAAAAGACAAAAAAGGGATTGTGAAATTTATTATGGGTTCCAAAACCTGTGGAATGACCCCTGGACCCCTATTTCAGATCGACCTGTGGGGAGATGAATTTTTTAAGACATAAATTACACCTAATGACGACACCATAAAAAAGAACAATAATGGAAAGCTATTCTGTATTTCATTATACTGTATTATTTGGTGCACCTGATACACGCAGTGCCTGTTTATGAGTCACCGTATTAGCAGATGCTCAGCCAAAGCATTTGCTTTGACCTTGCCATTCTCATTGGGGCATGAAATTACGGTGCTGGCACCTCGATATTACAGCTATAAATACTGTAAACTGCATATCTGGGCTACGTTTTCTATTGTCTTTCAACATAAACCTGATCGGTATTTATTTAAAGGAAAACCCATTGCTCGTCAGGTTATTTACAGCTCTATTTTCAGTGGCTCATATTCTCCGGGTATTTTTTAAGGGCAAAGAGGCAGCGAGGCTCTTACATTAAATCCATTTCTCCAATTCTGGCACTTCTGGACTTTATGGGTCAGCACCTAGGCCGGACAGCCAATTATAAAAATTGCTTACTAAAATATTTTGGGTGGTAAAAGGTGAATGCCTTTTCCCACTGCCCTCCAAGGTCTGAATTATGAAGTTGCCCTTGAGTGAAAATTACTTACATTTTGAATATCGTATTTAGAAAAAAAGAAATGCATGGCAGGGGTCATAAATAGATGGAGGTCAATGGGTTATTAAGAAGTCGAGTGCAACTTCAACCTGTTTCTCATGCTGTGCCAGCGGAGGAGATTCTACATGTCATTTGGTTCAGTACAACTGCTTGAAAATAGCATGCCCTAAATAATGACCACTCTCATAGAGTATTCATTTATGTATTAAAAAACGGGACTCTGCTCTCATTTCCCTGCTTTATCGCCTTGTACTGATGACAAAGTAGGCAAGGCCTAGGCTAGGTGGCGCCGTGGAGTAATTTATAACCACATCAATCCCTTTACCTTCTATGCAGGCCTTGGTCATTGTCATTTTTGTCCGAGAGGTGAGTCACATAACCCCACTTACAAACAGCATCCTATTAATATCTGGGATGATGAACCTTATCCTTACCCTTACCTTCATAGCAGGTATGGTAATAGACCAATAGCCTACCTGTGTTCCCTGTGACCCTCGATCACTGGCCCTCTACTCAGGGTGAAATCTATTAGCATTATTTATTCAACTCAATAACAACTGGGACGGTATAAAAAAGAAATAAGTCAAGCCATCATTTATGTCGCACTGACAGAGAATGTACTGTGGCTGTTTCACATGCTGAATTTACCTCTAATGCAACAATGTATGTGTGTAATCTGTGCTTTACTTTCCCAGACAAACTGCTGTACTCTGTCTGTTCATCTGGGAGGGGCTGAATGATGTCAGTTTAGGGGCCACGGTCAAAGTGACATGTTGAAAGCTGGAAAATGTTGTTGACTTTGTCCTGAGAATTTGATTTTTTGGCAATTATGTGTGTAACTGCTAATTGTCTGAGGATAAATGGTAGTGCCAAAATGGGGCCCACCGCTCTTTAGTCGTTACATCTGTTAATTGTAGAGGACATAGATGGCACAATTCACTAGATGAGAGACTGTGGCACATTATATTTCAGTCAAACACAATAAAATTTACTTGATCTTGGCAAGGAACAAGTCATGCAAAATTGCTTCAAGATGGCTTTAAATGCAATTCATTTCCCCACTCCCCCTGCAAAAGACACAGAAAAAAACATCTCTGCGTTTAAATCTTGATTTATATTAAATCTAAGTGACAAAGTTTCAATATTTCAGCCAGTTTATTCAACAAGGACTCAAGAAGGGCAGCTAGAAATATTGGACTGCATAATTGCCAATTCATACCCTGAAATTGACAGTTGAAGGAAAACAGAAAATTATATTTTTCAATGAATATTGAAATAAACCACACTATTAGGATCTCTTTGGAAAAAACGAGATGTAACCAGAGAGGCATCCTTCAGTGCAGATTAGGGCACAAATGTGCAGGGAAATAATATGCACGGGCAAGATTATTGTGTAAAGATTCTGCAACATGCAATCAAAGTGGGCCCTATTTTCCCCTTCATCAGCTGTCCAGCGTAAGTACTGGCAGCAAGAGGAATCCAATTTAAATTCCACTCTACCGGGAGATGGTATTGTTTCATTTTATGTGTGCTTTGACATTTCTGGCTGTTAATATAGAGTAAAATCCGGAAGTATTTACATAAATATGACATTAAACTGTATTAGAAATTAAGACTGACACATGTGCTGTGGTGACTGCGGGAGGAGGATGATTGAGCTTCTAGGTCAAAAGGTTGAGAGGACAATACATGCTGGGTACAGAAACAGGGGAATTGTGAGTGCTAATGTGAGTCCAAATGCTATGCCTATGCAAAAGCTGACTATGGCTCAAATGAGACAGAAAAGGATGCAACCAATTGGCAGCAAAGAGTTAATTACTATTCTAAAATTAACATGTGAAAATTTTTAAGGAGGAAAAGCGATGATTTCAAAATGGGACTTGTCAATATAGAAACTTATACCACACATACAATAGAATTGTCACAATACCAACATTTTAAACTCTTAGATCACTTTATTTAGCTTTGGCACTTCAGATACTAAATTTAATGTATATTGTATCATTTTAAACATATGATGATCTCTGAACTATGATGGATTTAAGATTTAATGATCCAACAGGATATAAAAGTGGTCAAGATTAGCACAACCTTAAACATCTACAGCAATGAAATGCAACAAACAAATTAATGCAGCAGTAATATTAACCCAACATAATGGGCTTAGTGCCAATATGAGACAACTTTACTGCAGAATGTCTACTTTATGTAATTTTTGCTATAATACTTGTATACTTTTAGCTAGTAAGGTGCAGAGTATTTGCTAATGAAGTATTTTCCACTAGTGGGAATGGTTTTAGCGCTGGGTAATATGAACAAAATCAAATATCACAATATTTTTAACCAAATACCTCAATATCAAGGTAAAGACAAATAATACAACAATAATACAATGCATGTGCATATACACACATATATATTACTCTGAATGCAACAGAGAATTACAGCTCAGATGGAACTTCTTTCATTTAACCCAGGATGAAAAGCCTCAGTTTTGTAAGAAAAACTATATAATAAAATAAATGTGGCTCATGATTTATCACTTGAAGGAATGTCATTTATACTCCTACCATTCAACTTAGATTAGTTCTTTACTAAATTACACTCAACTAGATAATTACTGTGTAAATGTTCAACATGGAGCTTAAAATAGCCTTTGCCTGACACAATTTCCTGTAACACAAACATTTACAAACACTGCTCTAAGTGTGAAATAAGTGTGTTCAAGACAGAACAGAAAAAGGTATGGGGTTATAGTAAAGCACTTTCCTGAAACAAGACAGGGAATCTCAAGTATGAATGTAAAGGATTTCCAGGTTCACTGTTGTATGACTATACAATAAAGTCAAGAGTTATCCTATGAGTATTGCAGAGTGCTACTCAAACATACTTTGCGTTTAGTGTTTCATTGCTCTATTTTCTCTCATCTTTAGCCTCTCTCTTCCTGAGATCAATGTCCTCATGCAAATCGAGGGTTCTTGTTTAGATCTACAGTGGAACAGACTTTCCAAAATAAATCTGCATTAAAGCGTCATACATATTTCATGGACTTAAAGTGCAGTAAGAGCAAACCATTTTGGATACGGCGGAGCTCTGTGGAGTTTACAGCAAAGCAGAAAGTAAGGAAACGTGGCGTTGTATGACATCATTTTGGTATCGATGAGGCCTTATTGCATTTGAGATAACCAGCAGTAGATCATGAACATGCCTTAGTTGTCAATAATGAGACGCAAAGACAAAGAAATTTCAAAAGATATCAAGAGTCATTAGAGCCACATGAGATGTGTGTAGTAGCAGCCGGCAACCATGGATTTGGTTTCGGGTTACCTTCCCCTGTCATGGAGCTTTTAGGCTCACTTTTCACTGTTTGGCTACTCTAATGCTGCAGGCAAAGTCCCCCAGCCCTGCAGAGGTACAGTCCCATAAGTACACAACTGTTTTGTGAAGAACTGAAACAAAAAATACTCACCACAAAAGAGTTTATCTGAGGTAAAGCCACATACGCTCTCTGTACATATCGCCACTACTCAGCCATAGGCCGACTGTAAGAAATACATGCTGTAACACCGCACATTTCCACTGCCGTATTATATTGAACCAACTTAAATGAGTTCAGAGTAATAAAGCTTTTTGCAAGTTTTATTGCTCAAACAATATTCTACCATGTGTCAGAAATAATCTCAATGAATTGCAAAGAAACTGAAGAGCCAGCAAACATTTACACCCATCCCTGCTTAGAAAACCTCCCCGTGTCATGCCTCAAATTTACGATAACAGTTAAATTAAGTAAAAGGGTTAAAATGCTGGAAGGCAATATTGATAATTCCATTGAAAATGCAGAGGGAGTTTGTCAATATTAATTTTCCTGAACCCAAAGGAGCATCCCAACTGTGTGTGTCATTTATTCACAGGGCCTGAATCATGCACTCTGAAGCTAAATCGACCCCTGTTAGACCCCCCCAGGGCAAAGAGCTACAGCCATGACCTTTGACCCTTATAGACCAATCTTACAAACAAAAAAAAAGACACAATGTGTGCATCTTTGGCCGAGCACATTTTGTAAACAAACACATATGGATTATGATGTTAATATAATTTTCTGACAGATTCATATTGTTTTTTTTCAAGGCTTCCTGCACTCAACATAAATAAAGAGCAAATCAAATATCTCTCACCTTTTTTCTTCAAGAATGCTTTTCTGGTGGCCAAGGGACTCTGGCGTACTTTCGGGTTCTGTAGAAATTTTACAGCAGTGGTAATCTGGGAAAAGACAAATAGGATTTATTTCCTCACAATGAGATAATGTGTGAGGAAGGAGATCAGGTCTTCGGGAAAGTGATGCTTTAAACTGTACTAACAGCAGTCTAGACCTTCTTTAAGAAAATGGTTCGTTATAAAAAAAATTAAAAAAAATAAATGGATTCCATTTCATAGTTCCTTCTAAGCCCCCACACCCTGCAGTGGGGAGAAAGACCACCTGACCACTTTCCAGCTAAATGTGGGGAATGACCAAATCAGCAGTTATAAAATTAGCCCATCAAGAGTGCTGGACAAATGGAGTATGGAGCTTAATTTGCTATTACCCTCTTAAAGACAAACTTCCATTCTTAAGTGCGCAGCGGAAGAAAATCTATACTTAATGCAGAGGTGATCATTTGTATCTAATAACTTGAGAATCCTAGGCTGAAAACTTCTGTAATTCTTCCAGTTAAAAACCTGCCATGATCAAATCACCCAGCCTGAATGTTGTAATGACTTGAAACGTTAATGCACTAGAACGTTAAATAGCATCAGAACATCAGTAGTTTTAAGTGCACAGCGTTCATCGATTCTATTATGTTTTCCTTCGAGATGCACCTTAATTTTCCACCCCAGTATGCATTTCCAAGAATCGGAGGGAGAAAAAAAATCTTCCTCAAATGGCATTAAAACATAAATTTGAAGAGGGCGCCATGAAGTGGCGCCTCCTAAAATAGATAAATATGTAAGAACACAGAGAAAGGGGAAACACACTGGAGGGGAGGTTTAGATGACTTATTATCGCACCTGTGGTCCCCGTGATTCAATTGTAAAAGTCATCCCTCTAATAGGTTGAAAGGTTTTGATTACTCTTCTTTTCTCTTAGTGTTGAAAGATACAAAGTGATTGAGCGCCCTGCCAGTGGTAATTCGTTTTGGGTAATGCATTGCATATACTATGAACCAAAAGAATAGCAGTTTAAACTTGTCCAAGGGGTAGGTGTGGCAGGGAAGATGTGTAAAGAGCTGGATTTCTGCGACAAACAATACAGTACAGTAGTGGATCACAGCACAGGCAAAGTTACAGAACTTATGAAAATATAACTGACTTTTCTTTAAAAGACTATGAACAACTTCAAAAGCTCCTTAATAACTCTTTTCTTTTAATTAGGTAGTAAGATTGTCAAAAGTATCAATACTTCAAAACTTTTTCAATATCATATGTTTAAAAATAATGCAATACTAAGATCTGATCATATAGAAAGAACCAAATCTATAAAAAGAATAAACAGAAGTGCTCATTCAAGACCTTTCAGTTCAGTTTAGTCTTCATTTCCTGCCTGAAATTCAATGTGCAGCAGCAGCAAAACTACACAGTCTTCTGTGACTTTTTTTGTTCAAGCACTGTACACAGGTTGTTAATTTTCAAAAAAGAGAGAAAAATTATCCTAATTTGTGTGCCTCTGACTTTTCTCTTTTTGCCAAGGAGACAAAGGAGGTATTATGTATTGTTTTTTTTTATACTAGTGTTGTATCCAGGGCTAGGCAAAATGGCTAATAAATAATATCTTAATAATACTTTTAGCCACAATATATAATATATATCTCAATATACACATTTCCTCTAAAATAACACCATAAATTCTCAAATAGTGATGATCTGTAGAATAAGATGCGTTACTCTAGATTAAACTACCCACCTGCATACAAATTAGGGCAGGGTGATATGGACAAAATCAAATAGGCCTCTCACAATATATTTGACCAAATAACTTGATATCGATATAGAAACAAAGTTGTAGGAAGGCTTTCACAAAACATTAACACAATGACAGTTTTGATAAATAATTATCAGTTATCATCAGTCAGTCATCAGTAATGTGGATATAATGAAAGTCGCAGAAAATTCTATCATTTTCTGTGATGTAGCCTTTGAAACCAGAAAAAGACATTCATGCCATATCAAGATATAAAGATATCCAAAATCTAAAAGACATCTAGTCTCATGTCGTGATATTGATAATATAAGAATACACTGTCCAGCCCAAGTTATACTTAAGTTTAAAATTCTGACAACCCTATTAGGCTCACACATGAAAATACATGAAGCATCCACAGACTTGCTGCATAATTATACTTATATTGTAGGATGACCGTAAGATAAATGCAGTAATGAAACTTCAATAGTGAATTTTATCAAAGTGCACCAGATTCATCCCCAGAGATGCTGCCACAATTTATTTAGACACTAATCGACCATTTCACTGTGACACTACTGTGACCTTGACGTACATAAGGGTTACGCAAGGGGTATGGAATTTCCTGTATCTCTATATGCTGAGGGCTTATTAAAGTCAGTCACCCGTAACCTTCATTGTGACAAGCAGATTAAACCATTTGCATGGTGAACCCCCAACTGATGTTCTGGGCCAAAAGATACAGTCAAAACACAGAGAAAATATCCCTTTGATAACAAGACAAAATCATCCCGCTCTTGGCAAAAGCTCTTAGTGTTCAAGTAAGTGAGCCAAATGAGACTACTTGTGGTGACAGCAGAAACCAGAGATAATAAACACACTAAAATCTAATATTGGAATATTTATTCCAGTAAATAACAGAGTGATGTAGGCCCTGTGAGAGGTAATGATCTATTAGAAGGAGAATATGCTGAATGAGCAAACCTTGTTTACATTGCCCTAAAATTTCAATAGCACAACATTGACAAGAAAATTGTGTCAATGTTAATAGGCATAAGTATGACATCTTAGTGAGGACCGCAGCTAGCTCAGCGGCACACTAATGAGGCAAATGTCCATTTGGTTAAAACTGTAGTGGTAGATCTTCAGGGAGAGGAAAAGTGCACTTCTTAGCAGATGACATAGATGCTTTGCACAAGTTCCACCCAGACATCTCAATCAATTATAACCACATTGCGCAGGTTTCAGTCTTGTCTTGTTATTGACTTATGGATCATCCCAGTTATAGTGTTGGGTAGCACACAACTGAGCTTTTAAGGGGGTAAGATGGATAACAATACAAGGCACATTTGGGTTGGCAGCATAAATATACTTAGATAGAAATGAGGTGAATTTCCTTCCTTTTCTGAAATCATTTTTGGTTAAAACAGCAATTAGGCTTTTTTGTAAATCCTGAGTAAAGCTTTGACTTCTAATGCACCAAAGTGCTCCATGTTAAAAGCAATAATCTTTGCAAACCCGATAACCAATAGAGTGTCAGGTAAAGCCGAAAAAGAGGCGAAAACTCAATCATAGGAAGAGATAACATTAACCAACACACTTAAAGGGAGTGAAGTTGATGAACGGACAAGATTACAGCAATGTTATTGAGTTTGAATTGGACAAGACTTTGCACTTGCCCTGCTGAAAATTACAATTGCGATACCTTGAATTGTGAGAAATGAGGACAAAATCCAATTATGTTCGAACCGCATGGTTGGACGCCTGAGGGAATCCATGTAACCAGTTGTATATTTTTGCTCCGACTAGTAATACCACTTAACTATAATATACAGTAAGATGTATGGATATTTTGCAGGTGCATTATGGTGCTTCAGGATTTGAGCAGTTGGGAAATTCAGACTGTCTATACTGAAAGAGCAATGTGCTCTATGTCTTACAATCGTTTCTTCTGGCTGGTTTCAGTATTTGAAGTTACAGTAAGCTTCACTGTTTGAAATGAACTAGAGAACATCTGAACCACAACAGATGGAGAGATAAGAAACGACTCAAGACTCTTGTTTTCAGTCTTAATTATTCAGGCCAACCCAAACCACCAGTTAACTAACAATTACTCTAAACTGAAAGTGTTACGAGGTAAAAAATGTGGTGTTTGCAACTCTGACTTTCCCCTTTTTAAAGGTTTACTGGATGTTGCTGATCTCTGAGCATCTTCTGAATCGGTTTACAGACATTTTGATTAAAATAGAGCTGCAACAATTCATCAACTAATCCAGTGATTCCCAAAGTGTTTCAGTTTTGTAAATTCGAAATTACCATAACATAATAATAATAATTCTAATAATAGTTCAGATTTTTTTTCAAAAGTAATAACAAGTAATGAAACAAACCAAAGGATTTAAATTTACATGGTATTCTTCACTTTTCTGACCTAGTTTAACAGGTGTTACCCGTAACATTAACCCCGAAATTATATCTCTAATCTTATATCTCGTCAGTCAGATTAGTCTCGGGTCGACCAGAGCTGTGACTAAAGGTTTGGGCAGGTTACAGATGATTTTCAGATTTCATTTTGGCTTTTGGGAAACAGTGATTGACATTGTTCTCCGACAATGAAAATATTCATTAGTTGCATCCCTAGCTTGAAATACTACACAGAATACTAAACAGGGCTACAACTAATGATTATTTTCATTGTCATTCAATCTGTTGATTAGATTCTCCATTAGTTGTTTGGTCTCTAAAATATTTGAAAATGGACAAAAATGCCAATCAGTGTTTCCCAAAGCATTACCAAAGAATTACCAAAGAAAGATGACTTCTTCAAATGCTCTGCTTTGCCTACAACCCAAACATATTCAGTCTACTTTCATAAAGGAGCAAAGAAACCAGAAGCCATATTCACCTTTAAGAATCTGGAATCAGGGAATTTTGAATTTTTTTTTCCCTTTAAAAACTACTCAGACCAATTAATCCATTATCAAAATAGTTGGCAATTAATAATCAGTAACCCAATTAACTGTTGCAGCTCTACTATACACTGTTCCAGCCCAGGGCTTCATTTAAACTTAATTTTCCACCCATAATGTCATGGTATCATGGAACAAATCCCTGCACAAAAAGATGATTCAAAAGTAGAAAGTTGCATCTAGTTTTAAAATTGTTTAACAGAAAATAAATTTCACTTAGCAACTCCTTAATCCATGTCATCTATTCTACAAAAAGGTACCTGTACACATTTTTTTCTGCAACAATGAAGACATTCAGAGGGCATGATGAAACTAGAAGTTGGGAGGGGGGGCTAAAAGGAAATCATTAGCAAGTATAGGATTCAGTCTCAGTGTGAATCAATTCATTCCAAATTGCCCTGGCCTGTACATTTGTGGAGAAGTGCCCCTGATATAATAACAGACTGATAGACACGAACAAAAATTGCGTTAGGCTAGTCTCAAATTTCCCCCCCAAACACACGTTTGGAGGACCAAAAGCGAGAGAAAGTGAGAGACGGCGAAAAATGAAGCTCTATATTAATTTGGCGCTTTCATGGATGATTTGCTATCAGGGGCCGGCTGTCTTAAATGACTTAACCCAATACCTTTCTGATACCAGAGCCCTGCCAGAGAGGAATGAAGTTTTAATGCAATTATTGTGTTTCCTTTAGTCGCATAGACTGCTTGATGTGGCCAACAGTGCTTTTTAATCTTTTTAAAAGAGCAGCTTTAAATGCCCTTCTAATTGTGACATCTTTCCCACCTTAATGTGACCTTTAGTGGAGGAAGCAGGGTCTCATGGGAGGAGCTATGGAGAATTATTGACCCAGAGAGACATCAGGAAGTGAGTGGCAGAACTGATCATTTAGCTAACATTATCCATACTCGCTCAAACACTGCAGGAGCTTCAGCCTCCCTGCTGGCACTGACACACTGTACAGACAGAAGTTTTCTATGTTGAGCCTTCTTCTCTTTTAGTGGTTTTCAGAGAAGCAACAAAGTGAGAAAATAAAATGAACCACTACTGAAACTTAACTTGAGCATCAGTAAAATCTGATAAGGGAGCACTGGTGAAACTACTTCTGGCAAAAGTATGAGCTGGTTAAAACCTTCTTTTAAAACGCTACAGTACATAAAAGAGTAAATACAGTGGGTTTGTTTTCTGTGTCTTATACCCTCTGAATGTGGTCAATCTTTATCGAACGATTGTAACTTTTGAAACTTAAAGGTCATAGTCAACATTTCGATAGATGAGAAAGGGTCATGGAAAACTTCATTGACATTTTCTTTGCAACGGTTTAAAAATAACATACAGCAGCACTGTATCAGTGTCAGTTTTAGAGCCATGGGCAAGGCTACAATCATGACATCAAAAGCGCATTATGCAATTTTTGTAAAGGGGGAGGGTTGGTGGACGGAAATCGAGCTTTTTTCAAGACCACTGCATGTACAGACCAAACTTTCCATTCAGCAGCATTTCCCTATCAGAGCGCTGTCATCACAAACATGGAAAAGTTGAGTAGGTTCAGTGGTGAGAAACACTAGAGGCTAAAGTACATTTGATGCAGCGAGGACATCACCAAACTGTAAAAACTGTGCAGAGTACAGATAAATACAGATAATACAGCCTTGGGAGTCGCACTAAGGCTATTAAGGAAAAAGAGAAGTTGTCCTGTTCTCTTCTCACCCTGAGTTACAGAAAGCAACTTTTGTTTGGGTGTAAAATTACATTTCAAAACTGTGGCAACATATTTTATGAAAAAATATGCTGGGTATGCATGATGATGTCATGTGATTGCTTCACATCCTTCATATTGTAAATTTAAGTGTTGATTAGATCCCGACAAATACTGGATTTTTGGGGCTGATGCTGATACCAATATTAGGGAGTAAAAAAAAAAGAAATGGATATATCAGTATATATCCATATCTCACTTGCCCAGCTGGACAAATGGCATTACAGGAATATACTATGAAATTTTGATGATTGATTCATTGTTAGTAAGTAATTTTTCAGGTAAAAATGGCTGAAAATGCTGTTTTTAGCCTCTTAAATGTGGAGATTTCCTACTTTTCTCCATTTATTATTCTTCATTTATTATCATTTTTAAACTGAACATCTTTGGGTTTTGGTCCAACAAAACAAGACATTTAAGGCCGTCATCTGACTTCGAGACATAGCAGCCCTATAACGTAACACAACAATCAACTTAAGTCTTTGATGTTATTTTATACATATATACACATATATATATCTCAATTAAAAACATGCATTATGCTCTGTAAAAGTTTTCATATCAATGCATCAATATGCTGTTCTGATATAGACTGACAGAGCTGTGATATGTCAATACCAGGTCAATGACATTGGTCAGCCAAAATATCCATCTGGCTCTAGTTATAATATGAAAATTAAAAAATAGGGACAAAAAATATTACACGTGTTTAACAGGTTACTGTTTAAAAAATAACAATAATTCAGCCTCTTTCATGATGTGGATACACATGATGAGAAAAAAAAAAAGTGAGCACACGTTAGTGCAGCATGAAAAAACAGTAGTTCATGCAGACAGCAAAGAGTTCTTAAAATAAGATGGAGCAACAACAAAGCGAAGCATTTCTTTTGTTCCTGTGAGATCTGAACCTGAAGAAAAACATGTGGCATGCAGCCAACTCAAACCCATCTTGAGAGATACGGTATAAAGCCAAGTCTGACATTTCTTCATGTGTAACTGTCAGTCGCGCTGCCTGGGGTTGCCCTTGCTTAACTAGCGAGACAGATGACTGTTTAGATAAGGACGTCCCCAGCGGGCCCTGAGAGCCCCAAGAGCCCCTGATGACTAAAGAGTAGCGACTCCGTCAGTGACACCTCACTTTCACCCACTTTGGACAAAAATACTTATACAGCCCACAAATTCCTTTTAATTCAGGTAAAAGGCCCAAACCATGAGTCCTGCGCTGCTCTGAGAGATGAGGGTCATCAGAGATTAACCCATGGCACTTTAGCAGTGGGGGTGCAAGAGGGGAGTCGCAGCGAAGCACAACAAACTACTTAGCCACCACAAAACATTCCAGCCCCTTCTCAGCTGCAATCCAGTAATGGATACTTCCTCAGCTCCTCGATTGGTCAAAATGTTTTCATACAATAATTTAATTCAGAAACACATTTACAAAGCAGGAGTAATCAATTTTAATTAGTTGATTTTTTTTTCATTCGCATAAAATTTAATGTACTGCCATCGATCTCCTTTGTTCTTTAATGCAGTGCCTCTTTCCTGTAATTCGAAGCTTTTCTTTTTCTTTTTTTTCCCCTTTTCTTTTACAGTCAATGATGACATTCTGTGACAAGCGGCTCCATGTGCTTTTCAGTACGAGGAATGAGCGCTACTTAACACAAGAATGCTCACAATGCAACTTTAGACCAGTGGAATGTGCTAGAAAAAAAGTGGCTATAATTTGGTTTCGAAATGTGTTAAGTTTAAAAAGTTTTGCTGAAAAATGAAACAACAAATCAATTAATACATTTACAAAAATATACAACTGCACACTAACTTTGGTCATGGAGCTTTGCTTACTGACTCTGAGCAATATAAAAATTTAGGTTATTTTATTTCACAAAACAATTCTGTACCATTAATTTCAATGACAGCTATTTGTGGCAAGCAGCTCCGTGTGCCTTTTTTAGGAGTAATAACTGTGTGTGAATGTGCAAAAATGTGGTTATAAAGTGATATATACAGCTCACAACAAAGTGGAGACACTGTGAAAAACATAAATAAAAACAAAAATGCATCAAGTTCAGAATGAATGTATATTTACAAAAACAATAAAGTTTATCAGTTTGAACATTAAATATCTTGTCTTTGTACTGTATTCAATTGCGTAAAAGTTGAAAAGGATTTCCATATTACTGCATTTTGTTTTCATTTCTGTTTTAAACAGCGTCACAACATTTTGGGTGTCAGAGTTTTATACACCACTTCACTGGGGTTGTACGTGTGACATGTTCAGTTTTGTTCAAAAATGACACATAAAATACATGAAAGAACTTGGTGACTCATTGGTTTCCCACTTGAATTTCCTAAAAACATGAATTACATTACTTTAAGTCATTTTATCTTACAAGTAGAGTAGTCACATCAAAAGAGAATTTTGAACTGTGACAAAATACTTGTATATAAAAAAAGATACTCTACACCTCTTTTGATAGCACTGCAAAAAGGAAAAAAAAATCCTCAGCACACAAAACAGAATTTTTTTTCTTTGTTTAAAAAATTAACCGTTGACATTAACACAGTGCTGGTTTAGAAAAAGTCACTGAACGTCATCTGGTTTTGCTATGCTGCCAAATTTTAGGCAGGAAAATAAAGACGGAACTGAAGTGAGATCTTAAATGAGTGCTTACACAGTATTTTTACTATGAAATGTTAGCCTAGTATTGTATTGTTTTTAAACGTGTTGTTGAAAAAGCATTGATACTGCAATATTTTGGACAAGCTTACTTATAAGATCATGGTATGCAAATTTAAAACTGCACTCAGATAAAAAAAAAACTGTTGTTTTTGTTTTTTGTTTATTGTAGCCACAATAAACTGATCTGCATGAATCTGGTGAAAGTTTTTCTGTCAACAGAAATGGCAGACACAACTGGCCATAAACAAAACAACAAAGGCTTTTCTTAAAACTGCCACTGCTCTGTGTGTGTTGTCCTTTATATCATCAAGGCCCGCAAGCCTTTCACATTCAATTAGTTGATTGAGGCAAAACGCAAGCGGCACCAGCAGCAAACAACGTGAAGCTTGTGTCCGAGCGACACACCACAGAAGTTGTGTTGTGGTGTCAGAAGAAGAGCCTCCTCCGTCAGGAGCAACGTACAGTGACAAGCCTATCCTCCTCTGTTGATCCAAACTCACACACACCCTGCAATACACACAGACCAAAGTGACTTGAAGTGAACCACTGCGATAGGCAAATAAAGCAGGGAGCTGGGGTGAAGATGCAGCGACTTGGCATCAGTTTCGTGTGCAATAGTCCTGCTGGGCCAGCCTGCCAAATTGACTAATAAAACTAGAATAGAGAGGCCAGCGACAATAGAGAGAGGTGTCCTTTTATTGATCAAATTATTCCTACTTGGGTACACTGTGCCACCGAATGAGAGTATGCTCGCAAAGACAACCAGACAGATTGTGACATTCCAGTGACATTATAATCACGCGTCAACCCTTCTCCAGTCAATAGGCTGAATGCACTAATCGTGCGTCTTGGATCAGCAATTTCATGGTCTTCAAAGGGGGCCAGGAATTGGTGGCATGACCCTCCACACGGGGTGAGACCCCTCTTTCCTCAGCGAGTGCCACGGAGAGGAGAAGAGAGGAGAAGGATGGCGCTGAAGGAGACGAGTCGAGACAGGAGCGGAGCCAGAGAAGATTAACATCGCCATCTACTGGTCAGGGGTGGTACAAGGGGAGTCAAAGGGGGGAGGAAAAACCTGGCAGTTTACCCTTGCGGCCTGTCTTTCACTGAGACCTGTCAGAAACATTTAGACACACTTGCCAAGACAATAGGCCACACATCCACAGCAGCGGATAAGTCAGACTGAAATCACCATTGAATGAGGGAGGAAACTTAAGGCAACGGACCTTCGTTTTGGTTTTGGTGAAAGAGAGCAGGCAAAGTCTGTTCCTGATCACACTAAGTGACAAAGAAAAATGTTGGCTAATTCTCTGTTTCTGGAGGCTTCCAGCTGCCAGTAAGAATTTAACCTCGAGAGCAGGACAAGCATAAAAAGAGTGTGGTGCTGACAGCATCAGCAAACAACACTCATCAGGGTCACAGAAAGTAGCAGTTCTCTTTCTTCTCATTTAACCCGATGCCAGAGAGGATACAAACACGACAGCTCGTCAGATCGAATAATAATTCTTCATTTCAGCCTTTCTGAACCAGTGAGGCTACACACTGGATATTTCATTGGTTATAATGTCATAAAGTGACAAAAGCATGTGTGACATTTGGTTTATATGTGCCACACCTAAACGTAATCCTCCTCTTCTGAGAAGTTCAGAGAGAATTTTCAGGTTTTGCAACATGTTTTCTGATGCAGATTGTACATGTAAATAACTGACGTGGTAAAAATGTATTTGATGTCTCTCTTATGTTTCTGAAGAGGTACACATTGTAATGTATTCTTCTTAAGAAGGCCATGACCAATAATATATCTTAAGAAACACGTTCCCCACTCCATCAAAATTCTGCCTCCTACAAAGGGAAGACTTAATCAGATCAAAACTACAGAGGTGAGCAAAAAAAAAGGAGTAGTCTGAAAAGAATTTTGCACGTTAGTCTTGCACAGCACCCATAGTTTTTGTGACTATGTGAGAGGCAGTGGTCAAAGTTTAGGCGTCAACACCCATCTGAACTCTGCATAAACTCACGTGGTGACAGGGAAAAATACATGTTTTACCAGGCTCGGCCAAAAGAAAGAGGAGAGAGGAGACAACCCACAGTGAACCACTATAATGTCACACAGGGTGGCGTGTTACAGCAAAGGGGCTGAGTTGGCAAGCAGCTCAGCAGCAGACGCACACCTGTTCTGACATTTTCTGTCGACCTTGACACAGAAAACACATGACAATGCCACTCTCTGCATTTCAAAAGTACAGGGCTGTTTGTGACGAAGCCCCTTCACTTCCCCTTTTCTCGTCCCCATGATACCTAAAACTACTTTCCACGCAGTATGAGGAGGGGGAGAAAACCATGACGCAGTCCTGTAGATGTGAGGAGGGACAGACAGGCGACAAGGCACGCAGTGACAGTAAATAAAAAAGAAATACAGGGTAGACTGAGTCATATTTTGGGACAACCAACAGAGGTGGTAAATTTACACACATTCTTTACTCACGTAGAAGTAGAGATACTTGTGTAAAAAAAGACTCCGGAATGAACTTTGAAAGTAGACCTTTGGCGGACATTTCTGCCAGCAGTTTCTGTGCAAAGCTAACTGAACTTCACATCATATTAATATAATTCAAAGACTATTACTACTAAACAATTCTAACTATAAATAAAATACATTATACATAATATAATATATTAAATAAACTTTGCTCGAATGTGCAAATAATTTTTTAAGAACTTGAAAAATTATGATCTACATGAGAACACACTTAAGATCTAATTAAGCCCTCTTTCTTTTGATGAAAAGTCTTTAAAAACTTAACAATAATTCTATTATTGCGATATTTAATGATACTTTGAAAAAAAAATCTTCAACTTTGTTAATTATACATTTTGTTTCTTTTTTGGCAAATGAATTGCACTCAAATTACAAGTGAATGGAGGTGGGAAGAGTGTTTATAACCAGAACCGTAAGAGCATAATAATCTGTAACTCCCCTAAAAATTGAATGAAAACTGTAGTAACAAGCCTGTTTTGAAAAGGTAAGGTGTATACAGAACAGATATTTGTGTTAAAATACAGGGGTAAAATGAAAAAAGTGTCAGAAAAATAAATACTCAAGTACAGATACCTGTAAAAACCTACTCAAATATAACAAAGTATTTGTGCTTAGTTACTGCCTACCTGCAGTAAGTACCAAAGAGTGTTTGCACTTTCCACAGGATTGTAGGTTACCAATGCCTCCCTTAAAATCCCGAATTCCCCAGTAAACACAGGCCTTAGCCTTTCTTCAATTTATTGCATTTCTATCATCTCATTCTCACCCTTCCTTTTGAAGTTCATGACAGAGCCACAATGCATCCATCCATCTACTATTTTAATCAAAGAGAAAGCAAAGTACGACTGCCAAGAGAGCTGCACGGGAAAACAAATGCAATCTTCCTGTTAATCACTGCATTAACAAGAAGTCGACAGTCTTGACGCACATACCAGGGAGGGGAGCCAGTCCAGGTGTTGGATAATTGTCAGTTGTGCCAGTGGCTACGGTTGCTTTTTTACTGTGCCAGCCTCTGTTTCACTGCTGGTCTACACTTGTGCCCCACCTTAATGATAGCTTTTACAAGTCCTTTCTGCTGAAGACGGCATACAGACACAAAGAAGTCTTGGCAAGGGTTTTCTCCGTGCTGACTGGAGTGGACTATGGATAAAGGCAGTGACGTCCCGCTATAATCAGTGCCAAGTGAAGTGTAGCTCTATTTTAAAGAGGCATGAGGAACGTCTAATTTAAATGAAAGGCCAAAAACCACTTGAAAAAACACATAGAGGCTTTGTAACCTTTTTGAAAAACAAGTCCATATATCCTCTTTCTGGCAAACAACCATATATTAGAAACACATCACACGAGCCCAAAAAACAACTTGCCAAGACAGCAACTTGTCAGAAATGAAGTGTTTGTTTCATTCGGAAATAAAACTCCTTTCACTACAGGTGTCATTCTGAGAAGAGCAAATGAATTGTAAGCCAGGCGCAACTTTTCATTATAGCACACTGAAAACTTTGCAGTTAACTGTGAATGCACCTCTGTATCACACATCTAAAGTTAGGCTAATATGAGTGCATTTTCACTTAAGTGCTCTATTTTTTACAGGGTTTTAAGATAATTTATCTCAGTTTCTGTATTCTGTCACTTTCATTTTCGTCTGGAGAGTAGCCCACTATCTCTTTTTTTCAGATTCCCCAGATAAAGCCACAATCTCAGGGCGCCACACACAGAGAAACTCTGAAATCCCATTAGCATTTTGCTTTCATTATTTTTAATCAAACCCCTAAAACTGACACATATTAATTAATATCCATTACCAGTTTTTTGCCCCTCTCCCAGAGAAGACGTTGGGGGGAAAAGAAGCAATTAACTTAACAAAATAATCAAAAAAATTGTTTCAGAAATCCCTGATAAATGTCATGTGAGGTCCCATCTAAATGTAAGAAGTGTAATACATTCTTGCTGTCATATTCCATTAAACTGCTATTACAGTCTTGATAGAACTATTAGTCACTACATTATTAATAACATTAATGTATTTACATTTTTGGTGTACAAGCCTGCTTTCATGCAATAATTTATGAACCCGACTTCAGATATGTTATAATGTTCCCCCATCTCGGCTCTTTTGTGTTTATTATTGATTGTGAAAACAGTCAAAATTCCAAGTCAAGTCCCCCCCTCTGCCCCCCACCCCCACCCCCACCCCCGTAATGTATTGGAGTGGGCTGTTTACATTAAAGGACTGGAATAAAGTGCATTTACATCTGAAGCATAACTTCATAATTTACATTCCAACATTTATTAGAGGTGACAAACGAGCATTTGGTCCACTCGTGCTTTTCCACAATGCAGCACTCATTCAATCCATATAAATTACAGCTGGGCTAGGGAGTGCAAGAGCAAATTATTTTATTATATTTATGCATGTATGACTCTATAGGGGGTTACTAAGACAAACAGGGAATTACTTGATTAGGCCAAGTGTGGTTAACAAAGAAAGAAATATGAGACTGAGTGTAGAGCCAATCAAATTTCAGCATTATTTAAATGTTTGGCCCCAATTCAAATGTCTAAAACACACAGATTTTAGTGTAAAAGCTTTAGATATACAAGATTAGTGTATTTATAAAAATGAGCCTATCTTTGCTACGTTTTACAATAGACTACTGTGTATTTTATACAGAATAGAGAGCTATTATAAGTATTGCTGTTTCAATAGCTGACTCTTAGCTAGAGCTAATATTATTCAATTAAAAGAAACTTGCCTAAAAGGCAGTATTATATTACATAATTAGACAGGGCAGCATTTTCAGAAGTGTAGTTACAAATGCACTGAGGGGATCCCAGCATTTGAACAAATATCTGGCGCTGTAGGGGAGCTTGCCGACAAATTAACAGCTAATAACTTACTGGGAAGCCAGATAAAAAGAGAAAAAAATGTTCCCCAAAGTGTCAATTACAAATAATTTTTCCTCTGATTTCCAAACTTGTGAAAGCCTGATGTGCTGAAAAGCATTTTCAATAGTGTGCCAAAATTGCATCTTGTTCATTTATTTCTTTGTGTTTTTTTTTCTTTTTTAATTTTTACACACTGGATTCATTGAGAGAAATAATTCAGCGTCGGCAGCAAGATTGTTTAGGATAGCTCTGAAAGCATATGGCTCCCTTGTGAGAGCACTCGCTGGTCAGAGAGGAGACAGACAGACGGGTGCAGGGACAGCGGGGAAATGAAGGGGGATTCAATCAAATTCATGTTCATTAAAATCAGAGGACATCACAAAAATGAGAAAGATGCTGACAAATCAAAGGGTCTCAGTACCTGAATTACCATAGTCATTTACTTATTAAAGCCAGGATGCTTCCTGTCAATCAAGAGCCATCACATTCTCCATTTGCGGCGGAAAGCCAGCGTAATTGCTTCTCATACTAATCAACACAACTTGTGTAATTATGCCTTGAAAGTGACATTGGAGGGTAAGAGCGATGTGAGCAGTCTTGACAGCGGAGACATCTCAGATTCATCGGGAGATTTCCAGCCTCGCTGCAAGGAGACAAGCCACTCTCAGACCAAGTTACTCACTCGAGCAGTTTACAACCATAAACACAAAGAAAAGACGATAAATCAAGCTGAAGTAATTACAAAGCAGAATCGAGAGTATAAAGGAAGCTCAGCTCAATAAGGCCACTTTCCCAAGTATATTGAGGCAAAATGACTACGCTGTAATTAAACTGGTGTCGTATTTCTATCATTTCTTAAGTAAACATATTATGACAGTTCACTAAATTGTGGGAGAATAGGAAATTACAGCTCTGTTACCATGCTGTTTACATTAATATACTCGGAGAGACGAAAAACCCTACAAGTTAAGTCCTAAGTATTCATTAAATTTTATTGAATTCGGCTTAATCACAGACTTTACATGTGTCTCCAAAATGAACTTTGCGTAAAACTAGCTTCAACATTCCTCTGAGCATTGGAAAACTATCCAAACCATATTCCCAGGCTGCATCTGTCACTAGTCACACTGTGGCCCAGCCAGGAAGGTCAGAGCGAGGTCAGATTACTGCAACAAATCAAGAGCAGCGGGTCACGACATGAAACTCTATCTACATAAAATATGTGTATTATTGACATACACTGACAGCAGCTTCTTCTTCATTTGCTATGAACTTTACAGTGAATTAAAGGATTTTCAATGCTCTCATCAAAATCTCAAGATAAAAGCATCATTGTCGGGGGTTGGCAACGCAGATCTGGTCCAGCTCAGCACATGAGGCAGAAACCACAAAATAAATAAAATTTATAAAACGGGTTGGACTCATCTGTGCTCATCATTTTCAAAGAGGTAGGAGGAACCATCAGGGAAAAAAAGTCACCAACATCAAAAAGCAGTCAACTGATAATTCTGGCATACTATGAGGGGACTGAGTGTAATGATTTCATCTGCGAACAGAAAGGAAGACGAGAGATTTATGGCTCGTAAAAAGTTCAAACGACAGAAAAACCAAAAATCCTTGTTTGTGTCATTCCTCACTCATGACCTCGAAACTTAAGCACATGTTGAAGACAAAGTAAAGAAATGCTCTTTTGTGGCCAAATAAGAAAAAAAACAGTACAGTAACTGACACAGAAAACAGAGGCTTTTACCGGAAAAGCCTGTGTGATTCACCCTGATATGTTAAGTTATCAGCACACATATGAATTTGTTTTCTCTGATCGCGTAGCTCCTCGAGCTTAATGAGAATGATCAAAATCAGATAACATGAGGGTTTGACTCAGTATATCCATTAGAATTTCAACTAGGGCTGTCGCAATATTAGATTTTCACTACATGACTGTAGTGGCAAAAATAATTTATGATTAAAGCTGCAACAAGTAACTTTTTACATAATTAAGAAAAAAATGAGTCAAAATCCTCTGATTTCAGTTTCTTAAATGTGATTTTTTTTCTGGATTATTTACTTCTTTATGACAGCAAACTGAACATTTTTTGGTTGTGGGCAAAACAGGACATTTGAGGATGCCGTCTTGGGCTTTGGACAACAATGATCAATCTTTTTCACTATTTTCTGTCATTTTACAGATCAAACAACTAATTGTTTAAGACAGAAAGTAATTGACAGATTGACAATGAAAATAATTGTTAGCTGCAGCCCTGTTTACAGACAAGCATATTAATTTCATATCTCTCTAAAAAAAAAAAAAGTAAAAAAAATAATGCTATGCTAAGTGCTAAGCGCAGAAAGAGTATCTGTAACCATAACTCTACAGAAGCGTCCAAAAAGTGCTATTACACTTATTGAATAGCATAATCATAATGATATAATCTGTAAACAAAAAGGAGGCAAAAGATTTATGGTTCGTGCAAAAAGTTCAAATGACAGAAAAACAAAAATTCTCATCTGTGGCATTCCTTGCTCATGACCTCTAAACTTTAGGACGTGTTGAAGACAAAGTAAAGAAATGCTCTTTTGTGGCCAAATATGAAAAAAACAAGTATAGTAAGTGACATAGAAAACAGGCTTTTACAGGAAAAGCCTGTGTGATTCACCCCCTGCATTCAACTCTAATGAGTCAAAAAGTGTGACCTGCACTTAAACAAGAAGTCACAGCCAGAAGCTGTAAACTCATTTTCCCCATCTGAGCCAGCAACGTCGGCAGGACCTGGAAGATGTGCTCCGAGCATGCACGATAAATCTGACGTGAAATCATAATCATAAAAGCAATTAGCTGACCCTGCGCCACTCGTCCTTGGACATGACAGTGAGAATTCATACAGAGTCCTCTAAGGAGCCTCACTGCCGGGTTGGGCGAGGAGGGGAAAAAGTGCAACACAGCAACAATAAAATGGAGGGCCCTTCCTGTATCATTAACCACTGAAACAAACAGCGAATGATGCACAATGAGTGTTGTGCTGAGAAACAGAGAATTGAGCTTTTATGCTTTTCAAAGAGAAAACTTCACCACGACCACTGAAACAAACTGTGGTGTGCAGATGTTCCACATGTAAACCCAAGGAGGGGTATAGGAAACTAAATACAATTCATGTCATGTCATTATCATATCCTACACCAGTAGTTCTCAACCTGTTTTGCTGCAAGTGCCCACAAAGAGACCGAGTTGGCGTTCACAACACCCCCTCAACCAGTCTAAAAAACAGTCTTCATTTCCCACCATGCTTGTTGGACTGAGTAGTTTGTTAAGTTTGCCATTTTACGTCACAAAATTATTTTTTGTGTCAGTTTAGAACTCATGGTTGATGTTGGCAACTGTGATTTTTGTGCTGGTTTATAGTTTTAAAGCCACTTCAAGGAACTTTTATATATGGTTGATTTTTGAGGCCCCTGTGGACAAATGCTGTAGTGTTTCCACCATATTCACAACATATTAACATATCAATATTTTATCAAAAATTAAAATGACAGAAATAAAAATCTCCTCCTGCTTTTTTTTAACTGGCTAACATACTACTCACTGCAAGTTTGCCTTGTAAAATGTAAACACAGGCTTGTTTCATCTAATTTCAAGGAGAATCTGACCCAATGGTCATACAGAGGCATCAGTAATAATTCGACTGTTTCATAAACAGTTAAAAACTCTTTATGTTTGATATTTTATGTTACAAAATGTAAATATTAGTTTTTCTTAGTGTCTGTCTTTCTTTCAAGGACACAAATGGTAAAAGTTGGTAATTGTAAATATGTTGGTTCATAATTTCACAATTTTAACTATTAATGAGGTGGCTAACAGTGGTGAATGACTTTAAGGGCCTCATGTCACTAAGAGCTAAGCTACACTAGTTCCTTGCTCTCATATGGTGCTTGTCTACACACACACACACACACACATACATATATATATATATATATATATATATATACACACACACACACACACATACACACATATTTTTTCCACATTCTCCACATTTAAAATAAATATCATCTGAAATTAAAGCTACAACAAGGAAATTTTAAAATGTGTTGATTCTGGACGAGCCTGTGGAAATAAGAGGTAATGCTTCCACTGTAATAACCACAAAAAAATCATGTTGAAATAGAATCATCTAAATATAAATCTCCCACTGCTTCTTGTTAACCATCTAACCTAAAACACTCAATGACTTTACCTGAAAAAATGTTAATTCAGGGTTATTAACAATGACTGTACAGAAATAGCCAGTCTTCTTGCTGATGGTCTTGGTTGTTTGTGTAGGACATCAGTATTAAATTGAAACTTTCATAACCAGTTAAAGGCTCCTTGTAGTACCTTTAAGCATGAAAATATCAAGATAGCTGCTCTCCATACACGGCTTTGTTCTGTGCTTCTGTAGAGCATCTAGCATGTTTACAGTCAATGTGACAGGAAACTGAATCTATTGACTGTGAAATGGCAGGTGATCAGATTGATTCGACTTTTCTCTTTCAAAGAGCATGTTAGAATCTGAGAAATCTCTCTTCACACACCCTTGCATGCATGCACGCACGCTCACGCACACGTGCAAACACACACACACACACACACACACACACACACACACACACACACACACACACACACACACACACACACACACACACACAGTTTCTCCCCATCACTTCCCACCCAGTAATTACAGCGAGGCCGAACTAGTGGCTGCCACCTAGTGACCGTCTTCTCCAATAATCATGAAATATCTCTATGGCTCGCGCACCCACTCGGACCATAACTCTCCTTTACTGCAGACAGCTCCAATAAAGGATTACAATTACAATTAAAGTAATGAGCAAAGAGGAAAAAAGGAAAATCTCAGAGAAGGTTCCCTTGACTAACTAAATGGCAGCCTAGTTTCTTGACAGAATGGAGTTACCATACCAGACTCATTATCAGCTCCCATTTCTTATTCTGCCCCAATAATTAATTTGGAGCATGTTGAAACCTGGAGTCCTCAAAAATTAAAATAATGGTTTTAAAAGTGATGAATGTGAAATGAATTGAAATATGAATTATCAAATACGAGATTAACTTCTTGTTATTTTTGCTTTATGGAGGTGGACATGTAAAATGGTTCAAATCACTTAAAATCTATTATAGTGGGTGTTTTTTTTTTAAATTGTACAAGTCAAATCATCCAGTAAAAGGACTGGATAAATTGGTGTTAAAAGGACACATCTTTCTACAAACACATGTCCCATGAGCAAAGTCATTAAGGACAAAAAATAACTGAGTCAAGACCCCAGAGTAACCTCTGACTTCCTGGTATCACCACTGTGTTACATTTGCGTTACACCCACACATAAGTGGCAAGAAAAAAAAATCTCTTTTCAGAGCGAACATATGAGGAACATCTGTCTGCCTGAGACTCATGGGGCTCAACAGAAGATCCATCAGGGAGGGAGAGGTGAAATGAGGAGAAAAAGAGCCAGAGAAAGACAAAAGGGGACAGTAGCAGCAGCACTAGTGCCTTCATGTCGCTGGCTGGAGCGATTACTGTTGGCACGTCCTCTGCCAACCTGCCAGGTCCCCCACAACTCCTGCACTTAACACACTGTTCCTTTCCCCCCCTCTATAGTATGATGGCTATTGCAGAGGGGCTACGGAAATTTGGAGACTGCTGAGCCAAAACAGATCACTTCAAAGCGGCTTATTTAACGCTTGCTAAATTTTTCATCACAGTCGCTTAATATCCTGGGGAAGGGGAGCTTTTGAAGTTGCTGTGAGACCGGGGATGTTCTTCTTACAATTCTTTTTCCCCTCCCATTACCACCCTCCCTCTGCTGTACTAAAACCCCCGAACCTAAACACATACACACACTTGCTCAGTTAACTCTACGCATGATGCACCCAAATACACAAACACATGCTTTTTCATTTGGGGCCTGTGATGTGTCAGTGTGCGGAGAGTGAAGGACAGGTCTAATTCTACCAGGGACACCCAAAAGAATTAGAATCCTATTTGTTGAGGGGTCAGCTCGGCTGCACACAAACACACATATGACCCTTCACATATATGCACAGCAACTAAAAGTTTCTCAGTGAGTGGCAGCGGTTATCCCTTTTTTGTTCTGGATGTACACAAACTAAATGAAGGACTAACTGACTGTGGACTAGAGACAGACAAACATATCAGTCGGCCATAATTATCAGCCTGATACTGGCCTAGCACAGCTATATTGGCAAACACTGGTATCAGCGTACATATTGTCCGATATTTTTTTTAAGTGAACATAATGCATTTTTTAGTTTTATGGGCAGCATTTTATGTATATTTTATCTATTTTCTTAATTCAGATTGTTTGTTTTACCCAATCAGAATTGTCGGCCCTGCATTTATTTATTACGGTCCTGTAAAATCCAACAAAATATCACTACGTTTTGTGCAAAGGAAAGACATGATTTTTTTTGTTTCTAACGTAAATTCTAACGTAACTGTGATATGTTAGAACATAATATCCATCCAAGTGCATTGATGCTTTCTTACACTCCTAATGTTGAAATTGGATTTTTTTTCACACGCTAATATTGGACAGGCTCTACTCTGGACATCTGATAAGTTAACCTGAAATCAGCACACATGTAATTTTGTTTTCACTGATTGTGCATTTCCTGACAAAAATCAGATATCACAAAGGTTTTACCAGGTATATCCATAGGAACTGTGACAAGACTCATAATAAATTAGTCACGACAGTCAGTCTTCAAGTAAAAAAGACAAAAATTCTCTGGATTTAGCTTGTCAAATATGAAGATTTGCTGCTTTTCTTTGTCATATAGGATAGTAACACAAATGTTATGGTTATGTGACTGATAGTTGGATAAAACAAGGAGACTATCATGGACTCTGATCAATTATTCAAGACATTTTTCAGTCTTGATGATTAATTAAGACAGTGATCAGCAGGTTAACTGATAAGGAAAATAATTCTTAGTTGCAGCCCTAATTTCTATATTGACAATGAAAAAAATACTGTTTATACTTGATTGATTCTTGTTTCATATTTTTTATCTACAGTTTCTGAGAAAAGTAAATTAGAAAGATGGGTTTCTATATTATTATCACCATATTATTTATACATGTATTATATGTATAGTAATATAGTAATGGTAATGTGGATATGATGACCAAGCAGATATTCAATTTCATTTCGCCAAATAAATTTCACATATTTAATTACTTTAACTCTAATGCAGCTTTTACGTTACGGAAAATACAGCATTTCAGTTAAACATACACAACACAACAATGTGAACAAACATACAATATCTAGTCTCATGTCACAATATACCCCTACACTATTCTGTCAGTGTAGTTCCTGGTTTCACATCTGACCCTGTTTTCTGATCATGTGATCAAAGGCATTTGTACATGATACTATTATTGTTGTGATGTGTTTGGGTGGATTTGATGGCAATGAGGACAGAATGATTAGAAGAGACGAGGGGTAAGCACAGAGTGTCACTGCGGGGAGAGAGCACAAAGACCAGGGAGACACCAGCAAGAGGCTGGCAGGGGTAATGGCCATGGCAGCGATGAGTGGAAGGTGGGAGGAGGGGTTCGGGGGGTTATAGACGGAGACGAAGCAAGCCAGGGTGAGAGCGAGCAAAGAGCAGCGCCAGAGGCAACAGCAGCGGCTGGCAGCGACTGGTATACCAGTCAACTGTAGGGAAACACACTCACACAGAGTCACTCCCACAGTTTTTTTTTCTCTCTAACTGCAGATCCAGACCTGCCCCTCTGGCCTGGATGGTGGCAGAGGCTGTGGCACTGGCCCCTGAGCTGGGCCTTCCTGCCACAGAGGAGAGTGCGCGCCGTGCAGTGTGCCAGGGCCTGCTGATCTGGGCGAGGTGAGTCAGAACCTGTTAACATGACTGGTGTCCCCAGCCTGACACACTGGCTTGTCTGACATGCACATGTGCACATAAATGTTATACAAACGTGTGTGCGCTCTCTCTGCCTCTCCCCTCCCAACCCTGCCAGCACTCCCTTTCCTCTCATCCAGATAAAATCCTTTCAGACACAAATTTCAATTATTCACCTCATCCAAATAATGCCATGTGACAAGAATTATCCCTACTGTAATAATCCACTTAACTGGGAAAGAGCAGCTCATCAAAAAGAGAAAGGAGAAAAGGGGTTGGAAGTGAGGGTGGTGGTGGTGGGGGAGACTTGTCAGCCAGTCTCGAATCAGGACCCTCATAACAAGAATTTCTTCCCTTTTTGAGGAGGCAGTCTTGAAGCGCACTGGGATGATGAAATTGAAGTAAATTGAAAGAAAGCCTGGGAGAATGCTCCCACAATCAATAACCCCAGGATTAAATTAGCCTTGGCATGAAGGGATGATGGGGGGAGTATGAAGAGTGAATGGTGGTGAATGACATTGAGACATGTAGACTGAACAATACAACACTCCTCTAACCTGGATGCTGTGTCCATACAAGGACAGTGAATGTACCTGTGATGTATTCCATCCTACTTAGCAATAAAGCTATAATCGTTGTCATCACTTGAGCCGAACAAGTCGTATAAACACTTTCCTTCACACATTATTGAAAAATGGGTGATGTTTACTGTCATTAAATCTTACTGGCTTCGCATGTTCATAACTTGGACAACTTAGGACTTAGGACTCTGGCTTGCAGAGCAGGCTACCTGAAAATGAAACCAAAGCGACAATTCACTCAAAATCAAAACAACATATTTTCCCCTGGCCTGTAGTGGTGTTTATCCATCAAGATTTTTGTGGTGTGAGGTGCAGAGTTATGAGCCATAGAGATTTCAGCTTTCTCTCCAATACAAGAGGACTAAATGGCACAAGTCCTGTGGTGCTCAAAGAACCAATAAAAAATAAATAAAAAAAATTCTCCTCTTACCTGCAGTAGAATTTACCAGAACCACTTTCTTTCTAATTGAAAGAGGGCACTTCCTACATTAAACTGTTCACAACAAGGTCTGTGGATTATTTTCAATAACCAGGTTATGATTTCTGGAAAGGGACACCGGTTTTGAATTTTTCAAATGTACTTTTTGGGCACTTTGATCACCACAGGACTTGTACCATTTAGTACCACTATATTGGAGGGAAGGCAGAAATCTCTACAGCTAATACCTCCAAAACTCTGCAACTCACACCCATTAAAACAATAACAAATTATCTAATTTTATGACATTGTGAAGAAGTGTGTGATTGTGTGAGTCATTGTCTTCACTGTTAAATAACCACTATTGTCAATAAAAATCTGCCTTAAGTGACTTTGGCAGAAATCATGCTCATGAATGAGGTAATGCATTTAAGTTTAATTCTTGTTACATTTAGACATGTTTGCTAACTCCCTCTCTCACTCCCATGTATTCAATGTATTTCTGGAAGTTATAGCAACTAACAGCTAGTATGAAACACACTGTTATCTTGAATAAATTACAGATTTCTCTGGGTTTGACCATTGGTAGAAACATTTTAGGTAATGTAAGTACATAATTCAAAACATATTAAATATGTCTAGTGTTTTACTACATTGTAAGGCAGAAATGTTATATATTTATATAGTTACATATTGTTACACATTTTTGTGGGTGCAGGAAGGACTTCAGTCGTGTTGTGTGAATGAGAAATAGTCTATACTATTAGTAAAGTATAGTTAAGTTTGTTTTATGGTGCATCCTTTGTTCTATTGGTGACAACTTATTGGCATACTGATTCAATATCTTCCTGGACCCAATTGTGGATCATGACACAGAGTAAAAAACCATGGGCTAAACTAAAGATCACAAAGCTATTTGGTGAATGTTTTATGTTAAACATGATTAAAGCAACCCTGAAATCATTGTGACTGCTAAAAAAGACCTTTCTACATGCTTTTTACTCTCCAACGACAACAAGGAACATAAAGTACACTCTCATTATGGGCTTGGGGACATCAGTGATGCCAAAGTGACTGGCTGCTAATTGGAAGCCTTTAACACTTGATCTCGCTTGGGAATGTGTAATATCATCTTATTAGCCACGAAAAAGTAATTTGTTGCTGCAAAGATGAAAACAAACTTCTTAAAGTCACCACATCATAAAAAAGCTCAATGTTCCTCAACCATGCAGCTGATTTCACTGGTTAGCACACTATCAGTGCAAAGGGACTGAGCAGTGAAATCAACTGCTAAAAAATTAATCTCTGTAATTGATATTACATGGTGAAGAATCATAGCATGCAGCATTCATCCATATTTGAAAATTATAATGTAATAAAGATTAAATTAAAATTGATTTGATATAACCTGCTGTATCTAACCAACATGCACTTACATCAAAGAGGCATATGCACATTCCTTTGTTATTCTAGTCCACATTACCTTATCAGTCAAGTAATTTGTATTAAATACTAATCCTTACCAGTGCTTCTCTGGGGGGAGCTGCTGCATCAGCTCCAGGTAGAAGGCCAGGCTGAGAAGACAAACACTTATGTTAGAGTGCCATCTACTGGAGGACAGAGGTTATGTGGGTTTAATAATATTTAGATAACAGTGACATTTAGAGTGATCTATCTATCTATCTATCTATCTATCTATCTATCTATCTATCTATCTATCTCACATATCAATGTACTGAAATAAACTGAAGACTGAATAAAAAAGCTTGAAATGAATGGTGCCATGATAGCTGAGTTGGTAGAGTGTGTGCCCCATGTTCCAAGACTAAGTCCTCTGCAGGGGCTGTGGGTTTGATTCAAACGTGCAGGCCACTGCTGCAAGTCATCCCCTTACTCTCTCTACCCCTTTTCTGTCTAACTGCAGTTGTCCTATTAAATCAAGGCCTAAAAGGCCAAAAACAACAACAACAAAAAAACATAATAATGTCATCCTTAACATCATATATTTTAAAGTCTCAAACCCATTTCAACTTGTTGGCCTGTACAATAACATCTCTGTCATCTGACAGTGATAAATAATTCCTTTATAATTTGCTGAATGAGCCAAAAAGTTGGATAATAGAGTAAAATCATTTGCATTGCATTTGTCTAGCCTTCATCTGTCCCATGTAATGCAGATTAGTATAGGAAATAGGAATACATAATGTGGGTAAATGTGCATTATTTGGTCTAGATATTTCTGTATAGGTATCAGTTGCTCATGCACTTGCAGTGGCGGAATGTAACAAAGTACATTACTTATGTACTGCACTTTATTATAAACGTGAGGCACCTGTACTTAACTTCAGTATTTCTATATTATATATGACTTTACACCTTCTGCATCTAAAAGGCAAATGTTTTACTTTTTACTCCACTGTAATAGTCAGACACTTTACATTACTAGTGACTTTTCAGATTACATTTTTTAAAACCCTTCTGTTCAGGGAGAATTAAATGTATAGTCAAATTTAGTGATTTTAAATTGAATGTTTGGGATGAAAAGAAGGATGAAATGTTCCTTTATGAATTAAAAAAACCTCTCATACTTCTTAAAGCTATATAAAAATTTAAAAATCGGCTTGGATTTGCTGGAAATGCATTGCCACAAAAGTGAAAACGGGGCTGCTTTTCTGAGCTCACAAAAAGTTGATTTTTTAGCGATTTATGATTCTCACAGGACAGTGATGCTGTATGACATCTAAAGCAGCAAAATGCAACATACACATGAATGTTGCAGTAATATTAATCAAAAACATAAGGTAAACACTGACAGGGACAACTTTACTGCACAATTAGTCCTTTTATTGTCAGTACATTTAGCTGACAAAACACATCTACTTTTACTTCAATAAAATTTTGAATGCAGGACTTTTACTTGTAGTGCAGTACTTCCACAGCGTGGTATTGGTACTTCTACTAAAGTAAATTATCTAAATACTATGTATACTGCTGTGCAGTCGTTGATAAAGTAAGTAGCTAAATTGTTTTGTAGTTGTTAGCATGCATGACAGGCATGAATTCATTTCCTCACTTAATTTCCTCTCCCCTGCATGATCTGTCTCAGAATTTAGTCAACGTTACCTTTCTGTGATTAACTTCAGAATTACTACATGCATATTTAATTCTAGATAACATTATGATATATTAGCTTGCTAAAAATGAAAGAACTGTGAAAGTACCAGCAAAGTGCATATCTGTCCCTGACGAGATGTATGAGCCACAACTTTCTATAACATTTGTTTTCTCGGAATAATCAATGCTTGAAGGCGATTTGAACCACCACAGTGTTAGCAAAGAGTATGAACCACCTGGCTTGTTTGGCTAACAGTGACCTTTCAACATACCATCATTAACTGCACAAAACAAGACAGAGACACGCCAGTCTACATGGTTAGATGGAAGGATGCACATTTAGTCGTGGTAAACAGCTAGCAGATAGAAAGCTAAATATGTTTTGGCAACATGTGATAAAGCACAAGGACGTCAGCGTGGCCTTAAGTGTCCACTTGTCAACACAAGCATGTCTGACAGACAACTTTTTCAAACGTTGCGGGAGCTAGCTAGCATGCTAACTAGCAAACATGCTAACCTTCGCTAGCTGAGCAGTTCTGAAAGTAACGAACTAAAATGATGTCTTTCTGTGGTCACGAAATATAAACACATTATAAGAGTTCGCTGTCGCATGTGGGCATCAATAGGTAAATGTTTTAGTTGCATAAATGTAGACCTGTGTTGGTGGATCAGGTTGATCGGTGGATGCCATCTTCCTATCCCTTGTTTGCTTAAGAGGCTGCTCGACTGATCCACGCTCGGCTACTTTTCCTGAAAGATATCAACGGTTCATATCAATGGTCTCTACCCAAGTAAAAAAAAAAAAACATCTTAATTATATAAATGAATAAAATAAAATTAAGGGTTTATTTGCAAAAACTGAACTCTTTTGTGCATTTCAAGGAATATCTAAATAATTAGGTGTTGGGTTGTTTTGATAAGATATCTCAGTTTATTTTATTATATTTTATTTTAATGAATGAGGGTTTTTTTTTTAATGCGTTCTCTGGGGAATCAATAAAATGGTGTGGGTTTCTTAATTTTAGGATGCTGTTTATCTGTTTGTAACCCCTCAAATAATAACAATAATATAAAACTTAAAAGCTAGTAAAACTATATTTTGAGGCAGACCCTCTCTGCAAGATGGCTCCAAGATAAATAATAAAGATCTTAAGATGTATTTTATTTCAGGTGAAACTGTACTTAAGTGGTGCATTTTCCTACACAAATTTGCAGTTAATTGAAACAGCAGAGGTAAAAACTGTGAAACCGAGGTCATCATGGCTCTTAATAGACTCAGCGCCCTGTGATTCTCAGGCCCTGGAGGAGTTGACCCCTTTGTTTGATAATCCTCGCAGTCTGACTGCTCCAAGATAGTCTTGTAAATCAGGGCCAGTGACTGATATAGCCAATCCGTATACCTGTAATATTTTTTTAATGGAACATTAACTTTCATAATCGACACCAGTGACACATAAAAGAAGTAGACTATTACTAAGACCATGATGTCTTGTGAAAATAAAATGCTGTCTTCATATTCCCCGAGAGAAGGTGACAGAAACATTTTAAGTAAACCTCTTTTAAAAAACAGAGCTTTTGGATCAGCATCTAGCAGCCATTATAGTGGTGTTGCAGGCCTTCCAGCTTCAGTTCAGTACAGGCCATACTTGAGTATGTGGTGGTGGAAATGTGGGTGGAAAGGATGGCATTAATATAACCCTTGAAAACTTGAAGAAATGGAAGGGCAAATTTGGGACATCAATGCACATACCATAGTGAGAAGTGAGAAAAATGATGCCAGTGGCCATATAATTAAGGATTTGTTAGATGAGAGAAAAAATGTGCTGAAGTAAAACCAGGATACAGGAAAGGAACCAGTCATTGATCTCCCATTGGTTTCAAATAGTATTACTCCAGTGGTGACAGCAAAGTGTACTTATCCAGTCTTAATGTAAGACAAACATTCATGCATCAGTGACTGAAGTGGACAGAAGTGGAACATGGATGTTTGAGAGAGCTAACTGGGATGAGTTTAATGAAGAGTGATGAATATATGAATCAGACTAAATGTAATATGACCACAGAAACCCTTGATAATTGATTAAAAAAAATAACATATTAAAACAGCTGCACTGAGATCCACCCCTAACAATAGAGGCAAAATAAAGAGGAAGGCAATACAATGGTGGGGCGATATAGTACAGTATAATAAAATGTGCGATGAAGGTAGAATACCAGCAAGTTGGAAAGAGACTGTTAATACTCCCATAAGGAAGCCAGGGAAAGATACAAGTAAACCAACAAATTATAGACCAATTGCCTCAACACTGCACATATGTAAACTGGTGGAACAAAATGTAAATTAAAGACTGTAAAGTATTATTAAAAACAGAATATAATTGCAGGATGTCAAAGTGAATTGGAAACGAAGGGGTGCTTTGGATCAGAGTTATGTAAGAAAAGTGCAATAAAGAAACAGTAGCCACTGTGTTCTTTGATGTGGAAAAATCATGTGATGGGCAATGGCAAGAGGGGCTTTAAGTTACTTCTAATGGGAAGTGGAAGAAAGGTTTGGATAATGGACTTTTTAACCATCCAGGTAAAAGGAGAGTCTGACATTTTCAATAAGTATGAGGTAGAAAATGGGATACCTCAGGGGAGTGTGAAAAGTCTTTTCTCTATTATAATAGATATAATACATTTTGGAAACTGTATCATTAGGTATGGGAAGGCAGAATTTGGAAGACGTATTTTAAAAAAATGCAAGATGGAATAGACTGAGTTGAAATGTGGTTTAAATTTTCAATTAACAGAACAAAAAAAGATGGTTTGAGAAATATTTGAAACTACATGGACATAATTGGTTTTGCACCAAATAAATATATATATGTAGCTCTAATTAGATCAAGTTTAAACAGTGGGAGTTTAGTTTATGGATCTGCATAAAAAAAACGAACATGTAGGAGCAGTAAAAATTTAATCTGTGCGCACCTTACAAGTTGAGATGGGAAAGATATGTCACTGTGTTTATGCAGTAATGCAGTAGTGATATAGACTATAATGTCATTGTAACTGTATGATAATAATGACATGTATCTTGTTTTACTGATTTAAGTGAATGAGTGTAGTAAAAGTAGTGATACACAAGTTATACATCCAGTCAGCTGCAAGCCCTGCTAAGATGTGTGGGTAAAAACCTGGTCACAAGAAGTTACTGTACAGATATTACTGTGTTTTTACACAGTCCTGAAAGAGAATAAATTACCCCCTGATGGCAAAGCAGTAGTTGTTCTTGTGTCATTCCTTTACATCCATGGCACACAACATAAAGCTTGAAGAAAAATGTGTCAGGGCAGACTGGCTACATATACTTTAACAATTTTCTTTACTTTTTTCAGTATTATTACTGTAAAATGTAGAAATCCTTATCATATGATACGTACATGTAAACTCATTTAACCTTATTTACAGGGAGATAAACAATTGTGGATAGTTCTGCCCTTCAAATAGCTGCTACTGAGCCTATAATGTATACCTAGAAAAAGGTTACAATGTTCAGTCATTCTTGAGAACTGGGGCAAAAACATATTTTGATGGGGGTTTTATATTTTTATCTATCTAATATCTAATATATATCTATCTAATATATATATATTTTATATATATATATATACAATTTGGCAAATCTTTTGAATATTTAGTGGATGTGTCTGACAAACCGGAAGCTGTAGGAGTTGTCTCTTTCCAGAAGATGGCAGTGTTGGAACACTGAGGATACCAGCTGCAGCTTTACCGTAAAGAAAAAGAAGAAGAAGGGGGGAAAAGCCACCGCGGCGGTTCCGTGTTGGAAACTGATGAAAACGAGATCGTGGGCGAGCACTTCTCGATATTTGTTAGTGTAAAAGAAACCAAAGAAAGGTAAAAGAAGTTTCTCCGCATAAATCCTAGAATGACAGATAGGAAACCGTGTAAGGTGTGTAATTTCACCCGACAGAAGTCTTACGGTTTGGTAGTTCCCTCCTTAGATGAGCTGAAGATAAAAGGTGAGTTGTCAGACTGACTTTAACTTATAAACATATCTGAGAAGTGACTGTATAATTGTATAAGGCCTTTATTTTAATGATAATTAAAAACTGTGTATTGTATCGGAAAAATTTAAGAGAAGTTTAACATTAAAGTGAACCCCACTCTTGTGTTGGACTTTAGTTTGGATAACTAGCTACATAAAACATTTTTTTTTATTATTATTTGAATCGGCCAGTGTTTTTCTAAACAGGGGTGCTTGTGAAACACAAATGTTGTATCGTGGGATGATCTTCAGCTCTCTAAATATCCGCCATTATGATTCTTTGTGCTCGGTTTAAGCTCACTTATCTGTCATGATCACTAGTGAGCTGTGTGTGCACGAACATTTCCATCGTGTCCAAACCTGCAGGAGTAAAACATGAGAAGTCAGACCTCCTCCTGAGCTGCTCATTCCTAGGATGCTAGTCAGCAGGCGTTGTCCAGATCAATGCACTCTGCAGGGTCTCTGTCTGTTAAAAGTGTTTGTATTAATACACCTTGGCAAAGTATATATATATTTGATAAGGTCCTGTAACTGCAGATATAATTAGAACAAATATCCAGGAGCACATTCACCATTTAAGCCTTTACATAAAGTTATACATTACAACTGAATGTGCTGTTACAGGCATTCGTGATTACTTTTGTTAAATATTTTTGTAAATAAATTGCACCAGGGGTTTATTTCTTTTCATATTTGGCAGTTATTCTGCCAAATAGTTCTAGTTCTGTTTACTAGGATGCTTCACATCACTCCAAAAGATTGAGTGAATTCTGCAAACGAACCCGCCAGAGGCAAATCCACCTGACACATTACTGAAATAATATGGATTCATAATGGACATAAACATCATTTCAAAAGGCGAGCCAGAGGATAGGCTGACAGAGGGAGTTAACAGCACAACCACTCAACAGCAGCATGCTGTGTGACAAATATGAGCAGCTGTGATGAAAGAGGAGGTGACAGCTTGATTGACTTGTTCAAAGTACGAGTCATTGGTCTTTGCTTGAATCAGTTTAAGATCGGATGGTATGTGACATGTAACTGCCTAAAGTATTTGGTTTATTTACGATCTTGGGACTGGGTTTCCTGATTGTTTTACTATGACTTTTGAGAATTCAAGTTGTCTGTGGCCTAATAAAGGATATTATTCACACAATCTGTTGTTTCTTTGTTCTTCCTATAGGATGCGAGTTTCTCGGGTTCAGCCCCAGTGACCCGGTCACAGTGGTCCTAGAGGATGATGGGACAATAGTAGAAGATGAGGCATACTTTCTGTGTTTACCCTTGAACACAAAGTTCATGCTGTTGCATGAAAAAGATAAATGGTCTCCAGCTCGCAGAAGTAAGCAAGTTTCCTTCTGTCTGTCATTTCTCTACAGTCTGGATTGATGAAGTGCTCAGCCTGGTGTTTTGGCACTAATCGACTTTTCATTGTAGTGGATGGTGGCACAGCCTGGATGGCCAGGGAGTCTGTGTTGCTGGAGACTGATACTGTGGACACGTCCAGCGCTGAAGTACCCTGGTGGGACCTGGCTCAGCAGCTGAAGCAGGACCTGACCACAATCATCCTCATGTCTGAGGCAGACTTACAGGTACCAACATTACTCCTCTATTTCACCAGCACTGTTTGCTCTCATACCTATCCCAGCATGCACTGGCAAGAAAACAATAAGGAAATTCTATGTGAAAACCCATTTTTGTCAGTTGTCACCATCAGCTTTGTCCTGTTAAAGGATGACATCATTAGGAAACTATGGGGTTGTCACAGACAGGCCATGGACATCAGAAAGTATTGAAAGATGGACTAACATTCATTTTGGTGTTACACAACACCAGCCTTATCCTTTAAATCTAAAATATGCAACTTTGCCCTGTGGCAATAAGCTTTCTTTTCTTCCTTAGTCAGTGATGTGCACAGTATAATATTTGTCACAAAAGTGGAATTTTTTTTGCTTTAACCTATCATGATGAAGTAAATGTTGATTGTTGATTGCACAGTTTAATGGCTATAGAAGAATGACACCAGCCACATTTAGATTGTTTTCCTGTAAGCCTCGCTTTCATTGTCTGTCCACCATCATGGGGATTTTTCCAGGGAAAATGATGTCACAGTTATTCACTACATGAATGAACTAACTCACACTTTTTTCCTAATGTTTTCTTCTAACTTTACTCCACTCTGACACCAGCTCCTGCTGTAGTTACTTGTTTGTGCGAAGGAATATCTTCACTCAAACTATGTTATTACTATGCAGAGCACATCATTACAATAACTTTTGCCTGTTTCCAGATGCAGTATAAAATTGTGACAATATTTCAAGTTACCTCTTCAGTGAATATGCTCCTTTATTTCCACTTATTTCCAAAGTGGTGTTGATCATTTATTCACGATGCCAGGCTCTGAGGAAACAGAATGCGATGCAGTGTTGTTAGTATATTACTGCTTCATGTAATTTGTGTCACATGCTCCTCCAGACCTTAGTGGATGCCCCATGCTCTGAGCTAGCCACTGCACTAGACTTCCAAGAGAAGAGGGCCGAGGACCTCCAGGAGACACTGCAGAGGGTTTTGGACAGACGAGAGGAGGAGAGGCAGTCCAAGGAGTTGCTCCAGCTCTACCTCAAGGCTGTGGAGAAAGAGGACAGACAGCAAGAGGAGCCTGGCCAGCTCAGCCAGGGAGGTACGGATGTGTCATTATGTGGTGGTTTTCATTTTTACGATCTGGAAATAAATATCCTAAATTAAGATCCAGGACATTTCAGTCTTGGCTTACCCTGTCATAGTTTGGTTTCATAGCTTTTAGTGAGGCTTTCTGACACAATCATAACTACAATGAAAACTTGCTTTTGGTTGGTAAGTCATTTTCCTTCGGGTGTTTCAGTGGGGTTAAATAAAATCTGCAAGAGTATTTCAAAGCAATAGTAGTTCTTAAGGAAAAACAGCAGTCATTTTTAGAAATATGGTCACTTTAGGATTATTGAGTTTGTAAGTGTATTACAGTGCACAGTACAGTATTTACAGTATTTGCAGAGCCAGCAGTCTGTTAGAAAAAGTCTCAAGCAGCCCTCAAGAGACTGTTGATAACAAAAAATACTCTGTAATATCTTGTTTCTGGCTTTTCACTTTTGTTCTGATCTGTTTTTGTGATTATCTCTTTTCTTTCATTTGTTTTATGCTTTATATTGTATTGTTTATTTTATTTTTTTTTACTAAAATTAGTTTGTCATATTATTGTTGTTATTATTATTATTATTATTATTATTATTGTTATTATTATTATTATCATCATCATATATGTGTGTGTGTGTGTGTATATATTATACAGAGTGTTTGCTGTAAAAATAATAACCCTAACCCTTCGTCTATCCTAAAAAAATATGAATAGCTGTGATCAATAAGCATACAATATCCAACAAAATAACTAATCAGCATTTAGGCTAGGTACAAGAAGACATTCTGAGGAATAGAGACATATGAAAATATTTTTTAAGTGCAGATTTTAGACACATAAATGGTTGAGACAGATAAAAAGCAGGACTCATGTTTAGAAAACAAGAGCACAAACCAAGAGAGACTTTACTTTACTTGAGTATTTGTTTTTTTCTCTACATATTTCTTATGTAATTTTCCTTTTACATTTCAGTGCCAACACTTACCATTAAGTCAGTAATCAGTCTGTTCCCTCTGATGCCTTAAAACTTTTAGCAGGCTCATAAGTGGAGAGCTGTGCTTATACCTTTTAATCACTAGGTGGAACCATTGTTACTGCTGAGTAATCCCACCTCCTGTAGTACATTCCTGTTACATTTATGGCCTTATGCAACAAATGAAGCTGAAAGACAACCTATTTTAATGTGGCAGGAGCCGGAGACATGGACATGCCAGATGGGCTGGAGGTGGACTCTGCATCTGGATTCATGTCCAGGACACTGATGGTCCTGAAAGGCAAAACAAGCCCAGAGACCAGACTATCTACTGAGGATCTGCAGGTAGTCCACTCAGAACACTGATCCAGCATGCTTAAAAAACATCTGCAGATGAAAATACCACTTATTTGACTTTTATACTTTTGTGCACTCTGTATGACTGCAAACGCTTCAGACAGACCTGAGCAACCAAGGTGCATTTACATTTTATAACAATGTGGGGCCACTCTTGTCTTATACTTCATCATATTCTTATATCATTTATTCTGACGCGAGGCTCATGCTGTAACACACCCTATTGAGTCTAATAAGCGGCTGTAAAATTGATGAAGCAATTACGCGAAACTGCAAGCCCTAACAAAACACCCATACTTTCATACTGAGACGATTCTGTTATATAATCCAAAGGGCATTTACTCTGGCTAATAAGTGTAACATTTTGCCCTCTCTCATTCACATAAACAAGGAGAGCAAAATATTAGAGGCACCTTTCAATATAAATCAATGTAATACTCCAACACCACTAACTACAACCTCGAATCAACTCTTCTTTGACACAAAAACTGAACATTATATAAGCCAGAATACACTATGTGGCTGTCTGATTGGACTAATTTAGGTTGTGTGTTTCAAAAAAATGATAAAACACTATAAAGTATCATGTGTTCAGATGTCCACTGTTTGAAATGAAGCCTTCTCCCATGTGTCTGTAGATGGTAGTGAGCAGGGGGACGGAGGCGATGGAGCAAGTGGTGGGCTGGGACAGAACGAGGACGTCAGCGCTGCTGCAGGCCTGCGAAACTGAGCTGACCAAACGTCTCCAGCAGATCCAGGCCGTGCAGTCCATCAGGAGCAACGCACAGCCAGACGGCAGCCAGCAGATCAGTGAGAAGAGCGTGGAGGAGGGCATGGAGACACCAGCCCAAGGCAGCAACTAGGCTGAGGCTTCACCTGAGCAAAGACTGATAAGAATTCACACTACCTGCCTCAGGGTCAGTGGAATGGGATTTATCCTTTGGTACCGATGATACCCATAATGCTAGAATCCATGAATGTTAATGATGTTGACATTTGTATCATTTTGTTAAATTTGCAAACCGCTTGAATGCGTTTGCCTCAAGAGGGAGCAGGGTGATTTGCACAAGTCATGTTTATCAAAGACATGTTTACATTAACCACAGGCACCAGCTTCGATTGGCTCCATATTTTGATGCATTCCAGGCTGTGAAAATAATCACAGATAAAAAAAACAAAAACAAAAACTTGAAGTAATTGTTAAACAGTTTGGGAAATACACTCATTTGTTTTCTTGTTGAGAGTTTGATGAATATTAAGCTGGAGCTAGCAACAGACTAGCTTAAAAACTCATTATAGTATGTGTGACTCATGAGCTTTAGGGACGCCAGTAGGTCTTTTAGCTTTTGATACCTTCACACAGCCAGGCTAGCTGTTTCTTGTCTTTATGCTAAATGGTTCATATTTAATGGACAAATATGAATGTGGCACCACTCTTTTCATGTAACTCTTGGCAAGGAAGAAAATGGAGTGTGGAGTTTTTACTTTAAGGTTTTATATAAACTGTTGCTGTTCAATCAGCTTCCTGGTATTATTGTTTACATCCTGCTCCCCCTTAAACACTGCCAGTTAAGACAGAAGACGTGGACTGTTTTTTATTTTAGAAACTCAGGCTATGTAAAAGTAAGAAATATACTCTGAACTGGATATAGAAACCCTGTGGATCTCCAGCATAAATTGAGTGACCAAGTAGATAGAAGTCTGCTGCAAATAATTTACATATGCTGAAATTAGACCTGTGTATTTATCTTGAGTTTAGGGGATATTTCAGTAGTTTTACAGAAGCAGTGTGATTTTATTTTAAGCAGTTGGAAACCATGTCAATCCTGTACCCCATAACATGCTCCTGCTTGTTATCTTCCCCAATGACTCCTGCAAAAACTGTTTAAAAATGTGATGTTCCCACTATAGTGCCATTCTTTTTTTCTTTTTTTTTTTTCTCAATAAGTTTTGAAGTTTACAAGTAGACCCTTAATGTCAAGCAATTTCTAACCGGTGCTGTAAATGCCAAAATATTTAAGAGAACATAAAATTATTTTTACAAATATACACTAGCTAAAATGTGGCATTTTGCTTTCCATTTTATGAAATGTCTTCATTAACTGGTGTGTGACTTTAACATGGTATGCACAGGAACTCTCCACACATATAAACCATACCAAAGGAACTTGTACAGCACTATATTTGAGGCACATGGAGTGCAGACAGAAATCTTATCAGATATTTGTAAATGCTGATGATTACCAAATATGTAAATGTGTAAAACAGAAGTTTGCCCAAGTAAATTAATCAAATGTAATTGGATACACAGATTAATTTATCATTCTAACAATAAAATCTCAGACAAGAAGATAAGATGTAAATCACTTTATACATTCAAGCCTCACTGAACACATTATGGAAGACCTTAGACATAGTTTAATCTTTGCGTTATGTAGAACCGATATTTCAGGATGAGAGCCGATTTAAGACCGTCAGTTATATGCTGTTATTAAAGTTAGGTGTCAGTCTAGTGGTGGTGTGATGTAAGGCAGTGTGTAGAGGATCAGTCTGACTCATAGGTCACGTTGGAAGGTAGCCTTTGTCACGCCTGTCATCTCGTCATCTGTCTCTTGAATAATGAACAGAAATGATGGTGGATTTGGATTTGCGGAGGGATTGTCTTTTTGTGTTGCGCTGACATTAAGATGTCATTACCAGCCTGTACTTTAGTATTAGATACAGGGAAAAGTGGGCAATTCACAAAGATGTATTAATTCAGTTTTGTGTATATGCATAGCATATTACACACTTATGCAAAAAATTTTATAACCCTGTGAAAATTATTATGTGAGTTTCCCAAGACATTCACATTTTGTATTTAATTTAAACTCTAATATTAAAATGACTGTACAGTTTGTGATTTTAAGTGCTTTTATAAATCTGTTAATGGTGGTAGGAGGGATTTTCTAAAATAAACTAGCCCTTAAACTTTTGACTGAGCTGTTTGTTTTTTTTTTTTTAATGTAATGAATGTACAAAATGGTGCACTGATAAATATCACTGACCTACATGATTCTGGTATTCTGCTTTTTAAAATTATTTTGGGGCAGCAATTTATATTACAAAAACATACAGCAACACATTTCATTTCCTCCAGCGTCCACAGATTTTACATTCTGGGAGAGGTCAGTGTGCACATGAGCAATGAAGAGAGGGTGAGAGAGGGATAGCTGTCATTAGGATTTTACTGATATCAATATCAGAACATATTGATCAAATAAAGATACAAAATGAAAAGGTGTGAAAAGATTCAACAGTTAATTTTTTTTTTTTTTCAGAAATAAGTTCATTGTCTCTTGAGTTATTGCTTTAGCTGCATTTTCAACAAATTTAGTAAATTTAGCCCTTGCTTTTGAACATTTTGTCCTGTCACCTATATATGTAATGTTAGAAAAATACTGATAGCAGCATCATTTGTCCAAGAGCTTATTGATATGTAGGTGAAAGAAATGAAATAAAAATTCAAATGGTTTGCTGGACTAAAAGAACACCGCAGGGTCATACATTTGATGCCTTGAATACATTACCATTTGAATCTGTCAGTAAGGGTCTTACACATTTGAACTTGTAGCACTAAATGAACATACATTTCTTAAGATCAAGAGAAAAAAGTAATCTTTTTAATAACATAAATGTTATTTTCTATATCTGTCCATTTCTATGTTTTGTAGTTCAGGAAGTAACTAGTGCCTTTTGGGGGTTACAAGCAGATAACAATTCTGTTATTTTCTATAGTCAGAAACATTATTCACAATAATAATAAAAAACATTTATTGGCACAGTGAAGCTCCTCTATATCTCTGTCTGCACATACTGTGGTTCATGCACCTGGTGCAGGGTTGTCAACAAAATAGTGATGGGCATATTAGCTGTAAGCCTATTGGCTGCTGCCATATATTTTCCAGCTGTTGGTTAATGGGTTTCATAGTGTGCGTAATTCCTGTGGAATTGGCTCCGACTAGGCTGAACAGTTAGAAGTGAGTGAGTGGTGTACGGGAGCAGTCGATCGTGTTGTCATGTGTCACAGTGTCTTGGTGGATTGAGTTAACAGTGCTCAAGTTACAACTGTAGCTTTGCTCTGTAAGCACCCAGTCGCCCCGAGGACTCTGTGGGCATTTCATGCTGGAAACAAACCTTATCCCATGAGGTCAGATAACTTGCAAAGAACACGTCCACCTAAGACCTTATGACGCTGGTGGGTTGCAAATGCCAAGGTGATGTATGGGTCAGCACATACCCCGCCAAGCTCAGTTGTGGTGCCCTTCAAAATATAAAGTATGTAGCCGCATAGCATCTCAGTCGACATTAACATAATGAGGTTATAAAAAGAGTCACAAGTGCAGAGGAACGTGGCAAAAAAGAATTAAAAAACACCAGAAACAATAAAATAAATCGACACAAGTGTGTGTCTTACTCGCATCCACACAGTCAGACGTGCTCTTTTACCCCACTTGTGGGGCATGGATGGAGAAACTGTTAGTGAGTGAATGCAAAAGTGTTAAATGAGAGGCAATTTCATGGGTCTGAAGAACCCTATAATGACTGTTTTGATAGAGGAGTAGAGCTGGGATTGCTGAGAACAAGCTGCATTATGTATGAAGGTTAAACGACCAGCATTCACTGCTTCTTAGACCAGACTGAGTGACTTCTAGAATACTTGACGCAGTTTATTTATTATTTCTGCCAGAGCATTAAATTGTGTTTCTGTCTTAAGCTAAAAAAGAGCAGAATGGTTTGCATTTAGCCACAGTACTCTGAAGAAAGCACCTTTTTTCTAATTTAAGGGATAATTTGCATTATTTGATGCAGGGTTGTATCCGGTACTTATCAGTAGTCTGTGTATTACCTACAGTAGATATGGAAGGTTATTTAGCCACTTAAAAAAAGGTCACTTAAAAATAGATATCAGTTTAAGTGTTCGCTATGTTTAGAATATTTACACCCAAACATACAATTATGAAATTTCTTGAAATTTTGAGATTATCTTTGTAGCACCACAAAAGTGCCACAATGTAAAAGTCACATGAAAAATTCCCAGGTACTGTATAATGAACGAGCCATCAGTCCTAGGATGAAGTGAGGGAATCAGCCTTGGTACTGGTGTACTTGATCTTCCATCCCTTGTTTTTCCCAGTAGCGTCAGATCTGAATGCAACATGAACCTCATAACTTCCTGTGTCGATGCGAGCTGGTGGTACTGATCCACAGAACGGTCCATACTCTTGTCCAGCCGTTGAAATCTTGTAAAAAGAATAACATCAATTAAGAAACAGAGATGTTGATTAGTTAAATGTCTGTCAGATTTACGTCCAGCCAGACTTAAGTATGCAGGACATGGCGTGGTCATACAGTATATCACCCAAGGAAGACAAGTCAGTGACAAATTTCTTCCTGAAGCATGAGGACGAATACATTGCTCATGTTGTGATAGCACGTGACTAACCTTTAATATATCATATGGACAGGGGACCTCCGGGTGTCCCTCGATGTCAAAGGGTTCCAGGAAGTCCAGGATTATTCTGTAGCCCTCCAGCAGGCGGATGGTGTGGTCACACAGACTCATGGGTGGGTAGGGACTCGGGTAGTCCGGACTGGTCAGAACCCCAGACAGTGAGGACAACACCTGGCTTTTGCATGGCACTACAGGGAAGACTCGCACTCTCATTAAAGGGACAGTTCACCCCAGTGAAGTGCTGTTTATCCATCTAGATTGTGTTGGTGTGAGTTAAAGACTTGAAGATATCGACCATAGAGATGTCTGCCTTCTCTTGAATATGATGGAACTAAATTGCACTCAAATTGTTGTGCTTAAATAAATAAATAAAAAAAATGAAAAGCTCAACAGCAATGTCCAGAAATCCAGAAATCACAACCCAATTACTCAAGATAATCCACAGACCTTGTGATGAGCATTTTCATATAGGAACTATTTATGTGCCTGTCAACATTGGGATTTGAAAATAGGAACATTTTCCCACACTATGGCCCAAGGCCTCCAACCACCCCTACTACTGACCACATACCCTTTACACTTAGGAAAGGCCAGAGACAATGAATCATAAAAACACCACGAGGCAATCACTTTCTGTAAAATATCAGTGCAACAACAATTGGGTGACTTGGGCGTGCATATGTTTTGCAGATTTGCCATGCTGGCTTATGACACACTAAAATTTGTGTGGCATATTTAAAAAAAAAAAGCATGACTTTGATCAGTGTTGCTCTGCATGAGGTAAGAAAACCTCCCCTTTGGTGAAATGCTTGCAGAGACTTTTTTTCCCCCTTTTGACAGGTACTCCATCCTTCTCACGCCCATCCTTGCGCTTTCTCTTCTTTTTGGCTGGACCACAACCACAACACATGATAGATAGTTAATCAACAGTATTATGAGTCAATGTTTAATTCAGCATGTATCTGATATATCATCCAGCGTAGATTTGAGTGAAAATTCTTTTTAATTTTTTTTTAAATGGTTCACCTCTCATTCCCACAGTCTTCTTCTACTAAAATAGTGCAGCTAACAAACAGGGGCTGCTGGAGTGGAGGGGATAAAATATTACACTTATGTGGAAATATAGTTTATCTTTATGGATTATAATGATGCTGAATCAATAATAAAACTGTGGACATTTGATATGCTTTATGTGTTTCTAGCATTATGCATTTTGACATGAGGAATTGTTAATATGTCATATTTCTTGAAGGGAGTTAGGTGTAAAAACACAGGGAGCTTTAGTTTATCCAAACTGCTAATATGTTTATTTTTTAACATTTGGTCATGACTACAGAAACATCAGGTAATTGCTCAAGCATGATAATGTTGTCGGACGTTGATTGTCTTATTCCTGTATTAGCAGGTGCCCTTTCATTGAATATGACTTCCTTTCACTCAGTCTTGCAGCTGATGTTCTACATACTGCCACCTGCTTTACTGGAGGGGATGTAACAAACATATCAAATAGCGCCAATGGGTTACGCCTTGCTTGTCTTTTAATAGAAAAGTTAAAAATAAAGAGTTCACAGGCATGACTGCTTTCCTTTTAACAAACTATACCCGCCAACTGTATCCCTGCACAGAAGGAAGTGTGCATTTACTCATGGATGAGAGGCTTGCGCTCATGACAGCACAAGATGTAAACATGAATGGCGTCCTCCTCAGATAAGCTGTAACATTAGCATCACTGAACTAGGTAGCATGGTGATACGGTTGGTGGGTGTAGTTTGTTAGAAAACAAACAGTTCCTACATGAAACTGCTCACAACAAAGTCTGTGGATTATTATGATTATCTTCAATTATATTTGAGAGAAGGCAGACATCTCTATCTCCAACACTCTGCAACTCACACCAAAACTACCTGGATGGATTAGTAGCACTACAGGCCAGAGGAAAAATATGTATTTTTGATTTTCTTGTAAACTATACCTTTAAAGATGGCTGTTTTGAGGCATGTATTGAGACATTTTGTCCACTCCTCAGGGTTCATATCCTTTCAATGTAAATTTAAATACTCATGAAAAACTCTACCTGCATGGATTATATTGGCTGCAAAAAGTTTTTTGATAAGAAGAAAACCTTTTATTCATGTCAGCTGAGATATTTCCTGGCAACATAAATGATGGTATTCATTTAGGTCTGCATTATTGCCTCGGCAAATGTGCAGATGTTGTCACAGACAAAAACAAATGAGTATAGCGAAGAGGCCGAGTTGCTGTAATTCATATAATTAGTACAATCTGTAGGCAGATAATCATTTTTGCCTATTCATTGCATGATTTGTTTTGTCACCCTTTTTCCTCTGGCAAAGAATAATAATTTAAGGCACATCAACCGGTAATTGTGATTAATTACCTAGTGTCAGTACACTATTAGTGCTGCACACAGGTATCAATTTTTAATGCCATTTTGAAGTTGCTTTTCCCTCAGGAATCGACAGTAATTAACCTAGCCTTACACCAGCTGGCGGAGATCAACTACTTTATGCATCAGTTTTCAGTCTGAAATTATTCAGCACAGGCCAGTTATGATAGACTGAAACACAATCTAGAACAACATCAGTGGTGTGAAATGTCAGAACATTGTTTTTTGAAAATTTGTTCTGCACTACTGTGAAATACTGAGAACATTTTGACACGCAAATGTTTTTTTCTTCCAATAAATGGGTGAGGTTTACCACTCAGCAATCTTATCTCTATTTGGACAAACAAAGTCTGAACGTGTTAATTTTTTTTTATAAGACTTCACCATCATTTAACTAAAAGATTTGGCCATTATTTGATTATATAATCAACAAAGTCAGTGGAATTAAAATACACTGAAGCCAAATACCTCAAACAGAAGTGAATGAGCAGTAATGGAAATTGCAACATCAATATCTGCTGAGCAGCAGTGTATTTAACTTTAGAAACACCATGTAGTGTATTTACAGAGATCAATAGGCAGTCAAATGCTTGGCACTTACCTGTGCAAGACCTGTTGTTATCATGGAGAAGGTACCCTTGTTTGCACGTGCAGTAATATCCACCGATGTAATTGTGGCAAAAATGATCACACACTCTCCCCCCGTCTATCTTGGACTGACACTCATTGATGTCTGTTAAAGAGCAAAAGGTTAAAGAATGACACACAATACACAGTACAATACATAAGTACTTTTGCATACATGCTTTAAAGGGAAAAAACAGCACTTTTCATATGGATGTCCAGTCAGTCAGGGTTGATGGTAAATGAAGTCTATTGAAGCAGTAAATTCCTCAGTGAGTGCTATATTGACCAAAAAGTTGAGTTCTCCTGCTCATACCAAGATGCACTGCATGCAACACTCTGACACCCTCGCTGGCGCGTATCACCACCCCTACATGTAGCTACACTGTTACATTGCTGGCCAAAACATAGTGTTAAGTGACAAAAATATTCATCCAGCACACGCCCCAACTACCCAGAAATCCAAACTGAAATAGTCTGTAGTGTTAACACCAGTTGCATCACTGTGAAACCACTGGATAAAGGAAGAACAGCAAATTTTGCAGCAGCAGAACGCAGATTTCTTGTTCAATATAGCACACTCTGACGAACTTATTGCTTTGATCGATTACATTCACCTGCCACATAAAAAGTGACAGATTTTCCCTTTAAATGGGGAAGGCTGAATTATCCATGTTTGTCCTAAATGTGCCTGATCTCAGTCAGATAATATATGATTATTTGTTTGAATTTGTTTGATTCTTTGCATTGTTCAGGTGACACAGACACTAAAATTTGCTGGTGTGAATCAAGTCTTGCTCACACTAAAGAAACTAAACGAAGAACTGTTTAAACAAAGCGGCTACAGCTGTGATCGTTACATCCAATTAAAAAGAAAAATCAAATTGGGAAAGTAATAATTGCATGAAAACAGAAATTGCAGACAGGCTGCAATTTTTTAACTTCAGAGGCATTAACACTCCCAGAAGTAACTGGTGGGTGAGAAAAAAAACATTTTGCTCAAATGTAAGGACAATGAAAAACAGCAAGAAGTATTTGCTTTGTATTGTTTTTTTTTTTTACTATTTGGCAAAGTTGTAATTATGGGAAAAAACAGTTGATTGTTTCATTCAGCCCAGTCTCATTCATAACTAGTCACTTACCGATGATTTATCACCGCCCCTCGCCATCTCATAGTAAAACACATCATACCTGTTATAGCGGCTGTATTAGACACAACAAGAAAGCCTGTTTAACACTGTGAAATGGTTGCAGTTTGTGCAGGATTAAACGCAAAGACTACTTGGTTAGGTTTTAGATAAGACCATGTTTGGGGTTACAATAACTACATTATGTGACGTGACTTCACTGAAGCAACTTGTGAGACAAAAGTTATATGATACATGTAACAGTATGTACCTTACAACTTTTAATAATGTTTTGGTACACGGGACACAAACTCCAGTCTCCTGGGTAACAGTGTTTGTTTGAGTCATCAATCCACCCGACGTCTTTCAGCCACTGACGGTTACTGCGGGTGTCCATATGAGCTGCTGAGGTGCTGTAACAAAACATTAGTATGTGACTAGCTAGGAATGAGACTGGACCCCATTGGATGTATATAGGGAGGTGTGTCTCCTCACTTGTTCATGTGTAATGAAGGGCTGGGAACTCACATGTGGTGATTTACCATTAAAAACACTATAAAAAAGCTAGGCTCAACAATCAACTACATTCAAGCCACCAACCCAAAGTGTCTGTGTTCTGACTCGACAATCAACTAACTTGTCTACCTGTGATTGGCCAAATTCTCCCAACACAGGCTACATTTAAAGCCTGAAAACAAACTCAAGAAGAGCAGAGGTCTAGTTTTTTTGACCACTTGAATTACTTTTGGCTGACAGGTAGAGTCAGTGGGATTTATTTTAGCTGTTCGTAAACATGTCAGGATGTCAAATACATTACCAATGCTGACATCTGGTGAGAAAAAATAAGGTGCTTTTGAGTTTTTAGGAAAATGTTTGCAGATTGTGCCTTAAAAGGTTAATATGGAATATTTGCCCCATGAAACCAAAAAATAAACTGCATACCCCAGCTTTAAATCAATTTGGATAGGTCAGTGATGTAAAATGACCCTCTAGTAACTTATGTTGCGCTTCTTAGCAATGTGTGCCATTGTTTTGTCACTTTATTTATGCTGTTTATAGTCTTTCTGTATATACCTGCAATGATATAATCCTGCTATTATCTCCTTAGAAACTCCATTACACATTGGTCTGTGTAATTACAGCCACCAAAAATGTATCTGCCTTGTGGCAGCAAATGTCACTACTCTGCATCACCTTCTGAGGTGTAAAATGCTTGGAAGCCTGTGAATCGGCCCTCGTTAGAGTAGTCACTCCTAAAGACCACTGACATGAGGTTCCCGGCTGACAGGATGACCGTGTTCCTCGGGGTTGTTTCAGAGTTCTTCTCTTCCACACCGCAGAACCGCAATGTTTCATTCCCCTCCGCCAAAACCTGGTTTGACAAGGTCAGAAGCTTTTTAGTGAGTGGACTACAGAGTCCAGTGGCAGATAACGGGACATTGTCCAGCATGTACCTGGATGTAGTCATATTCACACTGGTTTGAGGGTTCCATGCTGAAGTGGCTGAAATAGAGTTTGACCCTGTGGCCGTCTGGGACACTGATGTTCCACACTATGAGCTGGTTGTCAGGGTATGGCTGGGGGTAGTTGGGGGAGGTGAAGCTGCCATACAACCCTGTCATTTCCACACTCAGCGAGATATGCAGGAGGGAAAATAGAACAAATACACAGCAGCGCCCACTGGGCAAAATCAGGTGTGATGGCAGCAGTTTCAAGGATTATTTAGCAGAAATAAATGCAAACTGACACTCACCTGGCCATGTTGGCTTAACAGTCCACAGATATTTTGCGTGCTTTGAAACGGTTCACTCTCAGTGATCTGAGGGTAAATGAACCCGGCTGGCCGCCTGGTCGACATTTAGGTAAACAAAGTAAGACAGGCACATGATCAGTATGTCATCATTCTCCACCTCCCTCCGTCACAGAAATCTATCGAACTGATGAATGTCAGAATAATTTATTTTCATTCTTATTCTGTCAAACTAATTTTCTTTTTGCTTTATCACCCCAAATCAGCTTTAACAAGTGGGAAATGATAGTTTAGATGAAGATGACGATAAATAGTGCTTCCACAAAACTGGTTGCACTGATAGCACTGACTGATGGCACATCACTTTGTTGTCAAAATCATCAAACTAAATTTAAAGAAAACAACAATTTAAACCTCATTTTCTGTAGTTTTTGCAATCGATTACTAAAATATATTTATTTAATTTTTAACCCTGTACAGCCATTTATATGATCCATGAGTTTTTTAGACTTTGACGACATCAGAATGATCAATACTATCCTGTTGTATGCAATGTGTTGTATGACTTCTGCACTCTTCTTTTTCCATCTTCTGCAGCAGCCAGCCTGTGTGTGCAAATTGAACATGGCTGCCTAGTTAAGGTAAAAATAACATTCATATATGTAATTCAGATTTAAATATAAATAGTACCAATAATCACTTTATTTCTTATACCTTATTTTATATGAAATTCTGTTTGTGTATCAAATATGATACAGCAGGTAAGAAAATGTATCTTTGAATCTCTCAATCATTATTCTATTGAATTTTATGATGCATTCTCACAAATACACCATTAAATAAACTAATTAATTAATTATTTATTAATCTTAAGATAAGGAAAATATGGAAAATGAGATATATATGCATTTTTATACAGCCTGTTGTCATTGTAATCACTTGGATGTTGTTGTTGATGCTGATTATTAGCAAATGAGTACATGCCACACTGCTTGCCAGCCATATGCATTCTGTCCATGCACTGACTGAAAATTGTCAATCAATGGATTTTCATAAATGCCCATCTTAGCAAATATGATAGAAACAAAATATCAAATATGTAAATCTTACAGGTACTGCTATACAGCTCTGGAAAAAATTAAGAGACCACTCCAATTTTTTCTTAAATCAGCTTCTCTACATGTATGGCAGCCATTCCATTCCAGTATATGTTGAATCCCAACACAACCACACCTGATTCTACTTAAAGAGGTACTGATGAGGTGATCACCTGGACCAAATCGTATTTAATGAGGAACAGTATAAAAACACTGCTGTGGGCCTAACTATCCTCTTGCAATAGGACCAGCTGGATGTCAAAAACAGTGTTGTAGTACCTCAAAAGTAACTGGAATAAAAAAAAAAGATTGACCATGGCAAAAGAGTTGAACAAAGTTTTGAGTGAGGAAAAGAAGGGTTCAATTCTGGCTTTACTAGCAGAGGGATACAGTGAGCTTCAGGTTGCTTTGATCCTTAGAATTTCAAAGACAGCAGTTCATAAGAACAAGGTCAATCAGCAGACATTGGGAACAACAAAGTTACAGACTGGCAGAGGGTGAAAACGACTTTCCACTGACCAGGATGACCGCCAACTCAATCAAATGTCACTCAACGACCATAGGATGACATCAAGTGACCTACAAAAAGAATGGTAAATGGCAGCTGGGGTGAAGTGTACAGCAAGAACAGTTTGAAACAGGCTCCTAGAGGCAGGACTGAAGTCATGCAAAGTTAGAAAAAAGCCTTTCATCAATGAGAAGCAAAGAAGAGGCTGAGGTTTGCAAAAGACCATAAGAATTGGGCCGTAGAGGACTGGGGCAAGGTCATCTTCTCTGATGAGTCCAATTTTCAGCTTTGCCCAACACCTGGTTGTCTAATGTGGAAGATCGGGGGTGCTTCAGCAAGGCTGGAATTGGGCAGATGTGTCTTTATGAAGGGCACATGAATCAAGCCAGGTACAAGATTATCCTGGAAGAAAAGTTGCTTCGTTCTGCTCGGACAATGTTCCTCAACTCTGAGCACTGGTTTTTCCAGGAGGACAGTGCTCCGTGCCACACAGCCAGGTGTGGATGAAGGACCACCAGTTCAGGACCCTGTCATGACCAGCCCAACCTCCAGACCTGAACCCCATTGAAAACCTCTGGAATGTGATCAAGAGGAAGATGGATGGTCACAAGCCATCAAACAAAGCTGAGATGCTTGAATTTTTGTGCCAGGAGTGGCATGAAGTCACCCAACAGCAATGTGAAAGACTGGTGGAGAGCTGTGATTAAAAATCGTGGTTATTCCACCAAATATAGATTTCTGAACTCTTCCTAAGTTAAAACATTAGTATTGTGTTGTTTCAAAATGAATATGAACTTGTTTTCTTTGTATCTGCAAATAAATGCTCTATATGAAAATATTTTTTATTTTGAATTTGAGAGAAATGTTGTCAGTAGTTTATAGACTATGACAAAAATGTTCACTTTACTCTAAAACAAGAGGAACTGATAATTTTGCAGTGGTCTCTTCGTTTTTTTTTCCAGAACTTTATGTGTCCTGAAATTCAGGAAAGAATGGTGAGACAGAGAGATGTGACTTGACTCTGCTGAATCCTCCACAGTTTATATTTATTCACAATTCACAATCACATCACATTCATCTTATACTGTCTTATACTGTCCTTTAACCATTTTCTGTTTAGACATATTTCCATGCTCAAAAAACACATGTAAAATAAATCTTCAACCCTCAAAACAAATATTTTGTCTCTGAGTCCAGTCTTCACGTTAACTTTTCCAAATAAGTTTGGCTATTTTTGCATCTTAAAGGCACTGACACACACATACCATGAAGTTGCTCAACAGCATTAAAAATGAAACATACTCACACACTTAAATAACAAATAATTAGAAATAATTGTCACTAAGCATATTCAAATGTACACTGTAACAGTCGAATATATGAAATGTGCCTTTAAGATGTGTCACTTAGCAGCAACGTCATCAAGCAGCGTCTGTTATGATTTGAGTTAGTTGAGAGTGTACCCAATGCTGGTCGGATGTATTTTTGTGAGCTCCTACTTTCCTTCCTCCTCTCAGCTCAACCGTGATGGTATTAAGTTCGTGTGGTAACTATTTTGTTCATGTATGAAAACATAGTAGCCATACAACCGGGCTTGGTAAGGTTGGAGTGTTTTTAAGTTGATGTAAAAAATAAACGACGAGCATTTGTGAAATCCCGCACTTCTGTGGCCTCGAGTTTCTGCCTGTCGTCTCACTCCAAGCTACACGGATTCAAAACCATCACAACACTTACACCAGTAACATATCAACATTTACTCTTAAAACCACTTCTTTTGAACACCATTTAAAATATTATGTACCTTTAAACAGGTCAAATAATGCACATAGAGCCAGTTACAAAAAAATAACATAAATAATGGAGATGTGCAGCCCAAGCTAACATTTTAGCATGTGAGCTAAAAAAGTAAAGAAATGAGTGCATCGGCATTACTGCGACTCATGGCAAACAGCCTCTTCACAAAAATGAAATTAACTCATTTCACCGGTCACTTTACTTTTCTCCTTGAACTTAAGTTATCTACCAGCAGTCACATAAATGCTATAGAAACATCTTTTAGCAAAAGGTCCAATAAACACTTAGATTTAAAAAAAATCAGAACTTCTTGAAAATTATTTGATGTATCTGGCTTTACAGGGTTTAAAAAAACATCTTACATTAAAAATATATTTATTAAAATACAAATCACCACTTCCATCACACTTCAGCGTCCTGCCTAGAAAGTCATGCTGATGCTGCTAATCTGTTTCAGAGCCTCCTCTCATGATTTATGGGCAGTAATATTGTTAAACACAAACCTTTAGAAAAAAAAAGAAAAACACTATATGCACAACATTTTCTCCTTCCGGGCCTTTTGTCTGTACCTTACCAAGAGAGGTCAGGAGGTATAGTCAGTCGTTCACTAATTATGGTTCGATTCCTGATTCCTCCTGTCCACCTGTTGAAGTGTCCTTTGGCAGGACACTTAGCCCAAAACAGCATGGCAACATTATGGCCATTGCTGTGTGTGTGAAGGAGAAAAAATGGGAAGCGATTTGTAAGGTAGAAAAACGCCGTATAAGTGCAGTCATTTACCATAATTACTGTATCAGAACAAAAAGAGTCAGTGGTATGTCAACAGCAGTTTCCCAGTGAATGAAACCAGACTGCGTCATGTTTTTTTGTTACATGTCTGCGCTGTGCCGGTGCTTTAAGGTCAGATTGTATTATGTGAGGGAGTTGCAGCGTATTCAATGCTGTCTGTTCTGATGGAATATGGATATTGATGTAATTCAGAAGTGATGTGGCCTTTCAACCAGCATCAGTTGTTGTAAGATAAGTAAGCTTGTAATAACCAACCTCCACTTTCCCTAATGCTAAAGCACTAATGGCTAGTATTTGAAGCGAATTACAATAATTATCCACATAAACATCAATGTTAATTTCCCCTTGCAAATGACCTCTTTGATGGTACTCTTTTTAAACGGTGCCACAACCTCTTGCTTTTCGCCTGATTGTGAGCTGGTGGGATGTTGAGCCACAGTGGAGAGAGTGCTTGATGGCAGATGTTCACCTCTTGGAAATCATCCAGGTGCCACTCAGGCTTTGATGCTCCGCTGTGATGCACCAACATAAATGACACCCTCTGACACTAAACAAAGCATTCCTGGAAAATGTAACTTCATCATAAAAAAACAATTAATATTGATTGCTGCATTTATGCCTTGTGCATCATTCAGACCCAGGGTGTCATTTCCGTTGCCTCTGGGAGTGCAAATTAATTTCAAGCTCCTGGGCCTTGATTACCAGAGAACTAAGTGGGATCTTACCTGTCAAAATAGAGAAGTATCTTCTTCTACTAGATTCTCTGAAAGAAGCCACCTGACAGTTGCAATTGCACAATTGCTTTAAAGCAGAGAGACACATTTATTTTCCATGGGTGCCACATGAGACATTGATCCATGGGCTGGACAGTCCATATCACGTTTAATGTCCTACATTAAACAAATCACGCTTTTGCTTTTTATCACTCACCTTTACCTCTCAGGTACTGCATCATACCCATGTTACAAGTGAAACATCTCTCGCACTTTATAAAATATTGTAGCATACTGTTCTGGCTTTGATGTTAGGTAGCATTATAGTTTTTAACCACAAAATGTCACTTCAAATGTAGAACTTTGAGCTAAATTATTTTGTTGGCGGGATCCAAACTTGAATTGTGAACAGTACGCAGAAAGAGATGAACAGTGTTAACCAGAAGAGTGTACCCAGTAGAGTGCAGATCTCTGCTAGGCAACCTGAAAAGAAAACTGGATGCAATCCCTTCACCAGCAGTGTGATTAGTAACTAATTTAATTTAATAATTTTGTAAGTAACTGTAATTGTTTACAATTACATTTATTTTCCTATTTAATTACATATAACTAGTTACATGTGGGACAGACGTGAGTTTCCAGTGACCTTTGACCATCAAAACATAATCAGTTTATCCCTGAATCCAGCGGTCAGTGTTTGCAACATTCAAAGAAATTCCCTCAGAGCGTTCTTGAAATATCGCCTTCACAAAGATTGGACCGACATGAAGTCACTGTGATCCTTACCTTTGACCACCAAAACATAGGCTGTCTTTGTTAGATTTTAATTTCAGTATTTCTAAGTGGCCACATTTCTTGCAGGCAACATGAAACCTTTCAGTGTGTCTGATCCAGCGTGGGCTGTATTCTGCTCAGGTCACTGGGCAAGTTTCTAATTGTAAGGGATCAGTGCCCTTGGAGTTAAAACTTGCCCCTTGCATATTTTGCCTACTAATTTGTGTAAAAACAGTAAAGTGGGATAAACACTACAGCCTCTGGTTGGTTCTTTTAATGTACAGATGTTTTCTTTTCAGGTGAAACGTATGTAAATGTAATATAAAATTCCATGTGTATGTTCTATGGTATTTATTGCTATTTTATTGGTTCATAACTTTGTTTCCCCCCTTGTGTATATTATTACAACTTTTTTCTCTTTTTTAAAATTTGATGGGTGAAACTGAGAGTCTTCATTATCAGCAGCATCCTAACCCTAACTCTAACCTTTCATGATAGAAGATGAGTGATTGAATTTCCCCTCACTACAGTTTGTTTGTCATCATCAGGATCAGGATCATCCTCACTGTGACAATACTCAATATCTAGCTAGAAGGACCAACTAAAAGAAAGTCTTTAAAAAAGGCCTTCAATTTAAAAAAAAATTGCGAATCACAGAGGGCCTTCCACAGTCACGAATGTGAACAAAAAATTAGGTGTTCGAAATTAGCTCCAGACACACACAAGGAAGTGATTACAGGATTCCCTCCTGGCTTGTCCTCGGTGAGGATAATAATAATTATTAATAGAAAGGTTTGACACTTACAAATAGCTGCATGTACGTACAACAGCCATCTTCTTAAAACTTAATATGCACTGCCTCTCTTCAACTGCATAACCAGTGCAACTAAAAGTCCAACCCCTGATACCTCTACTACCTCAGGGAACTGAGGCCTGGAAATGCTCCAACCTGGTAGTTACTGATGGTTAGTTAATGCTCACATCAGGAAATAAACCAAATCCCAAAATCATCTCTTTAACACTCATTTTGTGATAGCTCACTGTTTATCCAAGATATAGTTTCACAAAACTCACAAAAGACTGAAAAGTCCGCTAAAAGCACTCACTGCAAAGTTTTCCAGTAGAATTTCCCTTTCTGAAAGCAGGGTCTTAAGGTTTGCCTTTGCAGACGGTAACTCTACTTTCTAAATGTCATTGCAGTGATTGACACTGAAATGCCATAGCTGTAGTAATTAGAAACTGCGAGACAGCCAATCTGTCTTAATGTACCACGTGTTTATTTTATTGAGTGGATAAGATACAATAGATTTTTTTGGTGGGTGAAGGACTGTTATCTTCACTGCAGCCTGTTCTAAAAACATATCCCTCTAAAATGCTTACAGCTGCCCACAGCACCTTTTCCACTGCCTGCTCTTTGTCGCTGCTCAGCTTTATAACCTCTTCACACACTAAGGTTATACCTTTCACACCCTGAGGTTATACCTTTCACACTGTAAAATTGTTCCTGAGGGTGTGAAAAACCTTTGCTTTTATTGGTGCGAGCTGTAGACTGTGAAGAGAATATTCAATACATTAATACAAAGAGAGAAAAAGAGAATAGCACAATTAACATTTAACAGATTAAAATTGTGAATATTAGGAAGCTGTGAAATACTTAAGGTGCTTGAAGTAATATTACAATATACCACAATGGAAATCTAAAAAAGTAATAAAAGAAAACCTAAAAGTAAAATGCAAGGATTCAAGCAGAAAGATACAATATTTTTTGTAATATTGTGTAGTTCAATTTCTTTAGGTCGAGCAGAGGAGAAACAGACTGACTGAACGGATGATGTCACCTGAAGACAAAACCGGAGCTGCTCTTTAGACGGTGAATAATGGAACAGCTGCTGACACCATGACAGCAGCCATGGTGATTTGATTGGGACATGAGGACATTGTCTGATTCATAGCTGAAAGGCCGTCATTTAAATAAAACCAAAAGACCTGTCCACTAATACATTGTGACAGAACTGCCTCCAAAAGCTGTCATCAATTCATTGCAAAAGGAAAGTTTTGTATTTCTGGAGGTCTGCTTTCCTTTTTTTTTTATTAGATCTTTAAATTTGTGAGAATGTTACTTTAAATTTTTCTGAAAATTACTGAAATTATCAACATAACTTGAAGAAATAACAGTTTTGATGTTACATGTATGACAAGATGCCTTTATATGAGGACACAAAGTCCCTCCTCTTCTGGTGGACCACCATGGGATCTTACTTTGGAAAAAATATGTACAGAAGTCAAGGGCAAGAAACATATATTTTTTTTATCTTGTTTGATTTGTGCTACTAATTACAAAAATGATCTTTGTCCTAGACAAGATTGTCAGAGTTTGCTGTATATTTGTCATAGTTTAGTTTAGTTTCATGTGAAACCGCTCAGTGAACTCCATCTCTTGTCTCACACGATATACGTCACCAACACCAGTATCACTGTCACTGTTATCTTACCTGAAGTGTTTATCCTGTGAACCCCGGTCCTTTTATCAACCAGGAAGTGAAAGAATGAGCAAACCTGTTGCTCATGTGACTACATCCTGGTACTAAAACATACAAGAATTGTAGCTTCAGAGGCTAACATCAGCTTTTGAGAGAGAAAGTCATGATGGCACTCACGCAACTTTTGGGAGTGCAGTCTTTCTAATTACATATCTTCACAGTCTTATACTTCAACAGCTTTACAACAAACTGTAAAACTGTCTACTACTATGTAAACTATTGTGTAATTCATAGCACAATTCACATAGGATCAAAAAAGGGAAAGTACTTTGGCTTTCTTTTTGTTACAAAGGTATTTACTGAAGTTGCTAACCAGCAGGCTTCAGCCTATTCTGTCTCATAATATGACTTTGTACCTCAGTGAATCTGTAGCATCCAGTCTGCTCTCAGTCGAACAACACCAAGATGATTTTCTTGCCATGTTTGAGTCCTGGAACACTAGGGCTCTGGAGATGGGTGCTGACTGGTGCCTGACCTCTGTCTCACTCCTCCCTCCTGTCCCTGTCTGAACTACTCATGTCTTTGTTGTCCCCAGCGTCAGAGTCCTGGTTGGAGCTGTTCTAAATCACCTTGATACTGTATTCCCTCCCATGATCACTGGGAGGCTGCTGAGCCCAGTTCTGTTGCCCACTTTCCTGGCTCTGGTTCCAGCACCGCTTAATGGCAGCATTCTGCATTAGGTCCCCCTGCCCCAGGTCTGAAAACTACTGGCACTATAAAGACAGACACTCCCCAAGTCCCCCAGCGTAGTGGCTGCGCAGCTGACTGAGTTAACTAGCTGATGGCAGCGACAGATAAATGTAATATGCTGCCCTGTATTTTGAGTACAAATTCAACAGTTTGCCAATTCTTAAATGCAGTTTGTTTGTGAGTTTTAACCTGTTCAGATTATTTTTTCTGATGCAACATTAAGGAGTGTTCATTTACATCTGCAATAGCCAGAAACTGAACATGAAAAGTGTCATATTGATGTGTCATACATTACCTGAAGAGCTTAACCGTGACCTAAATCAAGCAACTCTGAATGTTTAAAGTGCACACATTCATTAAAAAGGTTTCAGGATACATACGAAAACTGGGGCAAGTATTGCACATGTGCGTCAGCAACAAAGCACCCTTGCAAGACATTAAACAAACTCAGTGGTGTGATTGTGCATGTACCATAGATAATTTGCTCAAACACACAGATCTGAGCATGCATTTGAAACGTGCAGCGACACAAGGCACAGGTCGTTTTGATTTCGGCATGATCAAATCTTCAATGTCCGTGTGCGCAAGACAGACAGTGTCCTCCCAGCACTTGTTGTACCATGCAGTAATGAAGTGCTTCCTCATAGGAAGTCAGCCAGTCATTAAATAAAGAATAGGCTGCCTGAGATCAATCGAAAACACGAAAGGACAGTGACTTTTTGTATCCAGACAGTCAACAAAAGGCAGTGATGGAGATGCAGGGAGAGAGAGCTTCAAATCAATGTCATATCAGATGCTGGAAAGAGGCAAAGAGGGGAAAGTTCTTTTTTTCCTTATTTTGCACAATTTTCACATCTGTCTGCAGTATCTCTCTGAACATCACATGTGCAACACATGTGCTAGAAACAAATTATACTCCCAGTCATGCTAGTACACTTTGTGAATGTATTTACCCTCACTATGACATCCTTCTGCCATCTTCATCCTCACTCTCATCCTCTTTCTCCTTTTCCACCGGCTGCAATCACAGTCGTCTCAAACACCCACATGCTGTAAACTGTAATTAAGGACTTGAATAAGTGGGGATGTGTCACTTGAGCTGAACACAGAGGAACAATGTAGAGTTAATCCACTGTAATTTGCTCGTCCGCTGCAGTTTTGCAGAAACTAGAGTTAAGGCTTCCATAAGCACACACTATCTGCTGCACATAACAGATGGTCTAAAAGCAGCACAAGCCGGCATGTCGCTCAGTGTCAGATACACATTCACTCATTTGCCTGTCTTTCAGTGCAGAAATGTGAAATGTTGCTGGCAGGAATTCATCCACTGATAATGCACAGAACAGAGAAAGCAGGTTTCAAACATTGTTGCTTCTGGCTGTTCCGGGGACACACTCTGTTGTTGTTGCCTTGAATTGAGGCTCGAGGCCAGATGTTCATGAGCCAAAGAAACAGAATTGATTGAATGCCGTCAATATATATTAACATTTTTCTTTGTTCTGCGGGGAGCAGCAGGTTCAGTTTAATGTTCCATTAACACTGCCATTGTTCTTGCTCATTGTGCGTGGGCGCAGAGAATACATTACATTGCATAAAACAAAAATACACCTGGAAATGTCTCACAGTGATTTCTTGCTGAAGATTCACTTCAATTTCCTGGGTGTTTTTTGACCACCAGGAGCTTTCTCTTGGGTGATGTGAGAGAAATTACATGAGTAAAAATGGGACTTGAAGAGTGTATGAACATGCAAATGAATGCAAAGAATAAATGCTGTTGGTGCTGTGCTGTCATCAAGGTGGCCATAATCAATTTTCACAGAGAATACACAGAGGAAAATATGCTACGAATGATATTCAGTTTGAAAAACACGAGAGTTTTAGACAAATGTATTGAGTATGAAACCTCAATTCATTCTGTGCATTAGGAAAGTTTCCGTTTGATTTAAATTGATAATTTAAATCTGACTGCCACATCAAACAATTAAACAAGTTAAATATATTGTTCTAAATTAGTTCCCCAATTCTTTGTGACTTTTTTTGTCATGAAAACTGAAGTGTTCAAATGATGAAGTTGCTCATTAGCACAATTAATGACATTTTTATTTATTAAAATACATTTGGACTTTCTAGTTTTCATGGTTTTAAGACATCATTTTCAATAAATTGGGTCCATTTTGTTTAAGCTCTTATGATGTTATGTCTTACAGCCTGTTCTGATTCCCAGGTCATCAAATACCATCACTTTGTCACACACCAGGCTCGTGTTTACAGCGATGATGCTTTGTGCACAAACAGTCAAAGTTGATGGACAATGTTTTATGTGAAGAAGTCGACCATATTATAATCACTATTTTGTTGTTGCTGTTTACATTCAACTAGATACAAATTCAACAAAATGCACTGCAGAATTATTTCCTTGGTGTATAAATTTATGTATATATGTAAATATTGTTTTATTTTACTCTTTTACTCTATTCTATTATGATTTCAATTATCTGTATATATTTTATATGTGTGTAGCATGAAGGGACTAAATCATCGCTTTCATTTGCAACCCTGTGTTATGTAATGATAATAAATTACCTTGATACCTTGAACTACTACCCTGATAGACCTGAAATAATAAATAAATACTAGGGGGGGGAAATATTTTGAATGCTGGGAGACAACAGCTTTTTAAAACACTGATACATTATCTTAAAAATCCACTGAGATGACATGGGTTGTATCATTGCAGTGAATGCATATCATTGTAACAGAGCCTTGGTGCATTTACAACAAAGTGTCCCAAACACTAAACCCACATGTTCAGTGTATAATTTATTGCACATCCTGGTTCCCAGCATCCCCCGATGCTAATGATCAAGAATGGCTCCTGATGAATTGATGTTGAGCCTTTTTGTGCTGGATTTCATTCCGGACGTCAGGCCCATTACTCTTCCAATTTAGCGCGGCATGGCTCTTTTTCACAGATAACAAATGCGGTCATTTCCTTGCTAATTCAAACAGGCCCCAGCTTTAGCAATTCAGTCGACTGCCATAAGGCAGTAAAGCATCCAGTGACGTTGGAGCGCACAAGCAATGATGAGAAATGGCACACAGGTGCTGCTCCCTGAATCCCTTCCTTCATTATGGTTCCTCAACACCACAGCGCTTTTTCCTCCATTACTTTTCAAACAGCTCTCTTTTACAAAATGACTGAATTACAAAATGCTTGCTTACTCACCAAGTCAGAAAATGCCTCAAAGAAAAAAAAAAATATTTACCTCTATTTAGTTCTTGGTAAACTGCATGAATATTTCTTCTAACAGCATAATATATCGACTTATCATGAACATACCCACATCACTGATATGAAAGTATATAATAGTGCTGACAGGTCATGACTCAATAACTCCAGCAGGGATATTAATGGGGGCGCTGTTTCTTGTATAATTGATTAAACATTTTCGGGTCTGTTAGGCCTGAGAAAAATGATGGTCAGCTTGAACATTAAACATAGATTTCCAATATGAGTAATGGCATGACTTTCTTGTCTGCAGCGGCGAGGACTTCAAATGCCATTAATAAACGAAAACCATCACTGTCACCCATAATGCTGTGGTAACATTTAGGATCTCAGTGGCTTACATCACTTTTTTTTCTTTTCTTTTTTCTTTGTCTCTGCACCAGGCCAGACAATTTGACATAAAGGGATTTGGTGTTGGTAGAGCAACTGCAATCAGGTGTATTGCCATCCCACAAGGGCCCAATTGTCCTGAAAATAGTCATAAGCAGCACTACAAACTGGGAGAAAATAACATTACTTGAGATCCTCATCTGCTGCTGTGGCAACAAATCTATTACAGGTACAAAGGCTGAGCCAAACAAGGACAGGGTTCTTGTAGCTAATCACAGGAGTGTCACCATTGTTATTAGAGCCCTATATTGTAGGCATCATACAGGACACGGCAGTGCTTAAATAAGACAGTCAATATCATCTTGTGCTGCTTTCTTCCCTCCCTGCAGCCCTATTCTTCTAATGATACTATCACCATGAGTGACTCCTGCTCATGTGTCTGACACTCGAGTATAAACGCCAAACTAATGAACTGTGCCATAACGCTCACCAATTTATCCTGACAAATAACTGGTTTACTGATAGAAGTAACTACAGTATAACGGAGCAGAAGCCAGCGATAGAAACAGACAGAAAGTATATGACTTGAGTGTTTGTTTCTTTCCTTCTTCTAATCAGCTTCCCTCATTATAAAATCAACACTGTACAACTGCTGAACACAACTAACACAATTAAGAGTGTTTTTCTTCAGTAATAATAACCTCAGTGGAAACTGGTCTTGCTGAAGGATTTGAAATCTTCACAAACTTGAGGCACGTACATTAATTTGTGTGGACAACACATTCTCAAAGGAGGAGTCAGAGCAGATCAAGTGATGAGATTAGTTGTCAGTGTAGAGAGTCACTGAAGCACAAACAATTATTCTTTACATGTTTTGCATTGTCGCCAAAAGTACAACCACCTCCGCACCACAACCCCCTGGCTTCACTGCCTATACAGTCTCCTGCCATAATGCCTAATTTAAATAAAATTCAATGATTTGTGTGTCAGATATTTAGAGGAAAATACATGTTGTGCAAATAACTGTTTCTATGAAGCGTTTTATGTATAGCATTGTACAAACTGCAAAGATACTGTCTTCTGATGCAGTTAAGCAAGATATAAACTGGGTTTTGCAAACATAAAATTTCTTTAACCTACAAAATCTGAATAAAACTGGCTTAATTTCAGGTTTGTTTGCTATAAGAATGGTAAAAATAAAAACTCTCCAGGCTAGATTTAAACTGAAAAGGTTTGAAAGTAAAATATGTCAATGTGTCATTATGTCCTAAACCATTGCCATTTATTCACCTACTTTTCTGCCATTTTTTTAAAAGTTCTATATTGTACAGTATGGATTGTTCAGTGGGAAAAAAAACACACACTATTTTTCCAATGAGACTGGCTCACTGTTGTTTTCACAAATGAATTCATTCAAATTCAAATTTCACAGTTTATCTTAGGGCACAGTATAATGGTGACATAAAGGTAGATGCAATGTCCCTGTTTCAAAGCCTGTTGACTGCTTTCTCTCACAAAGGCAGAAAATGTCTATTTTGGCTATTAGATGGATTGCCAAGGACATTTTGGACAGAAATCCCACCGACTTAAATGCTCCCCTGACTTTTTTTCTAATGCCACTGTGAGGTTTTAATTTTGTTTTTAACTGAAATACCTGTCAGCTAGCAGATGGATTGCCATGAACTTACATATTTGTGTTCTTTTTTTCTTTCCTTTTCTGGTGCTGGCAGTCCTAATTACACTGCAAGGGGGAAAAAAAAGTTAATTGTCATCATCTGAGTGCACAAATGAGCCATAGTTTATGACATCTCACCTTAACCTGATAAGATTGCGACTTAAATAAAATCCACAGGTTTGTGGATGAAATATTTAGAGCAAAATATGTATTGTTCAAATAACTATTCACATGCAACATTTTATGTCTAGCACTGTACAAACAGCAGAGACATACTGTGCTAATTTAAATCAAGCCAAGAATGTAAACCAACTTCATTGTTTTTGTAAGTTCACAATGTAAATTTGCCCTTACCTGCAAATATCAAGCAATATCAAGTTGATTTGGCACGACATACTTATAGCCCTCAATTTCAATTGGAAAGGTTTAAACGTTGAGGCTTTATTGGTATAGCACCAAATCTTAACAGAAGTTATCTTTGTGTTTAGTGTTATTTAGTGAATGTCTGCATGCTAACAGCTGGTGGTGACAGTGGTAAATGCTATACCTGCGTGACAGGACATAGGTGAAGTTACTCATCTGGTAAAAAAAAATCTCTGCTAGAAAGCCTTTCTAACACATCACCAAACCTGTCTGGGTAATTTTGTTACCTAAACCCAATCAAACTGCAACAGAAAACATAAAATATTAATGAGTCTAAGTCTCAAAATCTTATATTTCAACAATAATCTCCACATGAAAGTTGACCCCAAACTGAAAGTTCTATGCTTTGCCCATTCAGTCACCTCAAACTGGTCCTAGATATGGACTTTGTCATTAAAGCCAGAAAGGGCTTTCCGGCAGAAAAAGTCCTAAAGGTTCTCCCATGTGCTGCTTAACACTGGCATGTTAAGCCTCCTCAGGTTACAATGCTGGTGTTAGGATTTAGCTGAAAGCACCACCGTACCTATGTACAGCCTCATAAAGCAAGGCTATGGCCTCTTGTTTCAACACAGTCATCGGGGATAATCTAGTCAAAACTTTAGTCTATTTTTCTTTATTTTCTCTTTACTGGTCATCCTAATTACACTGTGAAAGCAAAAAAAAAAATCTCAAGAGGTAGTTGTCATCGTCAGAGCTAATGAGCCCTGGTTTAAGACATCTCATAATAAACTGATACGATTGCTACTGTTTGCTCCAATAAATGCAACCTGCGGTTTGCATTCTGCAGCACTTAAAGGTCATTGTTAACTAAATCCTCGAAAACCCTGTGTTTTGCTTTCACACCACAGACCTGCCCAGCCTCCCAAAGTAGTGGCATCCAGAATGAACAGGGTCACTATAGTGACCAGCGTGCTGCATCCCTTCCTCATGCTGGTGACAGCTCATTTTCGGAGCCACGGCTTTAGCACTGAAAGAGCAGAGGGCCCTATAATGATCAGCTTTTAGCGCTGGCACTGGGCGGCTGAATAAGCCATCAGGCATCATTAGGCCATGCAGGGGAAAACAATCTCCCCATTCCCATCGGTGCTCCCAAACAGGAGAACTCTCTCAGAGAAACACATCAGAGACACTTAAACCTGTGTGTTATGTGTGCTAGAATGCTTTGCTCAGTTGCAATTGGCATCATTCAGAGACTTCCTATTGCTGATTATGTAGCTCTTTATGATGCCTTTTGAAAACTCTGAAAAGCATAATTCATTTCATCTGAAACATCTGGTTGTTGTTTTACCTGTTCACTCCTACAGCTCTTATGCTAAAATCTTGATTCAGAGAAAAAAGGTGGCAGCGACTGATCAGCAGCAGGAAGGCATGAATTCATAATATTTCCCACTGAATAGAGGAGAGTCACTTCTGAAAAGGCACTAATGATCTCTCAACAGAGTGATGCAAACCAACAAGATACACAGAAACATGTCAATTATTCTTACTGGGCATGCACTATCCCTGGAAGCTCTTTAGAAATGGTTATTTTTATATTTATTTTACTTCAAAATGCCTCAGCTAGTCAACCATACTGCATTTGTTCGGTGCTCTGGATGCAACCTATCTAAAATGTCACCACTAAACAAATTGAGCCCGGCTGACAGAGATGAATAAGGCTGCTGCGGGCGCTGTGTCCAGAGTCACTGGGTTAATAAAGTACAAGTACATGTCTACAGACACAGAACTTCCATCTCCACTGTTCAAACAAAACATGTACACCCACTCTATAATGTAGCAAATAAAAATTCAGGAATGTATAATGAGTATTTTCCCTCTCTTTTTCTTAGATAAGACATAAAATGAATGTGGTTATGTTGTTTTATATTCAGTTTACTCTGGTACACACTGAATTGGTACATGCTTTGAGTACACAACATATTATATTAACAATATGTCAGTTTCAGTAAGTGGAATCTGTAAAACATTTCATTTACAAAAATCATCCCAAGTGCTTTTTTATGTAAATCAGTTTTGTTCAGCATATTATAACTCTTTGTTGATTGTGTCTGTTGTACATAGAAGAGGACACGGCTTTTTCTGTGAACCTGCCTGTTCACACCTTTCCTCATAAGCATTATCTGAGGGTTGGGTGTTAATTTGGCCTGTCTTGACCGATTGAGGACATGTTAGGGAACCGTTTGATGTTAACTGTTTCTAAATCTTCACAAGTGTGAGATGAAAATGAGCTCTGACACATCAGTAAAACACAGAGACAAACAAAGTAACACCATGTACCGTTCGGTGAGCCTGACACAAATCCTGAAATAAATCCTTCTGCGATACAGTGTTCTTCCACTGAGTTAGCTGTGGTCCTTGAACCAGTTCGGTTCAAGATTATTCGAACCTTGATGCTGTCTGGCAAACCAGCCAACGTTTCCACCAGTCCTGGACAGAACCAACCATTGTAATCAAGGATGCATCATCAACAGAGGGCATTGCACAATACACAACGAACTGCAGAACATGACACACCCACTTTGGTTCTGGCTTAAAGGCATACTTCACCAAAAAATGAAAATTATCACTATCATTATCTACTCACCCTGATGCCGGGTTTAGGTCGGTTTCACAGGAAAACAGCATTGCAGAATCTCCAGTGACCAGTTTTCAAACATAAAATTCCTCCATACTGCTCGTCTCGTCTCCCAAAGCCCTGACATGCCATTTACTTGGCAAGTAATGAACTTGGTGTAAGCCAAGACGGTGAAAACATCATAGTCAAGTGAAATCTCTTCACTCTTTTCTAGTCTGGCCTCCTCGAGACTCCTGGCCAGTGATAAGAACTTTTTCCCACACACTTTTGACACTTTGAGCTAAATGATCTGATTTTCGTTCCCCAGGGAATACAAAAAAAGCCCATACAAAAGCTGGCAGACACATGATCCAGGCATATTATCATCTTATAGAATTGTTATGGCAAACGTTACAGTTACAGCAACCAGTTGCTTCTTTACATTCAATAGAAACAGAGCAACATGAGTATTTGGAGTCTCTGGACACCTGACAAATGTACTCCTGACAGCTCTGTTTTGGTCTCCATTAACTCCTGACTTCCTAGATAGTACAATTTCTTCTCCAGCTAGTCATTAAATTTCCCTGCTGCTTGGTGGTGGGCAGATAGTTTACAGTGGGTTTAGAGCTTGTTTGCTGCAGCCTGCTGTTGCTGGAAACGGGGTTGATGAGGTGGTGAGAATGAACCGTACACATAATTTGGAGAGAGACCTGGAAGCAGTTGTCCACCAGAGCATGTGCAAGAGACACCTCTACAGTTGACTGAAAATCTCAAATCTGCATTTTAGTTTAGTTTAGTTTTTTTGTTGTTGTTCTTGTGCTGCCCTCCAGCTGTTTCTGGTAGTCTCTGATGGACAAATAGCTTTACATGTTGCTAAAGTAGCTGACCAACAGTAATATTATTTGCCATTCATCTAGTTAGCTCATTTAGCCATGCAGCAAACATTTGTGGTCCTGGCTGATGCTGCTCAGACTGGAAGCTTGCAGTGTTGCTAGAACAGGAGCTCTGAACCGCAGGGAAGAGGTTTTCAGGCCTGAGGTTGTGGCGCAGACGCTAGAACCAGCAACAGATAATGGACACAGCTAATAGTACATTTGCAGTTGTGAATATTTGCAGTGATTTCTCAGATGACCTATAGTCACTATTTTTACACTGAGAGATAAATTTAGCCAACATGAAGTAGCCACAAGTCATATCATGATGTACCACCAGCCAAAATTATACGTGTGTAGTCACATCCCGTAAAGTTTACAACTATTCTCAGCATTTATGTAACCATGCTGGGTTCACTTTGAAGTTGTTTTTTTTTTACGCCTATGAGTATTGTTATTTTTAAACACCGGCACATATGAAGTCACATTTAAATTTGAATTACACAGTTAGGCCTGAGCACTCCGTTCCCTCCTCCTTCAGATCAAAAGGAAAGCCAATAAAATGCTTTGCTTGCAGGCATCAGCTTTGATGTTGCTCCTCTGCATGCTCATTTGAGCCCAGGGGCATAAAGTCAGGAGTGGACAGCACCTCTACCGACATCAAATTGTTCTGTGTTTATAAGCTCAACCCTAGAGATACCCAGAGATTGGCATGAGATGCAGCTTTCTGGGAGTGGAGATCTTTTTGTTTTTGACAGTTTTCTTTATTCTTCAGAAATAATTGTTGCTTTTTCATAAGATAGTCTGGTTATTCTCCCACAGGCTGTAAACCTGGAAATGTGTCATTTTGATGTGTTTTTTTTCACTGCACAGACTTATGAAAGATGCTGCATGATGAACTGTAATCAAGTAAGCCCACAGGAGCCTTTGTCTATTCAGCATCATTAAAGGGAGCGACAGAGCAGAGTTCCCAGTGGTTACAAGAACCATGTAATTACATTGCTTTGAAATTTGTGGAACTGTAACTCACCATCAAGTGGTATTTTCAAGGGATCTTGTCTTCGGGATGGATCGTTGAAGAGCTTTTCTCTCCAACCGTCTTAAACAGCATACACAATGAAAATAAAAGGATGACATCACGGTGGCCTTTAATATTCCACCTGTAATTGAATCAGTGTCGCGAACTCGTGTTAACTCATGTCTCTGAGCTTGTGAAATAAGCACGTTTATGAATCATTATGTCCTATTCATCCTGTTGAGGAAGATAATGAGACAGTAACCCAGTTGAGAAGAGTGTATGGAAACTAGTCTGGGCTCTGCCTTCCCTCTGGCTGTGCAGGATTTCTGTGGACTGCGGTCGAACATTGTTGTAGGTCATTTAAGAATTCATACATTTTGCTATAAGTCTTTCATTGGATTATTGCCCAAACCTCTGCTAAGCAATGGACATTACTTACTGCTGGCAGAAAGCTTCAAACAGAACATTCATCAGGGGATATTTATGATTTTTTTTTCTAAACTACTGTAACCATTTTTTTGTTAACAAGAACAGCAGTTTTAATGTAGAACTCATTACAAAAACCAAACAAAAAATATCCCCAAACAAAAAAATAAAAAAATAAAAAAATAATAACAAAACTTTGTGTGGTCTTTGCTGTACAGGTATGATCTACAACTCCTTAGCACAACAGATGTAAAGTGACAAAGGAGCCGAGGTGAATGTATGCTGGCTTTTTGCTCTGACATTTAATTTGAGTTTGATTCTGCGCTCCCACTTTTTCCGTTCACATCTCACAGGTTGATTAGATCATTGCAGGGCTGCTTGTATATCATATATACTGAAACCTCTATTAAGGAGGAGAAATCTCTGAATAAAGGAGTTCATCTACAAAAGAGAAGTGCCAGAAAGTTTTAATACATTTACTGCAATTTTGTATTTACATAATGCAGTGTAATAGTGTGATGTATGTGTTAACTTCCTGTCAGTGTTGTAGAAATGTTACCTTAGCCCTCAAACTTAGTGATTTTTCATCTTTAATTTAGTTATCTCAATTTTCACAGTTAGCTTGGTACATGCTGTCATGTTGAATAATGTTTCTGGGAATCACTGTCTTAGATAACGGTTAGCAACTTTCCCTAGCCAGCTTGCTAGCATCATCGTCTTCATTCAGAGATAAAACCCATCAAAAACATCTTGGCCCATCTTTCAAGTGCTCCAACAATCAACAGGTCTGGTTTGGTTTAAATAAACCTTCAATTCATCTGTTAGATGTGACAATATTCTGCTTATATTATGCTTGTTCTACCCACTGCTTTTCAGAGATGCGGCATGTTTGTAGGCTGGAAGTCAGCATCACACTGGTTTCCTCCACAAAAAGCCTATGGAATTTTTCCATTGGATTTAGGAAAAGTGTGGAAAAATAAGCTTTGTGGCCATTTTACTTCGCAAGACAATCTTCACAAACACCATATTCATTACTTTTAAAGTACAAATGCAATCACCAGAGGTAAAAACTAACGTTATAACTACACGAAGATTGCATGACGTGTTTGGTGGAAGCAGCTGCCTTTTTCAAGGATATTTAAAAGCTTAAAAAAAATCATGAGGGTATTTGCTAATGTATTTTATGTTGTCGAACAAAATCTCTCAAGCTTGTGTTAACCACAAACCTTATTTCAGGCAAATAATGAAAAAGTTGTAAACAAACAACAACATTGACTTTGAGGTGTGGTGAGGGACACAAAAAAAGTGCTAATATGTTAACTCATTTCTGGATTTTAGGACTCATTCCTGCAGCATGTATATATTCTGTGAATGGAGAATATATATTTTTATTCAGTAATGCACTGCAGTGATTCCCAACCAGGGGTACTTGTGCCCCAGGGGATACTTCTGCTGTTGTTAGGTGGTACATGGAGAGACTGTAGAGTAGCTCGACTAATTTGAAAAAATAGAATAAATGATTTGATAAAAAAAAAACAAAAACAAATACATCCACATATTGCGCCTGATATATCAATAAATCAATGAATGTATTTGCTTTAATGTGTTTTAATTGCATTTAAGAGTGTGTGAAATCTAGTTAGCAGGCAAGCAAAGATGATAAAATTCACTAAAAGTAATAGATTCACTGTTAAAATAGACTAAAAGTAATGGACAAATGGTTTTCAGCTTTTGTCACTCAGTAGCATGAATGCAAACTTGACCAAACCAAACCAAAGACTGATACTTCAATTGTATAAAAAACATCCACTATTATATCCACCTTTATATGATTCATAATTAAATAACATCCTGTTTAAATCAATTTAAATGAACACAGAGACTAGAGATCAGCTGACAGGGCTGTGATGGAACGTTTTACAAAAAAGTTTGGGAAACACTGACGTGCTGAAAGTGCTGTCACGATTGTCAGACATTTGCTTTTGAATACAAAGTGTTGTTTGTCTATTTTTGGTCAGTGGTATGATTGGATTTATTCACAAATATAAAAATAGAACTTATTTGAACGGGCTCAAACAGCAAGATATTTCACCTGCAAATAATTTAACACATGAAATCCATCAGTTCACTAATAAGGACTGTGGGTCTGGCTCGAAAGTCGATATTTGATTGTGGCCAGCACCTACTCCACGCTCTGACTCAGTAAGTGGTTAAAACACACACATACAGACACACACACGTATCACACTGGTCATACATGCCACAGGGGCTATGAGAGCGTGTGGTAATTGCAGTGTGACTGATTGAGAAGCGGGTAGCCAATGCAGGGTTTCGTTTGCCGCAAGAATCGAAAACTGGGTTGATAGGGTCACACGGGGAACACTTCATTATCTCGACATGCAGTGGCAGCAGCAGCCTTGTCTGTGCTTTCGCTCCCAAAGACTGAGGTCAGATTCATATCAACACTACACGCCTTTGTTTGACCAGCGCTGATCTTTAGACCTCTTACTGTTTTCACTGTTTAATTGTACAACAGGTTCCCACCTTTCAGACTGCAAGTACTGTAGCTGCTGCCGCCGTCCAGTGACAGCATTCAACATACACGGGGAAGCCTGTGATTTATTTACTTTCCTGTTTTACTGACTTGTTTAACGACCTGTGATTCACTGAAGCGTCTCCCTCAACTTCTGACTAGAAATTGATGCAGACCACTAATAAAACATGTGCCAAGATGTTCAATTCTTTCAGCATTGCAAACTCTCATCACCAAGTTGGATTAAACTTTTTTTCTTAATATATAAAGCATAAACATTTTTATTAAATTTAAGAACTGAATAGTTTTTATTAATAAATCAGTAGTAGGGTGTTCATTTTAGGCACTAAATGTGGCACTTTTGTTCTAATTTTTGTATCTTCATTGGTATATAAAATATTTTTTTTCCTTCTAGAGTATTTTCTTTGACTATAAAATAGAAAGACAGTTATACAGCAACGAGTACAAAGCAGAAAAAGTAAGATAGCTACATTATGAACAGCGCTCTCTTATCTCTTAAGAAAAGCACTGAAAAAAAATGAAAATATTGATTCACTGGCTTTTGAAAGGGTGAAAATGCATATGTAATCTAAAAGTATTGGTCATTTATGACTGTGACTCAGTTTTTAAATTTCTGCAGTAACAGAAAACCCTAACATATTTCCATGATTCAGTGTAGTAAATGTTCCCATCCACAATAAAAATACAGCCATCATTTTTTGCAGGAAATTTGACTTGTATTTTAAAGGCAGATGGAAATGATCTTTTTTGAACAAAAGCAATTCACTGTGATTACCATCTCAAATATTATATATTCATGCTTTATTGTTTGACCCTGAAAGAAACATGTTACATACATAAATACATACAGTGTATACATAAATAGATACATAAATAATTAATATTCAAACAGACACACTGTCTCAGTGAAGTCCATCAATGCTGCATGTCTGACAGGTGTAGATGATATGTACAGCTGAGGTCTACTACAGTTTATGAGGAGCTGGGAGGGAAGGAGTACCGTGTACAGCAGCCAGAGCCAGGTGGTGGGTTTTTTTTTTTGGCACTGTTAGCAGGAGGTGAAAGTTTTCCAGAAGAAGTTTTTACAGGGGGCTTTGCGGTCACGCTGAGGCAGTGATAGCCTGTTGTAGACAGCCCTCTCCTCCAGACGAGACTCCAGCGGCTCCTCAAGATCCACAGGTGCCGCTTCGCCTGGCAGCATGTTGGTGTCCAGAGCTCCGTCCAACAAGCCAGACACCAGCTTCAGGATCAACTCCTTGCGCTCTTTGCTCAGCTCCTGACCAAAAAATTAGAAAAGAAGAGAACATGTTATTAAAGAGACTAGATCACGCAAAATATGAGAATTTAACATCTTGCAGCTTTTTTACTGGAAAGCTCAAGTGTTACAGTTTTTTTACTTCTCTCATTTAAGATTGTATAAGTTGACAGGATAAAATAAAAACTGAATTAGTTTTCTCTTGAAAATTGTTTAAAATGCAGATTTTTGTTCATTTTACAAGCAATCTTGATTGTAAGTTCAGTGATTCTTATTAAAATTCTGATTAAAACATTTTTTTCCACCAAAAAGTGGTCAAATCTATCAACAGTAACAGTTGAAATTAAGTGCAATGAACTACATATGAACAATAAGAATCAGCCTCCTCACCCTGTTCACATGGATAGGGCTTCTATCCTCCACAGGAAGCACGGCGGCTGCTCTAACGCTGAACAGAACCCCCATGAGAGCTGATAACACCACCAGGAGCTGCATGCTGTGACAGGAGTGCAGGTGACGGACCAGAGCTACAGTCACAGGAGCAGGAGGCTCACAGAGGTAAGAGTGTGTGTGTGAGTGAATGAGTGAGTGAGTGAGTGTGTGTTGGAGAGGAGGAGAGTCTGAGCAGCTCAGACCAGCCAGAGATCCAGAGGAGAGTGGTGATGGTGGTGGTAGAAAGTGCAGTGCAGTTGGTGGCAGCTGGTCACGAGATTTGGAAACCACTGATGTTCCTTCTGCTGTACCTCCAAAGTCCCTCACGCTTTTATACACCTCTCCCCCTGTCTGCCACTGACGTGGAGGGTGGTGGGTGTATGACGGAGGGTGGAGGGTGTTTGGGGGGGAGGATGTGTACGTGAGCGTGGAAAAGGAGGGGAGATGAAGGGTTCAGGACAGAACAAATGGAAGCGTTCAACAGTTAACCTTTTTGACAAATTGTGAGGTGGTCGTGTTCATGTGATTCACCAGAGGGAACATCTGCAGCAGACGACGACGTCACTGGGCTAAAACCAGTGTCTTACATCAACATGTAACTAATATATCGACACTTATGATAGACAGACTCAAACAAGACCTCTTCAGGCAGGTGGATGGACGATTCCTCAACTCATCAACTGTGTGATATCGCAACACTCAAGACCCTGCAGCGGCAATCAAAAGATCCAAAGCAGACGACAAGCTGACTTATTGTTGATTAGTGTTTCACACTGTAGTTCTGTCAACATCTGATTCCTGTCACGATGCTTCTCTGTGCCTCTCTGACACCTAAAGATTACAATTGAACTGTCTGACACTTACCATGACTTGAGGGAAGGAAATGCACACCACCAATCTAGCAGGGTAAACAGTTGTTAAAAAGAAGAAGCAATTCTTCTTCAGTGAGATGTACAATGGAGGTGATACTTAACTTTAACATCAACAAGGGCAATTTTGTACATTTAACTTTTGTTTTCAGGGTTCCTACACTTTTTCCAAAGTCAAATTCAAACACTTTTCAAGAATTTTCAAGGTGCATTTTCAACAGCTGTAAATTACATAATCATATATGTATACTCAAAATTATTATTTCATTTCTTCATCACATCAAATCAGTTGTAATTGTGCTATGAAAAACCAGAATTATGTGTTGTGACTGAATTCTACAGAAGAGTGACAAATTAAAGGAAAAGACAACAAAGTTTCATGTTTATACATATACATATACACATATATATATATATGGCATCCTATATAATCTGTCTCAGCAACAGGGTTGGGAGGGTTACTTTAAATAGTTACTAACTACATGTTAAAAAATGTAATGAGTAACCTAATCCATCTTAAACTAGAGGTCATGATAATGAATTGACCGTACAGGAAGCAGGTTTCACTTAAACTACAGTAGTGCTGTGATACTTGCGAAGTGTTGTAAGACGTGCACACTGTGTATGTTTTTTTTTCAGAAATGTGTTTTAGAATTGTAATCTTGCTCATAATTCCCTGTTTTACTAAAAGTAACTGTAAACTGATTACATCTTTTTGTTTAAGTGTAATGAAATACCTTTTTTTTGTATCTGACCACGTAATCCCATTACATATAATGTGTTATTTCTCAGACCTTCTCAGCTAATATCCAACTTATTTAATATCTTTATCTAAAAAGCAAACTATTCAGTCAGGGAGTGATTTATTATGAAAGTTTGCAATGACAGTTTCAAGCAGTTTATCCAAAATTCAAGCACTTTTCAAACCTTGAAATCACCATATGAAAATTCAAGCTCTTTCAAGGATTTCCAGCACTTGTACGAATGCTGATTTTTATTTGCTTTATATTATTATTTTGCCTTTTTTTTTTTACTTGATATATAGTCATTTTGTGCTACCTAGTGGAGACAGGAAGTGACACTGAACTCTTTCCAGTGGCGTCCAAAACAAGTGACAAGTCAGAGTCTTGTCAACCAGCAAGGCAGCTTTAATTTGTATCTGTATTTGTTCAACCAAGAAAATGTTGTCTCTGTATCTGTATTGGGACAGAATACCAGAAGTGGGTGTGGTTTATACTGGAAGTTAAATTGGGTCATTGTTTTTTTTTTTTTTTTTTGCTGTATTATTCTCTGACCTAATACTCATTGGTAATGCAATAATTGTGCCTTCAAAAAATCAAAATGATTTAATTTTGGCATGTAATTCTTAAATATATTTACAGATTCTCATACTTTACCTTTCATCCATCTCAGTCTTTTTTTAGTTTTAGCTAAACTACGTTTTATGAACTGTGTGAGCCAACCACCGCCTCCCCTTTAACTGGGGATACTGAAAAATCAGAAACTGAAAGAAGTTTCCTAAATCGAATGATCCTGTTTAACGTTGGAAATAGAAATTCAACAACAAAGATATAAATTTATATAGAAATATCCTTCAGTTGAAGGAAATATGTCTTAGCACATTGAATCAGTGACTGGTTAAGGCAGATTCATTTTTTTAAAACTTTGCTGAGGAAATCATAGTGCTGAATTTTCCCAAACAATAATGAGCAACTTTGGACGAGAGAAATATCCATTTCCATTGCTTTATTTATGGTTTTCAAAATAATGTATCTGGATTTGGGTGCATCCCTAATTGGCAGGTTTGGGGAAAAGACTGATGAGTGATATCAGCTAGAGAACCAAAATAATACTCCATCTCAAATCAAATAAAAATGTCTTTGTAAAAGCTGCTTAACTATATTCCAACTGGATTTGCATAATAATAATAATAATAATAATAATAATAATAATAATAATAATAATAATAATGATAATAATAATAATAATAATAATAATAATAATAATAATAATGATAATAATGATAATAATAATAATAATAATAATAATTATTATTATTATTATTATTATTATTATTATTATTATATGTGTCTAGAATTTCACTGTGTGTGTAACAATGACTGTGATTATATTCCATTTAGATACATTATAGGCTGCAGCTGCAGTTCAATTAAATTCACACTATAGGCTAAGCTGTTTGGATTCAACTAGTGAGAAATTGTTTCCGGCTCTCAGTGCAGAGTAAATTACCTTTTTTTTTCCTTTTAGCAAAGTCCTCTACAGGGTGTTATGATTCATATAACATTGGCTGAAAATATGAACGAAGCAGAATACATTACAGTTTTTGCTTGTCTCTAGTCATATACAAGTTTAACAGCAAGTGATTACATTGCATTGTCTGATATAATACACTGGTAATACCATGTGTCATATTTTGAAGCTTACATGAAGACTCATTTATGTCACTCATGTGTCATATATATATCTTTGAATGCAGCTAAATAACAACCCTAAATGTACTTCACACGCTAAACAAAGAAAAGATTTGTGTGAGCTTCTTCTAAATTACTGAAAAACCCAATTATACTGGTCTACAGTATATGAGGTAATCTCCTCACCTAAACTGATTATGAGAGAGCTGATGTTGTTGTTTCAAGTGGTTGAGAAGCTGCCTCAACCTCCAGGATACATCTATGAAATAGCACAATCAACAGAGTTTACTGTTGTGACGTCTTTAGACAGTGCTACAGGCAGGGAACATACAGTACTTATACTCCAGTATGTCTCGGCTGATATGTTCTAATGGATTTGATGTGCTTTCAAAACAGTGTTTGAGGTATTTTCTTCATACACTGCTGATCTGAAGAAGGCCCCGAGCCAGTCCAAAGATTAGCTGACTGTTGCAATGGCAATATATTGGCAATTCAGTACGTTTGAAGAATCAACAACAACTGGCCTCCTTAAAAGTATTTGCGGTCCAGCCTGTGAGAGACTTCAAAAAGTGAAAAATGTCAGCATGACGACTGGCATAGGTGCTCCAAGATCTTATTAATGTGCGTGGAATTCTCCATTTTCCCTACATCTATCTCGCGTACGGCCTCCAGCAGCACTCCAACAACTCTGTATAAGGGATCACAAAGGGACACTGACTCAAAGACCATCTGAGGATTTTATGTTGAGTGTTATCTATTAAACAGATAAATCTGCACATCTGTCAGCTGCACTGGAGGCATTTAAATGCGACTTACAGAGGAATTTAAAAAAGACAAGTGATACGTTATCTTCAAAGTTACTGCAGACCAGATATTATTAAAACATATAAACATCAAATTTAATATTTATGTTCTGTGGATATGTTTCATTTCCAAGATTACAGTGTGTTAACAGTTACTGTTCGTACACGCCAGAAGGCCACATTTTAATAGAAAATCAGCATGGACTGAGGTCTTACACGACAAGAACTAGAGTTGATGCAACCGAGTGAAACAGTAAGACTTGACACTGCACGACACTGACTGATCTGAACAATTGAATGGAGCCATGGGGCTTTTCATTCAAATTCAAAGAAAACCTAGAATACCAAGATATATTCTCTGAATATGCATCTGGAGAATTTGAACAGCATAATTTAAATTAATTCCTTTATATCTCCACAATGTGTGAAACTGACTTACACTGCAAAACAGATTATAGGATGCCATCTTGTGCCTGGATAATGAAACTGCACTTGGACCTCGTTCACACTACAATATTGTTCATACCACTGACTTTATGTATTTATAGACAAACCCCCGGTGCAAAAAAGTTGTGACGCTGTGTCAAATGTAAATAAAAAGAGAATACAATGATTTGCAAATACTTTTCAACCCATATCCAATTGAATACAGTTCAAAGACAAGATATTTAATATTCAAACTGATTAACTTTATTGATTTTTGTATACTACAAATGTACTGTATTCCATCTCCCTTTCCTTTATCAACACTCAGGAAGTGTGAAATGTTTGCATATATACCTTTTGAATCTCCTCCTATGAGGAGCTTTTCTCCAAAACCCATATGTACCTTTCAGCATTAATGGCGCCCTCAAAGATTTGACAGTTACCCACCTTCCATCAGTCCATCTCAGATGAGCTCAGTCTCCAGAGAAGTCTGCAGCATTTCTGGATGTTGTTGACATACGGGTTTCACTCTGCATGGTAGAGTCTCAATTTGCATTTGTAGATGAAGCGACAAATGTGTCATTTCCAAAGTGTTCATGAGCCTTTGCTGTAATATCCTTTTTACAGTCACGTGGGTTTTTAATGCAGAACTGCCTCAAGGGTCAAAAGTTCCAGGTACTCAGTTTTGGTTTTCAGCCTTGGCCTTTATGTCCAGATATTTCTTTGGATTCTCTGAGTCTTTTCAGGGTATTATGGATAGTGGATTGATATCCCTAAATTCATTGCAACTGTGTGCTGCGAAACATTGCTCTTTAACTGCTGGACGATGTGCTGACACACGTTTTCACAAAGTGGTGAGCCGAGCCCCATCTCTGCACGTGAACGACTGAGCCTTTCAAGGATGCCCATTTCATACCAATTCGTGGTACTATTTCCTGTTACCAATTAACCAATCAGCTTAAACATTAAACATCTTGTCTTTGTACCGTATTCAATGAACAGAGGTTAAAAAATGCAAATCATTGGATTATGTTTTTATTTATGTTTTACATTAAATGTCCCAACTTTTTCAGGATTAGGGTTTGCATAGTCTATGGTTTACACCAGACTAGCATCAACATGACTATGTTTAAGGTTGACCATTTGCAGTGAACAGCAGCTGAAACATCTCTCAGAACACATCAAATATTAACCTGCATTCAGTTGGGATGTTATACTGCAGTGGGTACAGACCAGCTCAAAGTCAGGTTTTGAACTTGAGGAGACCTTGAACAGATATTTTTTTCTAACCTAAGTGAAAAAAAATAATTCTTAAGTTTTTAGTTTATATACACACCTTTTAAAGATGGCAAAAACAGAACCAGAGCAAATTAACTCAAATTTAGTCCTGCATCTAGATGCCATTTTGTGTTTTTGTGCAAATAAAGAAGCATATGTCTGAATAAACCTGCTGGTGGCTGGATGCACACAGAACTCAAATAACCATTTTATGTTACCAATTTATTACAGTTCTTATAAAAACACAAAATCATTTCTCAGGTATGACACTATTTCTCAACAAAGACTGAATGTGGATTTACAACTAATAGGTAGTAACTTCAGATCAAACAGGCTTACTACAGGATAAGTTTACTACTGGTAGTCATTACCCAATATTGTAAGTTATAATTGCATAATTCATTTTAAAGACATTTCTTGCATTGCAAAGCTCCAATGCCATGCTTGATTTTATTTTTAACACTATAATATTAAAGGTGTTCATATTATACTGATGTCCAAAGCTGAGCATCAATTAAATTCAGTTGGTGATACTTCAAAAGGGACAATTTTCTCAACTTGAGCTTTCATCAGGGACACCATCTGCCTGCTACACTATGATAGATACATTAACAAATTTTATTTTCCAACAACAAACAACCGATTTCAGGCACTATAGGGTTCATGTGTAGACGATACAGTATTCTGAATATACAGTCATGACAGATGGTGACGGTGTAATCTCCTGTGAGCACAAACTGATATTAAACAAGTAAAAGTACAGCAATACATTACACATACATACTCTATATGTTATGTAATGTATTGTATAATGTGTAGATGCAGTGAATCCCATAAACAATACAGTTTCAGAGTGAGGTCAGGTTTGATGGCAACGCTCTTCCCACAGTAAAAATTAAATTGCTCTTAACAAAATGCTGATAAGACGATTACAGAGTAAGAATTAAAACCAAATACATCAGAAAAATAAATAAACACCAAGAGCGTGTAAGACTGGAAGGAGGGAAACAAATACAAACACTTTCTCTGTGTAACTTGGCAAGTTCCCACCCCACTGATTATTATTACCTGCCCCCACCCATAAAATCTGTGGGAGGCTACTCTCTTCAGTGGTGCTGAACTGTGTTGAGGAGGTGAAGAGCCATAGAACAAGGTTGTTTTTCTGTGGTCTGAGGGCCAGGAGAGGATGAACATGGGTGTCTGCTGGTGCTGGTCATGCTTCACTGAGTACCTGTCAAAGGTCAAGGAGATACTGAGCGAAAAGTAGCAAATATCTAACAGATTTGAATTAAACTCAAGCACATATTGCATGCAAATCATATATGAAAAATGATTCTTAACAATGTTTACCTTTCTTGCGAACTCAGGGAGGACGAATGATGCTTTGTGAATTTCAGAATTGTAATATTTAAGGTTCATACTTTCCATTTCTTCTTTTGACAGTGCTTTCACTGGTTCCTTGAAATTTGTTTCCTGATTCAAAAAAAGAAGGGGCACTTCAGTCATTCGATGCACATTACCAATCAAAAAGACACAGCTGACAGTTTTACGGTAAGCCAGTATCATTCACAGGCAATCCAGCAACAATCAGGTGTGTGGTGGATGACAAATGGAGAATGACTACTGCACTTACAGGATTTTTACTGCACAGCATGAATCCAATTTGGCCACTGGGATAAGTTGGGATGGTGCCGTAGGCATATTCCACCACGGGGAATAGGGTCTTGCAGAAGGTTCGCATCTCCTTTATCAGCTCCAAATGGAGCCATTGACACTCTCCTGTGAAATTGACACAAGAGTAGATGAAAGGGCATGTTAATTTCCCGTCTGCCTTTTTGGCACTGCTCCATCTTGAGGCAGTCGGAAAAGACCATGAGCGTGTTCAAATACCCATACTACCATACTATTTAATATGCCAGCAAAAGATTTAGATCTACGTCAAATGCAAGATGCCAAAAATACTAGCTGTCCTACTGCTTCCAGTTGTGTATTGCTGTATGCAAGTCATGATGCTTTTCTGGCAACTCTGATCCACAATCCTCTGTGTAGCAGAAGATATGTCACAATGGCTTTGTTTACATGCACACTAATGTTGAATTGGATACAGATTATGTAAAAAGCATATTCTGTTTGGATAGCCTGAATGGAGCACTTTCTGATGAAGACATGTGGGATATGCTGATATTATTCAGGTTTTGGGAGCATTCTTTGGACTTGTATACAGTGAATTCAGAATATCCGTCTCATTTGGGTTTTTCCACCACAGTTTGCAACATACAGCCTCTTTCTTGTTTACAGTCAGCTCTGCTTTGTAAACAAATCAACTAGCCGACAGTTTGCACAATGCATGCACAATAGAAAAGCCCACATTTCTGGTTAGAAGGAGAAGCGCATCTACTTTTAAACATTATGAAAGACTTGGATATCAAGAAGTTTCTGGATATACACAAATACTGCAATGGTGACCTTTTCAAGAAGGTGGTTGAACAGATGAAAGACGGAGGCTGTGTTCGCACAAGTCCTCCAACAGTGGAAAACTTGCAACCTGCAAAATGGCTCAAACAGCTCCAGGTGTTCCGCTTTTCCACAACTGGTACGAATATTTATTTTCACTAGCCATGCAGACAGTTTAGTTGGAATATTCTTTTTAATAAGGGCAAAATCCAGAATATTATTTGCATATAGACAGTCACTGACTGATGACAAGAAGCCACAATGACAGATGACAACGTGACAGATCCACGAGCAAGAGGGTCAAAGTTCAAGATGCAATGTTATGATGAAGTAGTATATCCCAGTGTAAACATATTGCACTCAACAATATGTACTTTGCAAGGGCAGCTGCAGTATGCTCTAAAAGTAAAAACAAAGTGTGCAATTTGGAACCCAGCCGCAATAAAGGGGAACAAAACAGCTCCAGAGGAGTTAATAAATCTAGAATTACTGCCTTGAGGTTTTATGCCTGCAACTTTGAAGGAGTTAATTGAATTCTTCAACACCATATTGACATGTATTACTCAAATGCTGTCTGCACTTTCACAGAATAGTACAGAGGACTGATAGAAACCTGGACATTGTGATGTCACAGTGAAGCTGATCTTTATCCTTTTGCATATAAAATGTCACCATTGTATTATTTGTGTGAAGTTTGTCACAATTACCTTGGCTTCTTTAATTATGGGCAAAAACATGTTTTGTGGGATCATAGTGACCTTGACTGCACCTTTTTAACCACATTTGAGGGACTTCTGTCAAAGCATTCTTAAGAACCGCATTTACAAGAAGTTGACGGATGAACTTTAGGTCACAGTGACCTTAAACTTTGACTACCTAAACCTAATCAGCTCATCCTTGACTTCAAGTAGACATTTGTACCAAATTTGAAGAAATTCCCCAGCATACCTGGGATATTGCATTCACACAAGTGGGATGGACATGAGGTCACAGTGACTTTGAACTATGACTGCCAAATTCTAATCGGTTCATCCTTGCATTCAAGTAGACAAGTGTACCAAGTTTCAAGAAATCTCATCAAGGTGTTCTTAAGATATCGCATTCACGAGGTTCTACCTATTTAAAAACATAAGTAATGACCAGATTTTTTTTTGACTGACTGAAAGAGGGATGTAAATGATCATTTAGTAGCACAGCTACAACTTTTACTGATTACTCATCAGCCTTTCCCCAAACTTAATACAACACTGTGGTGAAACATTAAGTTACCCTGGGAGCAAAGAATTCCACCATTTCTCAACGCTGCCTTCATGAGTTGATAGTAAGACTCCTTGAACAAACTCTCTGCAGGTCCTGCAACATACAAAAAAACACATGAATCGGACCGCCTCCTATGACAGCCGGTAAAAGAAAGATGTTGTAAAATAAAAGTGGCACTTACCAACAGGGTCTGAGGAATCGGTTATAATGATGTCGAAGGCATCCTGGTTCTGCTTCATGAATTCAAAGCCATCTCCAACATGAAGGGTGAGCTTGGGACTGAAAAACCCTTTGGCCATCCCTGGGAGGAACTTCTTTGATACATTAATGACATCCTACACAGCAGACAACATCAACACTGAGATGAGCAGGCCACACTCAAGTGCAGTATTAGGAACAAACAGTAATCAGTACAGTTCTCTTGTCGGTGTTGTTGCTCCCACCTCATCTATCTCACACAGAACCACGGATTCCACCAGTGCATTCTTCACCACTTCCCTCAGAACACCGCCATCTCCACCGCCAATAATCAGCACCTGCGGAAAAGGAAACTTGACTGTGAAGACAGGAACCATTACTCACTGTGAGTGTAGACATACTGCAAAACGATGAAATTTCCCAACAATAAATCTGAGCGATACCTTCTTGGGAGAAGGGTGGCTGCACAGAGGCAGATTGGCAATCATCTCTTGGTAGGCAAACTCATCCCTCTCTGTGCACTGGATCACTCCATCCAGCACCAACACATTTCCATAGGTCTTACTGAAAAATGACGTTAAAGTATGAAGCACGTTTGAAATCCTAAATCCCAGAATGTTTACAACACTTGAGCCGGTTTCATAGAGGTTGAGCAATATGGAGCAGCAGATGTCTAGCAAATGACTGCTACCATGCTTAAAAACAAAAGCTGTAAATCTTAACTTGTAAGCAGTTCTTGGAGTTAACAGTTATCATTACTACCGTTACCATCTTGACTACCTAGTTAATATTATTTGTAACTAACGTTACAAGGTGAAGAAACTTCTCCAGATCCTACGAGCTTCAGATTGCTCATTCATTTCTAATAGACGCTAACAGCTAGCGCGGTTAGCCAAGTTCTGTAGCTCAAAGTACTCACCTCTTGAAAACCATAACATCTTGAAATTTGGATTTCTTATTGTAGAGGACCTCTTCCACCTGGAGGCTCATCGCTTGCCCGGGCCATAACGTGCATTTTTCCGTAAACCATCCATCTTTGATGTAGTCCATGTCAGCAGCAGCTCACGGCCACAAGTAATACCAGCGTGTTTGTAAGTGTGGCGACGTGAGTAACGTTAACTTACGACAAGGATCTGACACTTGACCGTCGTCTGACAGCTAAACTTGATGGCTTCTATTTCAACGAATCAGGAGCCGATGACGTCAGTGACTTACCGTTTTTCGAGCCAATGGAATTGCAGGATATTCGTGTATAGTTTGTTTGACTCCACACCATCCATGGCGGTGATGTGTAGCGAGCACAGAGTAGTCCTGTTTAGAAGGTAACCCTTGATTTACAAAACTCTCGCGAGAATTTAACGTATCGCGTCCTCGTTTTGCACGTCGTATAAAGTTACTATGTTTTATAATGTGAGAACGCTGTGGTTAAGACCTTGTAATGCTTAGGGGTAGAAAACAGCTGGTTAACGTCAGGAAAAACCTGTGGTTTGGGTTAAAATTATTACTATCGCGAGATCTTTCGCGGGTCTGGGGTTCTTTTCTTGACACGACCCAGCCGAGTAACTGCATGCAATTAGTATGAGAGGCTGTAGCCCACGTGAAGCTAAACCACGGTGGTTTGCCACTGCGCCTGCGCGAGCCATTGGGGAGTGCGCGTGGCTGGCTCACATCTGCCTATTTAAGTAAAGTCTTTTAATTAAATATTAAATAAAATATTAAATAATAAAATTCAAAATTAATTTGGTACAAGGATTGACACTAGGCCTATGACAGATGACAGATACATTTGGTATTTTAGTTCATTTAACAGCTTCAACTGCATTTTAGTTGTAAATTCTCTGGTCACATTTGATGGAACAAAGTACAACAAACTTTGCTGGAACTTTTTCCACCATGTAGTCACTCAAAAGTTGGAAATAATAAACCCATAAATACAAACTGCTCCTACAGGGACTGAATGAATAACACTTTTAGTGTGTGTAGGCTGACATATAACTTCCCAAGCAATTAGCTAAAGAACAATGTTGAATTATTCACTTTATTTTAATTGTAAATTAGAAAAAAGAGGGTGGATTGACCATCACCACATTGCAGGCCTGATTTAGCCTGCATGCCTTAACTTGAGTATTGCTGTCCTAAAAATTTTAAGCCTAAGTGGTATGTCTCAGCATGTCTTGCTATTTGACTGTAAAACAGTGATAGATTGTACTGGAAGGTATGTTCTCAGGGTCCCAAGTTCCCAAGGTCATCTCTTCTGTTATTCATTTTATTTGTATATTATTTACCACTCCATCCTTTGTCTACCTGTACTTTTAATCTTATAGTTGCTGTAATGATTGATTTTCCACAGTGTGGGATCGATAAAGTTTATCTTATCTTACCAAGGTCCATTATGTGCTACAACATCAGACACTGGGAACACAGGGATGACCCCCTGGTGCAACATGTTCTTTTTTCCAGCACAAGTGGCAGCTTTAATAATAGTAATATACTGATGAAACAACAATTAATTTTTTTGTGATTTTACTGAAGACAGATTATATATTATACCATATATAGTGTGTATTTATTTTATGCTGCTCCTTTATTACTTTTTTTCTGTGCCTGACCTGCTTGATATAATGGTTTGACAGTTACATTTAAGAACAAACTACAGGTGATACAAAATGTATTAGTATTTATTAAATGCGTCTCTTCAAAGTCATTGTTAGTGATGGACAGTAAGAGCTGCATCATATATAAAGTATTGCTAATGGGTATACTCTCAGTACTTGTATTCATAGAAAACAATGGTACTTACTCATATGGCTATAATACCAGGACCAGTGTGCATTCATACAAGAGTGGTGATGTAATTTTGGATGTCAGGATTTTATTTTTCCTGTATGTTGTGTGTTTTGTCATTTAACCTGGGCCTGCTCAAACATATTTGATGAGATACAGCAGACTTATGACCATAACAGTACTGGACTGATGTAATTCTAAAAACAGTTAAACTGTCTAATATTTACTTTTGTAAGCCTAATTTTATGTGCACATAACCAACAACAGAGTCGGCACCGCATGTAATGGTTATTTTATAAATTGTGCATGAAAAACAAGACACGGCTGGACTTTTGAGATCTCTACAAAGAGAAATTTGACTTTGAAAACCATGAAGTCCAGATTTGACTGCGTATTTGTGGCATGCAATCTTACATCCTACAGAGAAACATTCAACCAGTGGGACGAGATGGAAGGATGATGATTAATCACTACACCCTCCAGTTCACAACTATTTTCACCCATATGCTGTTTGGACACAACTCATTTCCAGTCAGTGGACAAAAGACTGCTATTGCTAAAATAAAGTTCCCACAGTTACCAGAGCCAAGTCAAACTAATACAGTCACCAGTTTACTGTGTGGAAAAAGTTGAGATGAAAATCACAAACAGCTGTTACGTCACTCTTCTGTTCTCATTTATAGCTGTGCTCTTTGTGATAAGTCGACTCAGCATTAACCAGTTGTGAATGGTGTCTCACTGAGGATAGATCCTGTTTATATTTCATAAATTATGTATACATTTGAAGAGGTCTTGCCTCAAAGTGCTTAATTTACAGTTTAGTTTTCATTGTGAAAGTTTGTTTCATGTTTGTCTGCTTGCACAAACCTCTCCCTGGTGCTTACATAACAGAGAAATTTATAAAGTAAGCAAACCAGTCACACTTATCAGGGAAAGCCAAGAAGAATTTCAGTGAGGATCACAACCTTCCTACAGTAAAGAAATGTGATATTAACGGGTAATTTTTCAGAAGAATAGAGCCACAGGGTTAAAACAAAGAACAGTGGTTACAGTCTGGTCCAAAAAATGAGCATTATTACCCTATTTTTCCAACTTGAAGGGACAGTTCACCCCAAAATCAAATATATGTATTCCCCCATGACCTGCAGTGCTTTTTCTCAATATAGCTTGTTTTGGTGTGAGTGGCAGAGTTTGGGATACATCAGCTGTAGAGATGTCCTCTCTCCAATATAATTGGACTAAATGGCATTTGCTAACACAATCTAAATATTTAAAAAGCACCACAGGCCAGAAGAAAAAAAATGTATTTTTGATTTTGGGGTGGACTGTCCTTTTAAAATGGCCTAATCTCCACAAAAGAAAACACCTCATAAAACAGTCAAACCGAACAGCCCCACCTTACTGCAAAATCCAAATCTGTCAAAACTTAACCATTTTCTGTGTGTAGGTGGTTAGTTTGGAGGTTGTTGTGTCAGGTAACAACATTGACCTGACAGTAGAAGAGGAGGAGACTGCAGACTGAATTAGTCAGCTAACATCATGTGTGTCAGACTACAGGTTTAAAATAAAGAATAGTGGTTGCAGTCTGGTCTGAAACATTAGCATTATTCCTCTATTTGAGGTGAAGCTTCCTCTAGGACATCATGTTTTACATGCTAAGGTGCATAAACATAAACGTTGAGAACTCATTTCCAGGTTAAGGCAGTTCCTTATAATATTATAGTCTTTTATATAATATACTTTTGGATAGTTTATTCTATAGCAGAGTATCACTTCACTGATCACACTTTGTAAAATGTAGAGTAAGTTGTAACTCCAGCTGTCAGATAAACGTAGAGGAGTAAAAAGTATCTCAAAATGAAGTATTAAGTTACTTTCCACTACTGTATAGTAGAGTGACATAGGACTGAATTTTGGGTCCTGTTCATCCCACTCCAACAAAAATACTCCTGCTCCATCCCAATCCCATAAATCCAGTCCACACCCATCATGCAACATAATGACCAGCACTAGGTTCATATTCATATGAGCATATTTATATGTATATAAAAAGTGATGTATTGTTGATTTGATTCCCATCCTGCCTGCTCCTGTTGACTTTTTTCCGATCTGATTAAACTTCCATTCCATATATCCTGATGGATTCCTAAAAAAATGTCAGTCTCTTCTGTATAGAGAGTTACAGCACATATCAATCGCAGTTCACACATCTTCAAAAGAGTTATCGCCAAGTTTCAGTTTCAGTTCAGTTTTTGGAAGCAAAGGTAGAAATGTAGTCTTTTGACACATTCGCACAAAAAACACCCTTCAAATATTTTGTAATCTGGCGAGTCTGGATACATTTTTCTTCACTTTAAAATAAAGTATTAGCGCTGACACTTGGGGAGAAAGCGGTGATTGTGATACTGAATAATACTGCTTCATCAAAATGAAACTCAATGTTGGCAAGAATTTTTTTTCCTCTAAAATTATCTTTAATAAAGGGGCCTGTGCGTCCACATATTTACAAGGCAAACTGTTCCACAGATGGAAAAAATACACTTTGAAATTCATTAAATATTGAAATACTGAATTTCACTGGCATGGAGGAAAAAAAGGACAATGTTTCTGCAGCATGAAAAAAAAAGTTTTAAAATAAGACAGAAAATAGCATCAAAGAGAGTTTATCTTTTGGGCCAGTTATGCCGGAATCCTCTGTGGAGAATAAAAAGAGAACGGTTAAAACACACTGGGATGTTTGAATTAGCACAGGAAAAAAAACACTACAACTCTGTATTATTTGCTCTTTGTTTACCTGTCAGATTTTCCAGACAGGTAGGACATACTTCGGCCTCCTGCTCCGAAGTTGGATTTTTGACCCTTAGCAATTTTCTGTTAAAGAAAAGGTTTAAATTCATCAACTGCTAATAAAATTCATATTGTTAAATAAACACAGTAATTAACAAATTAATACCTTTTTCTTGAAATCATGGGGTTGCCGATTTGGATCAAACTGTGAACCGTCCTTTGATTTGCTGCCTGTAAAAACAAAAAGATGTGCACTGCTTTCAATTAAAGTCCATCATGTACAATAACTGTAACCGAATGTAAAGTAAGCAGTGATCAGTCCAATATAAGAGAAAAACAACCAGTACTCATACCAGCAAACACTTTGAGGTCTGACTGGCTGTAGTCGAAGGGCTTGAAGGCATCTTGAGGAGGTGGTTCTGTTTTCTGGGGCGTCTCTGCAGATTTCATCAACTTCTTACTTGGTTTGGGAGTTGACTCTCCAACCTCACTGGGAATCCTGTCTCTTTTCACTCCACCACCTTTTGCAGATTCCTAATGAAATTGGCCAACATTATATTCTGTACAATACTAAGATGAAACATTTTGATGAATGAATTCTTAAATGTGTGTACTTTTGTTATGATTATTTTTGATAACAATTAAAATGCATTAACAAACATACATCAAGGGACTCTAAGGAATTAAGGGGAATTATAAAGAGATTCAGAAACACTGTTAAGTCAACATGATACTGATTTATTAGTGATGAAAAAAGTTAAATTTTCACTTGGCTTCACACTCTGCAATATTAATTATTACATCCTTGTGGATTTTAATTCAACAGACCACACAGTTTTGTGTCATGAGACAGACACAGAAAACCATTCAGGCTAATCTCTTAACCTGCAGGAGTCAGTGACATAGTGCTTTTTTTGCCATAGAAGAGGCGTAGTCATTCTTCAAGATGAGACTTAAGTTACTGCTGCTGTTTATTTGCTAGTAAAGTCATCATCGCTGCTGAGTAGCGTAAGACGAAAAAGAAACCTTACACCTTAATGACATAATTGTATATAAGGATACAGTAACTTAAACCATTTGATGTTTACACAGCTTGGTACATTTTTAAATATTTGTTAAAGGTCTAGTGTGTAACAGAACCAAGGTTACATTATAACCTTGGTTCTCTGACCTTGGTTTTGTATACCTTAGAACGAGCTATTTATATCTGCAGAGGGCACGTGTCCTATTCTATGGAGGCTGCAGTGTTACATTGTCATGTTGTCCAGAATGGACAAACCAAACACTGAAGTTTTGAGGTGTAGGTTCTCGTCCTGGAAGGGGAGGGCGAGTGGAGGTGTTTGCAATCTGTAAACTCACTGCTAGATGACACAAAATCCTACACACTGGTCCTTTAAGTCTATGCTTAGTTAAAGTGAAATGTTAAGTTCCAATGTCCTACAATCCACCACAAATCTTTCACCATGTTTACATCCAAACTCTTTCAAAAGGGTCTCATGTTATAAATTTGGGGTTATTCTACTTCCCTCTGAATAATAAACCTGTAAGGATTGTTATTTAATCCACTTAAGACAGACGACGCCAAAATGGATTCACAATCTGTAACTACAATCACAACATAAGGTGTGAATGAGAGCATCAGTGTCGCCTCACTGAAGTACAAACCTGCCAACTGAGGCTTTAAACTGAAAACACTTCTGTCTACAGGAGTAGACAATAGTAGATTCTTTTAATTTGCTTTTTATGATTATTATGGCACATCAGATCTTCTGACAAATCATGTTTTCTTGTGATATTATCTCCCTGTGGTTGTTCCTGATTTATTTTTCTGACTTGCTTTATTTGACATGTTGGCACATCATCATGTTGTGATGATTAACTGTCACTAACAAGTGATGGTGAAGCCCTCTCACAGAAATGACCCTTGATTATATCAGTTATGGTATCAGTGCAGCAGAAGCTTTAGAAAACCACAAAGCTTTCTTTCAAACTGAAATTAGATGAGAAAACTTGACTACCACAGAGCCGACTGAAACTGACAGTTTGCCGGCAGAGCCAATATTTGCCTGCAGTTGGCAGGTTGACGAGTGTTACTTTCAAGTGCTGCTGCCAACACTTCTGACTAGAATGCATGCCACCAGACGGTGCCAACGTGCTTATTTGCCGGTGCCGTTTCAGCAGGGAGCGCCTTAAAGCCAAGTTTTCACTTAAGCCATCATCACACAATGGATTACTGTGGTGCACACCATCAGTGCAGCACAGTGAAGTAACATGTTTCTGTTGTGTTTTCTGTGTGCACCAGCGATTGATGGCTTCAGGTTCACACAGTGAAAGGCAGCGAGAGGGACAGGAGAGTCAAACCGCAGTGACCGCTCTTTTTGTTCTCCTGCACTGTGGACACAAGATGAAGTACAGAGACTTCTGTCTCACCGAGCGTTTAAAACAGAGCGGAAACACCATATGGTAGCAAGAGCGCATAATAGTAACCAAGCAGGAGGGTGCCAAGCAATATCCCAGAGAGACAGAGGGAGCAGAAAGTGGGCTTTTGGGCAGACAGTAGCTATTGTTGTTCCCCAGGGGGATAGAAAAGCGTTTGATGAGTGGAGAACGTGTCTCTAATGCTCAAATCCCACGCTGCATGTTCTCCTTCCCAAGACGCACCATGTGACAGATATAAATATTAAAAGGCCACTAACATGTCGGTGCTGCAGACTGGAAGCAGTGGTTCACTCGCTTCTGAGTCACCACATTTATGCACAGAAATACCAGCCGTGTCTTGAGAAAATGGGGGGCATAGCAGAGGGTTAAACTCACTATTAAAGCACCATCTTTAATATACTGTACTAGGCTCTTGGGTGAATATAACTCATGTTTTTCACCGATTTTTACTTTCCCATCAGGGATGTCAACAATGAAGTTGACAGAGGGCAAAGCCTATCTGAAGCGGTACGGAGGAAATGGAAGGACAAGAGTGCAAATGACTCACCGCCGCTTGCTGGCGAACCGTGGCAACGTTCTGGAGAGACTCCTGGTAGCTCTGTTTAGCCTTGTTTCTGTCTTCTGTAGGAATCATGGAAATATAGTGAGAAAAATAACTTTAAAAAGTGGAAATTTAGAGCAAGTTAGAGCCCGTTACCTGCCGCTTTCTTTGCGTGTTCCTTTGCTTCTTCTTTGGCTTTCTTCTTGGCCTCCAACTCCTTCTGTTGCTGCTCAATACTCTGCAGCTTCCATCTTTTACTGATCTGTAAATGTGAGAGGTTATAACACAGTGTAGTTTTAGTCCAAGTTGAAAATTGTAGTTAGTTGAAGTCACATTTTAGTCTTTTGCTTCAGTCAAGATTTAGTTTGTAAGTTTTAACTTAGTTAATGTTTTAGTCATAATTCTCTCAGTTTCATGATACTGTGATGAATTTTGTTGAAGAATATTCTTCCTGGCTATAAAAAGTCCAGTGAGAAGTAGCAGACCTTGAACTATGTGTTTAGTCAACTAGGCTGAGAATGTATTACTGACACAGTCTTTCACATAAAATTAATGCACAAGTCATTATTAAAACATCATTATTGGTTGTCAGACACTGATAATGTTTATTACTTGACAAGACAGACTTTTTATATTACTGAGGTCTTCTGAGAAATTCAGTGTCATGTTTCACTCAGTATCATTCTGATTTAATAAATCAGCAGTTACAAGAATTTGTAAACTGCATTGTTAGAGCAGACAAGCATTATCTGGGAAACATCGTGTTTATTCACTCCACATGGAGCATGAATGATGAATGAATGATATTTACATTGTGAGACAGAGACTGCGGGATGGTGTGTTTGTGGGTGTTTTTAAATATTTTTCTTTCTGCACTTTAATTCACAAAGCACTCCATCCTCATTGGGAAAGATTACACTCAGTCTCTCTTTTGGTCTGAATGTAAAAGACAAGTGTCCACAGGTCATCTCTCCTCTTTCTTTCCTTTTCTTCCTAACTGACAGACCCCTGCTGAGGATGAGGCTCTCCTCATTACAGAGACCAGCTGCCAGCAGCAGCTAATGGTTTTGTTCAGCTTTTTAAACTAGTTAGTGTTACTGGTGCTGGCCGATCACTATGATGCAACTTAGGTTGTTTGCTTCAACAGAGGCAACTAATTTTGTCTTGTCTTTATTGGTCAGGGAATCTTTAATAGACCTTTTGTCATATTTTTTATGTGAATATTATTTTTTCATTTATGTTTTCATCAAAATTTAGTAATGACCTCAACAAATTCTTGTTCTCAAAACTTTTGTTGGCAAAAATGTAACGACATATAGTTAAGAGGAGAAGAAATCTTTAATTACCTCGAATATTTTTGAAGACGGGTCAAACTTGGCATTCTTGTTGACGTGCACATCAGTGGAGGGTAAATACTGAAATCACAATGAAAACGGTTGAAAACTGCATGTCTGGTTGAGTAAAATGCAAACACTAGGATCAACGAGCGTTGATAACTGGTCATTTCTTACCATTCTAAAAGGATTGTCAAAAGACTCAATGATGCGTCTGGCTTTCATCTGAGCCACGGGGAGTATCTCTTCATCCTTCGGTGTTTCCACCTCCTTCAAAAGGAAGCAGAATTCTCACATTTGACATCATCACTACATACAAATCCACTGGCTGAATAAAGGTAATTATAAGGTGGTCTAACCTCAAACAGTGTAACTTTTGCTGGTGCAAAGAGGGCATTTGTTTTCTGTACATCAACATCCATCTTATGGTCATCGTCTGAGATGAGCATCCCTTGTTTCACAGGCAGTTCTGAAAATAAATAAATGAGTTCAAGGCATTAAAATATTAAATCGCCAGGATAATAGGGGTGGGCGATACCAAACTTCGTTCAATATTACACTTTATGTACATTATACATATACATACATAATATAAACATATATATATATCTTTAACATGCAATTACGCTGTGTATTATATATTTTATTACAAGGCAATATTATATATTTTTTTTCTCAGCATAATGCTACACACCATGTGTATATGACAACATGTGCAGTTATTCTGCACAATCATTTATAGCTCTGTAAAAAGTGAAAGGTGTATATCCCCAAGAGTTTGTGTATAGAGTTTATTTTCTCTGTTTTTTTTCTTATTCTTATATTATTTGTTTTTCCATTTATCAGTGACTCTTCTTCTACCTGTACTTTCGATCCTCGAGCTGCTGCAGCTAGTGAATTTCCCAGTTATGGTATCCATGAAGCTGATCACATTTTATCTGATCTCATCTCATCAGTATGACACAGAAGTGTGCATCAGTGCATGGCTGCGTGCTTGGTTCTCATGCCTCATAGGTTTCCACAGTCATGTGACACGGGCCAGCTAAATGTCAGGGCTGTTCATTAGCATTTAAACATTAAACAGTGAAGTACTGAAAATATTTGTAATTGATGCACCCACCCACATTTTGTACTTTTATTTTTTTTTCTTCTTTTTAGTAAGTAATAAAAGGCAACTTGTGAGTATCAAGTTGCCCATCCCTACAGGAAAATGCACAACATTTACGAGTATCAAGCTTACCATCTGAAGAAAAGGGGTGGAGGTCACTCTCAGAGACCCTGGATGTATCATGAGGACCAAACAACTTGACCTCAGACTGAAAAATAATACAAGATCATATTTATTATTTCAGTTGAAATTTCTTCAACATCTATTGAATACAAGAACTAAAAAAATCCACGAGGGTTAATCAGTTTTTGACCAACCTTTTTTATAGGTGTGAGTCCCTTCTTCTTTTGAGCTGCAATCTCAGCCTGTGTGACGTGTGGAAAACAATGTTTTACTGATTGAGGCACCGCCATTGACAAACACAAACACTGAAATTACACCACAGACAAAAACATTACATTTTCTCTGCTGCCACCCATCTTTTCTCACCTTAAGGAGAGGCATTTCTCTGGCCTGCTGCACCAGCAAATGGAGCTCATTGACCTGCTGCCTCACCAGTGGGGGTACAGGGTTACAGCAGGCAATGATGCCCTGAGGCTCCCTGAGAAGATAAAGACAAAATACTGAGCTGGAAGTTATGAATAAAAATACTAAATTCCACCTGCACTAGAGTGAGAACAACTCACACTAAAAAAAATTAAAATAAAAACTTACTTGGGCAGCTCCTCAGATATCTTGATCATCATGTGAGTAGGCAGGACGTATCTAAACAGACAAATAAAACTACATTAAAACATGTTAAGACAAATGTCCAAAGACTATGAATGATTATAAAATAACAAGGAGTTTGTCACAAAAACATGTGGGTTGCAAAATCTGGCTGGGCATGAACTATAAATAAGAAAAACAACTCTAGCAGATTTCCAGAACAGCAAGTCCATCCATTTCCAAACAGCCTACCCGGTGCTTTCATCTTCCTGCCTGGCCAGCTTGTCCCTCCAGGCAAACAGCAGTCTGAAGGCAGCGAGCTGCTGGGTGTTAAAAGACCTTTTCTGCTTCCTCTGCAGCTCCAGATATGACTCCTCTGTGTATATGGGCTTCACATATTTCTGCATGGAAGAGGGGGCACGCGGTGAATCGTGACAAATGTCAGAAAAATGCAGGAGATTATGGTGTGAAAATGTAAAAATATGAAAGCAATAAAAGAAACCGTGAAAGTATTGGATAGAGAATAGTGGAGGTACGGAGGATGATTTTTAAGTGTCAGTTTAATCTTCTTCTGTTGTATAAAGGGAGATTTGTGCTCACCTTCTGCGAAATGTCCCTGCTTTTGTTCCAGACACTCTGCAGAAGGCCAGGCTGCCTGTGGTTGAAGTCCAACAGCTGTGCCCTCACACAGTCGTAGATATAAAGTAGGTAGTGGGTGTCTGCACGGGCATACTGCACCATCTCATCTGGCAGTGGGCTACAAGGACAAGTTATGGGACATTTTTTAATTCGACCGCCTAAAGTCAATAAAAGTGACAAGTATTTTAAAAGCAATCTGTCAAACAATCTGAAATACATGGTGGTTTTTCTAGTGGCATCTGTCAGTGAGGCTGCAAATACTTTGATGAAAATGCAACTACTCCTTCTCTGGATATTTTTTGTGTTCTTGTTGTTTTAGCTCATTGCAAGGATGACTGATGTTAGTTTGTAAAAACTTTTACATTTGTATTGACGTTATATTAATGATGATCAAATTGTCAAATAATTATTTAATATTGTATTGTTGTTGGATTTTAAACTCTGCATCTGAATAAAGTACTTAGTAAAAACTTTACATCTTCTATAAATAAATAATATCCACAAATAAAGTGCTGAACCATGCTGTTGTAGGCTACTTGGCTATTTTACAATGTTTATGGTTTATTTATCATTTCATAACTGAGGGTTGTATAACAAAATACCAGTTGTAGTCCATTTCGTGCTGCTCACAAAAGAAAAAAGATGATATAAACACAAGTCATAAAAACAAATTATTTTTTATGGTGGAGTGCAATAAGAGACAATAAGAGCACATATATATCTTGCAGAAGTTTCGCAAATCTTATAAATCTAGGTTTCCCTTCTAGACACAACTGTGCAATGTGAAGGACTCCATGGAAGAGGACCTGCACCCTCTGTAGACATATAGGGCTCATTCTAAGGTAATAAAATTCACAATTCTTATTTTTAGAAGTGTTAATACACTACTGAAAACATTTGAATAATATATTAAACCTCCATTCCAAGGAACCCTTGAAAATCTTACACTCTGAACCTCTAAGAGACGAAAAAGAAGTCTATGCCACAGTTAATCCTTAACAATAATCAAAAAAATAAATTGAACAGCCTGTCAGGTATCTCCATACCGAATCCTCCAGTCAGCCAGCTGGAAGCGTTTGTCTGAGGCCACATTGCAGAAGTGAGTGAGCAGGTGGTCGAGGGAATGTCTGGCCAGGTTCAGAGCTCTGCTGGCCTGATGTGTGTCGAAAAGGTTGACGACATACAAGCCGAAGTCCCTCTGGAGCCACTCGATGTCGGAGTCGGCGCCGTGAAATACCTGAGACCAGGAGAAGAAGAACATTCAGCTGAAACCTCTCTGGTGAGGTACCCAAATCAAAAACCAAAAAATATTAATTTGACTGGCACAGATACAGAAAATATTTGAACTAAAACTATTAAAAACTGGGGACGCACCAGGTGACATTTTTCCATTTGGATTATTTTCACAGATCTCTCAGTAGATCAAGCCCACGCAGCACACTTTTTCACAGGTATCCAATGGTGTGTGTGAGTCATGGCGGCTCCCACACGCCACAGGACGCCGTGCCAACTTTATTAAACACGTCTGAAAATGGTGGGGCACCTCTGAGACACCTCAAAGGTTTCAAGATTATATCTTTACAAACTTAATATTACTACATTGGTGGAGCTTTTTTTCTTCAGGTAACTTTAGGACAGTTCAGATGCGACCAGCTCATAAAATAGTCTGAGCCATCTTCAATTTCTTCATTCCCTTGAGGTCATTTTAAGGCCATTTTAATTGCTGAGACTTGAGAATGCAATCACACAGCTTTACAGTGCAAAAAGCAGTAAGACTACCAAACAGGTTTAATTATTTAAGCCAGCTACTTGGAAGTAAAACCAAAAGTTACTGCACTAGAAATATATGTCCTAACTGTCCACTGCATTGTAAAACTCCTTGTTTTACACATATTACTCTATCAATTTGGTCAAAGTTGAACCTGGAGGTAGCTCTACAAGATCTAAAGGATTTCTATCTTCACTTTCAGTGGTTTAGTTAATGTGACATGTACTTATTTGTAAATTTGTGGTGTGCATTCTGTTGTAAAATTCTGCTGAACAGGGTCATCATACCCACAGGTATTAATACTAATATAATAATACTGATGGATAAATTTTTCATTCACAACAGAGAGCACATGGAAATGTTGAAAAAAAAAGACAAAACCAAAACAGTGATAAATAAACAAAGAAAATGTACAATGAAAACAGTGACACAGATCGTGCAGTTGCCCATTTTGAATGCAAACCTAATCAGACATGTAATCTTATCTTCCCTTTAGATGGTTAAAGTCACAGACCAGGATACAGGAAGTGATTTGTTATTAGAGAAGAGTATCAAGAACCAGTACTAAATTGGTACCAGTTCTGATATTGATAAGCTCCTGGTATTTATTTCACATAAATTCGCTCTCAAGGCCACATTCAGACAGAATCAGGCCTTGCAGGGATTAGCTGCAGGGTTTTGTGATGGTGTGGGATGTGCGTGTGTGTGTGTGTACACGACTACACCTATGCTGTGTCTCTTGCTCTCCCTTTCAAACAAATGGACATAAACTAAAAGAAGCTTTTTGGTATTACTGTTTTGGAAGCCATATGTACACGACAAAGCTGGGTACATGAAAGAAACCTAAGAAGTAGACAGCTCAGACAGATCAGGTTGCTTTTTTCCAAAGGTTGACTCCGTTTCAACTTTTCCGCCACATGCCGCTGCATTTTTTTTCACATCCCTTCCACCGCTAATGTAACCATGTGAGGGTGTAGCTGAGACAGACTGAGAGAGCCAAGCAGTGAAGTGCAGTGTGTGTCCAGTTTGGGATATTTTATATTTAAAATCCTAGTGATACCCATCTCCATCCATTACCTTGACAATAGCTGGGTCAGTGAATGCCTCGTTCAGAATGTACATCTCGCTGCGGAGCTCCAAGGTGTCGATGATGAAGTCCTCCTCTCTGGTGGAGATCTGCATCAGAGAGGTGATGCCGAGGAAACTCCTGTACGAGTGGTGCTGTGATGGAGAACAGACGGTTAACAAAACTTCCGCATACACACCTGCAGCTTTTTATGACAGCTTCAACATTTACCACAGTACTTAAATCAATGCCTTCCCGACACAAGATGTCAATGTTATAAGCCTCACAAAGGCACTAGGCGTCGTTTAGCTATTGTACTGGATCACATTAAACTGTATTGGCATATATGGAATGTGAGAACTTTTTCTGATATCGTACCTCAAGGTCAACTGCAAATTCAGGCAACTTGCACAGCTTCTCATTCAGAGCCACCAGATCCTCAAGTGCGTCAATGAAGGTGCACGTGGTCTCAGTCATGGGTTTGTACATCTATACACAGTGACAGATTTAGTATAGGCCAAACAAACAATGAAAGAATCATATTATGAGGTCACTATATCTTACCTGCACTTCTGGTTTAGACAGAAGTCTTTCTGGTATTGTAAGATGGTCCAGTTCATATTGGTATGGATGTGCAAACCTACATGGATCAAGATCACAACTTTAGATACACAACAAGAAATAGTAAAAGACAAACTGTTAATATTTGACAAGAAACAAATCTGACATGTCTTCAACATGTTCCTGTGTTCTCTGCTGGTGAATGAAGTCAGCCAGGGCAGCCGGGACATCGAGGTCCTCAGGTCTCGCTTTACGGATTTGTTTGTTGGTGAAATCTAAGATTGGAGAGAAAAGATGTTACAAATGATTAACAGCTGAGACTGTAAGTCAAATGAATGTTATGAAAAGAGATGAGAAGAACATAAGAGTGCAAAGTCTTACATGAAGGAAGAGGCTTGACTGCATTAGGCTTTATGAAGATCTTGGGAATAAATGGTGTATTGCTGTTGTCGACCTTTTCCTTGAACTTTAGCTGAGGTCTTGCGACGTTCTTGGCGTGGAGCAGTCGGAACATCTCAGAACGGCTGCTTGAGCCTGAACCCTGATCAATAAAAAGCATTGTTTACCATAAGGTGTGAAGCGCTGGTATGAATATTTAACATGCGTTCCAAAAATAAATGCGTTCCAGTGCTTTAAGTGCTGGAATGCCAGGACTGGAACATAATGTTTCAGCTTGAGTGCAGCCCAACAAACTGACATCTGCAGTCTAAGAGCTGAGAGGTTAATTAGCCAACCTTGCGATTCCAGCTGGAAACGACAATCTTGGGAGGCTGAAACCCTGCGGGCATGACAGGCTGCTGGCTCCTGTTCACCCCATCAGCTTCATCAAGAAGAATCCCCTGGAAAGCAGATAGAAGGGCTTGGTTGGTTTTAAAAGACTTTTTAATGAAGAAATCGGTGTTAACACCAAAGCTGGAGGTCATACCACTCTTTCCAAGATGACATCGTTTGAGTCCACAACCAAGTCAAACCTCTCTTCCACCCCTGTCAGCTTGTTTCTGTCTCTCACGTGAGATCTGCAGCCATGGTGCTGCATCAGCTGGCTCATGCTAGCACAGGGACACAGTGACAAGAATTAACTAACTGAGAAACAGCAAGACAAACATCACAGACTAAATGAATCATAAGAGAGACGTTGCATTGAGTAGTCTGGCAGTGCACTAATGCAGAGGTGATGTAACACCACTACAATCAAGTTTGCCTCTGTTTCCTAAGGCAACACACATCAAGACAGGAATGTTTCTCTTGACCAACTGTACAAATTCACGTCTTTGTTCAACAAAAGTGATCTTTGACCTGCAGATGTGCCCGAGGTCCACAGCTCCTGACAAAATTACTGAGTTTCCTAAGTGAATGAGACGAGGAGTGACCATCTGTAATGTTAGGTGCAGGTCTGACTGAGCCAAAACTCAAAAGAGGAAGCAGCAACATAATTTAGACTTATGCTCACCAGTGCAGGAGCTTATCTCCTTGACTTTCACAGAACTCCTGGAATCCTGGGAAGCTCCGATAGAAATCATATTCATCTCCTGCTTGAGGCAAGCCAGCGGATGCTTTGGTGGCGGATAATACAGCACCCAATCCATACTGCAGAGGAGAGACAGGCTGAGCTGTTAGGCAATACTTCTTAAAATGTTTTCAATATGGTCAAATAGGGAAACACGATAAACATATAAATTAGTCGACAATGAGAGATATTCATATTATAATATACTATTCCAACAATTAAATATTTAATAAATATCTGATATAATAATGTCTGTTAAACAGACTGCATCAATGCAGTTTATTTGAATTCTTAAAAAAACAAAAACAAAGTATGTTTGAGAATTTTTTGTTTATGAACTTTTCTAGAAAAACTAAATGGACTTTTGAAGAGTCAGAAATGCTTTTTGTATTTGTGGAAATAGGGACGTCTGTTAGATTTGGTTCTGTCAGAGCTGTTAAATAATAAATCAAGCCATCTTTGCTCACTACATCTTCAACTCTCTTATCCTCAGATGGACTAATAAACTACAGGTTATATGAATTTCCTTTTAAAATACAGAAATTTGAAACTAGCAGTTATCTGATCATATTGACACAATGTAGAAAAAGTGAGAATTTAGAGCAGAGAAACATTAAACTGTAGTGTGTATATTGCTTTATAGTTCAGTGTCTAATGCTAAATGTTGAGTTGTTTAGTTTACATGAACACAGTATTTAAACACGGAGTTCATATTTAAATATATCAAAAGTGGAAGCCCTGTAAATATATACATGTAACATTTATGATATCCTTTTATAGCTATCTATCTTTCATTTCCAACAACTACCTGGTTAGCTAGCTGGTGAATGCATCCCATTGTTTGATATTGGCTTTATTTTCTCATTTTAATATATATCTTTTCAATTTGCTTACAGTGGAACTGCGTGGGCAATTTTAAACCATTATTTTCACATGTATCAATACTTTTGACACAACAGCTAATCAACATCATGGACAGATTAGTCGGTCCTCCATGAAATGTACCTGAAAACAGTCACCAAGCTATTTAGCCCAGAAAAGTCTCAGCTCTCGCATTACTCATAATTACCTTAACAATTACAATCAAATCTTAAGTGAACACATAAGTTAGCTGTGCATGTTTGCTACCTAACTTCTACTGTGGCTGCAGCTCGTAGCCAACAGATCCACGTTGTCCACTTCACTGTTAGCTTAACGGAAAATAACTCTGCGTCCAGCCTCTTTAACTCCACTTACTTTAACAAACGCGTCGACGTCTTTAAAACCGGGACACAGTTCGTTTTCCTCGTCGTTGTTGTCTGAATTCATATCTTGAAGCCCACTGTTTGTGGAGTCACCACTCTTGGAAGAAGCCATCATCTGTGTACATGTGAGCCGCAGGAAGCAGCAGCAGCAGCGGCTCCTCGGTGTTTTCTTCTGACGCGCTCGGAGGGGAGCAGAGGCATAGACAGCGCCCCCTGACGGTGTGGAGGGGACAGGCCGCACTGCCGCAGACTACTTTCTATAACATACATGTTAATCAGAGCTTATTAAAATGATTGATTGTGAAACTAAAGCGAAGAAACACTCATATGCTGTGTTGTAATGTTTATTTTTTTTCACTTATGTCATTTGTAGGTGCTCAGATATCTAATTGTAACATTTACGCAACAGTGTGAAGTGAAACTGCTACAAACAATTTTATTTTCATTTTCATTAATTTGACCTCATCCTCTCTTTTTTCATTTGCTGCAAATGAAGACTATAAATTAATATATTATATTATATTATATTATATTATATTATATTATATTATATTATATACAGTAAATATATATTTTTGTCAATGCTTTTATATCTATTTCTTTTATTAAATTATTATCATTATTATTATTATTATTGGTAATAGTAGTAGTAGTAGTGGTAGTAGTAGTATAGCAATTTACGGCAGACTGATAAAAATAAATTAAAAATATAAAGGAGGTATAAGCTACAGCATTATGCAAAAGAAACTATGACAAATTGATTGAAAAGACAATCAATAAAAGAGAGAATGCATTTGTATAAAAAGGGCTTCAAGAGGTGACGTAACAGATTAAGTCAGACCAAAACAAACAGAAAAAAAATAAAATGTATGAGTGGACTTACTCCTAAAATTTATAACCTGCATTTTTTTTTTAGGTATCTGTAACATTTGATGTTTTATTTGTGTTAATGTTGTGTTGACTACTACCACTCAGACTTGATCCAAATCCAGATTGGATCATTTTCCCCCTGCATGGTGAGGCTCTGGTCGTCACCGTTCCCATTCAATGCAGTGACACTGCAGACACATCCTCATCTCCTCTGTGCTGGCTCACCCATGGATGGTTGCACCAGGACGCTGGTGCCATGAGGGGGCAGTATTGACATTTGCAACCTGCAGCTTTTAAACTACAGCATCTGCACTGTGTTTGCAGGGTTATGGGGAAAAGTAATATACACCAATCACGTCTTTGTCAATATCTCTGTAAGAGCTATCTAAACCGTATCTAAAATCAAAGCGTTTTGCAGTTTTCAGCAGCAGATGAGGTGATACTATGGATATGAAAATCATACATAAACCCCCTTTGCTTTAGTGTCTGCTGCTGGAAAAAGAAGTTACAGTACTCTGGCGCTGTGATTCAATGGTCAATAACATGTGAAGAGCCATTGGTGAAGTATTGACACACCAGCTCATTACGGATGATCTGTGGTGTGTAGGGAGAAACCTCTCTTTTCTTCACTTCCCCTTCCTATTGATCCCTTCACAGGGTCCTCTCCCTCTTATTATCTTAAAAGCATCACTGCAACACTGGCTCAATCAATATTTCACAGTAGCTTTCCATGTCATTCCGTTGTTTTTAGTAGAAGGTATCTTGACTTCAGCAGATACATGCTCTAATAATCCTAAGAAATGAATCAGTATTCTTTGCAAAAGCTGCAGAGCCAACAGCTTGATACACATTAGTGTTAGATTGTGTATTCTTTTAGGGATTGCATGTGATTTTATTGTGATAGTCCTCATTACATAATAGAGCAATTAGTATATGCAGCAAAAAATCTTTGCTAATGTGTTCTTTATCCAGTGAATAGCACATTACTGCTGCCATTTACTCTCATTTATATGCTTTTTCATAATATTATGCATTTTATAGCTTTGATGGTGCCCCAAAGCACCACTCAAATTCTTCCTGCAGTAAAAGACAGTAAAACTGCTGATGCTGAAAATGACACGGTGCCACACACATAACTCAAAAAAAAAAAAAAAAAAAAAAAATACAAGAGAGAGAAAATCCTCAGTGAATTGTTTTTATTAACTCCCTTGTTTTAGAAAACACAAATGCACCAAACAAACAATATCATACATGCACGGCTTCAGCATATCAAGATCAGCTGATGACTTTTCAATGTGAAAATGTTAAGTTGCCACAATCTCACAGAGATCACCTGGACATCAAAATACTGAGGAGTCACAACAGAAAGGCCAAGCGTTGTCACCCAGCAGAGCTCTAATTGAGTTTTTTCATCAATCTTTATAGAATTACAAATTTTGGGTAACTCATTTAATCATTTTTCTGATCAATCCTGCCTTTTCTGATCTCAAAAGTAGCAAGAAAATTGTAAAGTTGTATTGGTATAAAAAGACAAAAAGTAGATTATTGTATTATCTACTGTGCACTGGCCGACTACCTTGTAACAGGTAGCGTTTGTGTCACTGCACCAAAAAGGCTGTGTGTGATAGCAGCTGCTAAAATGTTACTCTCTGCTCATGTTTTTTTCAGATTCTGGGGTTTGACTTAGAATTACAATTGGAAGTGGGACACCACAGTTTGGTCTCCCAGTTGGGGGCATTGCTTCAAATCACAACAAAATTCATACAGTATGTACACTGCAAAAAAAAAAAAAAAAAAAGAAGAAGAAGAAAGAAAGAAAGCTGAGAAAACTCAATTTCAAGGTGACTTGCCTTCAGTAGATATTTTTGATCAAACTCAAAAACTCTTAACTTTAAATAAACTAACCAACCTATAATCTCAGCTCAGTAAATGTAAATTTAATCAATGCAGAGATGTTCGCTTACCCAAATTGTATTCATCAAGAAAAGTTACACTGTTTGCTGGTTACACGGTCAAGAAAACTATGTCTTGTTTGATAGCTAGCCGAAAAAGAAAAGTTATATTGTTTGCTAGGTAGCTAAAAAGTTAGTTGGCCTAGTTGGCCTTAACAACTGAAGTAACAGAAAGAAGAGACACACTCATTTGGACTGAGTCTGCCCCTTAACTTTCTTCAAGGAACTTGTTTGTTTTTTCTCAGTCCATCTAAAAAAAAGGCAGCCATTTTAAAAGCTAAACCTTCTCACTTGTAAGATTAAAGTTAATACTGGACCATATTTTAAATTTGAGTTGACCGTTTTTGTGCAACAGAATGAAATTTAATCTAGATTTAGAGTAAAAAATAATGTGTGGTTTAAAGAAGAGTTTAAATATAATCTTTCTTAATTTTAGAGTAGTTTATATAAGTTTGGTAAAACGCAATTTTAAATTAAGTCATGATACTATAATCATGTTAAATCAGACTGAATCCTTGTTGGTGTAATCAAGCCCAAATCATTAACCATTATTCACTTTCACTTCAATCACTTCACTCAACAATTTTTAGAGGTTTGTAAAACTCAAAGATTCAAGTTTTTCTAAAGTTCAAAGTTTATCTAAAGAAAACAAAACATTATTAGCTGGTAAACCTCCTCTTACTTCAAATCTTTTGAAGTACGCTGCCTTGAAATGTTGAGTTTTCTCAACTTTTTTTGTTTTTACGTAGTACAGATTACTGTATGAAGGCAAGAGAGATCTCCACGCACTGGCTTCTGAATTAACCACCACTGGCTCTTAAATGTTATTTTAAAGCAACACTTGACCTTTGTGCAGAATTTTTCAAAGAAAAGAAAAAAACAATCAGGAACCATATCAAACATTAAAACAAGAGAAAATCAAATCAAAACATCTCCACAGTACTGATACATTACAAAACAAAGAGGTTGGCAATGCTTCTATGTATCCTAGACACAAGTTCATAAACTGCAATGTTTCTCTTTTTTAAGTTGAGTATAATCAATAAATCAGCCAGAAAGATGCATTTTCCCGTGTAAACATTTGTTAGCTTTAACAATGACATTCTGTGATGAGAGAATGTATACAGATAAACCACACGTAAAGCCACAAAAACAACAGAACAGGATTCAAAGACTGCTCTTGGAAAGTTATAAACACTCATCGGATGGAGAAAACCTTTAATACAAACTGTGCACCTGACCTGGCCCTGGATTCTGGAGACGTTTTCCCACTTGTTCCTTTGCACCCCGCATGGTAATGTGAAAGAAAAACAGAAATTTCCATTCAAACTAGTTTTTTCCTCAACCTCCCATACTGACCTTATATTACTTGCACTACTGTATTTGAATGTCTGCAATGGTTCTGTCGCCCAAAGCCCTGAACCACGGTTAAGTAAAAGAAATTAGTTTTTTCCCAATCAGCAGCGTGGTCCTCTTGAAAACAATGCTCCGTGACACCATAGTGTAAAGTAATACTCAGACACACACACTCACACACACCCTTGAATCTTCCTGGTGTCATCTTGATGGGATTGTCCTGATTTAGTCCTCCCTAAGTCCTGATCTATTAGTTATCGTATATCATATATTAGTCTTTTGTGGGTGTCATTAGTACCATTACTCCTATGCCCTTTCCCATAGAATCCCCTCAGGCCTCCTCTAATTTACTAAGATATTTTAATGTCTGCTAAGTCGCGGCGCATATCAGGGCTTTCCATTCGTCAGCTCAGACTGTTAAATAGACCTCTTGTGTCGGGCGCTGACAGGTCTGTGATCTATCTGCTCCTGCCACTACGGGGCCTTTGAAAGGTAGGATGAAGCAGGTCTGAATACCTGAGCAGTGGGGGTTTCGCTGAAATACATAAATAAACAATGACAACAGATACCACACATAAAAAAAAGCCAATACAACTGACAAGAAAGGACAGATTCACAAAGTATTAAATCACAGCTGACCATACATTTTGCCAAATAATGTCTAAGCTGGTGGCTAGGTTTCAATTATCAGACTGGCACAATTGGCAGCACTTTAAGCCTCTCATCTCAACTGCGATGGCGGATGATGCACATTGACTGGCACGACTACTGTGTGTTGCCCAGATGGATGAAGACTAGGGCCGCAAGTGATGATTATTTCCAATTAGTCAATTAGGCTATAAATGTAAGAAAACAGAGAAAAATGCACAGTTTCCCTCAAACCCAAGGTGTTGTTTTAGAATTGACCACGAGTCCAAAACCCAAAGATATTATACCATGGCCACTGAGGATACGGTATTTTGATTGGCTAGTAGGTGACCGTTTATGTCTGGTAACCAGATGCTTCTGACACACAAGGTTCATACAGATTTTTTCAATTTAAATTCAAGCACTTTTCAAGCACATTCAAGCCTGAAACAAAATTTCAAAGCCTTTATCAGTTACTATAAATGCAATTGCAATTTCCTTTATACTCACAGCAATAAGTGTATATTGTCACTTTGTTCATTTTACTTGTTGTTGCAACAATGTATTGACTTTGACTGTATGTTTTGTCAGGCTGCAACTGACCATGGTTTTGATTATGGACGTTGATCATTTTCTCAATTAACTGATTAGTTGTCTGGTCCATAAAATGTCTGAAAATGGTGAAGAATGTTGATCAGTGTTTTCAAAAACCCAAGGTGGCGTCCTCAAATGTATTGTTTTGTCCGTAACCCGAAATTATACAGTTTACTCTCGTAGAAGAATATTTTTTCTTTAAAAATGTGTCAAAACAATTGATCAGATATTAAAATAATTTGTCGATTAATTTATCAGCTCAACTAATTGAATAATTGACTAATTGTTGCAGCTCTAAGTTTTTGATCATGATTATTTAATGCTTGTTCATTTCCAGGCTGAGTAATGGATGGACAACAATATGTCCTTTCATATCAAATATTAAATATGACTTTTGCTTTAGATGAGTGATTGTGTAGATGAAACACCATATTAAGTTGAAAATCAAACATTTTTCAAGGAGTACAATTTTATGTTCCTAACCTTGAAAACATAATGTTGAAAATGAAACATCTGTCTAGACTTTGTACAAACCATGAACAGAGGTTTTTGCTTGCTATAATAAAGTAATGTACCACGATTAAATTGACTTGACAAAAGCATCTAAACACATTTTCAACCACATCTCAACCATTTTTTTCAACAAATTGAGTTCACTCAGTTGTCTAATTGAAGCGAGGAGCTTAAGGGGAAACTCAATTTGCTGCTGAGGTTTGAAAGTTCTGGATAAAGCTAGTAATGTGACCTTGAGCTGAAACTGTTTGTTGAAACTATTATTCCAGACGCGAAAAGTGAATTTTCACACTCAAAAATTTTTACACTGCTATTCTCTCATCTTGTTGTTTGACTGTGCTTCTTCATGATTTGAGTGCAGTCTGTGAAATGACTCTTTAAAAGAACAGTCTGACATTTGGGAAAGCTTGTTCACTTTTTGGCCAAGAGTTAGATGAGAAAATCATTAACACTCTTGTGTCTGGGCCTTAACTAAGGAATCCATAGCCTGGGTTATGGTAGAAAAAGGGATAGTTTTATGATGCAACATCAGAAGGCGTTCTGAATGTGGAAAGGTGAAGGTGATGAAATGAAAAGCTAGAGAGACGTGATAATAGTTAAACAATGTGTATAATGGGACATATTTTCAGACAGTCTCTCCTGGAAGTCATTTAGTCACTCACTCTAAGTGACTCCTCGCTGTAGCTCCATCATAGAGAATAGGAATGTGATGTTGTCAACGGCGAGTCTGCCATTTTTGGAGGATACCACCCTGTGACCTGTACAATGTCACCACCCATCTAGCTAGGTAGTGTCAACCTGTTCAATTTAGTCTAAATGTATTTCAACATGGCTAGTAAACACTGTAATTTCAATGAGATGTGGCATTAACTGCACGACCAATGAACCACAAAGAAATTAAATCATAGGATTACATTTCAGTCTTTCCCAAGATGGAAACTTATGAGACCAACAATACAAAGAGACACTTGAGTGGCAGCTGAAAAGAGGGGATAATGTTTACATTTATAACCACAGATTTAGTTACTGATCAATTAACCTAACACAACTTTATGGTGTGTTTAACATTACCTTCTCTGCATGCTCTCCCTCTGTCTCTGTGAATATTCATTAACTAGTTTTTGTATCCTGAGCTTTACGGTGAACATCCTTCCTGACAGTCAGAGTACAAAATCAGAACCAGCCACCAGCCAAACACTGGAAAATAAATATGTAAGTGGCTGTAGATTTGCTTCACTCATCAGCCAAAAACAGAGGTAATCCTTTGACCATATGTCTCTCCAGTGCTGACAAAGCACTGTCGAAATAGTGTTAGGTCTGGCTATGCCAGACTGTCTCCTAATTAGTAAGGCTTAATATCATTATCTGACTTCAGTTTTGAAATCTTCTTCGCCGTTGTATTGAGAGCCTCACTTTATATGGGCTTTTGTCTTCACTGTGTATTTTATACATTGCATACATGATTGACAGATGACAGATAAAAAAAAAATCACTGGTGACAGTGAAAATGACAGCTACGAATGCTCTCCTCTAAAATTGGTGGTGCTGCCACAGAATGCTGCATGATTCCCGTTCCTTGTTAACACACCAACATGAGGGTGGTACCAATCTTCTCTTCTAACACAAGAAAGCGAGTAAGTGTCCTTTCCAAAATGTGGGACTGTTCCTTTAAACATGATTTTATAGCGTTTGAGTCTCCTGTAGCCGGGCGATCACATTTCATTCTAAAGAAGGTCTGTAACCAGGCTCAAACTCTCAACCCAGCCTCGTGAAACGAAACCATTCCTGCTATCAGCTGTTTGTTGCTTAGCCACATGTTGCCTAGCAACACAAGCAGCAGGGATTATAAGATACAAGAATTACTGTATATTTCATGTTATTACTGAAAAACAACAGTAAAAGTCGAATACAAATGTAAAAATTATTAAATGATAGATATTTTTATTTTGATGTTTGTTGCCATGTGGCCATGGTATAACATGGGATAACAGCCTCGAAGTTGGACTCTGTGGAGGCAAGTGGATTGCAATTGAATGTACACCTTGTTGGGTATGTTTGACGCTTTTTTGGGCCTTAAATGAAATGAATTTCTCTCTAAATTTCTCTCAACTGACTGATTGTTTCAGCATTAGTGTTAAAGGAAATACACAGGCGGTTAAATACCTCTCCCACTGCTGCTGTAAACTTTGTGAATGCAGAGAAAAGTCCAATCCATCAATCAATGGGCTGTTCCAATAATTGTTGTGAGGCATTAAGGAGTCCTCGTGGTACATTCAGCTCTCCACAATCAAATGATAAAAGGTAAATGGGCTAACACTGGCACTGTGAGCTGTTTTATGGGTTTCATCTGGGACACAACCAACTTTTAATGGGGCATGTAAAGATGAAGGTGGCTGTAGTAAGCTCTGAAACACTTGAGTATCACTGACTAGTGTCTATAAGTGACAGCGTTACAAGAATCTCCAAAGGCACGGGCACGGGTGAATGAATATGTTCCGACTCGCCAGTTCAGATGTGATGAGGAAAACTGAAAAATATTCAAAAATACAAAATACAACTTCTCATCACGGCCCTCTGCAAGGTACACCGAGACCTTCAAGAATAAGAAAGTGTGAGGAATAAAATGTTGAGGAAAAGCATGTAGCTATTTTAGCAATAACAACAAGAAGGCTGAAACTACTTTGGCACATGAATGGAAGTAAGGCATCTGTATCATTCGAAAAAAGAGTTGAAATGGAGCGTTGTTTCCAACCCGGCAGAAATGTCAAAACAGACCTATGTTAAAAAAAAGGCTCAAGCATTGCCCCTTAATTAAGTGTCTGACAGCACGCTCCGCTTCGTGTTGCCTCATACCCGCAAACTAACACTGCAAAATAGTATGTGGTCACCTCCAAAAATGAGAGGGGGGAAAAAAACTCAGCAACTTTCACGAATTAAAGAAAAAAAAACATACCAATAAGAATGCTGAAAAACAAAGCAGAGTTTGTCATGGTGTCACGACGTTGACCTGAATGTTGATATTGCGATGGCGATAAACAGGGAGACAGGGGAGACGTCCATGCTCCAGGCTCTTGAGCCACGGGCACTCATACCTGCAACACAAACACACACAAAGAAGCACACAATAAATTGATATTAAAACTGAAGGAGGAAATGGCAGGTGACAGCAGCCAGAGTTGAGACCAAGTCATTGTTTTGTAAGTCCAGTCTCAAATCTTTCCACTCAAGTCTCAAGTCAAGATAGACAAGTCCTGAGTCCTAAACTTACAGTTTTGGGACCTAAACAAGTCATAATGTGCTCTTCGCCAAATGCAATGCCATTTAAACAACAGAGACTCAACATACTTTTTGTTGTGTAATTTCAAATGTTGAACGGAGCAGGAAGTTGTTGTATCTCTTGTCTTTTGCTCTGCACATTTTACATACAGCAATTGTTTTTTTGTTGATAGTTTTAGTACAAAAACAAAATTATCCTTGGTATAAATTTTTCCTACTGGAGCTCAGGATCATAACTTTAGTTCTTCATGGTTCTCTCCTCCAACTTGGTTGGATGCTGTTGGAGCAGTCCAAACAAAGTGGATCTGATGAATTGATGGTGCGTTCCATTTGAACTGGAAAGTCAGAATTTCTGAGTTCCCAGTTGTAAAATTCAACCAGAATGCCCCGTGAAGTTTGATTTCCAACTTGATGAGTTGAAATCCAGTGTGGCATCAACAGTAGTAAAGCTGTTTATTAGCACTTCTGTCTCAATAAATCAATTGTACACAATGGGCTCTCAGTAGACGTACTGTGACATTGTTTTGTATGCACAAAATATTGCAGAATCAAGCTCAAAAAAGTTTTTTCCAACTTGTTGCGCTAGAACACGGTCAACTCGGGTGACCTCGGAGGTAAACAGAATGCACCATAAAAAGTTCAGTGTGTAAGATTTACAAGGATTTACTGGAAGAATATGGCAAAAATGGGATATATTTATAAGTTCTAATTCATGCATAATCAACTAAAAATATGAATTGCTGTGTTTTTTTCTATAATGAGCCGTTTATATGTATGTAGATCGTCATGTTGCACTGCTATGTTTCTACATGTAGCCCAGAATTGACAAACCAAACGCTGTCTCTAGACACACACTGTCGTGGCCATCATTCAGCTTCTTCTACACACTAGGAATTGCAGTTTTCCAGCAGAACTGGGCTTCTTTTGAAGTGTTGCTGCAGGTTGAATTACCTTCTAATATTTATAAATAAAAATAATTTTTTAAATGAACTGATTTTTTATACCCAAATCCTACTCCAGATCGTCATGTACGCACATGGACATGGGACATGTCACTTGCAGGGCCCCACACACACACACACACACACACACACACACACACACACACACACACACACACACACACACACACACACACACACACACACACACACACACACACACACACACACACACGACGTCTCTAATGCTCTCCACCCACCAGTGCCAGTTTTATTGGCTGTTGGGCTGGTTTTGATCTGCCAATTGGCTGGTTTTGCCTGTTACACCTGGCAGCTCTGAGGGAGAGTGACATGAGGTGTTTGTAATCTGCAAGCTCACTGCTCAATGCCACTAAATCCTACACACAGGCCCTTACAGTGTCTACTTCCTGGGAATGAAATGCATTGATTCATGGCACTCTTTTTAAATAACACACTCCTAAAAACATACTTTTTCATTTTTGGTCTTGGGGGGGGGGGGGTGTCAAGTATTTTTAGGTCAAAAGACTCAAGTCCAAGTGAAGTCATGAGTCATTGGTATTAAAGTATTAAGTGCTACTAAGTTGAGTTGCAAGTCTTTTTGATTTTGTCAGTCGAGTCTAACGTCATCTGATTTGTGACTTGAGTCTGACTTGGATCCAAGTCAGGTGACTCGGATCCACACCTCTGGCAGCAGCACCAACAGAGCAGGACATCAATCTGAAATGATAAGGTCTTGACTGAAAAAAGCAGATCAGCAAAAAAGATTCTGACTTAAAAGTTATATACTTAAATTTCAAAAACATAAAACAGGCATCTCACAGGGGTTCTTAAAATATGGTAAAAAACAATTTATGTCCTGGCTTATGACTGCGGTGGAAGTAAAATATGTATTAAGGGAGCTGGTGTAAAGGGACCAGGAGCCTGATGCTGTTTCCCCTCATCACCACTTTCTCATGTATGATTCAAGTGACTCAATTAACTCTTATGCATCACTGACTATTTTCCTGTAATGACATAATATCCATATAAAACCCATTCTTGGATAAAATATATATTATTGATGCACAAGAAACCTCCTGAACCACGTCTGATGTTTCAGAGCTCCTAGTTTCTATAAACACAGCGCTCCGTTTGGCCTGCTAATGCGTTTTGCCCACATATTTTTCTTTGCAATATCCAAAGAATCTCTGCGAAAGAAAAAATAGCCTATTTTTCAAATGAAATTTAAAAGAAAAAGCCAGCATGGAATTCTATCTCTCTCAACTGCTGTTTTCAGGGATTCAACACAGAATATCAACAATGCAAATTAGCATTTAGAGCAGGAGAAGAGCCCCCTGGAGTCCCACAGGACAGTAATAGCATCTAGTAAAAGAGAGAGTCAACCCCTGCGACAGAGATGGATTGCGCTGCATATTTCAGCAAAATATAAGCCAGGAAGAGCCGAACGGGGGTGGCTGGGGACACAAGTAATGGTGAGTCAACGGAGGACAAAATGTCCCTGTCAGGTTTAAGGAGTGCTAAGTGACTTCATTTATGAGAGTAGGTAAATAAAAAAAAGAAGCCGTGAGAGATGAATTTATGTCAGATGTTTCCATTCTGTTGTGTTTCTCGACAACATGGTGGCATTGGCATATTTCAATGACACGACTGTAGACTGAAAACCTTGAAGTTACAGGGTTTTCTTTTCTTGCACTTCTTGTAGCCACTGTGTCTTTTTCACACAAGGCCAAGCCCAGCTCCAACTGTTTCTTGAACTTTTTATTTTTAATTCTGTGACAACAACACAACACTCAACTATAATAACAGGGCCAGCGTGTGTTCATGTGAAGCACCTCGAGTGAATGTAGTCAGAAAATCTGTTTTTTTGCACTGTTGCCATGCTGTGGAACAGCCTTTCCGCTACCAATCAAGTTTGTAAATACAAGAGGGGCATACAGAAGTTAGTTTTGGATTTGGAGTGATCTTTTTATTTCTTAAACTGTGGTGATGTGTTTTTGGATTTCAGGATTGTTTTGTTTAGTCTTCATGTTGAATATCTTGTTTCCTTTCATTTCTTTCATTCGTCTAATATCTCAGGACCAAGTTGTAAATAAACATTTTTACTTTGAATAGATTGGGTTCTTTTAAGTGGGGTTCTATGAAGTACTCTTTAATAGTCTCTCTTTAATTAGCTGTACGCCCCCCTGTTTGGAGAAGCAGAGACGAGTACCAGCACGGAAGCTAGGCAATATACAGCTGTGGACAGGGTCAGCAACAAAACAAAGTTTATCCACTTAAAAAAGGTCCGGGAAAACTGGCCTTATATAAGCCCAATATCAGTATCTCCAAAGCAACCAAACTCCAAATCATTAATTTTACCTTACAGAACACAAGAATTGTTGGTCCACCACTGCTTCGATCTGTTACTTTACTTGTGTTACTTATGTGAATCTGAACTAACCTTTTAAAACGTCAAAGCCACACAATAACACAAACAGAGGCGCTAACAGAGGCAGTGGTAGACCATCAACTCCTGTGTTCTGTCACGTTAAATTATTGATGCTACTTGTGGAGTTTGGGTGAAAAAGAAAGTTCTACCTAACACTACCTGACAGCAGAGTAAAGCGGCAAGAATACTGTAACTATAGCGTACACTTATAGTGGTATTGATTTATTTTAGGGGGACCTTTTTTAAGTGGCTAAATTACATTTTGTTGCTGGCCCCGTCTAGCTTCTGTGCTCCTCTCTACCTCTTGAAACTGGGGGTGTGACGACCACCGTCTACTCTAGCTAATACTAGTAGCTCATACAACCCTAAATCAAACAATCCCAACTACCCCTTTAACATGTTATTCTTTGGATTTTAGTTACCATCAATTAAACCAATCAATCAATGAATCAATCAATCACTACAACCCAGAGGGAGCTTACTCAGTTGGTGGATTTGTATGGGATCCGAGGCCGGGCCCAGCCCTCCTTCACTCAGCGTCTGGATGTGGATGATGTAGTCGTCCTCCTCCTCAAGGAGGGTCAGCTCTGCTGTTGAGTTAGCTGTTGTGAGCGTGTTTACCTCTTTGTGTCTCTGTCTCCTGTATGACAACTGAATATGGGAGGGAGAAACAAGGTGGGTGACACACTGTAAACATGCATTCTTACAGCCTGACAGCTTAGAGTGAGGCACCGCTGCACACATATAGTCCACACTTTCACTCAGTCTGATACATAATGGGAAAAACATGCAACTGTGGAGCTCACTGACGACGTAAAACTCACTTGGTAGCCTGTAACTTCTGACTCTGACTCCATCGCCACCACAGGTTCCCAGTAAAGAGACAGTTGAGAGCCAATTAGGGTCCATTCCACATTCAGTGGCGGTTGAGCCGGAGCTGCATGATATAAAAATTCATTGCTATATGTCAGCACAGGAACATGTTACTGTCACATCATTATACAAAAATTACCATATTCCTCTCATTGGATAATACGACTTTAATGAATGAGGTTAGAAACAGATATTGCATTTCCTGCGTTGTTGCTAAAAATAAAACCTCTGAATTATAATCAGTTTCAATACAAAATCAAACACTTGAGCAGCAGGACATCTTGGGTGCTGCAACGTACGAGGCTTCTTTGTGGTCACGTTGATTGCAGGGAGGAAAGGGCCGGTGCCCGCTGTGTTGAAAGCGCTGACTGTCAGGAAATACTGCGTGTTTCCTGCCAAGCCGCTCACTGTGACCGAGGTCTGGTTCCAAGGCACCCTAACCTTCCCCATGGTCTCAGGTTTAGTGTCATCTTCCCAGTACACCACCTGTTTGAGATGGAGAGCGTGGATTAAAGCTGGGATACATGGCTTTGGACTGGAGCAAAATGTGTGCATTTTTCTCTCATACACAGCACAACGCAGCGTTTGTAGTTGTTTTTGATGTCTTGAGTGAAACGTGATGTTAAATGATCACCTCTGGGTGTATAAGAAAGATCACAGTTTTCTTTTATCTTTCCAGCAGGATATTTGATCTGACATTACAAAGCATTTAATAAAAGGATAGTTCAGATTATTTGAAGTGGGTTTGTATGAGGTACTTATCCATAGTCAGTGTATTATCTACAGTAAATGATGGTCAGCACAGCCCCAGTTTCAAGAAGCAGCAGGCGTAGCTGTGTAGCAAGCAAAGCAATGCACTGCTGTGGACAGGGTCTGCAGCAAAACATATTTTAGTCACCTAAAAAAAAGATCAGTTGGATTTTGCACTATATTTAGAATACTTCCATTGCTTTACTTTACCATTAGGTGGCCTTTTCTAACAGAAAACTGCTGTTATATAAACCAAACATAGCTCTTTCCAAACCAACCAAACCCTATTGATGAAATCAGTCATTTTACCTCACAGAGAAAAGGAGTTGCTGGTCCATCACTGCCTTGATCTGTTATTTTGTTTAAGTTACTGTGAGACTTTGGTGTTTTAAAAGGTTAGTTCAGATTCAAAGAAGGCACACAATAACCCAAACAAAATAACCGATCGAGGGAGCAGTAGACCAGCAACTTGTGTGTTCTGTAAGGTAAAATTACTGGTTTTGCTTAAGGAGTCTGGTGGCAAGGTAAAGCAATGACAGTATTGTAAATCTAAGTTACGCCTTAACTGATATTAGATTTTTTAGGTCGTCCTCTTTTAAGTGGAAAAAACCACACCCTTTTGTTGCTGACCCTGTCCATAGCAGTACAGTTTAGCTTTTTTGTTGGTGCCCCTCTCTGCAACTGAAAGAGTGACATAATGGGGAAGAAATTTATTATCCTTTTCCTTATCAATGAATCTACAGATTTTTAAGTAATTAAATAAATAATTATATAAATAAATGATTTAATCATTATAATGTCAAAATTAATAGACTACCCATTATAATTTCCCCAAAGCCCAAGGTGACAGCATCAAAATCTTTATTTTGTCCAACTAGCACTCAAAATCACAAAGTTTACTTAATTTACAAACATAAAGCAGAAAATGCTCTCATGTGAGAAGTGAGGACCAGATTTGCAGTTACGCTCAACTAAAATGATTCATCAATTATTTCTTTTGTTGTTTGACTAGTGGATTTATTGTCTAATCGTTTCAGCACTACAATACATCAATCTATGTTGCATCATGCGACATGTAATATTTAATTTTCCACTAATGAAATCTAGCTAATTATAATATGCATTTAAATGCAAATATTGCAGATCAAATACCAACTAGTTACCAATCAGAAAATAAGTGACCATTTTGTTATCAAGCCCTCTCAACATCAAACAGAAAATAAATGATCCGAGAATGACATCCGCCCCCACCCAGTCTACTTTTTTTCCTGTCATTATTATTCAATGTTAGCTGATGCTGACGTCTCTGAGGAGGCTCAGATATGAAGTGGCACAAAGACTTATTTTCCCAGATGGAAATATTGAAACAACTTTGATTTTACTGAGCAAGAGAATAACTTGCATTAAAGCTCGTTAATCATGCTGATTATTCAGTCAGAATTATGCAGGTGAAGCAATCAGCCTGTCCCAGATTTTGAAGGTAAAATAAAAAGCAATCTACTATTTCAGCTCTCAAATGTAAGAGTTTAATATTCATATTTTATTAAGTGAACAGCGATTGAAGACTAAAGATGGATTCCCATGGTGTGGCTGTGTTAGACTGCAAAAACGTTTAACTGTTAACACTTTTCAGTATGTTCACAAAGTTTCTGATGTGATATGATAACATGTCTTGGTACTGTGTAGATAATACTCACATTATTTAAATATCCCCATCATAGAGGTGACTTGTTACTCAAAGGAAAAGTGTTCTTGGACGTGCTGGCTCCAAAAGGGTTAAATGAGGACTTTGATTTGTGGTGATTTTTGTAAATTCACCATTTTGTAATCGCATGGCCTGTCAGGTGATCCCTCGGACAGTTGTTTGTGTAAACTGTCTTATGTTTGGAGAAGGGCTTGAAGCAAAATGTCACAATGTGGTATAACAATAAATGTTCACAGGTTTCGGTCAGAGGTAATGAAATGTAGTCAGTGAATACAAATTACATAACAATTTTTGTTATCTGTAAAGTAATCCATTGGATTATGACAAAATGTAACTTAATCTGAGTAATTAAAAAGTAAAAGAGTATTGAAAATATTACATCTTATACTAAAACACTGGATGGATCCATAAATATTTGACTTTCACAAATATTTTTTCTCTCTAAACGTCTCAGAATTTTCAGTGCTAATAAAATGCATTTTTGTAAAGCACTTTTCACGAGTTTATAGATTGTGAAAAAAAGTTGTAAGATTTTAAAATTGCCACATTTTAAAGATGAAATGAAAATGTAATCAAGTAATCACTGCAACTTTAATTACACATTTTTCAAATTAAATCTTTACGGTTATTTTTTTTGCTCTTATTAGGTAATCCAATTACATGGAATCTGTTACTTCCAAACCCTGAATGTTCATGGGATCTAGTGTGTGACTCTATTTTCCTTGTTTGAGAGTCACTTGTGTCCATCACCTTGTATTTATCATGTTCGGATGTGCATACTTTAGTAAGTTTTCTGCATTTCTTGGTATTCTGACATGAGGTCTGGTGTAACATTGCAGCACAGACTATCATGAAGCTCTGTATCATGATACCCTGTAAATGACAGCAACATGAAAAGGCATGTGGACAGGCAATTTTCTTTTTGTTCTCTTGTAAACGCTCTGACATGTTTTCCCGTCGTGTCGCTACAAAGAACTGTATAATTTTGGCTGTAACAGTCGCCTGACTGAAACAGCCATTTCCATGGCGACGCTGGAGTTTTGGAAGTGATGGCTTTGAGGTACAACAGGGGCGATGACAAGCATTTGAATTGTGTTGTGCGTGTGATTTCTATTTCCATTTAAAAGGGTAAAATGTACCTCATAGCCGAGAACCCTTTCAGGGGTGAAGGAGAGAGCCTGCCAATTCACCTCAATCTCAGAGGCTGAGACACTTCTGGCCCAGACTCCCGCTGGCATCCCACTTGGCTCTGAAAACAGACAACAGGAGACTGAGCGCCGCTGCCTTCTTCCAACAGCACAGAGACAAGCGGAACAAATCTCTTCAATTTTTACATTTATAACAGTTCTGCATTCTTGTTGATCCCTGCTTGGATGAATCATCACACACACAGGTGGTGCTGGGAAATAGACCAACACCACACTATAGACTGACCCCCTCTCTGCAGGCTGAGAGATAGCATAGATCTAAATGCCAGCCTGTTTTCACTTTGGTATCACCATTCAAAAGAGCGTTGATATTTGGAGGCAATCAGCCTCTCCTTACATAAATGTGTTGCAATCTTTTCCCCCTCCAGTTTTCAACCCTTTTTTTTACTCATAAAAAGATTTCTGCAGATTTATTTTCCTGCATGTCTCTTCTTTTCATGCAGTAAAATAAATGTCTTTCATTGAAAAGCATTTTCATGATCTTTGTCCTTTTCAAAAACATAAAAAGCAGTGTAGCTTTGCAAAAAATCCCACTCACGGTCATTCCCTTACCTGTCTCTGCAGAGTAGATGGTGACCACAGGGCTGAATGGACCCTGTCCTTTGCTGTTGTAAGTGCCAACCTTGACATGAAATGGAGAGAAGGGCGCGATGCTGTCGTTGCGGTACACGTAGCGCGATGCACCGGGGGCGGAGGTGGCCACGTGAGTCCAGCTAACTTCTCCGAAGGCACGGAAAGCAATGATGTAACCAAAGCTCTCACCATTCTGCAGTTCTTCGGGGACAGGCTGAGAGTGAAACACAAAACTATAGTGATATTAAAACATATACAAACCACTCACGTTCACCCCGCCGCTGGGCTGACACAATCACCACCCACTCTCATGGTGCCAAAAGAAGTGCATGACCCACAAATTGCTTTTGTGACCCACCTGACGAAATGAAATGAGCAGTAAAATGCCATTTAAAAAAATCCAAGCTCATTACAGAACGTCCGTGCAGCTTTTAAAATGAAAAGGTATTTCTGATTTTAATGAAATGAGAAAACTCAAATAATGAGATAGCCTGAGCCGACTAATGACTTCTTCAATATCTACATTATTTTTCAATGACCAGACTGGTTCTTCGTTTCGTCGTTTTTGAGCAATTCAGATTTGTCTCAACAGCAGCAATTCACCACAGATCAAAGCCTCATAAATGACAATAACTGTCAGGTTCAGTGCTCTGCTTGTGTATACATCACTGCTGCCTCACATGCAGACTCTGTAACTAAGAAATTACAATGACTTTAACGCCAGACTTCAATTGACCAAAAATTTATGACACCCACAAGCCAAACAGAGCAGGGGCTTTAATTCAGGGAGAAATATTAAGCACGTCACTCAGGGATAAAAAAGATTAACTGCAGCCACTTTGAATAACAGACTAGAACATAAGACTGATGACTTACCTCCCATGTGATGACCAGTTCAGATCTGCTTCCTCCTCCTCCACCCACGTCACCTGGCGCTGCATCAGGAACTGCACAACACAGACCATGTTTACACCTCCATATAAGAAACCCTTTAGGCTTTGGAAAGCTGCACAAGGAGGATATGGAAGACTAATCCTAAAACATTTGTCTTTTTGCAGATCATAAATTGAGAGAGGGCTGCAACTGCTATTTTCATGGTGAATTAATCTGACAATTATTTTCATGATTAATAGATTAAGTGTTTTGACAACAAAATGTGAAAATCATCATAATTTTCCAGAGCCCAGTGTCACATTCAAATTGCTTCTTTTGACCAAACAACAGTCCAAAACTCAAAGACTCTTCATTTACTATCATAGATAAAGAAAAGCCAAACCAAAGAAAAGTTGGCTCCTAATTTTCTTTAAATTGACTAATTGATTAATTGACTAATCACTACAGCTCTACTTTGAAGTGTTGATTACTTTCTATCTGATCAGGATGAATGATTTGTAAAATAGTGAATTTCATTCACTGTACCTGCATCCTCTGTCCTGGTCTTTACTGACACAGGGCTGGGTTCTCCAACCCCAACACTGTTTCTGGCCAAAACCCGAAACTCATACTCCACCCAGGCATTGAGGTCCACTACAGTGGCTGTCAGTGTGTTCCCATCGATTATCTCAGGGACTGGGAAAAAAATGGAAAACATAAAGTTTATAGACGAAGCAAGAAAAACAAATCTATTCATAAGTGAAAAATGATAAAATGAAAGGCCGGTCCTTTATGTAAGCACCATATGGTGAATGTCAGGTGAGTTTTGGTTTTGAGTCTAGACTGTCAAAGGTCTGCTTCAAGTACTAAAGATGTGTGAAATGCTGAGAACACAAGTGAGGAAAGGTGAGATAAAGTCAGCTGTGAGCATTGCTGGTTGCAAAAGAGCCTTCTTTGATACCAACACTGGGGTTGCCAAAGCAATTTTCAAATCCTAGACATTGTGGCTTTACACCTGCATCAACATCTTTTTGGCCTGGCATCAGTAGGCTAATTCACAAATGCTAATTAGTCTGGAGCATTGTCGATTTCCAAGTGGAGACCAAAATGCCTCTGGACACAGTTGGATAGACCTACAACCAATCAGAGCAACGAAACATGTGACACAGAATTGTTGGTATCTATGAATTAAATTAACCAAAGCTTGTCAGAAGTACAGCGAACACATCTGTCTTATCAAGATTTCAGATAAAATATACCATCCACTTCGTTTATACTGATGTGAAAGTGAGTTTGAGAGAAACAGTTCCAAATTAGCAGCAGCCACCTTGATTGTTTATGAAAATGCCTCAACGGTCAGTAAGTTCATGCTCCTTGTTACAGTCATCGTATCAAACCTGCAGCATTTTAGATCAAAGGTTTTAATTGGCCTGAGCAGATCCAGGATGGGTGGAAATCTGTCTGAACTGGAGCGGGGCAGACGTACCTGCCAGAGCAAATGAAACATGAGCGTACAAATTAATCTGGTTCTCATGGTAAGACGTTTTTGGATAACTTGAAACCAGCTGGAAATACAATGTTGACTGATACAGATATTATCTACCACCTATCTAGACCGTTTGATATTTACACATCCAGCAGGTACGGAGCAACATTAGAAATCATTTGGAGTTGTGTTGCTGATCATCTGCCATCTGATTAATCTAAGTCAAGTATTTTCTCTCCCCTTTAGCTCTGTTTTTGGTCTCTACCAACTCTACCAACATATCTGGCTGTTTACCAGCTAAATGATCCACTTTGTCCATCAGCTAGTTTTGGTGGAAAATATTTAAAATCAGACAGAATATCCACTGTTTGTTTGACCTTTTTTTGCTGAAAACACCTGACTGATGCAGTAAAGTTGTGAGCCAGAAAACCAAAACACTGAGCTGTAAGATGTGCAAGAGCTGAGGGTGATAAATAGTTTTGGGTTCATCATTACCAGTGACCCCTTTTGACATTACACATAATCATTTCATACTTTGTTACTGTGAAAATATTGATTATTGCAGCTTTAACTTTTCCTTTTTTCTCACTTTTTCTTCTTCATTGGTACGGATTGTCGCTAACTGCTGTGTTATATTGTGGCATTACTTATTGGTGGATGTGCACTATACTCTTCTGTGCATTCTTTTATATTGTGTACAAGAATTCTATGAAAAATAAAGATATATTTGGTGCCTAATTAACATAAATTGAAGCACCAACAATACAAATGAATCTTTCAGGCTATCTGTGGCTCATTTACAGTTTTTTTCCCATACATCAATGTGTACTGCCCCTGTCAAATAAACTCATAAATAAAAAATACATTTCATTATATTACATTCATTTGCCAGATAAAGCAACTTACGATAGTAAAATAAATCATGATGGGAACAAGAGCTAGATGTCATACAAAAAGACTTGACTTAGTTTATGCAAATGATTCTCAAAGTTCATGTCCCCCACCACAATTTTTATCAATCAGTCACAATAATAGGGGAAGAAACAATAAAAAAAAGAACCGGGTTGAATTTTTGTGAAAATAAAGGTCAGCATTATAGCATCAACAAACTGTTGTTTGGTTATTTTCCTTATATAAATCATATTCATTCAGCTTTGTTTCACGCTGTATTTTTCCCCTGGTCAACCCCCTCCGGTCACTTAAACCAGGGATTAAGCAGATGAAAAGGATTTCAGTTTGAGGACTGAGGCAGGTCTAAAGGTCATTAAAGTGGTTTAAATGAGATCATGTACAAGCAGCAACAATGACCTCTAGTTCTCTTGAGTGAGACCTTGAATTCCCTCGCATCTCCAGAGCCTTCGTTCTGTATTTGACCCCACACTCTGACCTCCCAGCTGTAGGAATATTTCCCTGCGGGTATCTGTGAATTATCTGAATAACATCACATGTGGTATAGGATGAAAATTCATCTCCCAGCGCTGCCTACCTGTGTTAACCCTCTGCCAACCCACGGTGAAGGGAGTCCTGGTCTGGATGAGGTAATTGGTGATGGGGCTGCCGTTGTCTCTTCCGGGGCTCCAGGCCAGTTGGGCTGTACTGTCTGTCACCTCCTCCACCGTCACAGAGTCTGGCGGGCTGGGGGGGCCTGGCTCAATCATAGGAACAGACGCTGTGAGGTACTCGCACATGCAGAGGCACAGACGAGACTACAAAATGTGGATGTAACTGTGTCTGCGCACATACTGCAGGAAAAACAGAACAGTAGATATATTTGCACAAAAAACACACTGAGCAGGACAGTATTGTTGAGTTGAAAGCCTTTATATCTTTAGAGAAAAACATTTTCAAAAAGGTTCGAGTTTGAGGAGACGTTATGCCCTTCAAGAGGAATTAAAACTTAATTCAAGATTTATCCTCCAATATTCACACAACTTGTAATCCCTCCCTTTCATGGTCCTCCTGGTAATTGATCGATGAAACAGCAGACGTAAGTAGATGCAAGGCATCAAATTAAAAGGTAAAAGATGAAAAAAGGGCCTCATAGCCCTGAAGAAGCAGAGTTTTATCATTTATTTTCATTATCCTGCCAATTAAGCAGTGTGATGTTTTACTTTAGCCTCATCTACTGTTTCCTGTCCTAATGAACGTGTCGGCTCATCAGAAATAATAGACCACTGGAGAGCTGTGAGACAGACCGCAGAATAATAACGCCCCTAGCTCTGCTCACGCTCCGCACCGTCTCTGAAGTGCTCTCTAATCTGAAGCAAAACATTCTAATTATTAAAGCATTAAATTACTATTTTAATAAACAATCAATGCTTCGGAAAAACAAACAACTGATTTTGTGTTTATGGTGCATGCACTGCGTACGTGCTGTATGTATAAATGTGTGTGCGCATAAACATTTAGCAGAAAACACTCGACATGCATGTGAACAAGTAACTGCTGGACTACATTTTCTTGTTTACAAAAGCTTTTAACGTGCTGCCCACATGCATTTGGCCTTAAAGCCCTGGCTTTAGAGATATTGATCTTTGTAAAACTCATTAGCAGCTCTTGATAAAAAAAAAAACCTTTAATACACTGGCCTCATTAATACATATTAATGGAACACACAATCAAGGATCAATTCCTTATCCTCTTAATTATATTTCATTGGCTGAGGCAAGAGGGTGCTGTCACTGTCTTGTGGGTGTTCAAATAATCTGTTATTAATATGGACAGCCTGTCTGGGCTTTTATTGTGAACTTGGCACAGGGCAAATTAATATCTAGCTGTATTATGAACAGTGCTGGGAAGAGTTGTGAAAATCTGTACTCAAGTAGAACTAATGAAATATTCAATTACCAGTAAAACTACTGGTGTTAAAAAAAATAATTAAGTAAAATTAATTAAGTATTCTTCTCAAAAACTGCTCAGTGTATTAGTTATTTTTTTTTAACCTTTAATGTTTAATGCATTAGCAGCATTTAATCAAAAGGGGTTTCACTTTCTCAAAATCTTGTGTCTAAATGACTTCCTGCTCCTGTGCTGCTCTGCTCAGTGGTCACAGTCACCTCGCTAAACCTGCGGCTGCTGCAGCAGATGAAAGGTTTGGATATTAATTCAAATTGCAGGCCTACTCAATACTCAATTATGATTTTAAAAGTAAATAAAATCATAAGTAGATTACATTGTGTGATACATACTACAGTATAGAATCTGACTGATCTATTGGTGACTGTCATTATTGGCCTGACATTGGCCTATTGAAGTTATATTGGCAGGGTTGGGCATCAAGAACCATTTCTAAATAAGATTCAATGACAAAAATATAGGCAACAATCTGTGTGTATTTGAACCTTTTTCTCAATTCAGGTTTAATATATACATACATTTGGTCAATTTGTATTTTTTAATATGTTTATTGTTAAACTGTAATATATCCTGCCTTCATTTCGTTATATATTTGTTACAATTGTTAACCACTTTTGAGGGATTATTCCAAAAAATGAGCACTCATGTATGTACTTCTATATATGTGTATTATATAATGGCCAATATATCGATATCTGGAATTTTTTATTCCCTAAAATATCAGTATCTGCCCCAAAAATCCATCATCAGTTGGACCCTTCTTAGCAGGAGTAAAATTACAGACTTGAGAAATATACTCAAAAGTACACATATCCCCCAGAAAGTAAGCTGTAATTTGGTTACTTCCATGCCCGATTATGAATATTTACGGACACAGTAATATTACTTTCATCAGAACTTCAATCAATTAAACTTGTACAGTGTTGTAGTGACAGGATGATGATGATGATGATGATGATGATGATGATGATGATGATGATGATGATGATGATGATGATGATGATGCACCTGTGCTCGCCAAGTGGTTTGAATGCTAATGACCATGATGTTTTCTGTATAACATGACCTTCTCCATAACCACCACCACCAACACCCAGTGAAGTGTTTGTGAGGCATCAACGAGTGGCATCTAAAACATTTTCCATTGCCACTGTAAAAAAAACAAGAACCCAGATGATCACTCAAGAGTCTTTGTGTCAGGAGCTATTATCATTGACCTTCAGCGCTGCCAGAGGAGCGGAGTGTGGCAGGATGGGAAACGGCACCCTGCAAAATCATTGAGCTACTATCACTAACACTACATGAAAGCAATAACACACCAATTACCAATAATCAGAATTACTGTACAGTAATATGATCATAAATGTCCATTATATGGTGCAGCAACCATGAGCACAATCTCACAGACACAAGCGGTTTCATAGTTAAATGAGTCTTACATTATTCACATTGTTGTCTTGCATTTTTTTTTCAGCAATCATAAATCCAGCCACCGATGGAAGATGGTGTTTTCTCAGCTACCTGCCATGCAGATAGTTTCGATTCTATTTGTCAAAAGTTTGAACGATCCATCTCTCAGATTTCTGCCTCCATCCCAAAATAACTGTGTGTGTGTGTGTGTGGGGGGGGCATTGGCATTGAAAACTGACATTTTAAAAAATTCAGCAGCAACATCTCTTTCACTGTCCCCGTAGCTTTGGATAATACTCTCGACACAGAAGGGCAATTTGTCTGGTAGAAAGTAGCTCCATGAAAACAACATGCTCGGTCCATTATCCTGCCAGGGGCACGTTTTCTGAAAAGACGGTGTTAGTTATTGTCAGTGGTGGAAAACAACTTAGTACATAACACTGCAACAATTAGTCAATTAGTCAATTGGTAGATGATTATTCACCAACTATTTTTTGATTCATAATCATTTGCCAAGCAAAATGGCAAACACAGCTTCTTAAATGCAATTATTTGCTGTTGTTCTTTGTCATTTCTTTGTTATTATTATTATTTATATAATTTTATAGACTAAATGATTAATCATGAAAATAACCAGCATATTAATCAACAGCGAAAATAATTCTTAGTTGCAGCCCTATTAGAACATTTATTCAAGTACTGCATTTGAGATACTCGTACTTCACATGAGTATTTCAATCGTGTTGGACTTTTTTCTTCTACTCTAACTCATAAGATGCAGCAGGTGATTCTGGATAAAGAAAGCTGATTGTTGAGACTCATTCCCAGGCCGTCAAATACAGACACTTTGTGTTGGTCGCTCGAACTTGACCATTTGATGAACTGGCCAACCAAAAACGTCTGTATGACGACCTGGAAATTAAACTCAATCAACAATCTTTATCCAGAATCACTTAGCACACCTTTAAAGCGGAAATCTTGTACTCCACTACATTTATCTGTCAGTTAAAGTTACTTTACAGATGAACACTTTATGCAAAACAAAATAAAATACTCTTCTTTACCCTGTTAATCATTTTACAACCCTTCAGACTTTTCTTGTGACTCTTTGGAGGGGCCTGACCCCGAGAGTGGGAACCACTGGACAAAACAGCCTAACCTCCATCTTGACCAGGAAGAACAGACACATGTGATAACATATCACTCTAAGGGAACACTGTGCTGCAAAATTAGGTCTTTTTTTTGATACTTTAAGCACATTTTGTTGATTATTCTTACTTGTTCTTAAGTAAGATGTTGTATGCGGGACTTTTACTTATAATGGAGTATTTTTACATCTTTGTATTATTACTTTCACTTAAAGTAACTACAAGGAATGGTAGTGTTTCCACCACCACAACCACAAAATGTAAAAAATCTCCTCCTGTGTATATACAGAGATGAAATATCTTGTGACCTTCATAGATTACAGGTATACAAGTAGTGCTGGTTTCCTAACAGGATAATAATTGTCCAGCTGATAGATTAGCGCATGTTTGTTGGAGATCCGCAGTTGTGAACAAGTAAAGCCATTCTTCTCTCTCCATGACTGGTTTTCTATTCAGCTTCATGCTTTGTCGCCCAACATTTGAAGCCAGTCAATCCAAACAATGAGACATCCATGACAGCTGCCGTGAGCAGGAAGTGTAAATAATGCACAATCTGACTCGCAAACAAGTTTCTCTGCAGTCAATACTGGGGCCAATCCATTTCCATGGCCCTGATATTTCTTCTACTCGAGAAACAGCCATATTTCTACTTAGTCCTCAGCCGTTTGGAACAGAGTGCTTATTAATGCTATTTGCGTAGAAGATCTTCAGTATGTCAGCCTGAATCACTGGTGGGTATCCGTACAAGATGAAGATATGGATCCAAACATTTCAAATCTTGACACCAAAATCATCCCTCACCTCATCTGACATTTAACATATTTGTGTAGTGTCAATTTGCTGGGCTATTTGGCGTATTGATCAAAGCCTCTCACACTCTGCATGCAGTACAAACCTGCCACTCCCTGAAACACATAACAAAAGTTGTTCTATTTTGTTCTGCCCGATGTAACTCTTGACAATTGTGTCTCTATGGAGCTAAACATACTGCATGAGTGAGCACAGACAGGCATCTAAACAGTCCACTGTCAAGTACACTGCAACAATATTGGAAATTGGTCATTACAAAGAGACAGGGAGAGAAAACACAAATAGCTGATATTCCTATAATTTCACACAGTTTTTGTCCGGTTCTCTACTTCCACAAACTGAATGCAATATAGAAGACAAGCAAGCCTCCAATATTTGATGTAATCAAGCGACTGCTACTAGAAATAAGCAGGACCTGAAAACTGTGTACTCTTTGATGACATCCAGAATGATTTTCATGAGAATATGGGCATTTTGGTCACATTGCAATCACCGGCTGAAACAAAGCCCATTTGAGTTTAAAAGCCTAAATGAACATTATATGCTCTGACAGTCAGCTTTGTATTCTCAGTAAAATATATGCACATACTGTTAAAAAACAAAAAAACAACAACAACAAAAAAAAACATACTGGGATTAAAGGAATCAACTAATATTTCCTTTTTAACATAATGTAAATTATACAAGTTTTATCTAATTTTAAAAATTCCTAATATATATTTTCAGAATACATCAAAACTGTATTTCTCAAATTTTTTATATCACCTAACACTATTGGGCTCTCCAAATACCAGCATTTTGTTGTTAAAATACCACAGTGTAGGCCTAACATATCCAGCTACAGACAGTTCACGCAGGTTTATTCCTGACAAGAAGTTTACTGATTATTGACTGTTGTCAGCCACATGACCTTAATAGTAAGGATGTGGCTTAATGCCGTCACAGTTTAGTTCGTAACTAATCATGGATGATGGATACGTACACTATGTGCATGAACATGATGTAGTAGGATGAAAGTCATAAGTCATCTTAAATTACATTTCATCAACCTTATAGTTTAAGTTTTTTCATTTGAACTATCATAGTATTTTGAGTATATCTTAAAATAAATTTATTGCATTTTAAAATTAAGAGATTCTTCAGTGTATCACTAGAGGGAGCTTCAGTACACTCGAACACAGTTTGACAATCTACACATCAGAACTCATAGACTCGAGCTTCTCTAACATGAAGTCTTTTGACATGAAATGATTAGTTGAATGAATGTACTGTACAGAGTTTCATCAACTCCAGCATGCACTCATGACTCACTGCACAGGAACTGCATAAAATCCAACATGTTGCTTCACAATAAAAGCTTTTAGATAATGGGGGACTTTTATTGTGAAGAATTTATAGGAAACGAAATGTTTATCCACCGTTTTACAGCTGGTTGACTGAAGACAACACACACCTTCAAGCGGTTGTAAACTCTGCTGTGCTGACACACTCAGAAATCAAGCCAAGCAGCACATGTGTATGAAAATGGGATTCTAATGAGAGCCTTCCTTGCCTCTGCACAAAAAGGGTCAAAAATGAAAGTGTCCACCTGGGTGTCATGTATCCATGACCGTGGCCAATCAGAGCTGGAGCCAATAAATACCTCTGACTATTACAGACTCATTGGACCGACTGACCCGATTGCACCTTTTCCCACTGAAGACAAAAGCTGGAAGATCAGTCACGATTTCTTGTTTTCACAAGACAACAATGCAAAAACTGTTTGTAATGTTCATCAGCGTGACCGAAGAGCTGTCGGTTCAAATTAATATCTTAAGCTTATTAAAGATGTTTTCTCAGGTAATTTTTTTTTGTTTTGAATCATTACATAATTATTCCAACTCAGTCATCTTATAACTTCAAGACAGCCCAGAAACCAACATTTTGTTAAGTTAAAACAAATAGTTTATTTTTTGTCTCCATTTTTTTTCTTTTGTCATCATTTTTTGTGATACAGCTTTATTTGGTAGTGTCCTTGAGCAAGACTCAGAACCCCATGTTGCTCTCAGTGGGCGAATGAGAGGCAAATTGTAAAGCCCTTTGTCCATTAAGGCAGAAAAGCATTATATAAGTGCTGTCAATTTGCCATTTACAGTGAAGTCTAGATTTTTAATTTCCCTTTTAAAAAAGAGAAATCCAGAAACAATCCTGGCTGTGAGCCATGTTTTAATTAGTGACTGCAGAGCAGAGAGGAGGTTTTCTTACCTTTCACAATCAATACAGCCACGGCTGACAGGCTCTCCACGTCCGTGTCTACCACACAGATATATTTGCCGGCATGGTAAAGCTGAATGTTCCTGATCATCAGATCTCCTGCTGCTCTCTACCAAGGAGGAAAGAAAGCTTTATGTAGCATGAAAGATAACAGACCTTGTGACAGCTTATTAAAGAATGTAGTGAAGCATATATAAGGTGCAGTAAATAGCGGTGCCAAAAACGTTTGCGGAGAGATCCTGCAGTTATTTAGCCGAGACTCTGCTGCAGAGGAAAAAAAAAAAAAAAAATCAGGCCTGTTTTTCTAAAAAGATATTTCACACCAAAAGATATTTTACACATATCTCCTGACAGTTTGTGCAGTCAAAGCCATAAAGGCAAAAATAATGAAAAATTTCTGAATATGACAGAATCTCTTAGTCACACACTGCTGTCCAAGATGAGCTCAGGTGAAAAGGATCATGGCCAGAATTCACAAAAACGGTGCGCAGCAAATGGAGTTTTTGTGTTTGACAAAGCCACCGTTATTTCACTTGCTTTTTGGAGAGGTCACCGCCATGACCTTCAAGACCTGTTGTGAGGAACTACACAAATATGTCATTACAACTGAGTTCAGCTGGATTTTTTTGCTCGATCGGAGAGGGAAAAGAGGCCCTCTAGATTCTCATCTGAGAGGACACCCGTAAGCAGCAAATGGTAAATTAGTGGTGAAATCGTTCTCTCGGCATTGGCAGGGAAACGTGGCAGCGGAGCCAACATGGTTTAATTATGGAAATTAAATTCCTTGAAGCAGCAAAGTTAAGTTGATAATCTCTTTGGACTGGGGACATCCTAGCATTTCTGGGGAAGGAGTCTCTTTGCAGATAAGAACATTGTCAGTCAAACACACACGGGAAGAATGGTTAATCTTGAAGGGTGCGAGGGTGTTCTCAAAGTGTTTTGTCATTTGGGGCTCTGCCATGCTTTCACTCCTTTAAAAGACACCTCTAATGATGTGTATCCCCTTTCTGGTACAAGGAGCTGTGCAGCAGGCTATGTCAAAGTAGGATTTGAAAAGAATTCAAGACCAGCAAGAAGTATTAAAAAATAAATTACTTCAGAAGGCTAAGCCCCAGTAGAAGAAGTGTCCTCAAAATGATGACAACCTGTCACAATGGCTGAGCGACTAACGCATTACCTACATGATGATTTCTGTGTAGGAAGTGTATTTTGACATAGCGACCGCCGTGTTTCCATTCACAAAAGTACAATTGGAAGCTTAGAGGGGGCTGAATGATCTAATGGTGCTTCCTCCCAAAGATTTTCACATTCCTGCTGCCTATCATGCCTCAGAGGAGACTTTCAGAATGGCGAGAAGGTTGGTATCACACCCGGCGCAGCACAAACTAGCCGCAGTAAATCTGTCCAAGAGATAGCATGATGTCAAACCACAAGCTGTCTCTTTTAACTAATGGCAGGGATGAAGTGAAGCAAGATGGGAGAGAGGTGCCAACTGCCCATTCGCACGTTCTGAAGAAGTATGACTGTGGGTCACTCACCCCGCCCACGAGCTCAAAGTGACTGTCTCCCTTGGCGATGAGCTGCCCGTTGAAGGCCCAGGAGAAAGAGACGTCAAGGACGGGGTCACTAGTGACCTGACAGGGTAACACGATGCTCTCACCCACAATGATCTCCATGTCCACCGGCCCCTGGGTGATTCTGGTTGGATCTGAACCAGAAACAAAAAAAACAAAAAAAACAAAAAAACAACATTGTGAGAGAAGGAGTTATTTCTGACCGGGACAGCTGTCAATCTCAAACAGAACATGAGACATTTCATTGTGAGATGAGCAGAGCTTCGTTGATTTCCTGGAATAGAGGCGCACTACAGATCAGAGCTTTCCACAAGGATATGGAGTAAACAGCCAGTGGGGAAAAAGTAGCCAGGTAGTTGGATCCCTGTAAAAGTCCATGTCGCATATTCATTTCATCAAATACACAGATCTTAATCACTGCATTTTTTAATGAGTTTGCCTATGGGCAGTAAACAGTTATGATTTAAGAAGGAACATTTATTTTGTTACGCATAAAGCAGGAGAAAATTACTCAGTGACAGGATACCAAAAAAAGTAAAGCCTGGATGAAATGTATGATGTTAAAAAACCTGTATACTTTATCATATATATTACTAAGTCAAGGTCCATCACATCATATTTTATTCTTAAAACATTACTTGGGCCATCTGATATTAGTTCTCATAACATTGGCTGTTTTAGTGTATGTCTGCTGTGAGTCTTAGAGATGACTCTGCTCTAAAAAGTGCAATTTAAATAACGATAATGAATTAATTCATTAATTAAGCCCATAAATGTCTGTGTGGCGTATATGGAAAATGCAGCGCGTTCAGTAGACTTTTTAATGCTTACTGCACAATCGTCAAGTTGCTGCTACCAGTGTTTTCTAAAGAATCCGCTCTAATGAGGACGTCCCCTGTCTGTGAAATCAATACAATCTCAATGCGTTTTATCATCAATTATTTTGCTAATATCTGTCAAATGCTGAAGACGACTCTACACTCTCCGGACACAACCTCTCAGCTGAGCGGGTCTCCCCTCAGACAAAGCTTGGGAAAAGCCGGCCTCCTGCTTCCTTTAGTTTACTTGCTTAATTTCGGTCGATACCTGGATGCCCATGGGATTGTGATTATTAATTTCAGACTTTACCAAATACATAAAAAACATTAAAAAAAAGGTTTACCCTAAGGCATTTATTAGTTTCTGACTGGGACCGTGGGAAAAACAGTCAAATTCCCCCAAACTACAGTATCTGTGAACCATCTCTTTTATCCATATCACACATATTTAGGCTATTCTATGTGATCTCCTTTTGATATCCAATGTAACAACTAATGTAATTTTTTTCCAGTTCTACTCTCTGAACCACCTCTGAAACCCCCACCGGTGAGGACCACCTCCCACTTTGAAAACCTCTGATATAGAGCATGTGGGGGCGGGACTAATACAGACAGCATGGTTCTCTGTCATCGCACTCATATTGTTATGACTGGTGCACCTGCTTCTTAAAGGTGCTGAGAGACGACTTTCTGATCCATCCAGTGCACCTCGTGCGCTTTAATCAGTATAAGATAGGGCCCAATATGTCAGTTTCCCCACTGGGGATCTCGCTCACATTAAAACATTAACAAAAGATGTAGTTTAATGATGTTGTGTACTGGAATGGGATTGTGGGAGTTGCTGATGAAATGTTTAGACATTTTTAGACATTTGGGCAGGGTTGGGAGGGTTACTTTAAAAATGTATTCCAATACAATTACCAATTACCTGTTAAAAATGTAGTCAGTAACCCAAGTACCACAATATTAAAGTAATGTAACTTGATTACTTTTCGTTACTTTTGGATTACTTCAATATAAAATATGATGATGACATTATTTAGCCTAATATAGTGTTTTATGTTAGTTGTTAGGTTTACTAATTTGTCTAGCTATTCCTTTCTTGGTTGTATGCAATTTATTGTTTGATTGACTGATTTAAAGACAAAAAATGTCAGTTTCCACAAAACATTTTTTTCATTCATTTTCATTCATTCATTCGACTGGTTTGACTCGAGACAGTAGCGATGTTGTGAGACTCCTGAGGCGTTGTAATGTGCACATGGTAGCATATTATTTTTTGTTTTAAATACATTTAAAATTGTAATCTTGATAATAATCCCTGTTTTTACTGAATGTATCTGTAATCTGACTGCATTTTTTTTATCTGTCACTGTAAGGGAATACAATTGCCTTTTATTGTGTCCTGATTATGTAATCCCATTACATGTAATCCGTTACTCCCCCAACCATCACACGGAATAACGTAATAACACAACTCAACAAAATACATAATATATGTCCATTATTTAAGACATTTTAATGCAGAAATGTTACATATCGTAACTTAAATTACCTCTCTATGTTGAGCTGGAGAAGGGGCCAACTTTGAATGGTGTGTTTACAAACAATGCCATACATATCTTTAATCAAAACTATTTTATTAGAATCAAAAATTAATATACCTGAGTAGCTGGCTGGACTTAAATGAGTAGTCAGCTGTTTGGTGGGCTTATGGAAAGCTCTGCGTGACACGGCCCTTGCTGTATCATAAGAATGTGCTCTGTAATACACTAAGTCACAGGCAGAGCAGTTTTATCTACATAGAGGAAGGTCTCATGAAAGCCTTAGTGGAATAATGTGATAACATGAAGCCTGCCACTACTAAAATGGCCTAATACTCCAGGCTGACAGAGCTAGAATAATCTTCTGAAATCCTGATAGCAATTATAATACACTGTGGATCAGATAAAACTTCATGTAATGGGCTTCTCTGTGCACCCAGAACAAAAATGAGGGGCGCTGCTTCAAAGTCTACAATAGCAATCATTTGGCTAAGTCTGCCGTGCTTCAAAAGTCAAGATAATGAATCTGCTAGAATCAAATAAAGAAGGTAGAACACAAAGGATGGGGATTTGCACTCTTACATCTTACCTTATATTGACTGTCACGGGATGAAAAAAAAAAAAGTTTTTAAAACGTGTCCCCTCAATTCTTAAGATGGTAATAATCAACGTCTGGGTCACAGCTCTATGTCGCTGACTGAATTATGGCCTTGAAAAACAGTCACTTAAAAATATAACTGGCCTGGCACTTACAGCAGCAGACAACAGCATTCAACACATTAATAAAACCAATAAGAGAATACGCAACTGTCACTCCACTGGAAACACCCGCCGCACAACAACAGCATCAGTAACACCTCCTTGCTAACGCTTTCATTGCTTCCACTCAGGGCACTTTCATTTGTTGCAGTAAATTGGTTGTTTCAACTGCTTTGAGGAAAACAATGATTGAGTATTTTCTCAAACACCTTCCAAGTGCGTTATTGCAGGCGCTGCAAAATGCAGCCAAACAAAACAATTCAATAAAAAGACCCTAAGAGACAACAGTTTTTTTTTTCTCTCGAGTTGCAGTTGAGTTTTGGTAACAATTACAACTTTTCATATAAATAAATAAGCAAAATAATCACATTATTATTTGAATTATTATTCAAAGATGTTCAGCCACTCAAGAAAAGAGATTGCCCAAAGTTTTGACACCCTCCTCAGAGCAAAACCTAAAGTTTGTTTATGTTTTCTGCCCACCAGTTATTGACTCAAGTCCTCGTAGCACAGCAACTCTCTGCTGCGTTAATCCATACTGAGCAACAAATTCTGCTTACTAAGTGAGACGCACAAACACTCTGCTATTTAACAACAGAGCTTACCGGTAACAAGGAGCCTTCCAGTTGTACTCGACATGCCAAATCTATTCCGAGCGAAGCACGTATAGCTGCCTGCATCAGACTTGCTCACGTTGGCAAGCCTCAGTGTTCCATCTGGGGAAAGTGTGATCCTATAGGAGAAGTGAACAAACAGAGACAGCGGCTTACAATCCAACTTCACAGATCAAAGAATCATTTCATCATGAGATAAACTCTGATTCTGGATTAGCCTACATGTCAATGATCACGGACATCAAACAGTTAAGCTGTTTGTGTGTGCGGCCAAACAAAGCTTGGAGAAACACAGCTGGGATGAATAATACACCTGCTCTGATATCTACACAGAGAAAACAATGATTTCTTTGTTCTCTATTTGGATCCCCATTAGTTTCCACAAAGTGGCCACAGGTCTTTCTGGGATCCACACAAGAACAACAACAAAAAAAAGACAACCACTTGAAATCACAAAGTATTAGCAAGACAATATAAGCCAAACACTAGAAGAGTGTACTCAGTAGATTGCAGGTCTCCACCAGGCCGCAGATGGTGAAGCACCTACTGCAATGCCACCACAAGTGCCAAATGCAACTAGCGGAGATTTGGAAAGTTTTGAAAAAACTTTTTCCGAGTTCAGTGTAAATTTTCTTCTCCAAATATATGCAAAGTTTTTAATAAAGCTTTCTTTAAGATGCATAGAGAAGTGTCATGTGTTGTACTCGAGCATCCCGGGTTTATCTAACTGTAACTGTATAAACTTAATTAGGAGACAATAAACAGGATGATAAGTCCAAACTTCTCAATTTAAACCCTGTTATTTATTTAGAATATTTTGTTATTTGTTTAGAGCATTACAAGCAACAAGGCGACTTTACAAAAATATAATACATAATGAAATTTACTTTTTTTTTTAGAAACTCGCAAAAGCTGAAATTCTGAATAATTTACACTCGATGTGGCATTTTTAATGGTCTGCATGTCCCAGTGGAAGTTTTGGATATTCAGAAGGTTAATGTCTTGGTGTAGATCTGATTAGATTAATTTAATTCCAACAAGTAACCACAATCAGGTTCATTTTTATGCATTTTTGTTGGAAATTCCCCTGCCAATAACAAACTAAATGTCATGAAAATCAGTACAGAATTAAGCGACTTACAGCCGACTTTGCAGTGAAATTTGTATCTCTTAATACACATTGTGTTAGTTACCCAGCAAACCTTAAACGCTCCAATATGGCCACCATGCAGACACAAAACAATTCCCTCACAGTCAAGATGGCGGAGAAGTTAACCAAAGAGGGATTTATTGGACCGGGGAATTCAGGCATGGAATTCATATCAGGTATGGAATTAATCTGCAGATGCTCCAGATTAAGATGAAACAAAACTTTTCAGTAAATGTCACTTTTTGAGCCACAACAAAGGCCAAAATACCTTGTTTTTAGCTAAGCAGTTGATTATCACCAGCAGGGTCCCTACTGACCAGTTAAGAGGAGAGTCAGCAGTCAGTATAAAACAGAACACTCCATACAATAGGTTTTTCAAGGTTTCTCAAAAATCATCAGTAATCGCCACCAGGAGAGGTCCTTGAGTATGCACTCATAACTGTGCACAAAAATATTAGGCTGATGGGTCCATTAACATGTGAGATTAACTGTGGACAAAATGAACAGTGGGTTACTCAGCCACTCATACACAGAACCCAAGGAGATAATAAAGATCAGAGAACAGGTGAAATGACTCAACACAAAACAAACAAACGAAAAAGATTACAAAACAGCAGTAATAAAATCAAATCTATGTGACATTCATCCACTTTGACTGAGTTTTGTGTGTACACTGCTTTTTTAACCGTGATAAAAGCGGTTTCTGAACACGTACAGCAACTTTCAACTCAGTCGTTACCTGTCATTGGTGTGGATAGGCAGGTTTCCTTTCTTCCACAAGATGCTGGCGATGGGATAGGCCTGGGGTTTACACTCTAACGTCACAGTAGTTCCTGCCTTGGCTTTGAGCAAAGCTCTGAGGAGATTCCCTGTGAAGTCTGGAGGAGAGGCTGATGGGAAACAGTAAACTGACTTTAGTACAAGACTGCAGCAAGTCTCACTGGACATCTGAAGCACGCTCCAGTTTGATCTGTGAAAACCATCAAATGGTAAAGAAATGGAGACTGACATTTGAAACATTTGTAATGGGAATCAAGTAAATATAAAATCTAATCAGTACTGATGATTTTCTATTATTATCTATGTATGAAATGGATAAATGAAGACTATCTGGAAAAAAATTCTGTAAAATATCACACTATTCAACTGAGAATTCTGTATCCATCACCACATCCCCACCATTACATCAAGGTAAATCAGGATATCACCAGGGGAAAATTTATTTTTTAAATGCGTTTGGCCCCACAAAACCATCCTGCCTGACCCCATTATCCGCTAATCCAGACAACCTTTAAGAATGACAGTAAGTTGACCTTTAAGATTCTTTGCCAACAATGATTTGAGGATTTAAGGGACAGATAAATGCCATCCTACCTAAAACCATTAGTTCAGCAGCAAAATATATGATGCCGTGTTTATTCTCGGCCACACACTGGTACATGCCAGCGTCAGATAGTGTCAGCACCGACACTGACAGGACTCCATCCTCCACATGGATTCTATCCTGTGAAGAAAAGGATGAAAGAAAGCAATTATTGCTTAAGACTTAAAGGTAGCTTTGGTTTTGCTCAGAGCGCTCTGGCGAAGCTCAGTCGCCATCGGATTGGGTTAGAGGCATTGTCAATGAGTGCAGATCAAATCAGGATTATGTTGCAGGGAATGAATCAGACAGAGCACAAAAAAAAAAACACACTTCGGTTTTCCATGTATGCTTGTTCTCACCATCATGTAAACTACAGCGTGCTGCTTGGTCCTGCTGGTCTGAGCTAAAGGGACGTTCTTATTACTAACATCCGGCAGTGAAAACTGAGCCTGTCTCTCTTTGTGTCTGCGTGGGTAAATTAATCATCAGCCTGTCATAAAAGTTCAATTTTGATCCATATACATGCATCATCAAACATTTGTGATGAATGATTCATCCAGAACAGATTTTCTTTGATCAATAAAACAAAACACATCTTATGTTGTTTATGTTTTGCCTGTGAGCATTACGCTCTCACATTCATTATCATCATTTTAATTAAGTCAAAGACTCCTTACAAGATAAAGAATATACTGGGGACCCTCTCAAGTAGTTTTTTTTTATTACACTTCTACAATCTTAGTTATGTGAAAGTACAACGCTAAAGAAATGTAGTAGAAAAATATCAGACATTTATTTAACATATCTGCACCGTCAAAATACAGAATATCCATAAAATGATGCAACTGACATTAATTCAGTTAGCTCCAACTAATACTGTACCTGAGCAAAATATTAAAGGCAGATCAGGAGAGGAGGGCTAATTTGAAGTGTATTTCAGGACATACTAGGGCTGCAACTAACAGTTATTTACATTGCTTAATCTGTTATTCTTTGATTAATTGATTAGTTGTTGGGTCAATAACATGTTATAAATTGTGAAAAATGTCAACCAGTGTCTCCAAAAGCCCAAGATGACAACATCAAACGTCCACAAACCAAATAATATTCAGTTTACTGTTGTAGTGGAGTAAATAAACTAGAAAATATTCATATTTGAGAGGCTGGAATCAGATGATTTTTACTTTTTTTTTTTAAACATCAAACCCAAACAAATTAATTGATTATCAAAAGAGTTGTCAATTAATTTAATCGTTGAAAACTAAGTGAATAATCAGTGCAGCTGTAAATCATACACAGGCTTTCATTCTTAGCACATATGTTGCAAATTAGCTAAATAAAAAAACATTATTTGGCAGCCTCCATTGCTTCATTGGCAAGACACTGCAGGCATAAAGTCATATTGGTGGTGCTCAGCATGGTAATTCTTTTGTTGTCACAGCCTGTTGTTTTAAGCTAACTATTTTAAAAAAAAAAAACTTGGTTAGCAAAGTCAGTCTATTCACGATGGCTTAGCAGACAATTACTTTGCTTACTCTGTCTCAAAAAGGCAGACGTTTTAAAAGTTAAACCTCCTAAAGTGTCCGTTTAACGTCAATACTGGCTCACAGTTTAAAGCTTGGGGACAACAGAGTGATAATTGATGGTTAGAGTAAAAACTAAACTGTGGTTTAGAGGGAGGTTTAAATTTAGTCTTTCTTAATCTTAAGTTTAAAAGGTTGGTGCAACATAAATTACAATTAAACCATAATACAACCCAGCCTTAGAGCTAGAGATTTATTACATAATTTAAAATATAATCCCCAGACCCCCCCTTTGAGAATAACTTCATTAAGTATGGAAAGTACACTTTCACAGCCATAAATCTTACACTTAATATCTCTGAAATCATGAAAACGAGATACTCCCCTTTTCACAGTGCATGCCAATCATATTCTATATGCTGCAACATTAAATATCTTGAAATCAAATTAAAGAATGACATTTAGAAAAACGTCTTTGTAAAAATGAAATCGGACAGGTTATATTTGCAGTCTAACACAAAAGAAGAAGCCACCCTGAGCTTTATTAAATGCTGGTAAGAAAATTTAAAGCAATGGATCTAAAAACACGCAAGGCTTCTAGCATGTATGTCTCTGGTGGTCTGGAGTAAGGTGTGCTGCTATATACAGTATATTTCACAGCAGATTAAGTCCATTGTCCCTAAATCTAGAGGAGCTTAAATATGCACCATGAATAATGAAAAACAACCACTGACTCCATTCAGATGAAATGGAGCAATCTCCCAGGGACTACACTGATCCACTCTCTAAGACTGTGTAATCTGCCAAGGTAGAGCAGAATAAGAGACAGTTTCATCCATGTCTCATCATTGGCACACCTCAGCAAGATGTTTACACTCTCCTCTCATCTCACTCTAAATTGCACTTGGAAAAACAGCAATGTGTTTGACGCCAGGCTCTCTGAGATGAAAGGATGAGCTGAAGTTGAAGATTAAGTCTTTAAAATGAAATATTGGTAGGTGGCAGAAGATGGGCTGTAATTTACCTCTGAGAGCAGCTGCTGGCCGTTCTTCAGCCATGTGTAGGAGGGTTTGGGCTTCCCATTGGCCCGGCACTCCCAGTATAGTCTCTCCTCTATAGCCAGGGCCGTGTCCTTCACGGCCTGGATCCACTGAGGCTTGGCTGAGGGAACAGAAATACACTCTAGTGAGACATCTGACGAGAAGCGAGAGGACAGACTTTGAAGGAGCAGAATGATCTCATTAAATATGCCGCATCCAAAATAGTTCAAAGGAAAAGCATGCATGACAGCTTAAATAAGTGCAAATCATAAAAACGTTTGGAGAATGGGTTTGTCTTTAAAGAGAATAGAAGAGAGACAAGCGAATGTAGGGTATCACTCAGTTTCATCACTTAAATGTGTCAGCAGCCTGTGGCAACCTCAGATTAGCTCCGAAGACTGTGCCACAAAGCAGGAAGCTCTCCTGATGGCTGAAGTGCAGCCGACACCGCTGCTCACCCCGACCTGTCACCTTAATTCTGCATATAATAAACATCACCCCTGTCTGTTTCCCACAACTCCCCCTGCATCTTACCTCTTACATATTTACAGCCTTTCAGGAATTTTCATGGGTAGAGTGTTGTGCCCATAATAAGCACAGCTCACTTCGCAGGCACTGTACATACCGTCAGCTCCGATTTCACAAGTGTCATTTTGCCTCACTCTCACAAAAATTCACAGCTACACTCAGCCAAGAACCCAGAAATGTAATAACTGCAGTAAAATTAAAACCAACAGTGCTTATTATCCGCTTAGAAGGGGCTCTATATATAACAATGGGCTGTTAAATTTATTACATTTATCATATTACTGAATAACAATTCTTAACCAATTAAACCAATTGTCGATGTCACATCTTACTGCCATTAAAGAGCTTCTTCAATGAAATTTAAGTTTTTAAGCTTGTTAACATGTCCATATGGTGTCTTTTTATTGGATATAAGTCATATCATGAGCAAAATAAGCAGTCAAAGCTGTGGCTGAGCATCTCCGCCAAACTGCACTGTACCAGCGACTCAAAAACACAGACAGCCTGGGTTTCATATGAAACATACCACATAACAAATCCCATCAACCTGCAGGATGGGGCTTTTCTTATCCTCTCTGGAAAATTGAGAGGAGGACATATTGGCATTTTGCGAACTAAATTTGACTGTTGGCAGGGACAAGTTGTTTTCAGTTGTACAGTTGCAGACGGAGGAATGTTAATCTATTATCAAAGGATCTGAAAATCTGTGAGAAACGGGTGCAGTTTATTTGGAACAATAGTAATGTTCCAGCCAAAGTCAGGTTTGAACATTTTTTTAAAATTTTACCCCAAAACAGATGGATTTTTACACATTTTGAAACATATTGAAGCCTGGCGCTGCTCCATCCATTTATTCTACCCACCATCATGGTCAACCTGCCAGTTTTTTTTTTTACGTGTCCAACAAATCTGCAGTGTGGTAGATAACGTTAGCCGATGTTAGCCTGATATATTACGTCATCATTCAAATTCTGACAGGGTATTTTATATACCTTGGGGATGCTGATGAAAGAAGCAGGACCTAACGTTACTCAGAACATTTCGACAGGTAGCTATGCTGCTGAAATGGATGATGGCCTTATTTGTTATGATAATTCTGACAGAAGACTTCAGGTGGGGTTTAGGGTTGTTCACGAAGAGAGCATGTCATGATAAAGGCCATCCTCATAAGCTGCTAGTACAGCATTAGCAAGTTAAGATAATTCAAGTACATTTAGTCCTGAGAGCTTTCTGGAATTCATATGCATAATCTGGGATTTTCTGTTCAAACATGTATGGCTAAATTAAAATTACAACCTGTGTGTGTGTAGCATACTGTAGTTTTACAGCATTTGATGACCAGAAGTTGAGCAGGTACGTTTGAGGTGCAGGCAGTGGAGGGGTGGGTAGAGACAGAAGTGGAGATCATCGATATAGACGTAGATATGTTTTATATCAATGCTGGAGACTTACTGAGGCAAAGGTGCAGAGTTATATCTAAGCTATTTTAATGTATGAAGGGTGTTTTTCATTGAAAAAAATGGCAACACTTTATTTAAAAGGATGTGCATAAGACCGTCATAACCACGTCATGACACCTGTCATGAACATGAAGGGGTCTTTATGACATTCTAATGTTTATGGCTGTTGTCATTAAGTGTCATTCCATCAGTTATGTCACTTTAAGTACAAAGTTGCCATAGTTTGAGATGTCTTTGTTATGACAACTTGATATCAATTAAGCCAATAATGTCACAGTTTCTTTATGTTTCATAATGTCAAGTTGTCATAACAAAGAAATCTCAAAAACAATGTCAACAATATCAAACTGACCAAAAAACACTCCATGACAACAGTCATAAACATTCATTAACACTCGTTCACATTTAAGATAGGTGTCATGACATTGTTATGTCAATGTGATGTCAGTCTTATGCACACCCCTTCAAACAAAGTATTGCCAAAAAAAACTTTTAGATATAAAGTACTGATGAGCAGAGATTACTTTTTAGGGGTTTAATCATCGTCAGGAGAGGAACTTTAAATCCGTAACAGGATGAATGAAAGGTACCATAGAAGGCCAGTCGACCAGTGGCTGTGTTCTTGCCCATCCTGTTCTCAGCCACACACTCATATCCTCCTGTATCGTCCTGCTGGAAGCTGGGGATCTCCAGCACGGCGTTCGAGTACTTCATTTTGACTTTGCTGGGGAAGGGGACGCCATTCGCCCTCTTCCAGGTAATCTCTGGCACGGGGCTGTAAGAGACAGAGGAAGGAAAGCTCAGCAGAAAATCATGATTCACATTCCTTTGAACTTTTAAAATTGTCGCTCAGGTTGCAGGTGTCTGAAATAATCCTGCAATAAAGTGTCTGATGGAGCTTAAAGTCTTTTCACTGTATTTTTTGCGGATGAATGCTTTAGAGTTAACTCAATCCAACGACAACAAAAAAAAAAAAAAAACGTCTCACATGGTTTTCAGACCAATCATGGCTTGATGCCACTCTCTAAGAAATATAATTGCCACAGTAACTTTACTATATAGAAATACAGAGGTTCCTCGACTGGAATGAAAGACAGCAGAAGATTGAAAACATGCTTCAAGGAATCCAGCTTACTTCCCAAGGGCGAAACACTCCAGCGTAACTGTTGATCCTTTTGCAGCGGGTACATTGTCTGGGAAATTAACTTCTATTTTCGGCTCGTATTCACCCATCACTCCTATGAAGAGCAAGCACAAGAACTTGCTCAGTCCTCCATTATTCATGACTTACAAGCAATATGGCTCGCATTATGGACCAAACAATAGCAGTGTAAAACTAACAGAGGAGAAATAAAAGACACATGAGCAAACATTCTCTCATGGGTAAACTCAAAGTAGTACATCACTTAAGCGTGCAGTCGCCAGAGTGCAGAGAAATACCAGCAAGGAATAATTTAAATCTCTGCTTGGTGGAATAGACGGAGTAGGTTTGAGATCTTGTGGGTTTTTTTTTTTTCAGCTAGTCTGGCTGTTTGTCTATTATCTCAAAGCTTGAGTGGGCAGTTCCCAATCTCTGCTGTTTTATTGTTAATATCAGTATTCAGGGGGAGACAGGCAAGCTCTGGATCAGAAAGTGATGCGATGGGATTTAAATTTATGCAGCTACATGTACAGTTACACTGAGTGGAAACTAACTGGTTGAGCCACCAGAACACTCAATGTAATGGTCCAATGACGTATAGCTTATGTTTAATTCATTCTGAAGGCAATCTTTATTCACTCTTTCCATGAAAGCGTAACAGAGAATAGAACAACAGAGCACTGAGGGCTGGCCTGAGAATTCATGTGAAAGCACAGGGAAAGCTTTTAAAGGGAATGCGAATTATAAGAAAGCTAAGTCAGCAGAGACGAGATTTGGGTGCTTTGTTTGCTGGCCTACATTGAGGAGCAACTATTTTCTTACAGGCATTAGCACACGGTGACTCAACCACAGTGAGGCACGACAGGACAAAGAGCACTCCTGCTAGTATGATGATTAAAGCCACCTTGAAAGGGAAGGTCCTTAACATGCGGCTGAAAGGCACACTTGTCACATCACGGCCAGACGCGGTTGCCTTACCATCTGTCCTGAGGATCAGGGACGTGGGCGAGCTGTGAACTTTGCCCTTTGTGATGCTGTTCATCACCACGCAGGTGTAGTTGCCCACGTCAGAGGGCTCCACCTTGGCAATGTAAAGGTTTCCCGTCTGCTGGGAGACGAAGCGTCGATTGTCTTGTTGTACAAAGTACGGGTACTCATTAAAGACCCATGCATAAGTAAGGTCTGGAAGGCAAACAAAGATGGAGATCACTGACACCAAATAATGTGATATTAAATGTGATTAAGAGTCTTAAGTGTGATTATAATAGGACAAATCAATGGTGGTAAGATTTTACAGTAATCTTTAAAGGGATATTTTGGATTATTTGAAGTGGGGTTGTAAGAATTAATTATTGATAGTCAATGTGTTACCTACAGTAGGTGTTGGTCGACATGCCCCCAGTTTGGAGAAGCACGGGGGAATACCAGCATGGAAGCTAAGCAAAAAATAGCTGTGAACTAAGATAGCAGTAAATGTATTTTAGCCACTTAAAAAAGGCCAGTCTAAGAATAAACCAATATCAGTTTAAGCGTATACTATATTTAGAATATTCCCCCTGCTTTAGACAGCTTTTCTCCGGTGGGAAATCACTGTTATATAAGCCAAATATTGCTCTTTCCTACACAACCAATCTCAACAGGTGACGCTAAAAAAAAAAAATCATTTTACTGCACAGAACACAGGAGTTGCTTATTTATCACTGCCTTGATTGGTTAGTTTGTCGTGTGACGTATGTGTTTTAAAAGGTTATTTTAGATTCACTAAAGTCACACAATGAAACAAACAAACTAACCAACTGAAGCAGCAGCAGACCTGCAACTCCAGTGTACTTTGAGGTAAAATTACAGATTTTGCCAATGGACTCTGGTTGAGTGAGAAAGATTGATATTTGGCTTGTATAATGGCAGATTTCTGTCAGAAAAGGCTTTCTGACAGCAAGGTAAAGCAGTAGAAATATTCTAAATATATTGTTAACCTTAACTGATATTGATATTTTTATTATAGCGCTCCTACACCAGTGCTCCTGCTGCGTCTCCAAACTTGGATGCCAGCTATCTACTGTAGGTAATACACACTACAGTTCAAATAATCCAAACTATCCCTTTAACTTAAAATAATTCAAGTGTCGGAGGCTAAGACAAAGTCCAGACAGTTTACCTCCTGAGGAAGTGGGCGTGCCACAAAGTAACACCACTCCTTGTCCCTCTCGGACTGACACTGCGCTTCTGGTGTGGACTTTGAAATGATCTAAATCTGAGGGAAAAAAAAAATGAAAAGAAGAAGAAAGATCACCACAGGATCTCACATATCAGAGAGGAACAGAGCTGAGTAAAAGCTCTCAGCAAGACACTGACAAAAGCCCATAAAGAAAATTGTCATGAGAATTGCACCTCTGCGATGTCTGAGAGAGACAGAGAGAGTCAGGACAAGACAGAAAAGAGGGTGTACATATGAGGGGGTTTGTAAAAGACCAAAATATCGTGCAGACATTTGAACCTTAGCCCTGAATTAGATATTGGATAAAACTTTTATGCTATGAAAACTAGCAGTGGAGGAAAAAAAAATCTTCCAACCCTTTGGTGGAGTAAAAGTAGCAATACCACGCTGTGAAAATACTCCACTATAAGAACTTAAGTTAACTTCACTTAAGTGAAAGTATTTAAATACTATCAGCAAAATGTAGTAATGGGTAGTTTAAACAACAGAAAAGCATAATATTCTTTAAGATTATCATATGTGTGTTGTGTTGCTGTCCTGCGAGAACCATTTATCTCTAAAAAGTCAACTTATCATGAGCTCAGAAAAACAGCCCTGTTTCCAGCTTTATGTCGATGCATTTTCCAGCTAATCCAGGAGAGACTTTACTTAGCATGAGAAATAGGAGAATTATCTCAATCCATTAACACTTCATCCTTCAGTTTTCAGATTTGGAGATACATGGTTTTCAGTTAACAGGAAGGGTATAAAAATTGTAACCTCAAAAGTAACTTGTAAGTAGAGTTGTCAGACAAATGTACTAGAGTAAAAAGTATAGTATTTGCGTCTTTACTAACCATATTAGTAAATCAAATACCCAAAAGAAATACTTTAAAGTAGTACTATGAGATGTGTTTGGTTAAAAGGAAACTATTTTATGGTGTAAAAGTAACTATAGTTTATTATTAATCTCTGACATTACATCCAAATAGATAGAGAATGAGATAAAACATCACATTGCATAATAACATTGATAAATAATGACAAAAATGTCTGGATCATGAAAAACATACAAATATTTCCCATTTATTCCGTGTGGTATGCAGCCATGCAAGTATCTTCTCTCTGTATAATCCACAGACTTCACTACAGTCAGTTTTCAATTGGGACTATTTTCATTTGAAGGTGAAAATTGGTAAAACTCTTATCAGTGAGGTGTGTGGATTATCCAGTGTAACCGGGACATTAATTCTGCAAAGACTCATTGTTGTTGAGTTATTATTAAATGTCATTATTCAATTTTCCCTGCCGTGGTTTGCATAATTTAAAAGCCTGTCAAATAAAACCAAAAATATCCACATGGCCAGATACCACCAAGAGAAGGTGTGAAAAGATGTTTTGTTGAGATCATGAATAGAAGCATTAATGAATGGCGCATATTAAATAGTAAGTGTTCGTGACTTTATTCATTGGAGGTTTTTGTTCACCAAAGATATGTGAAGTGAAGAAATCAGAGTTTATAGGCAGTCCAACATCTCATTTTTGTGGCAATGCAGTTGTAATATAAAGCAATGTTTGCAGTGCCTTCTATTCATTTAAATCACTTTCTTTTTTATAAGTACAAGTATATTATGCTCCAATAAATGTAAACGTCGGTTTCTACAGCATTCAGTCATTGTTCAAATTTTCTCCATACACCAAGCAATTGACCCTTTGTTAAGCTGTCCTTAGTTACTGTTGCCATGAATGTCAAGCTTCCCATTTTCGCACTGCACAGTTTACAGTGATAACGGAGGTAGATTTAACATTGACATGAGCAGATCTTCAATTCCACAGATAAATAAACAAAAGCCAGCTGACTAAAGGACTGTGGTTAAAGTTAATGTCCCAGCATAACATCAGCATTCTCACCAGTTGTTGATCCATGTAAAGTATTTGTAGTCTATACATGGAAGCTCAAATGCTGTTATCAAAAGGATGATAATTGCATGTTGCAAATTGCATGAACGTAGTGAATCCAAACATTGATTCCTGATTTATCCACAACTGAGAAGACAATGGAACATGAACATCTGGAGAAATATCAGGCCATCAAGTTAAACAATATATTATCCCATTACCTATTGTGACACAACCGCTAACATTGACACTCAGCCATCTCCAAGCTAACATGACTGTTTGATACTGTTACATGATATGACAGCAAAACTGTAAATGAATGCCAAAATATCAATGCACGTCTTGGATGCATTCACTTAAACCTGTAAGTAAAACATACTGGATGTGATCACACTATCAAACGGTATTATTAGTTAGGAAGTAGCTGAATGCTAACATTAGCTGTTAACAATTTAATATGCTCTTTTAGCTTGAAATATGGCCCAATGTCCCTCCAGATTTTCACTATCCATTGTCTCTTCAGTTGTTGATCAATAGGGGAGTGGCGTTTATGACTTGCAACCTGCAATTACCATTTTCCTCTTGATTAGAACATTTCCCACCCTGTGGGAATATGGTGAATTGTGTATTTCAGTGTAGAGCCAGTTAGCCTCATAGCATGGTATTAAAAATTTGATGTAAAAATATTACAGTGTTTTTCATTTTAACATAACCCTTGAATTGTTATGCTAACTACATAGAAATGTACTTGGACAAGCAATACATGGGTTATATTTGGGCTATGCTTAATGTTAGCATTATTAAACAGTATGCTTCCCTTCTGCAACAGATACTACGAAAAGTATGAGTTTCACAAACTGTGCTCACATTTAGATGAAGACAAAGTTTAACCTATTCCTCACACGTTTGCTTGTGTTTTAGGTTGGAGAAAGACAACAAAACAGACACTACTGTCCAAACTCATGAGAGCCCCATGTACAACGCTTCAACTTGTAGAGAAATGCAAAGCTTGACAGGCCTGTGGTGCAAAGTTACAGCTGCTAAGAAATGGAAGGGTTTAGCGAACAGTCAATTTAGTTGACTACAGAGTACGTACACCAATGACTTTTGATAAAGCTAAACCACAAAGAGTGAAGTAGCCATTCTTTGTTTTCATGTATGAGCATCAGTAAAGAACAGTTGTCTCACTCAGACTGCTTCCACTTCAACGTTTACCTGTTCTGTAGTTTCATGGCGCTCATGTTGCAGCGCCCTGATAAATATTGCAAATATCGCCCACCCAGTTCAGTGTGTATCTGCATTATTTGCTGAGTGCAGTTATACTTCCATGAAAAGTAAAGTAAAAAAAGTGACAAACACTGACTTCGACTTACAGGCAAACTGCAGACTCGCTCTCCTGCTGAGGATGGCTCCTACAGTGTTGTACGCCATACACTGGTACATCCCTACATCCTGGTAGCGGTCCAGACTGCTTATAATGAGGTTGCCCCCAGACAGACGCCGCCGGCGATCCAGGCCCAGATTTATGAGAGTCCCATTCAATGACCATCTGTGAGGGCAAAGACACCATCAGTCCCTGGCAAAACACACCGTCCATTTCGTTCCACCAAGCAAGGTGGTCTGACAGGAGGTGAGCTGAGAACACAACTCACTGTAGTAACTCACCGAGGATAATATACTGTATATGTGCTGTGCTGCACTGGTGTGGAGGAATTCACAGGCTCGAAGCATGAACAGCATGAACTTTATCAATTTTATCATTAATTCTTGTCCTGCAGTGCTTCAACTTTCCTGACAAATAAACAAACTTTCAAACAAAAGTTTTTTTTATAAAGTTATGAAGCGAATCTTGGGCCGAGCTTCCAGCACTTGAACTTTCCCTAGGGACAAGAAAGCTTTGCAAGGACCAGGGTGGGGGGATGGGGGGGGGGGTCTTGAAGTACAGAACACTGCTGAGTGATTTAATTATTATTTTAGCCACCATTTTAAAAAATCTGAAACCCAAACCATTTTTTTTCTTGTTCATGCATGCAAAAAAAAAAATAGCTGGCACTTTTTTAATACATAGACAACGACAGGTTGAAGGAACCGTTCAGTTCCTTGAAAAGTTTTTCCTGGGGACTAAAAAGTCTTGGTATTTTGGTGGAAACAGAGCTTTGGAGAAGACAGGTGATAAATGTGCTGCAACAGTTAGTTGACTAATCATTTAGTTATCAACTATTGAATTAATAAGAAACTATTACGATTATCAACTAATCATTTTGAGTTATTCTTTAAGAAAAAAAAGTTCTTTGATTTCAGCTTCTCAAATGTGAGTATTTTCTTGTTTCTTTAGTTCTCTTTGACAAAACAATAATCCAAACATCTATGGGTTGGGGACAAAAAAGACATTTGAGGACATCACCTTAGGCTTTAAGACACTGTAGTCTTTTTTATGAACAAAACAACTAAACAATTAATGGAGAAATGGATCAATAGATTGATCAACAATGACACAACAGCACAAACTTTGCCGTTATAATTTTGACTTTTTTTTCTGCAGCGCTTCAATTTAACAAACAAAATTTCAAACAAAAGTACAAAAGTATTTATTTAGACAGGACAGACGATAAATGCACATACATTTTTCAGAGGCAACGGCAAAGGCAACTTTATTTATATAGCACCATTCAGACACGAGGCAATTCAAGGTGCTTTACAAGAACTTAGAAATACATTAAAATAAAACATTAAATGAATATTAAAAAGTAAATAAGCAGCAGATGATTACTCAATTAATCAATCACCAACTATTTAGATAATGGATTAATCATTTTGAGTCACTTTTTTTAAATTCTGTGATTTCAGCTTCTCAAAATTCAATATTTTCTGGATTCTTTTGTCCTCTGTTGAAGGTAAACCGAATATCTTTTGGTTGTAGGCAGAACAGGACATTTGATGACATCACCTCTGGGAAACAGTGATCAACATTTTTCACCATTCCCTGACAATTTATGGACCAATCAGATAATTGATCAATCAAGAAATTTATCAATACTGATAATAATCCTTTGGTTGCAGCTCTACTGAAAAGCATCTGTTAACTGATGAACTAAAGTTTATTATGTTGCACAGAAGCTTCTACCTTTATTATATTCTGCATTTGTTCATACTTGTTTTTATTGTATATTTAATCTGATAATGCAGAACGCTGCAGTGTCCATACTTCTAAGTAATTTGTTTAACTTACATGTTACGGGATTATTGGTTATGTGTCTCATGCAAATGCCTTATTTATAGTGTATGTTTCTGCTTTTATTCTAGTTTTCTTTATTTTGCACTATCACTACTGCTCCTGCTGCAGCTATCCCATCTTCCCCACAGGGATCATTAAAGTTTAATCTTAGAGTATCATATACAAAGCTGTCCTCTGCTATTTAAGGGAAGACGAAGATAAAGGTTTTAGAAGCCATCCTAGATATTATCATCAGTCTTAACCATAATCACCCCTTCTCTGCCACATTATATTTACATAATGTGACATTATTCCACCTTTGACTTCTCATTAGGATAAGACATTAGTACTTGGCAAGAGGTAACAGTGGGTTGATGTAACAAAGGATGTCTTTTACACTCCTTTTCACCTTCCATTACATCTTTTCTACACTTAGCAGGCGTGGGAATTTAAAAAATAATACTTTTGCACACCAAGTTCAGATTGCACTATCAAACAAATGAAACACCTAAAAGAACTCTTAAAAACACGAGGTTAATTCATTGATTTAAACAAGTCCTATTATTCAGAAAGAAAAGACTTTCCTTCTCCGCCACCACAACACACCGTCTCTTTTTAAATGCTATTCAGAAATGGAACATTGATGGGTTCAAGGGCAGAGCACTTTTCAAGAAAGTCCCATTTCTCTGCAAGCACACAAAATAATTTTATTCCTTCAGCCACATTTTTCTATTCTGCTTTCCTTAAGAGGAAATGAAAGACGTGGAGGCCATGGTGGGCAACTTTGCAAATGCTTTCAAGTCTAACTACCAAAATAATTTCTTAAAGAATAATCCAAGCCATTGAATATTGATGAGTGCTTGCTGCCATATTCTAGGCACTTATAACTGATAGCTGTGTTTCTGCATGAATTGAGATTAACCCTACTAATTCTTAAAGGGATAGTTTGCAATAGTTGATGTGGGGTTGTTTGAAGTACCTTTCGATAGTCAGTGTATTAGCTACAGTAAATGCTAGTCGGCATGCCCCCAGTTTAGAGAGGCAGAGAGGGGCACCAGCACGGGAGCTAAGCAATGACCTGCTGTGGGCGGGGTCAGCAACAAAAGCTAAGTATGCTATATTTAAAATATTTTCAGAAAGCTTCTGACTGACTGGAAACCACCATTATATAACCCAAATGTCACTCCCTCCAAATAAAAGTCCACAGGCAAAATCAGTGGATTTACCTCACGGAGCACAAGAGGTGCTGATCTATTGCTGTCTCAATCAATCTCACTTAGTTTGTTTGTGCTATTGTGTGACTTTGGTGTTTTAAAAGGACAGTTTGGATATAGCACAAACAAACTAACAGATAGAGACAACAGTAGAGCAGACACTCCCCCATCTTCCAAGGTAAAATGACTGATTTCACCACTGGAGTTTGGTTGCTTTGCAGAGAGCGATATTTGTCTCTGCAGTTTCCCATCAGAAAAGACAGTCTCACAGCAACGTAAAGTGGTGGCAATATTCATTCATTCATTTTCTGTAACCGCTTATTCCGTAAGGGTCGCGGGGCTGCTGGAGCCTATCCCAGCTGACATTGGGCGAGAGGCGGGGTTCACCCTGGACAAGTCGCCAGTTCATCGCAGGGCTGACACATAGACAGACAACCACTCACACTCACATTCACACCTACAGGCTATTTAGAGTCACCAATTAACCTAGCATGCATGTCTTTGGACTGTGGGAGGAAGCCAGAGAACCTGGAGAGAACCCACGCAGACACGGGGAGAACATGCAAACTCCACACAGAAAGGCCCTGCCCCAACCAGCGGGGGGAACTCAGGACCTTCTTACTGTGAGGCAGCAGTGCTAACCACTGCACCACCGTGCTGCCCAGTGGCAATATTATAAATACAAAACTGATAATGAGTTTTTTTTAGGTGGAGTTTTTTTAAGTGGCTAAAACACCTTTTATTGCTGACCCTGTCCACAGCAGTTCATTGCAGAGCCTCCATGCTGATGCCCCTCTCTGCTTCTCCAAACTGGGGGTGTACCAGCTGGCATCTACTGTCATACAACCCCACTTTAAATAATCCAAACTATCCCTTTAAGCCAACAGTTTGAGAAACGGTTTGCACAATGATTATCTAAAAGGTTGGATGCGCTTGTGATACACGCCTGTGTGTGTTTAGTTGTTTGTGTCCTGTCCTCACCACTTTCACCTCTTTTTGACCTGCTCTGTAGTGCCTCTGCTGTTCAGTGGTCCCCTGAACATCGTGCAGGTGATTGAATAGCCACTCAAAAACCGAATTACTCTGCTTGAGAGTCATTTTGTGAACACATGTTGTCTGACCATCTGACCACAGAGAAACTTGAGTATTCCAGATGATCCTGCAGTCCAGAGCCACAGGCTTCAAATCTCAGGTCAGGAAAAGGTTAGGAAAGTCACCCTCTGTTTAGATTTTTAAAACTGCACCACTTTTACGGCCCGCTGCGGAGAGGATGCTCTTCCGTGCAAGATGTGGCTTTTTCCTGAGCATTTTTTATGCCGCTACAGTGTGCATACTATGAAGGTCTCGTCTCTTTTATGAGTGACAGGGCTGGCAGAGGAAAGGAGAAGAAGGGGGAGGCAGCAGTGTGAGCCCATTTACACTTCAAGAAGAGGAGCCGGAGAGGTGCTGAGGGCATGCAGAGCCGAGCACAGCCAGCTTGAGAAGACGCCACATTAAACATGCTCATCTCACCTTTAATCAGTACATGGAAATACCTGGTCTTAGGCAAGAAATGTGAGAAACCTGAGATAATGAGCGATTATCATTCAGCTCGTCTGTGCCGCAATAATTCCACTTTTGAACGCCAAAGACACTTGTAATCAATGTCTGTTGGTGCCAACTGGTGTCTACCAACGTGCATCAGTCTATAAGGGGAGATTTGAGATGCATTAAGATGCTACACATGTGTCACTAAGATAATATCTGGCGAGACAAGCGGCAGATTGCCGACGTGTTAGTCAATAAGAATTAGTGAAGCCATAATGATGCCACTGCTTTGAATGTCTGTTTGCATTTCAGTCTAAGTACCTCTCTATTCTATGTGTAAAACCTTGGAATTTCTAAATCCTTATTTACAGTACTGTAATGACTGAAATAGGCTTTATATAAATGAGCAAGACTGACAGCAATATGAATATATCTATATATGTTTTGGTTTTTAAAGATTTGCGCCAAAAAATATCCAGTTGTTTTTAAAAGTTGGGGTTGCGACAAATGACTGTTTTTATTATTGATTTAATTAAGAGGTTGTTTGGCTGATAAAATGTCAGAAAATAGTTTAAAAAATGATAATCGCTGTTTCAAAAAGCCCAAGGAGCGTCCTCAAATATCTTGTTTTGTTCACAATTCAAAAGATATTCAGTTTGCTGTCACTGAGGACTAAAGAAACCAGAAAATGTAAGAAGCTGGTTTGGACATTTTTTAATTGAAAAAAAGACCCATAATGATTAATTGATATCAAAAGAGTTGGTGGTTAACTTAATAGTTGACAATTGAGTGATTTATCGTTCAAACTCTAGTCATTTTAAAGAGATTTTACGCTGTTTTTATGTCCTTGTGCACCCAAGCCTTATATTTCTTGCACTGATCACAGTACTTGACATTAAACAAGGTCCTTTTATGACATTAACAGCTCAGATAATGCATTCAGTGACGAAAATGAAGAGAGGAAATTAGAGAAAGTGCATGAGAGCTGTTGATCTGCCTGAGTCCCTCTAAATTGTCAAAAAAAAAAAACATAAAATGGTTGTAAAGACAATTTTATATCCTAATGTGTTTCTAACTCAGTTTTATAATATTTGAATATCTATTATTTGCTAAGTCCTGCTCACTGTGTTTTTCTATTGGTAAAACAGCCTTTCTTTTTTAGCAGACGTAAACTGCATCTCTTTTCAGTTGCTCCGGAGAGGTTCAGGAGGACAAGTGAGCTGTTGCTGTAGCTGAGTTAAACTTAGTTAACACTGTAAGTCTGGTGAGAGCCAGTCAGCATCCACTGAGAAGTACGTTTCAGATGTTTGCAGATGAGTCTAAGTCACTACATCTACGATGCGTAACTCATGCTAACGTTAGCTAGGTTGATGTATAGGTAAATTATACAGCCATGATGGTGATGGGTAGCTGAGAAAGTGCATAACTCCAGTCAAGCTCCAACATACAGTATGTCAACTAATATTTCTGATGTGTGTACTACATGTTTGGATGAGAAAGATATTTCATTTGACTGACTATGGGAATGTTCAGGGATCCAAAACTACTGGAAGGACGTTAGAAAATATTTGTCACATATGTTTAATATCAAAGTCTCTTTGAATGTCAAAATCTGTGTGCTCGGAATATATTCAAAGGGCTTTACACAAACATCAAAACTGACTAAACTTCTGGACTCTGGACTTCTTAAAGCCAAGAAGGCTGTTGCACGATACGAGAAATATGGCCACACCATCATTGAAAATGTGGATACGGGAGCTTTTGGATTATGTCTGTCTGGAAAGACTAACTTACTTTGCTAAGGGCAAGCAAAAGGATTTTGTGCAGCTCTGGGAACCATATATGAAAGATGGAAATGTAGACTTTACCTGAATGTAAACTGTAAACCATGTAGGGGAATGTATCATTTTATTTGTATTCTATCTGTTATCATATATGTGTGTGTGTCTATGTAATGTATGTATTTCTGGTCTTAAACTGTTGTTACAGTATGTTTCTTGATGAGTTGTCATAAGAAAGTGACAATAAACATATTGTGAAAAAACAAGAGTGTTTGTACTGGAAATGGTATTTTTATAATCAAGTTTTCAAACAGATCTGTGAATTATATCTTTGTAAATCAGATTTTCACCTGTTTCAATAGCCAAAATAAACATAAATTGGTTTTTTGACAACCTAAAATACTGAGCTGCACCTTTATTAAAACATGAACGCACAACTTAATTTGAATGTGCTCTTACCTGTACTGGGGTGGGGGTATTCCCTTTGCATCACAGGTCAGAGTAGCTTCTTCTTCTATGGAGTCCACAGGAATGAACAAGTCACCTGGTTCCATCCTCCATCTTGGACCATGGAATGATCCACTGTCCAGACAATCTGTCAGAGAAACAGTAACAGCCTGAGCACAACGACTGAAAAAAAAAGTGTCATTTTCTGTAATAATTCCACGTCAGTTTGAACAAAAGACGGTATCCAGTTCTAACAGGGAGACACTTTGTAAATGTGAAGTTGGTAGTAAACTTGGGAAATGTCACTTGAATGAACACTAAAACGACTAAAATGAACACCTGAGAATGTATGTTGTTTTTCCAGAAATAAAAATAATTGTATTTTCATATAGTGTCTATTGTGATGTTGAAGTCTGCCTGTGTTTGATGTTACTGACGCTTGTTTTGACCTCATGGAAAATGCTGTGCCGAAAACACTCCAATTCCACTGACCTTGGTCATGAGGTCATTAATAAACGACCGATTGACTGCTTGAGAGAAAAAAGGTGATTTTTTTTTTTTTTTTTTTTTTTTTTAGGGAAGATGCAATTTGCACATGGGATGGAATAACCAATGTAGCTATTTACACCAGAGTTTATATAACCTAGCATGACACAGACAAGCATCCAGGTGTCCACTGCCAAAAACACTATTTGCAACCTGGGCGTAAATAACCAATGTGGCTAGAGACAAAAAATGATCTTTCAAAAAACATAACCAAGTAGATTTTGTATCTAAACCTAACAAAGTACTTTAGTTGCCTAAACCTAACCGCAACTGAAAACTAAAAATACTAATTAAAAACACTGTAAATAAACTTCATTAAGGCTAATAACTGAAAAATATACATAGCTCTAATTTCACACTAGACGGAACCCAAGTCTACCAGGACAGGACTCAAACCCAGATCTCCCATGGGACAGACCATTGTCTTATCAAGTCATCCAATGCAATCTCTCATTGATGAAGAATTCATCACTCTTTATAGATAAAACAAAGGGGATGGGTATAAATAGCCAAATAGATGCTGTGTACCTATTCTCATCAGGAAGAAAATAGACAATCATTAATTTAATCATTCATTAGTAAACTGATGTACACTATATGTCAAAAAAAAAAGTTTTTGTCATGAATTTATAGGAGCAATCCTTGCTCTCTGTTCTGAAGATAAGCACAATGAAAAGCATTATTAACAATACATTTCTTAAGTAACAGAAGCGGTAGTATTTGCTCTGGGTTTGCGATACTTAAAACTTTATACTAGATGCCAGGAGAAAATATAAAAGACAAGGAAACAACAGCTAACATCTCTCCATCAGGTTACAATCACAGAGTGGTGAGAGGAAGATTGAGAGTATTGCCTCTGTGTTGTGAATGGAAGTCGATACTGAGGAGTGTTCCTTTAAGCCCGGGTCCACCCTATCATCTCTGACACTGACGTGATTTTCGGCTCTTCAGCTATCATCTCGCAACTGTAAATGTCCAAACGTGAAAGAATCATTACTCATATAAAAAGGTGGTTTACCTGCCAGACAGTCGATGATTGATAACAGTAGAAGCTGTTTCCATGGCAACGTCATCTTTGGCAGCCAAGGGCAAATGAGACTTTCATCCAATAAGCTTTGAAATGGCACTCGTGTTCACCGAGAGAGGGGAGCTTGACCTGTTGGAGCGAGAATTTTTGTTGTCAAACACCAACTTCAGCAAACCCCAAACATATTTTTACTCCACTTTGCCTTTTAAGAATCTGGAGAAGAAGGGGAAGTTTAAAATTTAGTAGTAACTATGATTGCGATCACATTGGATGAGGAGTTTGGTGCAGGATGTGTCACATTTCTTCCATCCACATTCTCACATTTCTAATCAGTGAAGATCCAGGCAGTGTCACTAGTTTGTGCCCCGTGGTTTGGCCGACTTGCACCCGGAGATGTCTGAGGGTGATACCAGAGGCATATGGGAGGAAGCCCATGCCAATCTATTAGGGGAGCGACCAACGCCTAAGCTCATCCTTCACTTGGACGGATTCACTCTGGCTGCCTGAGGAGACTTGGACCTGGGAATTGGGTGCCATCCAATCAATTAGATTCACCCACAGCAGCATGTGTCTCCCCACATGCTGGGGTGAATCAAGACAGCCTGATGAGGAAGCCATTCCACCCAGGTCCATAATCAAGGGCAAGTGTCTGTCTGCTCGTAGCATGTGTTGCAAATTGCAATGCACCCACTTCTTGCAGGAGGAGACTGAGCGAGTAATGATGCAATTATGAAATGTCAAACATACACACAATGGAGAACCAGCAATAGAAGAGCAATCACACACACACACACACACATGTCCAGTGCATGCAGATCTGTGTGCACCAGTATGAACCTGCGTAAAAAGATTAGAGCTGCAATTATCAGTCAATTAGTTGACAACTATCAAATTAATCGGCAACTATTTTGATGATGGATTAATCATTTTGAGTCATTTTTTAATTAAATAAAAAGAGACAGTTTGGATTATCTGATGTGGGGTTATATGAGGTACTTAACGATAGTCAGTGTATTACTAACCCTAACCCTAACCCTAACCCTAACCTACATGCCCCCAGTCAGTTGAAGCAGGGAGGGGCAACAGCACAAAACCTAAGCAATGAACTGCTGTAGACGGTGTCAGCAACAAAAGGCATTTTACCTACTTAAAAAAGGGTCACTTCAAAATATTAATATCAGTTGTTGTGTATGCTATGTTTCAAATATTTTAACAATTTTATCTTACTGTCAGAAAGCAGGAAACCTCCATTATATTTGCCAAATGTTGCTCTCTCCAAACCAATCAAACTTTATGAGCAAAATCACTAATTTTGCCTGGTAGAACACAGGAGTTGCTTGACTACCACTGTCTTGATCTGTTAGTTTGTTTGTGCTACTGTGTGACTTGGCTGGCATCTACTGTAGCTAATACACTAACTATGGATAAGTATCTCATACAACCGCACATCAAATAATCCAAACTATTCCTTTAATTAATGGGAAAAATATTCATGAGTTTCACAGCTAGAAAACATGCACATGAACAAGCCAGTCTGCGCACATGGAAACACACACAACCCACAAATTTCTCCAAGAGGTGTTCAAGATATAGTAAGGGCACAGACTGATAATAACACCAATCTGCTAAATGTCACTCAGCCCACACACACCTACATATCAAACTCACTTTCTCACAGTGTACAACACATTTAACACCCTGCCTCCACACACACACACACACACACACACACACACATAGACACACACACACACACACACACACACACACACACACACACACACACTCGCTTTCCATTTAGAAGACATAAGCCGTGATGTGCGGCTCATTTGTGGCCTAATCCCGGGGCGAGCCTGGTTCAGAACGCTACTTATGGAGGGTCTAATTGTTTGTCAGCTGCCTGGATGTCAAATCAGACACGTGGGGTCTCAGCCAGGATTTTCTTCCCTACCTTTCATGTTCGCTCGGTCCTTTCTCTTCCCCCAAAGTCTGCAAAATTGGATTGGTACGCTTCCTCTCAAAAAGAGTCCTGCATGCCATACCTCAGTGATAGGCCCACAGTGTGCAAACTGCTGGCACCTCAGGACTGAGGATTGGTGTGTGGAGAAGGTACAGTGGGTATTACACTACTGTCGACTTTGCATGTTATGGTTTGCATTTGTAATGGGGTTTTGTCAGCTACTAACAGAGGATGCAATGTGCTCCTTTTTTATGCAGAAGATCTAATAAATCATTTACAAAAGCAAAATACTGAGTTACAGAATCCTGTCAGTGATATTACACAGAGGCAGATCACCCAGTGATTCACATGTGTGTACTGTATAAGACTGTTCACACACAAGCACGTAGGCACCCACCCACATGAACACACACACACACACACACTCACACACACACCTTCTCAGCTTGCACTCATGGATAATGGTGCTAACGATGACGGTGATAAAAGGTGGTGAGAAAGCTTTGCAGGGTGAATCACTCTCAATCAAGGAGGGTACCCTCCTGTAACAACACACCACTGGGTTAACTGACACGAAAAAATAATGTATAATCACGATATCTACCACCTCCATCACACTACGCCTGCATCCAAGTAACACGCTGGTTGAACAAATAGTCCAGCTGGCAGAGTGGGAGTGTACTTACTTTGAAGGCCTGAGCTGCATTCATCACACATATTCCAGCTGACATTGTGGCATACCAGTATGCAATTACCTGGTGAATGCTGCAGGTCAAAAATGGTGTGTGAGTGTGTGTCAGGACACATAAAACCAGTTATTGCCGTGACACTTCTCAAGGTTTGCAGATGTTTTTTTTTTTTCTTTTAATACATTTGGAATAGGAACACCTGTGTTACATTTATGTTTCTTTTGGATGCACACACTATTCAGGCACCCAAGGCTGGTTTAGCCATAAAACGTGTTGGTCATGGACATGAATAAAATACAAAAAATGTCAATATTGTTGGCCTGTGGCTGCACATCTGAGAGGGTGGGATGAAGTGAAACCAGGCTGCAGTGTGGCATCACACCAGGTGAAAGCCAGAGGAGCAGTCAGAGGCCACTGTGTGAGGAATGCAACAGCATCTCTACATCAGTTTGACAAAGAAAAGCATGGCTGAGCCACAACAACTCCTTATTCAAGAGGAAAGAAAAAAATCAAAGTGCATGTGTCTGGATGCGAAAGCAGACAACTCAGTGTGGAGGAATTGGCTGCAGTTGGGAGGGCACGTCACGTTACTCCAGCCTTAAATAAACAATTATCAAATACAGGAGGAACGGATGGGCCAGTTCGGGATAGTAGGCAAGACAGGCCGAGGTGTGAGCCTGTTAGAGTGAATAAATATTTTAGCATATCAATATCACTGTGTAAATAATTTAGATTTCTGTATTTGTACACGATCACAATTGCAAAGCGCGCCCATGTGCTGTTTTTTTTTTTTTTGTGTGTGTGTGTGTATCTTACCTCTTATCTTGAAATATCTTGAGACCAGCAGGAACCAAATTCAGCCCTCACGGAAAAAGCGACACATTGATCCTCCATGGAAACCTTGTTAGGAAAAATTTCGGTCACAATCGCAAGGTCGTTCATACAGGTGAAAAACAGAGCCGGTGGTCAGTCAGAGAGAACGGGTAGCGCAGGAGGCATAAACACACGCGTTTCATATCGCTGCCCCTTCTCCTCCACTCCCCACCAACCAAAAAAAAAAAAAAAAAAAAACACTCACACACACACACGCACACACAACACCCACGTTGTTTGCCGTGCTGAATCACATTTGAAACATCCCCCAGTTAACAGGCTCGACTCTCTCTGTGTTTACGCTCTCAAATCCAACACGCGTAGGTCTGAAATTGGGCTTGAAGAAGGGATCTTGCAGAGATGATTTATTATGCGCATCAAGTCGGATCCCCCTGCGAAGAAGAAGAAGTGGTCTGCACGGCGGCGAGGAGGCGATGGAGCAGCTACAACCAGCAGCGCTGGGATGGGAAGGTGCAGGAGGGAGGAAGACGCACCTGGCGGAGAACTGCACCCCCCTGCGTCAGACCGCATTATTGCACTGCAACGAAACAATGAGCGTTTCACCGTCAGTGGGGTCATTTGTGTTTTCTTTTTAGAGCGTCTTTCCCAGGTTTAACAAACAAAAGTCAAAAAACAAAAGATTATACATGTAGAAATCTTCGGTGAGGTCCCTCTGGCACTCTTGCAGTCTGGGAATACAAAGCCAAAGACCGCATGTATAGGGAAGACCTACAGAACTTTTTTTTTAAATTCTTGTTCAGATTATGAATTGTAAATTAATAATACACTGACTAAAATTGATGGAAATTTGAGCTGAATTTCGAGCAAGTCTGCAGAATTATTAATATTAATTAATGATTCGTTCATAAAAGTGGAATATTAAAGCTGCAATAAGCAAATTTGACCACAAGAGTGATATTCTTCAAACCAAACTTACAGCAGTAGAGTTACAAACTGGAGCTATTTCAGACATCTGGAGTTCCTGAAGTAAAAGTCACGTCATTTTGGCGGTTGGAGCTCCTCTGAGGCTTGGCTCAATTGATTCATCAGCACAAAATGTGACCAATAGTGTTAAATTATTAAAAAGTCAAATCTAAGCCTGTGTAGTGTGGAAGTGGCCTGGGGCCTGAGGAACGGAGCCAAGGATCTTATGGTTGACCCAGGGTCAAGACAGAGCAGATAGAGCAGGTTTGGAGGGCAACCAGGAGGCAGGGCCAGAGGGCAGCGCGGCTCTGCATGACAGCCTGAATCTGGGCAATGTAGGCGGAGCCGCTCTGGGGGTTGGAAATTGAGGCTGAGCTGCTTTGGAGGTTGGCAGTAAAGGACGACCAGATAGGTGGAGTCACTCAGCTGGATATCATGGAGGCTGGCATCGAAGGCAGGGCTGCTCTAGAAGCTGACGACAAACACTGGACCACTCTGGAGGTTGGAAACTAAGGCTGGGCCGCTCTGGAGGTCAGCAATGAAGACTGGAGGTCAGGAAAGGCAGCTGTCACAAGAAGATGGCTGCAGGTTGGAGCTGAGCTGTGGGATAAACATCCAGTGTCTGGAGCACAGGACCAGAAGCTGGTTGCTGGGGTGCAGGACTGGCTTCAACAGTTATGTGCAACTGAGGGTCGGGGCAGGGTGCAGGACAGACAGGCAGCTAGACGTTTGGTTGTGGGTCAGCAGAAACAGTTGACTGATGGTCTTGGAGACAACCTACTGTAAATGCGGCTGTGGGTTGGCAGGCGCTGCTGACTGGATGTCTGGCTGGGTGTCAGTAGACACAGCTGACTGGATGGTCAGCTGGGGCACAAGCAAGGTATTGATAAGGACTGGCCAACTGGGGTTCTGTGCCACTGAACGGCTCAGTCTCTGTGGTGCTGGGCAGTTGAGAGAGCCAGTGGCATCGAGAGCAACCGGGACCACACTTCCTTATGGAGACTTCATGGTACCTTGTAAAAATAGCAAGGCGAGTCCTTTCAAAGGGTGGGTATCAAGACGGTACCACAGTTGTTACATAGAAGGCTCCTGGGGTTCAGGGAATGCCAGATTAGTACAGGGAGGTAGCAGCTAGCTGACTCAGTACAGCCTCAAAAATCTGAGCCTAATTGACAAGCGTGCAGATTGGTTGCTAGCAGGCCGAGATGAAGGCTGGAAGATAGCGGGGTGAGGCTAAGGAGAGACAGGAGCTTTTGTGCTAAGCCAAGCTAAAAGACTGCGAGCTTGAGCTTTATATGATGGAAAAGATATGAGAGCGGTATCAATCTTGTCATGTAACTCCAGGCAAGAAAGTCAATAAATTTAATTCCCAGAGTAACTATTCCTTTAACAGTAATCAAAAGCTATGTGGACATGCAAAAAAAGAGTTGTGGTTCTTAATGGTACTGACAACATAAAGTACATAAACCTCATTCACAGCAACTGTTTTTATGTGCCTTGCATGACAGCTCACTGGTATGACTTTCTGTGACACTTCAGTGGAACATATGAGTGTCACATATGGTTGTCCTGTCATTTGATTTTATTTGTTAATATAAAAAAAGTATCACTAAATGCATCTAAATATATGTATAGTGGAACACCTCAGAAACTCCCGGAACAGAATATATGATTGTAAAATCACTGTGAAGAGATGTAGTGCTCTGCAACTTCTAATATCACACGTTTCTCACCTTTTGTGATAACTATCTACTATCTAGTAGGTTTTAAAACAATATTAAGATATTTCTGCCCACTAGGAGAGTCTCCAAAACTAACTAATGGTTTGGGGTTGCTTCGCTTTGTCTTTCTTCACCAGACGCTTGTTTACTTCACCAAGCCTTCATTTCTCACTAGACAGGCAGCATAAAATCAGCTTGTGTGAGCTTATGAGCTAGGAGTGGCTGCCAGTTATAATATGTGGGGTCAGTGAGAGCCATTGGGACTCAAGTATACATGTACCAGAAAACCAATATAATGAGCTGCAAGTGGCTGAAAACATAGAGCTGTGCAGAGTGGGGTGTTAAAATTACTCAAAAATGTGTGAGTGTGGCTTCATCTTTGTGTGCAAGTGGGGCTTGCATGGGGGCTGAGTGACATCACTCAAACTAGTTGTGATTGGTGGAGTGTGAAGTGTTGTGGGTACAGCTGAACCTGTTTTCCAGTGCACCATTCACCACACAAAAAATGCACCTGGTTGTTATGGAAATGTAATGGAGCAGGTACCTGTGGTTAAAACACACACAAATACACACTGAATGGCCTATTGATGATATTGATATCAGTGACATTTCTCCATTTATCATTGCCCCTTCTCATTGAAATTTGAACATGGAGGAAATATAGATACACAGATGCAAACAATGAAATGAATGACACCTGAATTCTATGTGCCGCTACAGTTTCAGCATCCTGGTATTGAATAGAACGGAGCCATCACTAATGTTGTGCACCTGTGCTTTTAGTAATGTGACAAGTCAAAATGTCTGCTGTGAGAAAAGCCTGTTTATGCTCATTACCTGTCTATTTAGTAACAGGAATGTGATGTTTCTGGTCCACAGTACTCCAAGAACTTTTAATTTTTGCCTGAAACCCTTACAGTCAACATTTACAGAATTGTTTACTTTATTACTAACTTTTAAATTATTTACTTTAGGGGTCTTCAACATTTTTCAGGCCATCGACCCCTTAGCTGATAGACAGACAGTTCTTTTGGGTCTTCTCTTGTCTGTAGCTGATTATTCAGCAGCATTTGTAGCATGGCTTATGTTTGCTGTGTTATCCTCCTCACCCTCTCTGCTTTCACCACTGGTTTCTGAGGTGGAGGATATGTCAGGGTTTCTTGTACAAAATGATCCATTGTGGCTCAGAATTGTCTGTACACTTAGGATATAATACAGCTAACTTACCAAATTGTTTCAATAATATGTAGCTAACCAGTTCATCATTATGGATAAGTGCTGCACAGTGAGTTAGCAGGCTAGATAGCTTGAGGACCCCCAAGTGGTCATGGACCCACTGTTGAAGAACCAGGATTTACTTAATAATGTCATCCTGTCTTTTCATATCATAATTCTAAAACTGAAACTTCTGTCTACGTTTGAGTACATCAGCTATCACATGTCTGACCATCCTGGAAAAGAGATCCTTGTGTTCTTCCTGGGGTTTCTGTTTCTTTTTTTTTCATCCTTAGTAAAGTTGTTTTCCTGAACTTATCTGAACTGAGGATAAAAAGAGGGTGTTGTATGTCTTACAGATCGTCTCTGAGACAAATTCATGATTTTGGGTTATGTAAAGACAATTTACCTCACTTGACTATAATTCAAAACTGTCTTTGCCAGCTGAAAGAAATTGGGTTGCTGTTCTCAGTGAGTTGCAGAGGGCTGACGTTTCACTGTTTTTGATAAGCATCCGCTGACAGCTTTGGTTCATGGTGTAAAGGATGTGTTTCCCATGACAAGACTGGAAAGAAAGAGCTTTCTCCTCCACTCTCTTCCTTCCCCTGCCCTTCATTACTTTCTGTCTCTCTCTTTATTTCCGTCTGTCTGTCTCTTTGTCTCAGACACAAACACTGCAATCCTCTTCTTTCACTACCGCAGTCATGTTACACGTGTGTACATCAGCACCAGGTCAATATCTGTGCTAGGCCTCAGTGAAGCTTAACTGTATTATTGTAGGTCCTGTAGTCCTGCAGTCTACTAGGAATCCCATTAAACCTACATTGATCATCCTCATTTCAAGCCCAGGTTCCTTTAACATGGCCAGGCCATCATTAATAATGCTCCATACAGCAGCCATTTGACATTTCCTTTAATTATGCCCGTAATTTATTCATGCACTTGATCCTAGGAGCTTGTTGTGAAAAGCTTCCTCCAGGAATATTTTATCCTGCTCCTCTCGAGGCCCGCGGATTAACCATCTTAATAGCAAACCCCTGAAGGTATTACTTCCTCGCTGTGTGTGTGTGTGTCTGTCTGTGTGTGTGTGCATATGATGGCAATGAGCATTGTGCCTTGAATGTGTGTGTTAAGCTGCAAAAGTCATTAGGTCTTATTTCCCAACCATTCAGACGACTCAATGTAAATTCTCCTGTATTACTAGCTTGTCTAATTTTTGGATGAGCACAAAGAAAAGTGCAAATGTTTGCAAGATCTGTGCTTATCGCACAATGCAGAGACCCCCGTCTTTAACCCAGTTTTGCAGAGGAAAACATCACCGCTTAATTTGCTCACTCTGCAGGTCGGTTAACAGACAGTGAAACACAGCAATTTCCCACAAAGTAGCGAAGGAAATCTCAAATGCACACGCTTCAAATGGGATTTAAGATGTTAATTATGATGTTTCTTGATCACAGAACATTGCTCAACTCCTGACTGCACACCTGACAGAAATTCTTCAGGCTGCGTGAAGAAAAATGCGAGCATTTGAAGACAGGGAAGTGGAGGCTCTTATATGAAAAGGACACACACACACAAACACACACAGGTAGAAAAAGAAGGCAATTTGTCACTTGTAAATGGAAAGTAATTTGACAGTTTGTCAATTTGTCAGGACTGGAGGAAACATGCTATACAGTAACCTACTTTATTATGTCATGAAAATTTGAACAGCTATTGCCTCAAATATGTAAACTTACATCACTTTCACTTTCATTGTAACCATTTTTCACAAAACCATAAATCCTCTTTGTTTTTCATAGCCATTTGCTTCATTGTATAATACATGGGAACATAAAAACATCTCTCCCCTATGTGGTTGTCAATCCAAAAAACTATTTGGGTGTTGTCCACAGTTCAATATATCACACAGATGCACTTAATGATGCTCTCACTTTCTCCCTCTCATATTAACTCAGGAAGTTTCCCTGCTTGTTCCCTTTTTTCAACATTTCTAGTAGCCTTAGTTCATTAGCCAGGCTGTTTTCAATAGCCTTGCATAGAAGACTAATGGGCCAGCATACCTTTTATTGCATACTGCAGTTCCATGGCTGTGGAGGTCCATTACTTTGGAGGATCAAGAATTTACTCTCTCCTTCTGCTGAGAGGGAGGCCTTGCAAGGAGCTAATGAAGGGAAAGATCCACTTTGAGATAAATCCTCCTGTAGGTCAATAAAAATGTGCTTGTCTCCAGAAGAGACCTGTAGAAAGCAGCTTGTGAGGTATCTATCTATCTATCTATCTATCTATCTATCTATCTATCTATCTATCTATCTATCTATGGAAATGCATATGGCAGCAATACATACATCATTTTTATGAGTTTGATGTGGGCTAGATATAATTAATTTGTCAATTCCCACAAATTACTAAATGCCTGATTTCACAGCAGCTTTTCTAAAGAAAACTACAATACATGCTGTGATGCTTTTAGGCATTTTTTGCAATGAATTTGCAGGAGCAAGTGAAAGTTGCAAAAGAAAGTGATTCTTTTTGCTATAATTCATTAAAACCAAAGGTAACTTGTTTCTTTTTATTGTTTCTGCTTTTATTTATGTTATGTACACATATGTGTGTGTGTGTTTTTCTGATGCACGGAGAAAAGCCTGAGTAAAGTGACAATAAAGATCTTTTGGATTTCTGAATCAGCTATTCTTGCAGCTATTCGTAAAAATATTCCAGCTAGCTGCTAGCATTATTGTGGAGTCCACTGTGATCGACATAGTGACGTGACATAAGTAAGCTTCCCCACTGATCTCTGGACAGTGACGGTCCTTCTTTGAACTGCAGTGGGGATACTGAAATGAACTGAGTTCTGGATGGATTTCTTGTATCAACAGATGGTGCTTGAGTGAAAGACTGACTTGATCCTTTATCAGTTCTTATCATTCTTACTCTAATAAACAAAGTCATGCAGAGTGATGCCTGGGTGAGCAAAGCAGTAGCCCTCTCCTTTACAACAGGAAGTCACGTTTGTTATAAATGTGGTCATAATCTGGATCATAATTTATCAGCCCTTACAATACCACTGCTGCAACAGATGCTAATACCAATTCTGTCTACCACAGTTTAATTATATCAAGGTAACTCGAGTAATTTACTGTAACAGTTGATTGCAGTAAAATGCCAAACAATGATAAATTGGCTAAAATGCCACACATATTATACAGAAGCAGCTCTAAATGACATTTACACACAATGGGAACAATAACAAATAAAGACAAATTTGGTGAAGATCATAATGGCCAGTTGTGCTTGAGATGGTCAGGGGTGTTGATTCAACTGGATGGTCATTGAGAGGCTGTATTGTTTGTAGTGTTATTAAGCAAATGTCCGGTTAAGTGTTTTTAGTTGGCGTTGGTGAGGGTCTACTTGTGACTACTGCTTCTCTTTGCTGAAGCCTTTTTTTCCTGTCACCAGCACTTTCAGCAGTGACAACTGCTAAAACAAAAAGGCAGATTTACACAAGTGAGTCATTTTGGAGTTGTCCAGCAGTGTGTGCCAGCTTTACTGTAACAGAGATCTGAAAATCGCAGTTTTTACGATGAGGTTTCAAGTCAACATAAGGCAACTTAAAGAGGCATAAAGAGGCCACAAAGTCTCTCCTTCTTACTCTTTGCAGCAGTGCATCACCCTCGCAGTAATTTGGGGGTTTAGTGTCTTACTCGAGGGCTCTGTAGCAGTGTTTGTGGCCTGTAAAAACACCCAAATTTAATGACCCGCACTGCACTCCTCACCCAGCGCCAGGAATCAACCCAAGAGAGTTTCTTACAGTAGTTTTTTGATTGTCAGTATCTCTACCTCTAGGCCAGGCTTGAAGTTTTGACAAGATTAAATTGCACTGACATCATCATCTTCCCAATGCCTTTACGGCCCTGGTAAAAGGTCCCTAAATCCTAAACTCGCAGTGCAGACAGAATTAGACTCACTGCCTGTAGCCTTGCACTGCTGAGCAGAAAACATTGAGGAAGGAGCAGGTGGCTGCAGACATTACTGCCCACGTCCTCATGCCAATCTTAACAGACATTTTCAGGGCCGCTCATTTGGTTATAAATTCTGCCAATGGCAACACATAAAGTGATACCCAAATCAAAATTGCTTTAATGCATTCATTTGAGGCAGGACATGGGGGAGGGGAGGTGTTAAGTGTGGTAAAGGATGGGAGGGGGAGATTGTTAAATGGAACAAGTTACCATGTGTTATGAATTTTCAGCCAGGAAGTCTGTCCTTGTCTTTGTATTCAGAGATACTTTATTTGACCAAATGAGGGAGACGAAGGGGAGACTGGGGAGTGCTGTAACACCTGGTTAGTTGTAACACTATCCATTTAACCAATCGGAAAAGAGCTGAGGTGATGTCAATATTGTACACTCTCAAGGGCAGATATTTAATATTACTGTTGGAGGGGACGATAAGCATGTGATTGATAAACAAAACAGATGGAGAGATGCTGCTGCCAGAGGAGTGTAGACTGAGATTACAGCGTGCATGAAACTACAAAATATAAATTTGTGTACATTTCTCACTTTCCCTCTGCTGGTCTGAATAAATCACTAGATTTGTTGTTTGTCACTCATTCAAATATTTCAAATTTTTGTACTAAAAAGAGACCCGTGTCTACATGTAGGTAGTGGATCAATCAATGTGAGTTGTAAAGATGGGGAGACGCAATATTTCAAAACTTGGAAATGGACAGTTATACAAAATATTGATTGACTGACCCACAACCGTTTTATATGTTAATGTTTTAACAACATTGTCGCTTGAGACAATCAAGTTGTCCCTACCATCTCTGTTCAGTTCTACACCCTTGCACCTTTGAAGTGGTGTGTCTCTGTGAGCAACAGTGTGAATTTTAAAACAACAAAAATGATTTTCGATTTTTTTCATTCATTGTATTGTAGATACAATGGTTTGACTTATATAACCTAAAGTAGCAGTTTCTACTTTAATTTGATGCTTTGCATTCATGCTACCGTCAAGCCCACATGCTAAAGCAGTTAGCTATATAATATATAATGTTGGTTAAAATTCTAAGAATTTCTGCATTATGTGCCAGGAACACTTTACAAACACAAGGCAAAAAGAAGTGTGGGTCAAGTGTGTACGCTTCTGTTTCTGGGCCCTCAAAACCCGCACCCCAGGGACAGCCCTCTACATTTACCATAACTATGACAGTGATTGAACCATTAAATGAACACACATTTAGGAATACAGGTCACACGTGCACACACACACACACACACACACACACACACACACACACAAACAAATGATCTCTCCTTGTTACTGTACATCTGTCCTAACTTAGTGTTACAACTCATCCCAGTGGTAGAGGGGTGAGTAAATGTGTAGTAGATGTTTTATTTGTTATCACTGAGCAACTGATGCTCAAACAAAAAGGGTAACTAACATCGCCGGTCTCCCCTACAGATTTAAATAATGTTTTTAGACAACTGATATGATTTGTATCCTTAGAGGCCGACCAGCCTCATGTGGTGTGTGTTTATACTCACCTAGACATCAACAATATTTAAGTTGTGCAGCTGTTCCATTTATTTAAGCAGTGATAAATATTTCAACTGTAAAACTGTTGTGGGGGGATGATACAAAAGTAGCTGAATATTCATTACCTATAAATATTTTATCTCTCATTTCAGCATCTCTCCATTGATTCATCTTGTGTGTGTATCTGCATACATACAGTACATGTGAGTACTGTATGTTGCTTTCTGGGTTCAATTTTGCTGCCTGATATTAGGTTGTCTGACATCTGCAATCGATAAAGCTACTGGACCTACAAGGTCAGCCTACCTCATGTGAGACTGGCAATTTTTTTCTTACAAGAAGCTACATGAATCTGCACAATCACACATGGTCTCTGGTTGGCTGCAGGAACACATTTTCTTCTCTCTAATATTTCTGGAGTGCAGATATGGACACAAATGAAAGATACTAATGCTAATATTTGCTTTACTTAATCAAAAGAAATGAACTCAGCAAATGAAAATATTAATATTCATTATTTCACATCAATTTACATGCATATTAATTTTTTGAGTGTATGCAGATATCTTTTCTGCATATATATCCTTGCATATAGGGACAATGCCTATTTGAATTAAACACAGAGCCACCATAAAAACCCACCCGAATGACAAATAGTTGAGGCATAATGTACAGCGAGTGGGTCATTTTTGCAAAATAAACCCTGTCAAGGGTAATCTGACACAAAACATCAATTTGGAGTGATTTATTTATTTTTGAATGATTTTATTGATATGAAAATGATTTTACTAATTTAAAACTTATTTTATTGCTTCTCCAGTCTGGGATCAGAACTGTGTCCATAGCAATAGTATGTTATTCACAGCAACGACCTGTCAGTCAGACCTTAAAATGTCATAACTGACAGATCAGAATCAATTATTTAACAAAGCCGTTTCGTACGTCTGCATATGCTGCTTAGTACACTAAAACAGTGTGTGAATTTTTTTTAGTGTGTCCAAAACCTCAGTGTTTTCAGATTAGTTCAGCATTGGCATGGATGACCATTGTCACACGTCTCCAACCAGCAAGGAGGCTCTAAGAGGTGATATGCATTGAACAGTGCATCTGAAAATATACATATGCTGTTCATTTACAGAAAAGCATGTTGAACAGTAGCACACATTTAGGGTATGAAGTATATAATATGTGATTTCGGATGCAGCATTTATTTCTCCACCAGAGTCTATGATAAGAATCACACTCATTCAAACAGTCTGTCATTGATAGCAATGGCCTGCAATTCAGAAATAACAGACCTTAGACTGCTGTAATTCACCAATCAGAATTTTAGTATTTATTCTAGTATGTATTTAACAAGGCTGTGTAATAACAAAATATTAATTTAAAAATTAGCATATTGATTTAAAAATTATTTTATTGCTGTAGGTCTAAGATCAGAACTGCTGCCATTGCAACAGTCTGTTAATCATACCAATGGCCTGCTATGCTTCAGATTCAGAAATAACTGACCCTAAAATGCTCCTAAGTCCTGCCCCTTTTCGCTTTGTGCAACCTGGTACCCCTGACAACTTTGTTCTGTTTTTCTTCTTAAAATGATATATACTGCAATATCTTAAGTTATCCAATTTTAGCAAAATGCTAGCTAACTAGCTTTTGTATGATTAATGCAGATTAACTAGTTAGTTAGTTAGTGTTTTGCTAACATTGGCTTACTATAATTGTTGAATTAATATTTTGTGTCATTTGGTAAGTAAGTAAGTAAGTAGACGGGTGATAAGCTGGATAATGTGTTGTGAGTCAGGATCCTGTCAGGGTTTACTCTGCAGTAATGACTGGCTCACTGTAAATTATCCCTTACTTATTAGGAGAAAAACTGCGGAAAATTCTCCAGCTTCGCTCAACCTGCTTAACCCAACAAGTGCTGCCTGGCCCTGAAGTGTGCCTCCTTAAATGAAATGTTTACCTCCTTCATGAAAACATGAGGCAGTTGGGAATTGTGTTTACTTTCATTTTGAGAGCTTTAGAGGCTCATATGTAAGTGAACGCCACAGTATAATGGAACAAACAATGGGGATGTCACCCAAGTGGGTTCTCTCCCATACTCCTCCTCTCCAGAGAGGGCTCCCTCCTGCACATAAACACACGCATCATGGATGTTCAGCAGGCGTGCAGCCTGGTGCTGCTGCTGGCATTTGTTTTCACACATTGTTCCCAAGTGTTCAATGAAAAGATCTATCTGAGGTGAATGGGATTTAAATACATATAGGTCCGAGGTGCAGACCGCGGTATGGATTTTCAATAGCCTCTTCCTAATGAATGTTTTCACTCTCATCTTGTCAATGACACAATGATTCCCTGCACTTAGCATGCATTACAAGATACAACCGTATTAGCTTGTGAATAAAATCAAAAATGATCTTGGTTGATCTTTAAAGATGTGCTTTAGTTGCAATTAGACACCAACATCCGCATGCAGTACATAAAACGGTCTCATCAGCACACTCAAGAAAATGCAAAAACACAATCAAGCTCAAACAGCTGTTAAAGAGCAACAACTCTGCAGTTCTCAAGTGTAACTCACACATTTGTTTGGTGACAAATGATCCAGAAATTGTGTGAAAAGGCAACGTTTTCTCATTATGGCTGCCATGAACAGCGGTAGATCTGCTTGGCTCTCAGATTTTCTGGGATGATCATTAGCTGGTTAAGGGTGAACACATCTGTTTCCCAATGCTTTTGCCTAGGCTAGCATTCAGGACATCAAAGACATGAATTATTCAAATGTCTTGATTAACATAAAGGATCCTTTAATGGTCAACATGCTGACTTAAGAGAGTACATGAAACAGAAAATCTATATTACAAGTCTATGAAGATAAAAACTTTGTTGGCATACTGTAAAGAAACTAATGAAACTTGTGCCTTTTTATTATTATGATGCACTGTTTTCATATGGAACTGCACTTGTTTCATTACAAACACAGTATATGACACTGTAAACTAAAGAAAACTAATATAAAATCATTGAGATTCATTACATATAAATTGTCACTTTGAATGTACTCGTAATAATCCCAGTGCTCTATTCCAGTATTTTAACTTTCTAATGTTTACAACTGTTCTTGTGTCTTTTATATAGGCAAGAAAAAATAATATTTTGTTCTGTCACAGTCATCATTGTACAAGGATTTGATCAGTGGGAAACACTGACCAAATCCTAGGCCTTGACTTGCACTAGGCTTTCACTTTGCTCCAGTGATGATAGCACCCTGTTATTTGGAATATTTAGTTTTTAGTTAGTTTGCCCAGAGATGGGCACAAATACATTAAAAATATCTAATTACAAATACTTCATCAAATGCATTTAAAATAAAATACAAATATTAATGGAAACTGTATTTAATTGAAAGACAATTTGTAATTTGAAAATACAAAAATACAGTCTGTACAAACTGATATTATCACATTTCAGGCATTTAGTTGCCTCAGTATGAGTCTGACTCAACCCCCAATATGAAAAGTTGAATTTATGAAATTTCTATGTTTAAATTTATTTATTTTATGAATTTATTTTATGCATGCTGGGAGGTTTTAGCCCATCCTCACCAGACATAACGGCCATATCAGGCATCTGTGCAAGCAGCTCATTTATGTTTATTGTTAGGCGGCGGCCATACTAATTATGACATGAGGAGCATAAAGACAGAGAAAGACTTCATAGGTCAAACACAGAGCTTTCACCCAGGAGACCAGAGTTCACGTTTTTCACTTTTCTTAGACCTAACCTGTAGCTTTGGTGTGTAAGTTCATAATGTTAACCACGTGTTTAGCGTGTCACTTATGTCACACTTGAACACAATATTCCATTGTTTCAGTATGTGGATGTGTTGGTTAGTTTCTTTCTAATAAGTATATCAGCCATTTCTAGTTCATGTGTTTGCTAATTGCTCTTTTATTCTGTATTTTAGTGTCACTCAGTAAACTCACCTTAGCAGGAATATCATATTTTGATTATACAGCTTTATAGGTGAAATTTACCAAACCAGTGTGTTGCTGGACGTAAACCACTTGATTTACCCTTAGACCGGGATTAGACACATCTTTATTTTTGTTTTGTTTTTTTACACAATTTAAACCTTTGGATAAAAATGTGTCATATTTGAGAATAAAATGAAATATTCAATAATGTCTTTCAAGCATTTTAAATACATAAATACAAGCTCTTTAAGCATTTTGTTAAAAATTATGTCATATTTTTTCTCCCTGTCAAAACAAAAATGACAAAATACTCAAAAGTAATTAAATACATATTTTATATGCAAGTAATAACTGCTCATTTCTGATTATATCTATGAACTGATACTGTACCTTTTTAGAAGTTGCGATTGGCAGCTGAAAACTTCCATTTTATCCTGCTCTTTAAAAAATGAGGCAAGGGTATATAGAAACGCGTTCATACCCATGCTTGCTCTATCCCTCTGCCTCTCTCTCTCTCTCTCTCTCTCTCTCTCTCTCTCTCTCTCTCACACACACCCACACACATGCACACATACACATGCAGAGAACATAACAAAGCATAAATGCAACCCTTAGTCACATACTCCCAATGTGCACGTGTATTAAAGTCATTTAACATTTCAATTTAAAATTTTCCCCCGGGCACCAATAGTCTAGCGAGCTTGCCTGTACCACTGTTAAGTGGTGATGATGTAACTTCTCGTATTTCCTTTGCAACACAGATACTACACACACTACATTCTCACACGCACACTCACACCCCTGGGTCTTGAGTCAATAAATGGAGGCAGCTGGCTTTGATTGCACTTATCAGTCAACATTTATTCCCAGTCCATCTCCATTTAGCACCCATTGCAATACTGTTATCTTGTTGGGCAGCAAATATGAGATAATCCATTGCCAGTACAACTGAAATTTTGTATGAGGCGTTTGATGTTCTCACTGTAGTCTGCACAATGCGATCAGTCATTAAAAAACGCATGCAGTGATACGACACACATTCTCTGAAGCATTCTTCTCGAGAGACAACATTGCTCAGCACAGTGTCACCTCTTTTCTGTCCACACCCCTTTCTTCTCTTCTGGTGCTCTGTTATGAACATGACACTGAAAGGTGTAAGGTAAAGGTAAGGTTTGACACCTGTATTCTGAACATCCTGCACATATTGAAAACTGCACCAAAGGGAATGGATGCAGAGAAAGATCTCTGACATCTTCAGGTCGATGTGCTCACATGCTGCGCCTCAATACAAAGAAGCTCATAATTGGATAATTTCATACAGTGAGCACAGTTCAGCCTTGTACTATGGATAATCCTTGAAGCGCTGCTAATATTCCCAGTCTGAATGATAGCCTTGCAATGGCAAGAGGACTATCAGTCAAATGCAGATGACAGAGCAGATCCCACTCAAATGTTGGTTTTATGGTTAAAGAAACCTATAATTCAAATCTCGTCAGAAAAAAGTCTTTTACCAAGTGCAGTGTTTAGTTTGCATTTCAGCTGTTACTGCGAAAAGTCATTTATTACACCAATATAGATGATCATGATCAGTTGATATTAAGTGACTGAATTGGCTGTTCAGAAATAGGCAACAGGACGGGGGGTTGGGAGGTGGTAATGACCAAATACATCCCTCTTAATACCGTGCCATCCCCACTGTCCATACCCCAGTAGCAGAGAGAGTGCAGGGAGAGTTGGGTTGTTATATTTTATATTATGAATATGTTTCTAGTCTGTCTAACTCATTGACTATTCATATGACTGAGGTTTGTGCAAGTTAGAATCTATGACCCCGACCATGGCTCTGAAATATTAGTAGCCTAACTGTGTTGTATAATGATAAACCTAGGGTGCTGTCCGTGATACTGAAGTAGAGGGCAGATTTGTAATTGTGTCTTTTTTTTTCTCTCAGTCCCACTATTCTGTCAGTTTTGTCTTGGATCAATAACTATATGCGAGGTATCGATTGAAATAACTCAGTAGCAAGTATTATCGAAATGTCTCCAGTCAAACTGGTACTCAGGTCTAGAACAAAATTACTGTTTATATGGTTTTGCTCACAGCCAATCACTGTAAACATTCTCTATAAAGAAGAACCTTCAAATAAAGGAAATGAATGAAGCACTTCAGTGGCATCAATATCACTTCAAGGGTACTGGTATTGTAATTTTTAAAACAACATCAAGCTCTACTACAAATTATAAATATTCCATTTTACACTAAACTTTAGCCTTTATAGTCTGGTCTTTTCTTCTGGGTTTTGTCCTCTTTCTGTTTTGTCTTTCGCCTGCATTCAACATCATTCACCTTCTCTAACAATTATCTGAAGATTTGGCCAAAGATTTCAAAACAAGACTCCAACAAGTTTTTTTTTTTTGATAACATTTTATGCACCTTTCAGGGGATAGTATGTAAATGTCTAAAAATGCTAGATATGTTATATAATTTATCACGTTGTGTACTTGCATTATCCCAAATGTTTCCAGCAATGTTCAAACTCAGAGAAATAGGTAATTTATTCAAGGTTGCTAGGTAGTTGCTGTCACTATACAAACTACATATTTTGCGATTATTTTAATGTTAAGGAGACTCCATCTGTTAAGGGCAAGTCCATCTGCATTCATGTCCAGGTTTTTCAGCAGCAGGCAAAGAGCAGTGGCACAGGCTGAAGTGAAGATGCCTTCTCCTCCCCTCCCTCAATCTAGGTGGTTTATAAGTAACAATATCATCATGCAGAAACTTACGTCAGGCCTTGTGGAAAAAAAAACATTTTAATGCTAAAACATACATACTTTGACCAAAATTTGAATATTGGGTTTTGAATGCAACAAGGAACAAAGCTACAGACTGAAAACCTAAATGTCGGACCCAGTCTTCGGCAACCACTCACAGCTTACAAGGCCATGGTGAAGACTTTGGATGAACTGTGGAATATTTTATTTGCTGTCAGTAGCTTTGGTGAGTTGATAAAATATTTTATTTATTTTATGGCCAAATCACTACCTGGACTGCTGAAGTAACTACACAGGCCGCAGTATGGAAACCACAGGGAAATGTACTTAGAAGCTCCCTCTAGTGTTTAACTCTGCTAAATAAAATATGTCCATGGCAGACACTGCAGCAGACACACAAGAAGAATATTGCTTAACCAACTGACAAATCCACACAGATCTTCCACATCTAACCAAGAACAAAACACTGGGGGAAGCAGCATGGTGGGTAAGAGTTTCATAAATTTGTGGCTAAAATGGTATCAGATTGGTTGGACTATTCCATGATCTTACTGTGTATCTGCAGAAATGGTTCAGGAGGACAGTAGGCAAGTTGTGTGAACAAACATGGCATGGTGTATAAATTTCACAGATTAAACGACGTTACCTCAGTGGTGCTGAAAGAATGAGGAAACAGAAGGATCCTAAGAGAAGATATTCATTACCGCCTGTTCACCCTGCAACTGGCAAGAGATACACAAGTATCCACTGCCATACCACCAAACTCCAGCACAGCTTCATGAGGCTATGAACCTCTGCACTCTACCATAAATATTTTTTATGACTTATTATTTATTCAAAGATTGAAAATGCAGAGAACAAGGGATGAGGAGGACCCCCTGCCTGTCTTTGCCTTAAGCCCCAAAATGACTAAATCTGCCCCTGCACCTGAGAAAAGATGAACATTTTCCATCTACTGCACTGTGATATAGGGAACATATTATTTTCTTTCGTATCATAATTAGATTGTCATGCATAGTAATTTTGCTTAGTTGGTCAACTCATATTTTCCAGCTTCTCTAAAATAAAATGACATCAACATGTGATGTTTGAATGTGCCCAATAAAAACTACAATGGTTAAATTATTGCGAACTGTCCGAGCTTGTTGGAGTGTAGTTGTGAGTGAAAATAATGTTTGTGGATTGTGTTGCTGCTTCCCTGGTGTGCAAGGCCATCTGAGATGTCACTAGGGGGCATTGTTATACCGCAGGAGGAAAGACCTGCCGCCAATAAAACATACATCCATTACTATGGCAACTACATTTTCTACACTCCTCTCCTCCTCTGTGGAATATATTTTACACGTTTTCTCTGTAGCTCAAAAACACAGAGCAGAGGTCAGTGTGAGCTACCACTGGAGCTGCTCGTATTGATAAAAATAAATTGCCACGAGGAGTCAGACACAACACTTGAATAAAGAGTTTTCAATTTTGTGGAAATGTTGTTTTTCCACATGCTATAGAATGACTTCTATTAATATGTGCTGAGACTCAAACGTGGAGAGGAATCTACAGATCTCACTTATCTGCCATGAAGTGCTGCCAGCCAGAGAGAAACACAACTTGAGGTCAAGATTACAGGTCAGCGCAGCACAATGGCCTCATAATGGGTGAAAATGTGTGATCTCCAAGCCGTGCTCCTGTGTCTCTCCCTCTCTGTGGAGGGTAATGTCAAGGTTCAGGACACAGCGTTCACTGCTGGTTCGAGTGGTAATTGGAATGTAAGCTTCTTCTCAATAGCCTTACAATTAAGCCAGGACCTTATGAGAGCCTTATTTATGGTCTGTATACGTGGGCTATACAAGGAAAACAGAATAACTTTGAAAAAACCTATGAATCGTGTACATTTAAAATCTTTTGATTCTTTCTGGAGTGTGTATACAGGTTATGTTGTATGTCTGTGCACAAAGCACCAGTATACTGGAGGGCATTGCCACAAGAAGGTGAAGAGGAGGAGACCACAGACAACAATTAAAAAAAATAAATTAAATGTATCATGTCTGGTGAATAAAGTGAAGCTGAATCAGGAGCAAAACATGTATAAATGTCTCTGAATAAATTGGATTTGAGGGCTTGAATTCATCTGAGACCACTGTGAACTAAGTCTGGTTTGTAATGCCACCGACATACAAAAAAACAAAAACAAAAACAGAGGTGTTTTTTCAGAATTTTTATTTTAGTGCAGAAACTTTCAGAAATAGGCCTATATGATTTTCATTGAAGATTAATCTGACAGTATTCAAGACTCCTCTTCTTTTCATCGGGGTCCCGCATTACCCTGTTTATTTTGCAAGAATGACCTGCTCATTTTACATTTTCCCACTTAAAATATGGCTTCTTACTTTTAAAAAAAATTAGGTACAAGATATTAGTTCAAAAATGATTATATTGCTCCTAAAGGGTCTATGATCAGAACTGCATCAGAAAAAAGCAGAAAATGGCCTTTCACAATTTGTCTTAATATCATATTCAGCCAAGAAATTTGATAAATATTCATATTTGAGAAACTAGAACCAGTCATTTTTGCCATTTTTTTTTCCACAAAAAATTAGTTAAATGATTAATCAGTCAGCTTTCTGTGGCACATGGAACAGTCTGCCAACATTTATCAGACTGTGAAACATGTCACTCATTTTAAGTCAATTTAAAATCATGGTTAAAAGACAATCAAGTGTGTGACTCTATAGTTTACTCAAATGGCCTGAAGCGTGCTGGTTTTTATGTTTTATGTATTGTTGTTTTTGTTTTAAAGAACTTATGTGTTCCCATGAAGTCTGCGCTCTGCTACATAGAATGTGCATTGTACCTGTAACTGAATGAATGAACAAATGGATGAATGAATGAATTAATAAAGAGAGAAAGAAAAAAACTAACTAACCAACTCAATAAATAAATAATTAAAGAAATAAATAATGAAAATTAATTGACTAATTGTGCCAGGACAAATCCTTTCTACATCATCTGTGGATAGGTTTTGATTCATTTTACGGATAATTAAAAAGTGCTGATGTGCTGAAATGGTCTGGATTCATATTATCAAATGGAAAACTTCTCAAAATAGTTCGTTTTTCTTTATTAAAAAAGATACAGCAAAGAACATCTGAACATAGTGTATTATGTTGCTTTTTATTTGTGTACCTTTGTAAGTATGTTTGTGTTTTTACATGAAGCTCTCTCTGCACATACCTGCACTTCACATTCCTTCAGAGACTTGAACAAGCACTTCAGGTGACAGGATGTTTCAACTCTGGGGCAGTAAAACATTCAACACATTTTTCATTCTTGGTTGGTGTTAAGTGTGTTGGTTCACTCATGGAGCTGATATGAATACTCAGATGGGTGTGTCAGTCTGTACAAACACTGGCATTGCTTTACGTGCTTTCACCTACTCACCCTTTCAGAGTGCATGAGAGCTATATTGTACAGTAGCACTTGTCCATTGGAATTATAAGCCATTCTTTAGCTGTATCACCTTTAAATTTGAGCAGGCGAATGCGGCAGAGAGAAGGTAAGTCCACTCAGCAGCCATTTATCCTCTTTAGATATTCGGAAAGGGCAATTATGTGCATGAATGAACACTGATTGTCCTTTGAAATTACCTATAACAAATGTCACTGACGTTTATAAGGAGGCTCAGCTGTGTTTTTGTGCACATCTTAAGTAGCGATGTGTGCAGGTACTTTTATCCCCTTTCAGTAGTCCTTATTTTGCCATTCAGGATATGTGACAGTACAAAAACATAAACATTAGGCATTATAGTAATTATCATCAAAGGAGTGCCATTCTTCTCAAGTATGATGTTATAGTAAAAATATTCAGTAAAAAAAAAAAACTAAGGATAATGAGAAAAAACAGAACTAATGATAAACTATAAATGTCTTAACAAAAGGTAGGCAATAAAATTAAGTTTCTTTAAAAAAATGATGATCTTGTATCATATTTAGCCTATGAGTATATTTCTTATTGTTTATGTAATAGACTCAAAGTACATCTTAAATTCCATTGTGAATGATTCGAGTGATGGGTGAGACTTCGAGAACTTGGCTTCATGGGTGTGAAAAGTATCCATTAAGATTAATAGGCTGACAATCTGCTGAACTTTCTAAATTTTGTTTTCACAGTATCAGGGGCGGATTTAGTCATTTTGGGGCCTAAAACAAACTCATGTTCAAAAACTCAATTCATTCATCAACTGTCTGTACACCACACCAAGCTGAGCCATGTGTCTAGTCTGAGTCAGTTGGGAGGCCCTAAGACCCTCATGATGTAAGAATCCTGGTGCCATTCTAGTGTATGGATTTTTAGAAAGACAAAATTAATTAGCTTAAAAACCCGTTCTTAACCATAAGTTCATCGGGCCCTTGGTACCTTGGGGCTCGAGGCAATTGCCCAACTTTGCCTCATAAGTCCCCCCTGCAAAATATAGTGTAACATCCTTGGCTTCAGTGGAATAAGAACAGGCATCGGTGCAGGCTTTTAACATGGGCCCCATCATAAAATCAGTATTATTCAGTAATAATCATTGTACATTCTGTATATGACAAAACACCAAATAAAGTGAAAGATTCATAATTGTTTTTTATAGTTAATTTATAGATTTATAGTTTATGCAGAATAAGAACATAATTTTGTCAAAGATTACTGCCTATTTTACCAAAAAAGAAAATCATGGTGGAGGTTTGCCTTTTTGAGGACAAAGGGAAAAAAATAGTTGAAGTTCTTGTATGAGCGCATGTAGTTTCAAAGTGGCAATCTGAATCACTTGTAAGGGCCAATTCTCTACCCACTGTGAGTGCAACTGTACTGCCTGCACTGTCTATATAATCTTACTTGCATATTTTGCATATGACAAAACATTATTTTTTATAGTTAATTGATAAATTTTTATTTTTTATGTTCACCAAGAATATAATTTTAAAAGAGATGACTGACTACCAGAAAACCTTGCTGTCATAGGTGTCTGTTTGCCTTTGTCTTTTGGACATATAAAGCAAATTGCACCATTGTGAAACAAAGTTCTTTTTGAACACAAGGGCGTATATTTCCAAGGTGGCAAGCAAAATCGTTTTCAAGGTCCTTTTCTCCACCCCTCAGATTGTTGAAGGGGCTCCAGTGCAACTGTACTGCCTGCATTGTCTTATTTATGCCCCTGCTTGGCTTCCACTTTAATTAATTCATTGGTTTGTGCAGCACAAAAATCCTTTTTTTTCAGAATCCTAATGTAGTGACACTCATAAAATAGATCTGTAGTTGCTTCTTCTTCATTCTTACAGAATTCACTTTTGTTATCAATGTCTACACACCTTGATAAGAATGTATTGATGGTAAAGTGATGACGCCGCTCTCGCGCCTTTGGCGTTCCCTTGAATGACACTGGACGCGCACAGGCACGCACGCACACGCGGAGAGAAATATTTCCCCACGTTTTGTATCCGCACATATTTTACTAAAGCCTATGGCGGCCTGCCCTGCCATGTATAGTATATGACAGCAGTCATTCCACTCGCACCGTCATCAGAGTCCCTGCGTGTCCTTTGACCTCTGTCGCTTCTAAAATAGAGGAACGACCTTGTGGAGACTTGAGTCAGAGCTGCAGTTGTTGACTGCGCAGTTTTTGGCTGCCAGAGTCAGAGGGTTTCTCACGATGGGCGTAGGAGGTAAAAAGTAGACACGCACTTACGTTGCCGTGAAGTATTCCGGTTATGCGTATTGGCACTCCTCCAGCTCTGTATCAAACAGCGGACTGAAAGTTTTCATCACTTCATTATCAAAGTTTTGGACTCGACGAGCTGCTCCTGAGGACGAAACTTCCATAGGTAGAAGACTCATCGCTCCAGTTGCTCGTCTTATGGGTAAGCTGTGTAACAAGATGTACCTTAAGACAACTTCATGTTGTTTTCAGCAGGTGTGTGACAGAAAAAGACGCACTGTGATAAATTGGGATGCCAGAATAAGTTGAAACCTTATAAATTCAGAACATCGCGCCGCATTTTTTTTTTATCAGCTTAAATCAGGCGCAGTTCTCAGGTAGACTTCACCTGTGAGCTGCTGATCCCTGCGGAGCTCAGAGACAAAACAATCCAAAACAAATTCGCATCCGTGCATGTTATTGGAGCCAAAAGATAAAATCTGCAATTCTACAATAAGCAATCTGAATAATATTAAAAAGTCAGAAACCTCAAGAAGTTTTGATTTTTATCTCGGCTCATCATTGAAACTGACAGAAACTGTGGAGTACAGAGCTCAAGCAAGAAAGAAAGACAAGAAAGAAAAGCACATAATTATAAAACAAATAAATAATGTTGCATATAGTAGCATATCTTTTATGTATGTATTTATTTATTTCATTTATTTCCAATGATAGAATGTTTCACTCTTAGAAATAAGGGTTCCGAAAAGGTTCTTCCTAAAGGAATGAGGTTCTACCTAGAAACATTTGCGTCTGAAGAACATTTTTTGAAGAAAGGATTTCTCAAGGGGTTTTTGTAAGAATAGGGTTCCATTAAGATTCCTTTTTGGAGTGAAAAGTTCTTCAAGGAGTAGAAATTGTTTGTCAGCGGTTCTTTGTACTGTTTTATACAAGGGCTCTTGGTAGAATCTTCTAGGTACTAGATAAAAGGGTTGTTGGTGGAACCCTCTGGGTGGGTCAAGCATCCATCTCACCCTTGGAATATAAAAAATATTTTGGTAGAATTGCTTTGGTGGGTTCTACGTTACAGAAATGTTCTTGGTTCAACCCCTTGGGTGTTTTCTAGATGAAACCCTTGGAATAATTAAAGGTTCTAAGTAGACCCCTTTGGATAGGTTCTTTCTGACACCCTTAGGAGGGGTAGTGGTTCTGGATAGCACCAGCAGAAAGGGTTCTGGGCGGAACCAGTACACCATAGAAGGGTTCCCTGTCGAACCTTTCACAGGGGTTTCTGGGTGAAACCCTCCACAGATGGTTCTGGGTACATGCCTCAATGTTGGATTCTAGGTAGAACTCTCTGAAAGGCTTCCAAGTCGAACCAAGAAGGGTTCTGCTCTGCGTACAAACTGAAGAACCCTTTATGGTATTAACACCATTATTTCTCAGAGTGTACATTTACTCAGGAACTGTACTTGCGTGCATTTTTCATGTACTTGTACTTTACTTGTTTATTTTGATAATCATTCATTTTTTCACGTAAAACATTTCATAGTTCCAGTTTTTTTTTTTTTAAATTGAAGATTTGCTGTTTTTCATTTGAATTGTTTTATTAAATTTAATGTGTTTTTAACAATGTTGAGATTGACTGTTGGTTCGACAAAACAAACATTGTGAAGGCAGTGCAACAAAATGCACTTTTAGACAAATTAATGTTCTTTTATCCAGGTTTGCGACAGAAAAAGACATCCTGCTTTGTCACAGAGGTATATTGTACTACGTTGGGATGCCAGCATAAAGTCAGAACTTTCAATCAAACCATCAAAGTGTCACGCTGGAATTTTTATCAGCTTAAATCAGGGGCTGTTCTCAGGTAAAGACCATTCCACCTGTGAGCTGTCTGATCCCTGCAGAGCTCAGAGACAAAACAATCAAAAATAAATCTGTACCCATGCGGGTTATTGGAGCCACAGTGTAAAATCCTTCAGTGCATGGTGTCAAAAAGCCTGAACAAGTTTGACTTTTATCCTGGCTAGTCATTGTCTGTGCTGGTGATTCAGTATTTTCACTATGTGTTTCTCCCTCCCCGTGGAGATCAGGCTTTTTTATGTGCTTGTTGTTTTTCGTTTCATTCTGACATTAGCACATTAGTACCTACAGCTATGCAAATCATTTTCCCATGAATATTTAATGTCATATCACAGCTCTGCTTTATAATAATCTGTAATCTCTTTCATGTGTTTTACTTACCTTTCTTCTCTGTAACCTGCATAATGTAGCTCTTCCTGGTGCCAGAGTTTACTTCAAAGTTATCCAAAGTCATTCAAGTGAATTACACAGTCAGTGATTCAAAAGATTATTGGAATTTGTGACACATAGTTTGTAAAGGGGTCTGAAAGTAAGGCATCTCTCAGGAACATTTAAGCTATAACATTTCCACATTAACATTCCTTAAAGCACTAGACATATGTTATATATTTTGCTGAATATAATACTTACATTACCCCAAATGTTTCAAACAATCTTCAAACACAGAGAAGTCCATTATTTATTCAAGGTACCCGTTTGTTTCCTGCTAGCCATTGCGAGCTAGATGAAAACATGGGATATGTCTGATACGTCAGAGGGTGAGGATGGAAGAAGACGAACATGACAAAACAAAAGTTTAATATTACCTTCTCTATGAACATGATTTCTGCCTCATTCATGCCATATAGATTTTCATCAGCTATGGGTTTTTAAAAGTAAAGATAACAACACCCACAATCCCACATTATTTCATTTTGTCATTGTTTAATGTGAGAGAGACCTCTAGCTGCAGAACTTACACATTGTACATTGGGTTTGTGCTGCTTTTCCCGGCAGGCAGGCTGCCAGTGTTGGTTGCAGTCAAGATGTTCTGTTGATGGTCTTATTCCCATTTTTCAGGCTGAGCAACTTTTATCAGTCCATTTCCTACAGCACATTTAGTCAGAGTGTTAATTAGAGTTCATTGACAGTGTTTTAGATTTTCAGATTTACATGGTGAGTCATGTTAAACTTACTCTCTCACTTGCTGTCTACCTCTTTCAGAAGTCAGCGTGCCTTACATGAATACAAATGTTTTATAGTGAGATCACTTCTCTTGGTGTCTGTTCCTCTGTCTGGTCACTCAGAGAGTGAAGAGGAGCATTGGCTACGCTCTGTCCTGTGAAGCCAGCCTATTCAAGCCTCTGCAGCTTTGTCATAGTGAAGTGGGTCGAGTGAGTCTCCCTCTTTGTGTGACCCAACTTGACTGAAATGTGGTAATTGGGGAAACCTGGGATCCTCACTCCCTGTGGTGATGTTTGGGCCAAGCTTTCAATAAATTCATTTACTGTACAACAAGTGGTTACATGAGAAACAGGTCAGCTTTTAATTCAGACTTTGAATCACGTCCAGTTATGTGTTCATTCAGGCATGATGTGACCCTCTCTCAAATTCTTTCTTTGATGAATTATTAATTGTTACAGTTCAACCTTCTCATTTGTGAAGATTTCCTGATTTTCTTTGTTTTACATCATTGTAAACTGAACATCTTCATATTTTAGACTGTTCTTTGGATAAAACAAGTCATCTGAAGACATTCTCTCACATTCTGCTAAACTGTAATGGGCATTTCCCCTTTTTTTCTAGCATTTATTTGAAGGATTAATTGATTAAAGCTGAGGTATACAGTTTATTTTTGGTATCATTTGGCAAAACGTCCATAATAACCTTTCAGCATGTTGTAATTCAAGTGGTCTGAGAGAAAACTAAACCTCTGCACCTCTTCTTGGCTCTTTTTTTCAGGTTTTAGAAAATCTGGTCAGTGACAGGAGACTTTGTCCAGTGACAGGCAGGTAAAAAAAAGATGAATGTTGAGTCCAATTCACAAAATGTCACTATTTGGTGACATGGGAATGAGACTCAATAATCAATTATCTTTTTCCAGAATTGGCACTACACCTTTAGTCAAGAAGAAAATCAGCAGATTAATCAATATTGAAAATTGATCATCAGTTGTGGCCCTCTAAACATTCAGAATTTTTAATTACAGCTAAGTCATCCAGTCATTCCGTCCATTTTTTTCTGGTTATCTGGGGTGGAGTTGTGGTGGCAGCAGGGTACTCCACATGTCCCTCTCCCCAGCAACCCTTTCGAGCTCCTCCTGGGGGATCCCAGGGCATTTCCTTCAGGGAGATCTGGGTCTTCCTTTGGGTCTTCTCTCAGTTATACAGGCTCAGAAAACCCCCAGATGAAGTCACCCAGGAAGTATCTTAATCAGATGCCCAAACCACCTCAGCTGGCTCTTCGACACGAAGCAGCAGCTGCTTTACTCCAAGCTCTCCCTGGATGTCTGAGTTCTGCACCCTATCTCTAAGGTTGAACCCATCCACCCTACGGAGGAATTTTTTTTTGGCGCCTTGTAGGTTTAGTGATAAATTGAACGCTTTGCCCTCTGATTCAGCTCCCTTTTCACCACGATGATCTGGCGCATCATCCACATTACTGCTGGCGCCGCACCAATCTGCCTACCGATCTCATGCTCCATCTTCCCATCACTCATGAAGAAGACTCCAAGAAGCCTAGACTCCTTTGCTTGGGGTAGCAAGTCAATCCCCAGGGAGGGAGCAAAGCACTGTTTTCTGGCAGAGAACCGTGGCCTCAGACATGGAGGTGCTGATGCTCATCCTGGCCTCTTCATAATTGGTTGCCAACCTGACCAGTTTGTGCTGAAGGTCATGGCCTGATGAAGCCAATAGAACTGTGTCATTTGCAAAATCCCTGGCAGCGTCCAGCACCCACCAGAACCATGATTGACTTTGTGCCAGGAATAGGGATAGGGGACGGCATCCTGCAGTGAACTTTTCTAGGAAGGCTGAGCAGTGTGATACCCCTATAATTGAAGGATACCTTGTGGTCCCTCATTTTGAAAATGGGAACTACTACTCTAATCTGTCATTCCACAGGCACTGTTCCCGACTTCCATGTAATGCTGAAGAGACATGTCAGCCAAGACAGCCCAATAGTGTCCAGAACCTTAAACATCTCAGGGTGAATGTCATTCATATCTGTTGCCTTGCCTCTGAGGAGTTTCCTGACTACCTCACAGACCTATGCCAGGCACCCAACTCTCATGCCTGCCCCTACAGGTGGTGGGGCGGTGGCGGGCCCATATAGTCTGGCCGAGCACCGTGGGGCAAGGCCCGGCCACCAGGCCCTTGCTGGCAAGCTTCTCTCTCAGGTCTGGCTCCAGAAGGAGCCTGTCCAGGAGGGGGCCCCAGTCGCCCTTTTCCAGGTGCGGTGTTGTTGTTCTGCTGGCTGATTCATGATTCACTCACTTTGTCTGTCCCCTCTCCCGAGACCAATTTGCCTTGGGAGACCCCACCAGGTGTTAATGTCCCAGACAACACACCTCCCAGGATCACAAAGACACATGAACCCGTCCACCTCATTAAGACAGCAATTCTTTGGTCCTTCTAGTAATTAATTTGCTTGTTATCTTCTTAATTAATTGTTTCGTCTATAAACTGTCCGAAAACTTTGAAAATTTGCCCATCACAGTTTCCTTCTGAACACAAACTGCTGTCTGAGTCAAGAGTCCAAAACACAATAATGTTCAGAGCACTGTCATCTATGACAAAGGAAAGCCATAAATCCTCCTATTTTAGAAGCTGGAACCAGCAAAGTTTTGACATTTTTGCTTAAAAAAGAGAAAAAAAACATGTAAACAACCAAAATAACTGACAGTTTATTTTTTGTCCATCACTGCTGCTCTACTTGGATTCAGTCCACTTAAAACACTCAGACATTTGTGGCTCTGTCTTCTTCGGTGTAAAGATTTAAATCTTTTTTTCTCTCTAAGAAACACTATCTATCAGGTTGTTTAGACTAAAGAGTCCTCCACAAAAATGGATTGAACCTTCCAAATCCATGGCTCACCAGCTTTCTCTGGTTTATTAGAGGCAGAGAAAGGATGATAAATTCTAAATGTCAGATGGTGAGTGGTTTGTCTGAGTGCACTTCTTATGAAGCGAGCTATTGAATGCAAACTGACAGAGGATTCACGCTGGAAATGTCATAATGCTTTGACACCGTGAAATGGAAATCAAAACTTTCCAAGGCAAATAGCTCCCCAGTGGCAGCAATAAGAGAACATAAATGTAAAAGTGTGGTGTGTAGTGTAAATCACTTCTTACTGCTTTTTCAGAGGATGCACACACTGTCACCCTGGGGCAGGTATATCCAGCATGTATTGCCACATGCCAGGCATGTCGTCTCCGCCTATCTAGTCTGGCGTACATTGAAAAAGAAGACATAATAGCCTCTCAACAACCTCTGTAATTGTATAATTGGAACCTGTCAGAGGAGTTTTACTGTATTCACGTAGTGCTGCAGTTAAGGGTGAAACGCTGGCTTTAAAGATATGTTAAACTGACAAAAAAAAACATGTCCAAAACTTTAAGTTAAATATATTATTATTTACTTATTATGAAATACTGTATGTAACATATTTATGCAGTGTTTTATTAGTGTATAATGCATTGAATGGGTTTGAAATGCTTCCGTGACAGAAAAGAGTATGTTTAGCTGCTGTCAGCATCTGAGCAGCTCATTGTTATCCATTAGGGGCAGCTAGTGTGGTGTAAGAGCCTTAACAGGCAGGGGGTGAGTTTCTCAGCCACTTAATCGGTGACGAGCTGGGAAGAGTAAAACTCCATGCAAGTCACTTGTAGTCAACAACATCATGCTATCAGCATGCAGTCACTGCATGAAAGATGATAACATAACCTAATAATCTAATTTAGTGCCAGAATAAGCGGCCTAGATAGCAACTAACTTCGCTCTTCTGTCAATTTTAGGGGAATTTCAGGTGTTTAAAAGTGTTCATTTGATGCTATCAAATTCAAGAGCCACTAGGAATCGATCTCTGTGTTGGAACTTTATTGATGAGACAGACTTGGTTGCAGATTCCCTTTACTAGAAAGAACAAGAATAGAGGCAAAGACACTTACTGAATTACAAGATTTTGTGCCATAAAGACTAACATCAACTCATAAGATAGACTGACAGTAAGCTGCTTAGTATAAAGCAATTAAAGGTTCCCTCCCTGCAAAATATAAAAGTTGTTTAACAGGCACAAGATGCTAATTTCATGTGTGAAGCTCTCTAATTGCCGTAGGAACAGTATAAATTAACATATTCTGAATGAGACACTACAATTCCACTGTTCAATCATTCAAATATTACTACAGTCAATTCAAGAAAACATCTGTAGGAAACAAGATGCAAAGAGTGCTTTAAAGTAGATGGCAAAAACTGCAAAATGTCTCTTATTCCTGAAGCAAAAAATGTGATTGTGTTTGCTCTTCTAGAGAAGCACAATAATCACATACTTTACATATCAATAGACTCGGAGAAAGCATTCATGTGGATTAACTGTTTAAGTACTGTTTAAGAAGATAATCTGAGAATTCTGCATACATGAATAAATTTAGCAGTCTGTGTACTTGAGAAGATAACAGCTGTCAGAAATAAAATGCCTTTATTCTACATGGCACTATGTATGTCTTTGAAAGAGACTTGTATTTTGGATTTTTTTTAAAGGAGAATTGTATTTTACCCATGCAGTGAAATCTTCACATGATGGAATAATGCATTAGAAAGAATCTGAAGGCGAATTTCTATGTTTGATAAAGAATGGCAGGTGGTTCTTCGAAGTCGTTCCCATGCTCCTTCCTGCTGTGAGTATTGGTGTATGCAGTAACTCCCGGCTTCTGTGCCATAAAAGGACATGCAGAAATCCCTTCCCTACTTCTCGCTCAATAATTTAATGATGCTTGGTTGGCTTTGATCAGAAGATGACCATGAAAGAAAAACTAAACGAGTTGAGCAATGATGTGTGTATCTGGTGAGAGAAATTTATTGCTGTCCTCCGAGGACAGCCAGTCCACATTTGGAATGCTTGTGAAATATTTACAAGAGTCACTGACACAGGAACTCACCACTGTCAACACTGTGGTCTAAAATAGAGGGATCACTGTCAGAAACTGATTGTGTCTTCAGCCTGTCTATCTTGACTTTTTACATTTGTTGACAGATTTGTTAGAATCAAACTTTGGCCCGTCAACGGATTAAGCTTGCATCCTGCGGAACTTTCTTTAAAATCCCAGTAAAACTTTCCAGCACAGATACCACCAGTCTTGTTTCCATGGTGTCTGGCTTTCTGCCTCTCGGTTCTGGCAGTTCCTAACAACCAGGAGCAAAGGTCATGACCGCTCCAGCTGACAACTGTTGGGCGAAATCAACGCCTCACACAGGGGGCACAAATAACTTTGGACCCCTGTCTTGAATTGGAGAAACTGAAGAGTCTCCAGTGAGCTCAGGAGGAGCGCAATGATCTGGCTTCGAGGGCGGTCACGTATGTTGTCCTCAGCCTCCTACCTCCCCCCATGTTGCACATTCGGGGGCTTTACACAAGTTCTACTGACAATAGGCTACATTCCTCCTAGCAAGTGAGGAACATGGTTTGCTGGCACTTGAAATGCTCTTCACAGCATTCAACTGGTCTCTTGCTTTTGAACAGTGCCATCACTGTTAAGACCCCTCTTCTGGGGACAAATGCTCACTTTGAGACTGAAATACCGAAATAAGTCATGACATATACTGTGCATTGCCTTGTTGACAGTGACAGCATGTTCCAGTTGCCAGACTTTGAAGTAAACATCCTCACTGCGTGTGGTCACCTCCTGCAGATTTCTATGTGGATAACTGCAAACTCTGTTTTGTTTTGGTCTTGGAACCTGAAGAGAGGAGCAAACTTTAGATGTGCTTGTTCAAAATCAGGGCATGTCACACAATCAAAACTGAATCTGACTGTACAGCAGACACAAGTGTGTAGAAACATAATGATGGTAGGTCCTTTGCATTTGACAGGAGGAAAGAATGTGACTGTGACGCATGGTCTCCATGTTCATACATGTTTTCCTGCTTTAAGGCAGGGATGAGCTACATGAACCACAACAGCTCCCCACCACTAATAGGCTCAAAACATCTCTGCCATGTAGCATTTCCAGTGTACTTCTTGATTTTCAGCAATGTATAAAGTAGACAGTTGTGGAGGAAGTATTAGATTCTTTACTTTAGCAAAAGTATCAATACCACAAACACTGAACTATAAGTAAATCTCCTGCATGCACAATTTTATTTCAGTGAAATTGCAAAGTGTCATCAGCAAAATGTACGTAAAGGATTAAAAGTACCGATGTGTGTTGGTGGTGTGTGACATCTGGGAAACATTGACCATCAACTTTGACTGTGTTTCTGCACAAAGCATCATTCATGTAAACACAGAGTCTTCCTCCCCTCATCCTGCAGAGTTTTGTGTGTTGCATCCTGTCCAGCTTGTAACATAGTCTACCTGTCAAATGCAATAGCTTGGTCTGGGATGTTGCGGTGGAGCAGGACTCTGTAAAATGTAGGTACAGTGGTCTCTGATTTTGTTCAGATTGTGTCCCATTTTGTCAGTTTTATTTTCCTGACTGGACATTAATCAAGAGCAGCTTTAAGGACAAGCCGGAGCATGTGTCATATTCCTTCTCTCCTCCTCTCCATCTGGGTTGGTCACACAACGTGTCAATGTCCATGTGGCTGATGTGGCCAATTCTGATTCTAATGAATATGAGTGTATTTCTGTCATAGGTGATACCTGTTTCTGCAATAAAAGTGAAAAATAATATCAGATAAAAACAAAAATGTTGAAAAACAATTACTTTCTTTATCGATTTTGTCTCAATTAATTATTTTGTCTGCAAAGTGGAAAAAAATTGTGAAAAATTCCCATTATAAGTGTGACATCTTGGTTGCTTTGTCCAATCCAAAGTCAAAAAACCCACAAGATATTCAGTTTACTGTCATGTATGACAAAGGAAAGTCCAAAATGCTCTCATTTTAGAGACACTCATTTCATTATCGAAAACATTTGTCAATTAATTTTGTCTGTTCAGTCAACGAATACATTAAGCTTTGCAGCTAGACTTGAATCATCAAACACACTGTGAGAACACATGTTGAAAATATTATCTGAGGCTAGTTTTATAATCATTAGAAGCAGCTGCCTTTTTAATGCTCAGACTTTCACCCCTGTGGTGGGCACATTGCACAAGTGTTATACAAGCTTGTTTGAATTCCTACAGAGCGTTGTGGTAATATATGTTGATTTATCTTTATCATATTTCACCCATGCCTCTGATATCCTGAGCTCTAATTTTGTAACACACCATAGGAGGATTAACTATGACCCTTGGACTCCCAGCTCAATGATTTTGCTCATCTGCTGCTGGTATTCCTAACAACGGGCTCCAAACTGAATGTCTGTCTTTTCCTGCTGCTGGAATTTGATTCATATGGTAATGAGCTGAATTCCCATGGATTTTTCTCCCCTGTGCCGTAGATATCATCCCCAAAACTCTCCTCCCCCATCTCACTTTCTGTCTGCTTTTGTCTCTACCGTGCTCCCTAACTTTCATGCTTTCTCTGGGTCACAGCCTTGCTCGCAGTAATCCTACACATGATTCTTTATGAGCTCGTATGCAGTTCTACCTTTGTTGATATGCATCTTTATTGCCATCAGGCCATGGAGAAGTTCAGGCAAATCAGCATGCATTGCATTCTTGTCTGAAATGCTCCTTTCCAATGAAAAGATGAAATGTAGTAACTTAGAAATACCCTCAGATAAATATCTTTTTTGCTGACTTTATTTTGTAGAGATTCTTTCCGTCAAAGAGCAAAATAATTCATTTTTGTTAAAGAACATATAACTATAATTATAGCTGGCCCCAACCCCAGAACCCCTGGGGAACTCCTGTTCCTGATTGGCTAGTAGGGGTCTGTTTACATTATATATAAAGACATATCGAACATAATTCTGGTAGAACAGTTAAACCACAGTCAATCTGTGTTTAAGGAATGTTAAATTGTTGGCAAATGACACTGACATTCTGAGGCAATGCCATCATCTTTGGAGGATAGTCTGCATAGTTGTCATCAGATGTCATTGTCACCAGGTGATCTGTCATTTGCCATCTGCCAATCATTCATCATCAGGAATGCATACAGTATGTGTGAAAGACAGGTGCCTATTAAGAGAAGCTCTCAACAGAGGCAAAAAGGTGATATATTACAAAATTGAAATAAGTTAATGATGGTGATCTTTACTAATTATTACTTAACTAATCCCTATATATCATTGTGTTCTTCTCCTTCACTGTCCTCCAATGTTTTTATTTACACCTCATCTTGCATTGTTGCCTACATACAGTAAAATCACTGCATCCATAACATTGACTCAGGTCTTAAGTCTTACAAGTTCAAACAGATGTTCATAACACCTGTAATTATAAGTGAAACTCATACTTAATGGTTATTACACATAATGTACCACCACGGTAACAGACCTTTTGTGTTACTTTAAAGTTTCCTTTTTCATTTTTAAAGTTTACTGCAGTGTTAATAATTGACTATCATCTGTGCTCCTCCTGGCAGTGGCTTTGTGTGAGAAAAAAAAAAAAAGATATTCCATAATTGTTAGTCAGCAGAGTTGCCAGAGGGGATGTTGCAATCTCTGACTTATAGTAAACAGGCTTCAGTTGATACTTGGCTCTGAATGTGAGACCAGCCAGTGATTTTAATCACAACCTGCCAACATGTTCCGAGTCTGCGTTGAAACATTTATTAACCTGACTACTGCTGTCACTTGTTTTATGGTCCACCTGTTCACATGCTAAAAGATGTCAAACGGTGTGTCATCTGCATACAGATTGATCCGGGCCACCATGTCCCCAGCATTTTTTTCTTTGCTCTGGCACTTTGCTCCGTACACCAGCTCCCAAACTTCCGACCCAACACAGTGGAACCCCTAAAACACTCTTTAATGGACCCTTTCAATAGGGCGCATAGACCAGAACAAACACTTTCATTCATGGTGTTCCAAAAATGCAAATGAAGCAAGGTCCTGACACTTTCACAGGGGTACTCCTGTCATGGGCCTGTGTTAGACAGCAGTGAGGCTATCACTCACACAGGGTGATGCAAGGTACAACTCCTATGTTTTCTGTCCAGTAATTTAAAAGCTATCGAGTCTCCTCAAGCTCTGTTGGCTCTGAACCACGGCATTGATGTAACAGATTAAAGGCGAACCGGGTTAAAACAAGCTCAAATAGGAAATTAGAGTAGGTATCCAGAAACAGCTTTTGAAATGCCTCAGCTGCCTTTAGTGCTGGAATAGCGGCACATTTTTCCCCACCATTAGTCATTCTGATATTCGAATCACCTGATTGTGTTTTTAGCAAGTTTGGACCCATCATGAGGTCACTCATTGCTTTGTTGTCTACTATTCTGTAGCCATGAAGTTGGCATTATGGACATTACCATCTTGTTTTTTTGCAACCACAGCATGTGCAGTATGGACAAGAGCCTGGGGCTGGTGGGTGATGTACTGCGACTTGGTTCTCGTCCATTTGGCGTGAAAAAAAAATGGTGGGCCACAAATGGTTCTGTGATGAGAAACAGGCAATGTAGTAACAGAATTCTGATCCATATCCGATCAACACTGTTCAGTCTGACAGTTCGTTCTGAGTTTTGAGTGGCTTCGGTAGGAACAAAAATGGCGGCCGCCCGGTCACTACCTTTTTCATATATGACAGGTAAACAGTACACTAAAATATGTTCCTGGAAACATTTGAGGTGAGAAATAAGCAATAAGAACATAATCTTTATCTGTGTTTGATCAACGCTTTCAAGATTGACAGTTTAATCTGATTTTTGTGAGCCCTGTGTGTTGCCCTAGACAAAATAACTAAGACAAACTTGTCAGTCACACGACAACACCGCCCTGTGGCTTTTAGTCGACTTTTCTCATTAGTTGAGGTAATATAACTCTCAAATTAAGAATCAGCTGTCATGTTTTCATTACACATTGCAGCTTTAAAGGTCTCGGCTTTATTAAATTCAACTTTCAAAAAATGTTTGTACTCCTCTTATTGATTTAGTGTTGTGAGACCTTGTGAGAGCTCGTTTCACATGTAATGGTGTTTGATGAATAGCTTTGAGGGTGCACTCTGAGGTGACTCATCAGCCTTAGTTTCTTGACATGTTGCAGCAGATGCTTCAAAACCCCTTGACTGCCAGCTCATCATTGAGTAGGCAGAAAAGTAACTTATTTCTGATGAGTTTCTTACAAGTGTGATGATTTTTGAATGCAGTAGATGCCAGATAAATTTCCACTTCCAGTTTTTTTTCTCTCCCAAAGGCGTGTGGTTAATGTAGAGAATTCCAGCAATTAACTGTCAGCACTTGTTCAGTGTAATTACTCTTCATTCCATCTAGAATGGTTCAGAAATATTTAGTTTTTATTAATATTTTGTTGGATGCTGCTATGCATTTGAATGTGTATTATTACTGCCCCATATGCCAGTGATTAAAAGGTATTATATTTTTGAATCTGCACAGATTATGCATGATGCCTCTTAATGTCACAGACACTTGTGGGATTGGAGTCCAGGCTCAGACTTTCTTCATCGAGACAAACAGATGTTGAGGTTGAAATATTACTCCTCATGGCTTTGTGTCTTGTTTGAGAAGAGACTAGACTGCAGGTGCAAGCCGTTTAAAGAAAGACCCAAAGTGACAAGAAAATGTCTCTTTTCTTTTGGTCTACCTAAAGCCTTGAGTAATGACATCCACAAACTGTGTTTTTGGTGTTTACAAGGAATGATGGGAGAGGACACGTAGGAGGGTGAGAGTGTGTGTACTTGCTGCAAGACCAGACAGGTCTCGCCTTGAGGTGAGCCTACATAGGTTTCTGTGTTGGAGCCCTTTTGAGATGAATGTTAATCCCCAGGATTGCTCTGTTATTTCTAAACATCATAAAGTGGCATTGATCACAACTTGTCAGGTACATGAAAGTCTCTGTAGCTTCATGTGTGGCTGTTATTGTTTTCTATGAGAGGTGAGAAATGAGAGGATTTAAGTGTATCATCAGGTGTATTTGTCTGAATTGGAAACAGAAAATTACTGCCATCACAACACTCTTGATCTGTTAAAAAAAAAGTTTATCTAAATGAAAGAATGAAGAATGAAAAAACATGTACATTGCATGTACACATGTTCCCGAGTGACTTCTCTACGAGGAAAGCCATTGAAACTGAACATCTAGTCTCGTGACTTTAGAGCTAATCATGCACATAAATAGACACACGCACACTCACACACAATGCCAGCACTGTATTTATAGGTCCACTGCCCTGTACAACTAAGCATGCAGAAATAGTTGTTGTAATAAATTAAAGACATGATGCAAATGAGAACAAAATGGTCTCCCCACCATCAAAAGTCAAGTCGAACCCACTATGACACCCAAAACTGATCTTTAATGTATGGACTGGCACTAAAAAGGAAAATATTATGGTAACTACAAAATTTTTATTTCTCATATATACTGTATTTTTCGGACTATAAGTCGCTCCGGAGTATAAGTCGCACCAGTCAAAAAATGCATCATGACGAAGAAAAAAACATATATAAGTCACACTAGACTATAAGTCGCATTTTTTGGGGAAATTTATTTTAACCGTTGTCCGTGCTCTGATAGAGAAGCGGTTGCGTTGCATGAAGCGGTAACACCAAGAAGGTCCTCCCGCAAAGTCATTCATATTCGCTGCCTTGGCAACTACCAGGGTGTGGAGACGTACCTGCACCGTTTACAAGCCTCTCCCGGCAGCACGTTGTTCAAGCACCCATCTGTGAACTCGTTCCTCCAGCTGTGGCCATCTTGCTTTTAGCCCGCGATTAGCTTTCTTTGTTTTCTTCATTGCAGTAAGAGTAACCTCCGCTTTTCGCCAGTCCCTCACAAGTTTCTCGCTCAGTCCAAACTTTCTTTCTGCTACTCGATTACCGTTTTCGGCTGCATATTTCACTACTTGCAGCTTGTAATCTGCAGAATATGATTTTCTTTTGGGAGGCTTTTGTGTTAAGTCTTTCTCAGTTGTCTTTAAGTTAATGTTTAAATTAATTTTCAGTGTTACAGGAGTAGCAGATTCCGGTAGTTGTCACAAGCCTAGAGTGCCCTCTCGCTGCTGTAGGTAATGTTTACTCCTTGGTCATGTCGGTCAGTGTGAAATAACATTTAAGAACATGTGAAATTATAGATTTTAATTTATACAAGTCGCACCTGAGTATAAGTCGCAGGACCAGCCAAACTATGAAAAAAAGTGCGACTTATAGTCCGGAAAATACGGTATGTAATTATTTCAGAATAACTTTAATTAATAAGGTAATATTTATAAACATGGCACTAGTATAAGCATCCAAATGTTTAGCTCTTAAATCAAACTTTGTTGGACTTGGAGAAACTGTGATTTTGAAGCAAGATTTCTTCCATTTGTTGGACTTAAAAAAGACTTTAGCAACCCAACTAAATACCACTTTAGGCCTTCAAGATTATCCCATAAACTAATTACCAGCTTAGTTCAGACCATAGAGCACAGCACTGCTCCCTTATCTGCCTCGCTGCAATAGCGGTGAACAATGTGTTAGGGTGAAGGAAGGTGTGAAGAGGTCTTCTCATGGCCTCAGTGTGTTTGAAGGGAGGAAGCTGAGTGTGACTGCTTGTCTCCACACTGCCTCTCCTTGTGCTGCTAGCTGTAGCAAACTGATTAAGTTCCTGAATGCCACTCTTTGTCACTCTTCACTTCTGCCAGGCACATGTTTCAATAGTGATTCATGTTGTTTTGTAGCCTGTGTCACTCAACAAACTTACAGATTCTTTAATAGAAATTCTGCTTTATTGTCATGTCCCCATGTTGTACTGTGAGGAGGGGAGGTGGGTGGATCGGGGGGGGTATCTCCAAATAATCTAAAGCTGCAGAGGAGGAGATAATCCTGTGTTTTGGTATCTGGAATTTAAGGTGGTAAATGCGTGCCAACTGTTTGCGTGCCAGGCCTCCATCTGTTTATAGCACCAACTCTTCACATAACATTCCAGAAAGCACTGTGTGCCAGCGCAGGAATCACTTAAAGCTTGATGACACTTAATTGAGCGACACAACTCGTCGCACGTCCACACAGCAGATGTACTCTGTAAAATATTCGCATTAAAGGATGAAGGAATGAAACCACTTTTCTGGTGTTAGTGATGTTTTAATGACCTTTAAACTTATCCTAATTTTCATCTGCGGTTCGGATGCAAAGAGAATAAAACTGTGTCTGTGGGTCAAATAAAGCACATGCTTGTGAAATATTAAATAAAAAGTTAGAGCAGGATAAGTATTCAGCCACGAATGTTGTTTAACCTCCAACTTTCCACGTGCATACACTTTGCAATGTTTTGGATGGAATAGGTTCAAAGCCGCTACACACTTTTGCTTTAAACCTGTTGTGCTTGTATACAGTGTAAAAGGGTAGAGCTTTTCCTGCCTCTTTACATAATACTGGAAGCGCAGGTTTGATGTGGATGTGTTTGATGTGTGTCACAGAGCTGTTTGTGTGAATTCCTGACTTGCATGATTACCAGCTTGTTGAAGTGCTCGGAGGACTGAAACACAGAGAAGGCGCACGTTACTGCACCGGCAGGTAATTGACCTTAGAGGTAAGGGGAGTTGTTTTTTTTTTTTTTTTTTACTTAACTAGCTTAAAATCTTGATGTGTTCAGCGGAAAACATAGCTATAGGCTGGTAATCCTTGTTTCACAAGGAAACAGCATTTTCTCTCCTCATTTAGTTAATGCGTTTTACCCAACAGTGTTGGTCAACCTCAGACAAACAAACTCAGTGGATTTTGTGTCCTCATTATGTTTGGGTGACAGAAAAAAGAGTCTTAAGGAATTGTATGAAGAAAAAATTTGATCCCACTAACTGCTGTTTATAGTACAGGCATTGTATGAGAAAAAAGGGGTGAACATCACACAAATTACAACAGAAAATTGGACACATATTTTATTTGCTCACAAAAGTCTCCAAGTGACTTTTCAAAGACGTTTCTTATCCATACCCTGGTACCACTTTTTTGCTTCCTAAAATCACAACTGTGTAATTTAAATTGACATCACTGTAATACTTTTATACAAGGCAACATTAACGCTGATCCATATAAATGTTGGCATTGATTAACAAATTTAAAACACAATTAGTGAAATATCACTTAAAATTAGGGCAGGGTACCACATATCAGTATTTTTTTTCCACTGACCACATTGGTTCAGTGCTGAGTAAAAAACTTTGCCATTCAATACCAAATACGTAAATTGGTATTGTAGTAAATCTCCAAGTTACGTTTTTTGATGTTATAAACTGCTTTGAGTGGAAAAATGCCAGGGTGCTGAAAACATAACACGAAGGAGTTGAAACAGACAACTGATTAATCACATTAATGTTCATATTTTTATGTAACAAAATTGCTTTGAGTATGTAAAAAGAAGATGAAAAATAAGACTAAAGATTAGTACCATGCTGTGTAAAAAAGATAATTTTGATAAAATGGATTTTTATAAAATTAGGATTGAAAAAGGTATCATTCAAGAACCAATATCAAAATAAACATATCACTTTACCATAATCAATAACAATTGATTACTGTCCTGAATGTGTAGGCTACTGTACCTGACACTTAACAATATATTTGATAGATTCATCGAGAGCACGACAAGACTTTGCCTGATATTGGCATCGGTCAGTGAGTTGGTTGTATTAATCTGTGTATGCAAACAAATTTAACTGAGGAGCATCTCCTGATAAACAGGGCCATCAAAAAGTATTGTATAAAAGCCCGTATAATAAAGTGCAGCTCAAGAGATAGTATTTGCTACACAAACACTTATCAGATAACATCTTCAGATGTCACTCGCAGGTGTGACTCATACTCAACATTCAGCAAAAACTGGATTGTAACTGTATCGGGAAGCTATCAGAATCAGTAGTGCAAAAACAAATTATTCACAAGGCGACACATTCCTCAAAGCCACTATTGTTTTGAATGCGGTTTTTAGGTTTTGTTCTGTTGTTGCTGAGTCCAGTAGGGCTGGGTAATATGTCTTGAATTTATGTTGAGTTTAACGGCTTTATTTATTTGGGCACAAAGGTAGAAATCATGTACTTTCATTTTTCCAAATGTTTCCAACAATGTTTAAATGGAGATAAATCCATAATTTATTCAATATACAGTGCATGTGCTACAAACTGCATCTACCTACTTGCTAGTTGCTTATGTAAAATACCGAGTATGTCTGATAGATCAGAGACTGAAGAAGGAAGTCAGCGCACATGACTAAACATATGATCAAATATGATCAGGCAACCTGAAAAGAATATACCAAAAATAATATATATATATATATATATGTATATATATATATACATATATATATAAAATCTATAAAAATTTAGGCCGCTTTGCGGACAAGCTCCAGCCCTGTTGGTCACTCACATACAAATACACACATAGGACAGATTGCCAGTGGAGGACAGTAACAAAGTACATTTACTTGAGTACTGTACTTGAGTACATTTTTTTGAGTATCTGTACTTTACTTGAGTATTAATTTTTTTGGAAACTTCTGGCTTTCACTCCACTACATTTCAAAGACAAATATTGTACTTTTGACTCCACTACATTTCTAGGAAGGTTGTTGTTACTTTTCGGCTAAGAAAGCTTTGAAGTCAGCTGTTGCTCTTTTTTCTTTTCTAAAATGCCACTGGCCACACGCTGTGTTCCTCACAGAAGGAAACCAATCACAGTACCCGTTCTCAACTGGGAGTGATGTAAAAGCAGAAATATGTCATCCAGGTGCTCTCTAATACGCACAAGCAAGCTCTCCCTGTTTCATTCAAATAAAACTTGGTAATGGCGAGGAAGGAGAAAGACAGTGGTGTTTCTATAGGCTTTGTGTAGCAGAGTGGTTCTACAAGCAGGTCAGTGCATCATTAGGTGGTTTCGGAGAGTTCTGTAAATGCATCATGAAAACAATACAGCATGTATTGACATTAGAAAATGCAGTTTGTAACCTGTACTTTTGAATACTTAAGTATTTGTAAAAGCATGCACTCTAGTACTTTAACTCAAGTGGAATTTTGACTGAGCAACTTTCACTTGTAGTTGAGTAATATTTGACCAGGAGTATCTATACTTTGACACAAGTACTGCGGTTGAGTACTTTGTCCACCACTGCCGATTGCATGTTCTCGTCCAGGTCATGATTTCTGCCTGAGTTATGTCAGATAGATATTCATCAGCTATGAAGACAACGACTTCCAATATCCCACGCCACTTCTTGTCGTCATCAAACTGCGCCTTTTCTTGTTGCTTTAATGTGAGAGTGACTCCTCGCAGCGTAATTTACATATGTTGCTTTCAAATTAAACTACTGAACATGTTATTGACCAGTTTGCTTATTGCTAATGATGAAGTGTCTACTACTGGTGCACATTGCTTTTGTTTTATCGCCGAAGGCCTTCTCTGCAGAAACCAACAAACTATGTGAAACAAATAACACCCGGGAACCAGTAGTAATAGTTTTCACCGCATGACTCATGAACGCATGCTTTCTGGAACAGTCAGAAAATTTGCTTAATTACACATTCTTTACTATTGTCCGTGTGTTTAACATCCTGAATTTTAAGAATGACACGTTAAGAAGCCCAACCCACTGAGTTTAAATTGGCTTGTGTGCATGTGTACTTTGCTAAAACAAAAGCAGACAGGGGAAAGCTTTTGTTTGCAAAACCGCTCTAGTATTTGTTTTTGAACAGAGTTTGTCTGGAGGCTGCCTTCCTCGCTGTCAGTCTCAGCAGATGTTTGTGGACGCCTGAAAGCTCCTCCATCATTGCTGTCATTGTGTGTTGACAGCAAAGCTTGTCATGATGCGTTTTCTTTTGTGTGTGCGTATGTATCTACACGTAAGGTTTTACACTCACTGGAATCTTTTTTTTTTTGTCATCAAACAATGCCTGAGAATGTACAAGGATCACAACCATAGCAGCTGTTGTAAAAGGTTACAGTACATGCTTAGGTGTGTCCTGGTGGCCTTCCGTTCTTTCTTTGATTATACTTATTACACACACTCACATGTATTTTTACAGATATTTTAACCCGGTCATCTCATGTTGAAGTATGCGGAGCTTTTTGTAGGTTTGTTTGAAAGGTATTTTGTAATTACTGTGTATTTGTGAGCTTTGCCTTCAGACTGGAGCAAAAGACGTGTAATTATCAGAAAGCACCAGAGGCAAGGACTGTTGGGGAGGAAATGCATCATGACAAAGGCACGGGACAGGGCCACCTTTTCAGTTGCAGCCACCACAGGGAATTAAGATGGAGATGTAATTCACAAATGATGTTGCCTCTTGTTTGTTTGTGCATACTCTGTTTATGTCATTGTGTGACTGTCATCAGTCAGCTGTGACTCATAATTAGACTGATGATACTTTGAATCTTGAAATAATTTTATATCTATATTTTAACACATGGTTTTATCACCACAGTGTAATAGCAAATATTTGGTCCTGTCCAATGTAGTGTTAATATGTAAGTAAGAAGTAAGTTAGTTAAACAGTTAGGAGGTAGTCTGCTCCTGTTCATATAGTGTAATGTATGTGTGTATAAGAGTTGTTTGTAATATTCGCAATATCCAAAATTCTGCACAAATGTTAGTTGACTTGACAGACATAGAGAAAGATGAAATTGCCATAATTTATCTGATATGTCTGATAGGGCAGGTCAGAAATATACTGGCCTTCAAATTAACTATTTTCATTATCAATTAATCTGGATATTATTTTCTCAATTAATTAATTAGTTGTCCATAAAGAAAATAGCAAAAGTTTCTCAGTCAAAGGTGACTTTGTTCTTTGTTTGACCAACAGTCCAAACCTCAAAATATTCAAATGATATGTTACAGACAAAAGCAGAAATTCCTCAAACTGGAGAAGCTGGAACCAGCAAATGTTTGCAATTTTTGCTTGGAAAAACCAAGTTGGTGTTGTCAAAATAGTTGTGGATTAATTTTCTGTCAATCGACTAATGAGTGAACCATGAAATATATAAATATATATATATATATATATACTAGGAAAGATTTTGTATTACTTAAGCATAATTTCCTTTGGCACTAGCTTTGCACATCCCAGTTTCTCACAACATACAGCCAGGTGACTTTGTGTATATATTTACTTAGACCACAGAGTGAATGTTTGTCCATGCTAAGCTATTGTCGTTTCATTTTCATTTATCTTGTGTGCACATGATCCCATGTCTACACGGGCTTTGAGGGAACATGCAAGTCCAGACTTTGCCTTTAAGGTTTGTTTCCCTGTGTTTAAAGAAGCCAAGCTCTCTTAAACAAGGAAAAGGCCCATTTGAGGTGATGACAGTTGTCTTAAATGGACTGCGTAATTATGTCCAGTGACAGAGAGGTTGAACTGCAGGCAAATCTGAATCAGTCTCTTGTTTAAAAGTAAAAAAGTAGGACAGAATAAAAAAGTGTAGCTTCCAAATTAATGCAAATAAATGAACACAAAAGGAAGATAGAAGTTTGGAAGACACTTTCTTTATTAGGCAGAGTAAATGCAGGTAACATCCCCTGAGAACAGCTCACTAGAGCTTTTTTTAACACACAAGTCTGCCATTCTTCACTTTAGAATAGTTCATCTCAGGGTAAGATTAGCAGGGAGCACTGCCTAGTTTCAGGCTTTAATATACTGAGGCTGTGAATGTCAACTCTTTTTCCTGCTGGTGAACCGACCCAGCAGAGCAGTGTGAGTGCTACTTACGCAATTGGTGTGGTCATTATGTCTCCATTAGGGTTAGGAAATTGTGTTGTAGATACAATCTGCATCTGGGAACAAAGAGGAAAACACTTTTAAGCTGCTCAGAACAGTATGTGTTATGCTACCTGTACTGCAAATCTCTGCTTTTACTCTCTGGAATATAAATGGAGCCTACTGAGAGAATTGCAGATAGATAACATCGGAGACCTCTGCATAAAAAGAGTTTTTCAAGTTTCCTGAATAGATTCAGGAGAAATACAGATTTGACAGAATAATATCATCTCCAGATAAGAATCGATGCTTGCATGATAAAAACCTTTAAAAGAAAGAAAACAGAAACGAAAAGCCAAATCTTGTTGCTAAAGATCCCTGTGGCCTGCCATCAACAACATCATGTTCTATTTCAGGCATGTTCCCCCATGCCTTCATCTATCAATACCCTGGAGCTCTGTGTGCAAATGAAAGTCCACAAAAGCTCTGGTCCTCTGAGAGGAGATGACTCCCTTCTCTTTTCAATGGAGCTAAGACACATTGCATTAAAATCATTGAGGACAAGCCGGGTGTAAATGGGCGTGCATAGTTTGTGGAAGGCAGGATGGAGGGATCCTGGAAAAAGTGGAGAAGGAGAGGGGGAGAGTGAGAGAAAGAGATGCCTGTACTTCCTCTCCGCCCATTCTTAAATGCTTACTGAGTAGCCCCGCAGTGCACGCTTTGTCCCACTCATTGTCACAGGCTTAGAGAGCCTCTTTGCCAAGTGAGAGGCTTTGGCGACATATGTCACTTCAGTGAGTCTCCTGTCGCTCCTTTAGCCGCTTGAGTGGAGGGGTGGGCAGGGAGGCGTGTCTGCGCACCAGCAGGAGAGGAGCAACGTGAGGAGGAGGACGAAGGACATGTCAGAGATGTTGGTTTAGAGAGAGTTGTTGGAATGATCCCTTGATGGTCCTGTCCCGTACTGTTTTTTTTTTTTTTTTTATGGACTTGTAGTGCAACTGTTTTGGGCCTCTGCTAGAGGTGGACTTAAGATGTGGAGTGACTCAGAAACAAGTGAGTATTCTTCATGAAAAGTCCCTTGGAAATGGCTCCTTTCTTTGCTTACTTTATATGTACTCTGCAGTTTTTACTTGGCAACTCACTGTTACAAACGCTGTATTGTGATATTGTCTTACATGCAAAGATTCGGGGCAGTGACACAACACATCTTGTGTTGTGTTTAAACCCCTAACCACTTGATAGCAGTGTTATTATCCATCTTCACTGTTCTGATTGCACAGAAAACTTTTTCTGACTCAGATTTAACATATATCATGGTGTGTTCTTTATATGAGGCTTTTCCTAAAATTTGATTTTAAAAAAAGCAGTACCTCACCTTACTTACAGTAACACAATAAATCACAACATGTTGAATTGTAACTCCTGTATAGTCATACATATCGTATTGCAAAATTTTTGCCAATATACAGCCCTAGTCTGTGGGGGTGCTGGTTTGTCTGAGGAATATTGTACTAAATTTGAGTTTAAAGAAAGGGAGGGGGTCATTGCGTACAGTGTGTGTCATTGTTTTGCAAATCACATGTACTGTTTGTCTCAAGTCTTTGCACTCAAGTCCCAAGTTAAGACAAGCAAGTTCAAAGTCCTAAACAAGTCCATGAGTATTAGCATGCTAACAATATTAATATTAGCCTTTTTTTTTACTGTTCTTTGTGGAACATCACATGTTGAATGAAAATGGAAGTTGTTGCATCTCTGTCTGTAATTTTGCACATTTTGAATACTGCAATTAAATATCTGTTGACCTTATAGTTTTTGTACAATGAAAACAGGGAGTGCTGCATAGGGTCAAAAAGTATTGTTGGTGATATTAAAATGAAAAAAGATATCACCTTGCTTACAGTATTGCAATATATTGACTTGGAACCTCTGTATGATGATGTGTATAGTATCACCAAATTCTTGTCAACACAGTCCCAGTCTGCAGGGGTGCTCGTCTGTCCGAGGGACACTGTACTACGTTTGAGTTTAAAGAAAGGGGGAGGGGGTCATCAGTGTGTGTTGGCAGGGATTAGTCATGTAGTAGTCACACTCTTCATGCCCCGGCCAACTATTGGTTTAGGAAACACAATCCCTGCGGATTTGTGGCTATGATCTGCCATGTGTTCAGGTAATAGATCCTTTACTACCAAAACATATGCTTTGTTATCTGTTTACATAGGAACTCCACCCCATTTTACGCTCCAAGGATTTTGCCTTTTAAACTGACTGTCAGCTTTGTGTGAGTTGTTATTAAAGGTTTGCAGATCTCCATGTATAATAAAGCTTAGTAATTTGCTCAGGATAGAGGTTCCCCCTTGGGTGTGCACCAGGCAGTGGATTTGCTGCACATGAATGAAAGTTGCCTGTTTGGTTGTTTCCAGGATCAACACAAATCTGGATAAAAGGTCCCACCATGTCACTGGTAGACTCTGGGCCTCCCACTCTGTTGGGCTGATGTGGTTTTCTGTCTGTGATTTAAATCACAACACTGTCACTAAAGTATTTACTCATGCCCGTAAAATAGTACTCTTGGTGGTCTCTAATGCAAAACCGTGCGTGCAGACGTGCACATGTGAGTGTGTGTATGTGAAATACAGTATACAATGGCATTAGGCTAAGAGTGCCAGCGGCTTACAGCTTTATTACAACATGAAAATGTATGTTCACTCCACTGGAACAAACATCTAACCAGCTTTGTTTACTATTCAACCCGGTGGAAGATAATCACAAAATGTCCTTATTGCAAATAATACTCTGCCACAATCTCTCAATTTGTTTAATTGATTCTAAATTCCAGCAGCTTAATCCTGCATCTAGTCTACAGCAATTACCACATTAACCTTTCTCACTAAGAAGGGACAACGCATGCAGCTCTGTGTCCTTATAAGAACCCGCAGCAGCACTCAGTCATTGTTAAGCAGCGTACTGTATGACTGCTGGAGCTCCCCGCCTTCATTCTCTTGATAGCAGGATTAGCTAGAGGGTGAACCCATTTGGCATTGCTAGTGCTGCCGCCACAGACTCAGCACTGTGAGAACTAAGCCGTGAAATACTGACGGGCTTAGACCAATTTATAGTCTGCCATCTTGGATCTAGCGACCGTAGCAGACATCAGCTTTGTGCCAGTCGGGTTTACTGTAAGCATGCCATGCGATGCCACCAGCCAGGCTTTACAGTTCAAAGGGTAATCTCCAGACAAGTGCTCTGCTGTGTTGTGCTACGAAATCACAACAAAGAGCGACAACTGACTTTGAATGGCTGGTGTCCTCAATGGGAAATTTAGCATCAGTTAAGCTATGGTTTTTAAATGGGCCTGAATACAAAACTTTGAATTTCTTTTTATTTATACACAAGAAATAAGATATTTGATGTGCAACTGGCTGAAATTTAATTACTATAATGAAAGTATAAACTTAGGAATGTCAAATTTTTAATTAGAAATTATTTCAAGTCATTGCTCTGCAGTTCTCATGTACTGTATGCTGACCAGATCCAAGCAAACCAAGTGTGGGGCAAAGAGTATGTTTGGAACAATGCCAAGAGGTAGTAGAATTTTTGGTGTAATGTCTAGTAACTAAAAAATAAACTTAAACATTTTTAAATCATTTTTAATATCTCTCTGTTTTTCCCTCTAGTTGATTCAGTAGCATGCAATAGACTATGTAGGTTGCAGGTTCCTGTTTTGCGTAGCGAAGGCAGGAAAGCCGGTTGACCTGTGTGTACACAGCTTGACTGACATCAAACAGCACCGTGATGACAGCCCTCTGTTCTTTCTTCACAGCCAATCGATAAAGGCAAGGTGTCAGAAAAGTGTCTGTCCTTCAGTTGTCGTTCATTTTTTTTAAAAACTAGAGCCAATCTAAATGTGCAACTTTGTAATAAATTTGTGGGATGCCAGTCAAGGGATAAAAATGCTGTGTTATTCCACATAAAGTGAGACACCTGGTCCCCTAGTCTCAAACCTTTGCACTTTAGTCCCTCAAGTCACTCAAGTCTAGTCTTAAGTCAAGACAGGCAAGTTGCAAGTCCTAAACTTTGAATTTTGATTTCTAAATAAGTTGTAATGTAACATTGAGTTTCCAGCCTCAAAGTTACTTGACTGTTAGGCTAACATTAACTAATGATTACACTTTGTTAATATCAGCTTCTACTTATGATTCTTTTTGCTAGTTCAAATGTTGAATGAAATTGGAAGTTTTTGTGTCTCCATCTGTAATTTTTGACCCTCAGGTTTTGCATATGCAGTTCATTTTTGTTGACTATCTTGTAGTTTTTGTGCCAGACTTAATTATCTTTGAGCCTATATTTTTTCCATTTGGTGCTCAGTGGCTCTGGGGAATTAAGTGTTGACCTGCTGAGAATTACTAGCATTAAAATATTGTTAACTTTGTAAACACTGTCAGAGTTTATAGTACCATGGTGAGTGAAGAGATGGTTACCTGTGGAGCACATCAGGCTCTGTAATCATATCTTTACCTTTCCTCCTTGATTTTCTTCCTTCTTGTTCCTCTCATCTCTACCTGGCTTCAAAGGACATTTGTGGTGATGATGTGGATTCAGTGGACACTTGCTAACTTCTGGCTGATTTTTAAGAAGCTAATAGAAGAAGCATAAATAATAGTGACAAATAAGCAATATGAATCTGCTAGAGCAATCAGTCTCCCCTTGGGGACTAAAAAACATGATTGTAACAGGTCACCAAAAACAGGACTATCCCTGCTGTGATTCATTGATTCAGGAGCCGAAGGGAAATTAATTAATTACGGATGCACTGATGCCGATGCCAGCATTGGGGTAAAGTAGCAAGTATTTCCATGTCAAAAGGCTCAAGTCCATGTGGAGTTGGAAGTCTGACTCGAGTCCAAGTCATGTGACTTATGTCCATACTTATGCTATCTACTACTCCTTTATGACTGTTCTGCCTTTGAGTGCTAAGCCTTCAGATTCATTCAACAAATGCCCTGTAGGTAATCTACATTTACTTACAAAACATTATGAGGAACATTATTCTCACCCTGAGGCACAGCATATTGTTGATATAAAGTTATCAAAGCAGAACATTCTTTAATGTATTTTAATTAGGATTATTATAGAAAAACACCACAAAATGTGTGGGTTTGATGTGTTTCTAAGTTGTCAGATCTTATTTATTTATGTATTTGCCTTCTGGTTTTCTTTACTTTAAGTTGGCAGTCAGCCATGCTGCATAAAGTATATAAAGTGCCTCTTTGCAACATCGCTACCTTAAGTGTGATTATTCAGAGCCCGTTTAGAGCTGAACAACTCTCCCTCAGTGATGTTCATTCAACGCTGCATTTCTGTGATTAGAACAGATGCTAGTAGGGCCCTTATCTGACCAGGATGAGTTTTTCCCCAGGTTGCATTCGTTGGCTTATGACTACATTTTTGTTATCTTATTGTGACTCTTCCAGGTCCTCTGTGCCTTACAAATTCGAAGTGACGCAAGTTGATCTGCATCAACACGTTCTCCTGATCTCCATTAACCAGTGGAGGGTGATGAGGTTGGTGGGGACCCTGCAGCTTGTTCTGCTACTGGCCTTGACCTCCAGGGCTGCAGGCCTCAATATACCTCTGGAAGGTATGAGTGTCATGAATGAGTCCATTCTTACTCAATCAGTAATAGTCAGTAAAAAGGAAGATATTTATTACATTGTTATTTGTAAATCGGATTGGTTGCTCTATGTGTAACTGAACCGAAACCCAAGCTGTCCACCCTTTTTGAGTGTAAATGTTTGCAGCTTTCTAAAATTATGACCACCAAATAAAAACTTGAAGTAAATTGTTTAAGTCTCAAGTGTTGCAGCAGAGGTGTCTTTGTTTAGGGTTAAGAGTGCAATCAAGTCCTGGTGTGCTATTTTAGTTCTCTCTCTCTCTAAGCACCTTAATTGTGCAAATTATGCAGTGTTGTGCCTCACCTCTTAGTTTTATGTAAGGAAGTAGGAAAGAATAGGAAATGGCAGAGGAAAAATACAAAAAAAGTTGTGTTTTCTTTTTTTGCATGACCTTATAACAAAAACATAATCACTAATGTTAACATTGAACATTTTTTGTGATCTTTTTGTGTGTATGTGTCTTCATATTATAGTTGAGCAGCCTCCAACCATAATAACTCACACAACTGGTCCCATTATCGTCCTTCCTTTTGACCACAATGTAACATTCAGCTGTGAAGCCAGAGGCAACCCGCCACCAGAGTAAGTGACACCACCAGGAATTCTGTCATAATAAAACAAACAAAAAAGCACCACCGCTGATGAACATGAAGCTGAACTGCACGAAACATATCAGTGATTAATTGATGGAAACATACTGTATGTTTTGCTCCAACAGATACAGATGGACAAAAGATGGCAAAGATTTTATTCCTCCATCTGTCACGACAAACAAAGCAAACCACACAAATGGCACTTTTGTGCTTCACAAAACGCACCTCGTCCAGTTTCAGGGTAGATATCAATGCTATGCTTCGAACAAGTTTGGAACTGCCATGACAGAGGAGATTGAACTGATAGTTTCAGGTGAGTTATGATTTCAAAAGATGCTAATCTATTACGTGAAATTGCTGACTATTTCCCATGTAAAGTTTTCATGATAAGGTTTTCGTTTTGTTTTCGTTTTGTTTAACATCATCAACATGTTTTTGATTAGGTGTCCCCAAGTTTCCGAAGGAAAAAATTGATCCCATAATTGTTGAGGAGGGCGAGCCAATCACCTTGCACTGTAACCCTCCAGAAGGCGTGGCCCCACGTCTGATCTACTGGATGTCTCTTGGTAAGCCACGCAGCAACTGCTAATGCTTGTAATCTTGTAATTTAAATGTTTTATAGGTCTGTTGGTTGGTTTATACCTCCCCCCAAAAAGGTAAAGGTTCTTTAACTTTCAGTTCAGTTTCATTTTTACATGAGTAGAAGAGAACAAGACTCGCCCACCGCAGCAGTCAGGTAGTGGGTATGTCTGGCTTGAACATCTATTGCAAAGGCTTCAGTATGTTTTAAATCGGTTACGTTGTACAACGTGTCACCCAGCCTTGTCCACAGGCAGTGTTTCGATGCCTTCTTTGAATGGCCATACATGAACACAGGCAACAAACCCATCACAGAGAGGGCTAAGATGCCATAAATCTTACAAATTGGGATAACGTAGCACACTTTTGTACAGTCTCTCCTCAAAGGTGTTCATGGTGTTGTCCTCGGGTGTATTGGCACTTCGTTCACTCACCCACATACCTGGCCTATTACAGCAAAAAGAGGGTGCGAGTGACTATTATGAAAAATTTAAAAAATGCAGACTAGACTGCTCAGGTACATGTTCGTAGAGTCCATCATTTTCATGCTTCCTATTAATTGTCCATGCAAGCAGCTCTGCAATGCACTGAACTACCTTTATAATTTAAGAAAGGGTTTCCAAACAAGCCAATACGTTGGTCTGATTTGAAATCTGAGAGCAGACAGAAGCATCTATGCTATGAAGCATCACAACCCCCATGGCCAAAAAACCATTAGTTTGATAAGAACTTACTTTAAGCATACTGACACCCTTACTGTTTGTGAGTGAGAAGTTGGTATGAGAACACATACATGTCATTGCAGTAGCACTGTACAAGGTTCCAGGGTGGGAAAATGTAGCGTGAAGGTCTGTCTGCATCACACCTTCCTGAAGTTTCTAACGGATAAAAACAAGTAGTTGGCGACACCATTTGCTTTAGTAGAGGCATGTCCTCTCGCTCTCCTCACCCTCCACTGGCCTTCAGTGAAGGTAGCAGCGACAACAAGACGAAAGGTTCACTCTGGAGGCCATTGAGTTTACCCAACATCAGGGTCCTTTTTCCAACCACTGCCAAAGAAAGTGATATACTGTGTAAAAAGTTCTGTCTGAAGTGCTGTGTCAATTGGGACTGACTTTTCTGTCCTCCCCCTTGAGAGCTCCTCAGCCACCTCCAACAAACCTGACTGATGTCAGAAAGAAAAATATGGGTTTTTCAGGTGCTCTGAAGGACGAGGCCTCGAGGCATGGGACAGAATGAACGAGAACACTTGTAAAAACTTCTTGATTTAAAATCTGTTTTTTACTCTTAATCTTAGTTTCATACATTTGTTTTTCCCAGGTATTATCAACAATCAATATCATGCATTGAACATGATAAAAGATACTTTGAGATATGTGCTCTGTGCTGGCAGTTCACTTTGTATTAGTGACCTATCTTTCCCTCAAATTCCTCGCAACATAAATCAGAGTGAAATATGTCTTTTTTATGAGTTTGCTTTGAACATTGACAAAACAACCGATGACTTGAGGCTATGTCTTTAATGAAGCTGTTAGGCACTTTGAATGGGCTGACCAAGGAGCGACACAGAGCGTCACTGACCCGTGACTTAAATAATGGATCTATGTAAACCAAATATGTTGCCACAGTGTAGTTATGAGTTCACCAGTTCTATACACGGAAACGCTTTAGGGTATTCCATTAAGCATCATATGAGGCGACACTGTGTTTCAATTTATGAGACCTGAGGTTGTTGTTGAAATAATTTTTACTTTTTACTCTTGTCTCTCTGTTGCACTCGATGGATCTATCTGTATCTTCTTACCAGCCACAGTAATGTCAAAAACAAAGGTTGACGTCATACACAGCAGTAGTCTACATTGGTTACATATTATTAATACCAGTATGTTCTTTTCCAGGTCTCCAGCACATTGAGCAGGATGAGAGGGTTTCCATGGGCATTGACGGCAACCTGTACTTCTCTAATGCCTTACAGAATGACAGTCGTCAGGACTACTGTTGCTTTGCTTCCTTCCCCAAAATACGCACCATCGTCCAGAAAACCGCCATGGCTGTCGTGGTCAAGAGCTGTAGGTTTATAGAACTGTGTGTGTAGAACGTAAAACCTACCCCACTTGCTTGGTCTCTGTTGTGGTACTGGAAATCAAATACCTCAAAAATTTATTTCAAAGAAAAAGGTTAATTCTCTTACATACTTATCGACTCTGCATTGATTTACTAAGAAATATCGACCTTTCCCAAGATATGTCAATCAAAAAGTGACATAGTGCTTAAATGCTGTTGTTGTTGTTGTTGTTGTTGTTGTTGTTGTTGTTGTGTCCATAGTCACATATAGCAGCTGACTCATTAAAACTACCCTCAACTGTTGAATGAGTATTTGGACCTCAGTATTCTTGTGAAATGTTCTGTGATTTTTTATACCTGACCTGCATATTTTTATGTAGAAGTTTTTTTTCTATTATGATATAAACTACTATGGACACACCTCTAACACAACTGTGGACTTTTGTGCATTTTTGGGATGTATGTCTTCAGAAAGGTTCTTGTGACAGACACGTCGACATGTTTTAATAACTCAATGCAGAGGTAATAGCATGTGAAGGAACTGACTTTTTGTATTTAACTGAAATACAGCCAGTGGCACGACTGTAGCTCATCTGTTAATCATCACATCAGTGACAGATCCCTGTGAGGTTAAAATACAAAGAGATGAGACAAATCAGTACAGCCCATTTCTCTATTTTTTGATAAGTGTGAAAAGACATTTGCATGTGTTGTCAGGTATTTTTACTGTTAACTTTCAGATGTTACTGTACTGCATACCAAGAAATAGGGCCTGTCTTGTCATGTTTGTGCTCTGCTGCGACACTGGATTGAGCAATCCACGTCAACGAAGACAAACCATCACTGCCACTACCAGTATTATTCTCACATTGTTTTGTTTTCCTTCCAGTGAGATCTGACAATGAATCTGCTGACAGCAGCGTTGGGAGTGAGTAATAATCACACATCAAAGCCCTCGCGGTGCACAGTAGATCAAAACACATTTCATATCATGGGAGCAGGCACCGTAGTTTGTTTGCATGTTGCAAAAAGCTGCAGATAACAGATTGACTATAAGATTGTGTGTAGATTATATCAGTGATTGAATTTTTAGATGTGTGACTGAGGAGGGCTATTGTGTTCAACACAGCTGAAGGCCCCCCAGTGAGAAAACCCAGCCTGCTGCTGCCCTCTGGTGTTCAGACTGAGAAGGTGCTGCTGAAGGGGGAGAGACTGCAGCTGGAGTGTATACCACAGGGATAGTATGTTTACATGCTGTATCATCACTTCTGCATCCACATGATCACTCATCTATTATCATATTTATCTGCCATGACAGCTCCTAAAATGACACTGTTTTAACGTTATAGTCCTACTCCGAGCATAAGATGGATGAAAATGGGAGATGACCTGCCTCTACGAACAAAACTGGACCACTATGGAAAGTTGTTGACCATATCTGCTGTGGAAGAGAGGGATGGGGGGAAATACACATGTACAGCTAAAAACTCTGCTGGAGAGTTCGTCCACTACTTTGATGTAATAGTGGAAGGTAGGTTGACATGCGGAGCTAATTATTCGTGTGTGTTTGTTTTTGTTTCAAAGTGAGAGCTGTTTGACACAGGGATGGCAGTTTGCTTTGACTCAGACCAACAAAGCTCTTCTTAATCTCCCAGATCCGCCAAAGTGGCTGACAGAGCCTCCTCCGAGCCAGCTGACTGTGATTGGGTCTGATGTTCACATCAAGTGCTCGGTCAGTGGAAAACCACTGCCAGACATAACATGGAGGAGGAACGGAGAATTGTTTAGAGGTGAGTGGGAATAATTTGAGCTGTGGTTTTATGCATCTTCTGCCACTGTGCAGGGAGCAGCTACACCCAACTTCAACCACACAACTCTGAGGTCAGCTCCACAAGTAGCATCTCTGGTAGCTGTTCTTCAAGCTCATGAGACAGGCTTGACTACTCTGGACTGAAGTACTGGTGCAATTAAAGGTAATACTGTTGTAGCACTCTTTACAGGATGAAAGTATATAGGAGAAAAGTGTTTTAAAAATGTTTTACGGCGTTTTGCTGCAGAAATGTCTGAGTAAAAATGACTTATTTTGATTATTATTAAATTATTAAAATGAATGTAGTGTAGAGCAGCCATATGTAAAAAGAAACTGCAGATTTTAGATTTTTTTTTCTTAGTATAATCATATTTATACTATTTATTCATCATTTTAAAATGTGAATTAATTTCCAGTTAAGTTCATTGTTCAGATTTTACCATCAAACCTTGTATTTAATCTCTTGGTCGATAACATGCTGGAAAAATTAAAAATGTCCATCATAATTTTCTAAAGCCCAAGTTGAAGTCTTTGAAAATAGTTACTGAGTTGATTTTTATTTAAATCCACAAAAGCAGGATTGAAGAAACTGGACCCAGATAATGTTTATCATTTTTGAAAGCTGACTTCACTAATTAACTGACAATCACGTTTTTTGTTTTTTTTTGCCAATTGTCTGTTGACTGGTTGATTAATCAACTAAACATTTCATATTTAATTTTCACATTTGAGATGCTGAAATGAGAGAATTTTGACTTTTTTTTCTTTAACAAGTTACTAAAAAAGATGATCAGAACAGTTAACAGTTGATTAACTGAGTGATCATTGCAGCTCTACTTTGAAATAATGAAAGTTGAAAGTGTCAGTCAGTGATCTTGATGTTATGTTTTTATGTACGTGTGATGCTGACAGATGACCCACAGAACAACTGGCAAGTGCTCGATGACACCATGGTGCTCCACAATGCCAGACCAGAGGACAGTGGTGTCTACCAGTGTCAGGCCTCCAACAGTCACGGCAGCATTCTGGCGAACATTAACATCATGGTCATGAGTGAGTATTACAGCATGTCCTGGACAGGCAGCAAGGACAGAGTGCAGAGTTATTACCTAATAAACACAGTGGTCAGTGGTCTGGGAAATGTTGTGTAGTTTGTTTGGGCTCAATAGCATTTCACAGTTCCCTCAGATTTTGAGGTGGGTCGTTTTTAACATTAAAAACATTATGTTACCTGATCCCAAACATTCTCATGGCCCGTAATTATCCTGAAAACATTTGCCTGAAGTTACATGATGCCTGGCCAGCAGCAGTATTTAAGTAATGGATCCTAGAATTTACATTGGCTACAGCAAATCTGCAGCATTTTTTCAGTCTTCAGTCACACAGTTTTGTGCTTACATGCTAACTGTAGCTTCAGCTTCTTTCTGGCTGACAGCAGTAGATGCAGGTCTTCTGTTACTGTAAATAAAAAGAAATCACACCCACATAGCTCTAAGATTTTCTGCAACTTCTGCTACTGTATCCCATCTGTCTTCAAGGATATTATATTTAAATGGCTGCGTTTTGCCCTTTCGTCCAAAGGCACTGGTCCCACTGGGATCAATTTCAGGGGATCACTGTCTTCAAAACGTAGGACAGGAGAGGCAGGGGATCAAACTGCCACCCCTTTGATTCTCTGCTCTACCTTCTGAGCCACATCCTCTTCTATTACACACACCACTTTGAACAGAAATACCAGGCTGTCAGTCCTCTCTGAGATTATATAGCTCAAGTATTTTTTACTCTTTTATTTCCACTGTAACACTCATTTGATTATCACTTGTCACTCAAGTCTGGAGGTGCAGATCATTTTCAGTTAATTTAAAAGCAGGTAAAAGGTGAGGACAACATATAGTGTCACCTCGCAGTGAACCTCTGATCCACTAGCTTCTGTGACTCAATGCAATCTTTCATTCAGCATTTATGAAAAATGAGGGTTTTACACTCAGTATTCAAATGTAAATGAGTATGTACTGCAGTGGTTCTCAAACTTGGATCCGGGGACCTAAAGGGGTCCTTGAGTGGCTTGAAGGAGATCCCCAGCCAAAGGAGGAACCACAAAGAAAGAAACAGTGTTGGCCGTTTTCTCATTGACTGTGATTCTATTTTATAGTTATCCTAGTTTGGTCATTGATTGGCTATGAAGACTTGATTTTATCTTGTAACCTAAAAAAAAAAAAATCTAAAACTGGCGGTCTGTGATCTAATATGCATCTATTGTGGGCCTGGGCACAGTTTCCTGAGGCTTAAAGGGGACGTGTCCACCCTAACTTTTGAAAACTGTTGCTCCCACAACAAATAATTTCTGAATAAATCATGTAATTTAAATTACATATTTAATAGAAGCTGACTTCACTTTTGGAATAATTGTGGTAAAAAGTGGTAGGAACTGCATACAGTTGCAAGTCAGTATGTGTATGTCTGTGGCAAACACTTCATCACAGGTCATTTAATAATGATTTAACTAAAGCTTTACAGAGAAAACATATGTCCCTACCGTAAAACACCTGCTGGAAGTAGAGGGTATTTAATGTGAATAATTCACATAAATTGAGCTGACCTACTTTCTAATAATGAACCTTTAAATAAACCATAAAGTAACATGAGTAAGTGAGACTAAAAACAATTTTCACATTTTAGAGGATTTAGAAGCATCTTTGCTTAAAATTACTTAATTAATCAATTATCAAAATTGTTACCAAGTCATTTTCTGTTGATGGACTGATTAATTGACTAATGACTGCAGCTCTGCAGCCATATTTGACCTTGCCATGGCCACTCAACATAATTCAGTTATTTAAGAACAGTAATATGATATGACAATGAAAAAGATACACAATCTTCTTGACAACAGGAATGAACCACACACCATATTGCTCAGCAAGTTTATGTTCCTGATGTTTATTAATTTGCACCATTACAAATGTCAGCGTCTAAATGAGTTTAAATGAGTCTTTCTTTTTCACTAAAGTAACTTTGCCTCTCTGTTTGAAATGTTATATCTGTTGAAGTATTACAAAAACGCTGTGATGCTTGTGCCTGAATTATATCTGTATTTTCAGTCATCTGTTCTTCTGCCCCTGGTTCTTATGAAAAAGTCCTCTCGGGCAATAACTTGACATTTGAACAGCTGCACTCCCCTCCTTCCTCTTGCTCTTAGACACGGCTCCTCGGATACTGACGAGGGACGAGCAGAAGTATGCTGTAGTACTGGGAGGCGATGTTACTATGAACTGCAGAGTTTTCAGCTCTCCACCACCCACCATCTCCTGGTAAGTGATCACCAGGGAGAACATGTATTAGTCTTGGTGACGTCTGTCGGTGAGAAGCTTCACAGCAACACGACAAACACAACATTGTGACAAATATATTGTTAATACAGAAGAATTATGATGTGTTTTTGTCTTTACATCACTGTGTTAGTCAGCTATGTGCGATTTCCAGATGTCAGTGCTGTATTCTAAAGAATGAAGCGGAGCACATATTGTATCGCTGCAGTGAGTCGTGCTATTAATCCTACACTGCTTCAGGTGTCATTGTGACATAGTCTGATGTTGACACCATGAAAATGGTCTAATTAAATCTTATTGACTACCACTAGTGCTTGGCTACAGTTCTACAAAAGAAAAATATGATCTCATGCAGTCCATGACAAAGCAATCTTAACTTTACAAAGACCCTCACAATGCTAAGAGAGTTCTTTTGGTTCTGTTAGATCAGGGGCTCTCAGAGTGCGGCCTGCGGGCCAATTGTGGCTCTCAGGAACATTTTGTGCAGCCCCCCAAAATGACATGAAATGCTTGCATTATATTTTAATCATTCCATTTCTTTTTATTTATTTTTGTTTTGTTTTCCAATCATTCTACTTTTATATATATTCACTTTCAGTGGCCTAAATTGAAAAGAGAACATGCAACAATGCCATGGCACGTTGTATCCTGAGTTTTGTATTTTAGGATACAGGTCTTTGTTTTCATTCATTTTGCTTAGAGCAACCACAAGCACACAACACTGCTAGAAGCATAAATCACACAGAAAAACAACACAAATGGGCTGAAAATGAAGTGTGAGACTCCTTACTGAGAGAAGCTAAAGACAGAAACAAAGGAACATTACTTCTACAAAATAAAGGAAATTAATGGGCTCAATCTATACAAACACTCAGAGTGGTTGGGTGATCTGAACTAGCTGCTGCCAGTAACAGTTATGTTTTTGTACCTTGTTTGTGGTGTGAGTGCTTACACTTTTGAGCAGTTCGGGAATTATAAATCTCTCAAGGCCCATTTTCAGTTTACGAATGGACGGGTGCAGGAACTGCAAAATACTACTACAGGCATCTGTGGCCTAATTTCCCACAATGCCCTGTGTTTCTCCTCCTCTCATCACAGTCTGATTGTCTGTACACTACATGGCTGCTGTGTGAAGCTGCACCCCCCTAACAAATGTCTGTCAGGTTAGGAACAACAACTTGTACAAAGCTACTGATTGCAGTGCACCTAGTGGCACCTTATGACTGTCACATGAATTATGTTCTGTCATCAATGATAGTGCTTTATTTCGAGGGACAACTCAGCGGCTTAATGTGGAATTGAGATAGAAAAGCCACCAGACAAAAAAAAAAAACATGTACGGTTGAGGAGAAAAGGTTTTCAGAAAAATGGAAGAACTATTCCTTTGTCTGACCTGTGAGGACAGATAAAAGATGAATTCAGTGCTCAAGCAATTCACGTAAAAAGCCAATGCCTGCATTAGATAATACATGGCTTTTTCACTCAAATGTCCTCAAATCACAAAAGTTGTTCAACTTATCTTTCTTCGGCTGAGGACTATTTCAAAAATTATTTCGATCTCGACCTTGACCTTGAAAAAAAATATTCATGCATTTTATTTAATCACACCTAGATTTTTGCAATGCCCTTTTATTCTGGTCTTAGTCAGAAAGCCAAATATTGCCTCCCACTTGTTCAAAATGCAGCTACTTGGCTTTTATTCACATTACACCGCATTACTCTCATCCTCACTTCACTTCACTGGTTACCTGTAGGTTTCAGAATTGATTTTAAGATATTATTGCTGACTTTTAAAGCTTTGCAGGGGCTAGGACTCAATTATATTTCTTACTTTCTTGTCCCCTATGAGCCTGTACGTAACTTAAGATCCTCAGCTGGGACCCTGTTGGTTCCTGTTAATAAAGTGGAAAATAATTAATGCATTTTGTGTAGAATTTGTGAACCCATTAAATTTCAGATTGGTTCCAAATGTTACTGGGTTCTTCCTCGGTTCGTGCTACACCCTTCCACCAAGTTTCACGAAAATCTGGCCAGTAGTTTTTCAATAATCCTGCTGACAAACAGACAAACAAATGGCACCAAAAACATAATCTTCTTGGCAGAGGTAACTAAAACCTCAGCTGAAAATGTCAGAAAATGGCACCTAAACTGTTTTGCACTTCAGCTGTCGAATAAGTTGTACTTGTCTCTCCTAGGGCCAGAGATGAGACCCCAGAAGCCATTGAGGGGGAGCGTTTTGTTGCTCTGGAGAACGGATCTCTGCAGATCATCAGTGCAGAAAAAAACGACAGCGGGAATTATGTGTGTGTTGCCTCCAACACGGAGGGCAAGTTGGCTGTTACTGCTGTGCTGGATGTGAAAGGTATCTCAGCATCATGATTAACTGACTGTCTTAAGCAGGAGGAGTACTACAGTAGTCACTGCACACGATTAGTCATTAAATGGCAAGTTCACCCAAATGACAATGACAGTTCTCAAATGTTTCTGTCTGCTTGGCTGGACTAGAGGTGGAGAAAAACTTTTTTTTGGTTATTCGGGTGAACTGACCCTTTAAAATTAAAGTCAACACTTGCCTCAGTACTTTAATAACTGATACATAGTTTTTTGTGGGTAATTTATTGAGTAGAAAGCTTAAAGGCACATAATAAAAACAGGGTTATGTTGTTTTAATCAGGAAGATTAAGTGGAAGGTAAAATTCTTTTTTAAATTTCTTTTCAGCATGCTCTGCTGTGATTGATCAAGTAGTTAAAGTATCTTTCTCTGTGAGGTCTTTTGAAACATGTTTTGCTGAAAAGCCAATAAATACTTAAGCATCTTGACTTTAAATCTGCCTTTTATTGATGTTATAAAAAGATGCAGCATGAATAATAATGTGGTGGAACATATTTAGAAATTTATTTTTCATGGATGTTTCATAAATGCAAATTGCCAGGGAAATTTATTGAGCAATACCAAGACATTTCCATTTTGATTACTCATTTCACAAATCAAAGAGGCAGTTACTGCAAGAATGACTCATTCATAAAGTAAATAATTTGGCTCAACTTCAAATATTCACATCTTATTTGAAGCATGCAGGAATTATGAATATTTTTTTCCTCGGTTCCCTCCTAACAAGACAAATGTCATTATCTTTTAATCTTATCTGTTTAATGGATGTTCTTTGGTCTCTGACCTTTTTTTTGTTTCATCTTTAGACCCTACAAAAATAGTAGATCCACCCAAGGACACGCAGATCATCAGTGGGACTACAGCCCAGCTGATGTGCCAGGCAGAGTACGATAAAAGCCTGCAGGCCTCCTTTGAGGTGGTGTGGAGGAGGGATGGGGAGGAGATTCCACCTTCCTTTGAGGAAAATTCCAGGTAGGTGGCTGTGGTTTGATAGTGATGCAACCAGTTTTCAGGTGTGTTTGTGTTCACAGTGGCTTTGTTCAGTGTCTTTATCTCTGTGCTAATGCCAGGGAAGAAAAAATGTATTGAAAATCCCCCAAAACTTTGTTCCATATCCTGATAAGTAGAGGGTCAAAAACAGGGGATGTTATTGCCCTTTTCTTGGCCAAGAAGGTTATATTTTTTGTTTTTTCTGTCACAGTTTTAGTAACAGTTGTTGGAAAGTTAGGTTATAGCAAAAACTGGTGCACTTGGCAGAAGAATCTGGCACATATATAATATAGTGTGTGACTGATATGAGTTTTTAATGGCCAATGTTAATATTTAGAGAGCAGGGTGGCCGATGGCTGATATATAATGTCATGTATGATTCCATTATTTCATGCACATTACAATCTAATATACATGGTTATCTTAGCCAGAAACATGTTGTTTTAGATGGAATTTATATTGGCACTATACATCCTCACTGAGTGCTTTGTATTTGATTGATTGATTGAATTGGCATTCCAGCTATATACTTACCACTGCACTTCTATGTTCAGATACTTTGTGGATGATGGCATGCTGCAGATCATGAATGTGAACCTGAGTGATCAAGGATTGTACACATGCATTGCTAGAACCAGCCTTGATGAGGACAACGCCACTGCACTGCTCACCATACTGGGTAAGAGGGTATAATGTAAATAACACAGTACAGAATATCATTAATGATTGATGAAATTTTCTAGACTATAGAGTATGTTATAAATAATTTAAATCAGGGTGTTGCATTGTAGTATCAATGTCATTATTATGGTTATAAGCCTCAAGATGTTTTTGTTGCCCCTTTTTTGTTTAAACTGATGATTTCCCCTGAACCTCCAGTCATGTTTAATTTTGCATACAGATGTTCCAGATGCTCCAGAAAATGTAAAGATATCTGAACTTAAGAGTCCGAGGAACGTCTGCCTGTCTTGGGTGCCCGGGAGTGATCACAGCAGCTTGGTAACAGGTAGATGTTCATCTGGAAGTCGTAGAAAAACCTGATGTAATCAGCACTTGCTTTTGGGAATGACCTCACTGAAGAAATCCCTCCGCTGCTCTCACAGGTCACACAGAGCACTAATTTCAAAAGTCTTAAAATTCTCTAAACTCTAGGTGCAATTGTCACAACTGTTTCATGGGACATCAAAACTCTGTTGCATGTTTGCAAAAAGTAGAAAATCACCCGAAACATTTCATTCAGGCTTCAAAACCAAGTTATTGTGTCAATAATTTGGCCGCTGCCGCCAAAATGAAAAGTTGTTTGGTCATTGTGTGAGCAAGTTCATACTGTTGTGTATCACACTGAGCTTTATAGATATTTGTAGAACAGAGAAAAAGGATACACATGATACACACATACATTTATATGTGTAACAATGTGTTACATGCAGAGTGCAAACTATAGACAATTGGCTTTACTCTGTTGCACACACATGCCGAGACGTTTGAAGTTTGCTTGAATAAATGAGAAATTCCAATCTGTTGTAAATAACAAACTTCCTGTTTTGAAAAAATGTATTCTCATTTGAGAATTAAAACAAACTGAATAAGAAAAACTATAAATAAAGGCAGGTGCTGCCATCCCTTGTCTAGAGGCAGTGAAGCAATTAATGCACGCTACACATATCCGAAAAATATAGCTTTAATCATGTGTGTTGTGTTGTGTATTTGTGGCTATTTAGTGATCTCATATCAGCAATTCGGTTCTGCTAGTTCACCAAACTAATGAGCAAGTCAAGTCAAATTTTGCATATATGTAGCCCAAGGTCATAATTAAGCTCAGGGAGATTCACCTCTGTACCTTCTTGACCATGTGTGTAGGTAAAATGTTCTTTATATTTCCATGATAAAAATAAATATCTATATCTATATCTCACAGTGTCCTAGCTGTGTGCATGTGGACTATGCCAGGTGGACTGCGCGTGCACAAATTGTTGCACTTCTTTAAAACAGAATGTGTTCATGGGAAATGTGTGCCTCGTTTGAACACAAATGAAACAAAGACAAAAAAAGTCAAGTAATATATTTTTTTAGACAGTATCTGTATTCAGAATGCCACCAATTTAAACTGTAATAAAACAGAGTTACTCATATTTTGTATTTTAAACATGTGACATTGTTCCTTTTATGTCATTACTTTCCAACAGTGACTATGACTATTATTTTGTCATTTATATTTATTTATTATTTTATTATTTTCATAATGGATTATTCTGTCAATTATTTTCTCACTTAATAGATTAGTTATGTGGTCCATAAAATGTCAGAAAATGATAAAAAATGTTGATCACTGTTTCCCAAAGCCCCAGGTAATGTCCTCAAATGTCTTGTTTTGGCCACAACCCAAAAATAAGAAAGAATGAAGAAACCAGAAAATATTCACATTGAGAAACTGAAATCAGAGAATTTGGACATTTTTTAATGAAAATATTACTCAGAATGATTTATTGATTACCAACATTGTTGGTGATTTATTTAAAAATTGATTAATTGTTGCTGCTCTAAATAACCTAATAGTGCAGTGATAATAGCACACAAACAAAGTGTACGGCTCATGAAACTGGCACTTCAGTTTCACCTGATTTTGTTCAGTGCCTGCTGTGTTTATAAAAGATCTCTCACACACAAATAAATTGAACTGTGTCACCTAAAAACCTGATAAGAAAAGGTCTTTGATGCTGGCTAATTTAGTTGCTGCACATCCCTAAATTTTGTCATGTCTCCTGTGTTATGAGAAGGAGAGTTAACAGAATCTGCTGCTGTGATCTCTGTTGAGTGCAGACGAAAGTTCTTTAACAAGTAACGGCTGCAAATAGCTGTGAAGTGCTGAGGATCCTGGCAGGGAAGCTTGTGTCTCATTTATGCTTCAAAAAGGGACTTTATTTTTGGAACTTACTGATGATAAGAATTTACATAAATTGATAAATGTATCCTCTTGTAATGTTTATTAGCTTTGATATGTGTTGTCTGTGATCAGAAATTAGAGCAGACATGCCTGAAGACGTTACTTTGTTAAACAGGAATCTGTAGTCGTTTTATTTGTTTAATTAGAACATCTTGGAGCATCAAACATCAGTTGTAAGGCCATCAGCTCTTTTCTGAACCATACTGGTGGATCCCACAGTTTGGCACAGCACCAGGTGGATGTGTGTAGAAATATTAATTTAATGTAATTAATCTGCCATGGAAGTTGCCAAAAGCCATGACTGTGTCTGAAATCCCGTTTAGTCATGTATTATTCCCCACATGATCAACAGTCAGTCAGGGACTCACAGGGAGTAGTTAACTGAGACTTTGGATACATATGAATCATCCTCATTTTCAGCACGCTTACAGGTATAGTGTTGCATAAGTAATTTACACATCTGTCATTTCAGCGACAAGGATGCAGCTATGCATCAGGGGATTTTGGGCAAAAAGTAGCTAGAGTTAGTTAACCTTTAAGTAAATAAGTCATTCATTTGGAGTCATATTTCTGGCTACTTGATAAATATGAATAATAACAAGTTTTGTTTTTGGCCTTTGCCAGCTCCTGAGGGAAACATCTGGCTATTTAACTGCTAAATGCTTCATTATGTGCAGCAGCTAGTCTTAGCTCTGTCTGTCTGCTGTTCAGTGCTGAGCAGGTAGTGTACACAAAGTTTTTTAGAGCTTTTCACTGAAAAACAGCTGCCTGTTGCAGCACAATGCTATGAGAGCGGTGAGAGTGAACCACAAAAGAAAAGCTGCAGGCTGAACAGATAAACAATGAGCCGAAACTTACTCATTCATAATGCTCCATAAAACTAAGGTGAGCTCCAGATTCTGGTGCTTATTCTCTGTAGGTTCATTACTACAAGCAAGCCCTTTCACATTGATTGTCAATTCATACGTTGTTATTGTACAAATATCAATTATTATCATTTTAAAGTAGTATGTTATTACAATGTGGAACTTTTTGAGGGTATTATGAAGTGCATAAAATTTATATATATTTACATTTGCAAAAAAAAAAAAAAGTGACTGTAATATACTATTTAGTTAGGAGTTAGGAGCCTGACTTAGCTTGAGGACTGGAAGCAGAGTGAAACAGCAAACCTTGTTCTCTTTAAAGTGAAAAAAAAAACCCAACTCACCTACCGTTACCCCTTAAGCTTTACGCTAAGCTAAGCTAATCGCCTTTGACTCCAGACATGAGAGCGTTACCAGTCCTTTCATCATGAACGTGCTAAAAGAGTGTGCTCATTGAATATGCTCATGTTTTGAGTGTATTCATTTAAGGTAACGGCACTCACAACATGCCGGTGTTACCTCCCAGCTGGTTTTCAAACTAACTGGATCCTGTACGTGTGCACATTTCGGGTTCGTCTAACAGGAGCAGTTGTGTTCTGTCTCTGTCACCAGTATCGTCACACATTCACAAACATGTTACTGGTGACATCTCATTTACTGGGATGAATATGATTTGATAATTGAGCACGAAATCACAGCCGCTTAGGAGGAAATTGCGCCTTTACACTTAGGATCAGTTACCTTTATTTCCCAATGACAAGTAGACAGACTTGTAATACAATTAATCGTGTGTGGAAAAAATGAGCATGAACTAGTTCAGTTTGTGGGACTGTGCACTTAGTTTAAAATTCAAAATTACAAACTACCTATGAAGGTGAACAAGAACACTTTAATCTGTGTGAACTGAAGTCGTTACTTGTATGAAGTGTAAACTTTCATCTAATTCTCAAGAAGGAAGCAAATAAACACTTTTATCATAATGTTTAACTATTCCTTTACTGGTCTTGTGAAGTGTTAAACGTACTATTTGTCTCTATCAATAATGTATAGTGGACTGTACAGTACAATAAAAGGAGTCTAATGCATGCTTTGTTTTCTCAGCAGCTGTGGTCATCAGTGTTATGGTGATAACTGAATGTGCATGTCTCCTGTCTCCTCCATGAGCATAGAATTTATAGTGGAGTATGAGGAGAGCCAATGGGAGCCTGGCAGGTGGAAGGAGCTGCAGAAAGTCCCTGGTAACCAAGCAACAGCCGAGCTGGTGCTACACGGACACCTTAACTACCAGTTCAGAGTGTATGCTGTTAATGCTGTTGGACCTGGACCCCCCAGTGAGCCCACTGAGAGACACAAAACACTCCCTGCTGGTGAGACTCGCTCCCTTTAATTAACATTTTCTGCTGTGGTTATCGCTCCATTGTGGCAGCATGCAAAGTTTTAACTTTTCTTTTGAAATGTGCAGAGAGGTTCTGTGCAGAAAGGAGAATAGCTCTTGGCCACAGGACTTTGTAGCAGTGGGGGATGGAGATATTTTTGGTTCTCAGAAGCCCTTAAAATCCCCAAGTATGAGCTTCTTCACATGTTGCTGCTTAAACTCGGCTCTCATTTTAACATAGATACTTTTGAAAAGAGGAAACTTGTACTGCGCTTCCTGATGAGTCTGGTTTAGCTTCACAATATTGATTGGATTGATATTAGCTTTTTAGCAGCAAAAGCTGAAAATAGTAAAATGAACTAAATCATACAATTTTTTAATTTGTAAATATGTGATTATGCAACTTCTCTTCAAAGCTCCTGATAGGAACCCAGAGAACATCAAAATTCAAGGCCATCTTCCTCATCAAATGGACATTAGCTGGGAGGTAAGAGAAAGTAATGTAATGCGATGTAACAACACCAAAAACCCACGGTACTGTGACACCATGATAAAAAAAAGTCAATGATATGATGTTTATCATATTTAAAAACAAAGAAAAATGATGACTTGAAAAATGTGCTTTATTAAGCAGTAAGTCTGATTTGTATAGCACTTTTTATTTGTATAAAACTATTGTTTCCTGTTAACTTGAAGTCCTACCACTTTTTTTCTTTTATAAAATAAAACTAGATGGGCTGAGCTAGTTAGCTAGGTACTTTTTTAGCATGCTGACGTCAAACAGCTAATCAGCATTATGCTTCAGATTTCTTACCTGATTTCTCTGGAGATGTGCTACCATGCACCAATCTCTTGCATTTTGCAGCAGTGGGACTTTGCCGACAGTGATTTACACTTCTTTTTAGACATGATGTAACCATTTTATCTTCTGTTTCTGTTACACTGCAATAGATTAGACGCTTTAGTACTTTGGAAAAAGTAGTTCTGAGTGACAGTAGTTCTGGATTTCAAAATAAAGGATTCAAAAGTAAAAAGTAAAATTGCAAAGTACTTATTTCACACTAAAAAATTAAAGAAAATTATATATATATAAAAAACACCAAAAACAAACACCATATGCTGAAATAGGACCAGCTCCTTAAACATTTTTTAGGGCAAGTTTGGAGAGTATTGGAGGAATGTGGATTGGAGGAATGGTGGGACGCACAAATGGACAGACAGACAAACCACTCTTCAGTTACATTAGTGTGATCATGAAAAGACCTAAGCATGTGCAAAATGGGCATTCATTTTCAATGAATGTTTAAATTGTTATATGTGTACAATTGCAAAACAAATACAATGCAGCTGTCAGCAGCAGTCACTTTATATATATATATGTCTGAAAAAAAATTAACATGTAATATCTTAATAGATAGTAGTAGTCTGGTATGGTATTGAGACATTTTTTATTATGATATCGCAATATCTGGTACATTGTTACATCCCCACTTGAAACCATTATAGAGTAGAAGACTTTTACAAGGTTTCTGACTCATCAGTCTGTTCTGTTGTAGCCGCTGCTGCCTGTCGAACACAATGGCCCCGGCCTCGAGTACAAGGTGAGCTACAGGAAACTGGGGGTGGAGGATGACTGGAGGGAGCATCTGGTCAAAAGACACTCCTTTGTGGTGAAGAACACGACCACTTTTGTTCCCTACGAGATCAAAATTCAGAGCAGGAACAGTCACGGCTGGGGACCAGAACCTAAGGTTGTTACTGGTTACTCTGGAGAAGATGGTGAGTTTATAAAGTCAGTATGTCCTCTACTGTATCTGTTCATTTCATTAGTATATTTAATTCGTGTTTATATGGAACTTGCTTCCATTCTGCTATTTCATTAAACATACCCTCAGGGTGAACTTACGTGTAGCTGTTGTTTTTCTTGACGCTTACTGCAAACTTTCTGTGTTATCGTATCCCACCCTGTCTTCAGTCATCTTTTGGCATTGTCTGCGGGAAAATGTGTCAGGTTAAGTTCTTTCTTTTCTTCCTTTTGCCCATGGTTTTAACCCCGTGCAGGTGTGCAGTAGTGACTTTTCCTCCCCTCTGAGAAAAAAAAAAAGAAAAAAAGAAAAAAGAACTCCTTTGCTGAATCCAGCAGGTGGCAGATAACCTTTGTAGAGGCGGAGGGATGTCAAATTTCCACTTCTGTCTCAGAAGCTGTGGGAGATTTGACAGATCACGACGCACTTTGCGCTTTAGACCAACTGATGCACAATAGCTGCTTCTCTCTCTAGTGTCTGCTGTGCTTCTATCCTTTCCTGCTACCACTACAGTGACATGTAGAGCAGAAAATATTGAGAGATTGGTGTTGTATTTGTCCCTGCTGAAAGATGAAAAAAGATGCAAAAACTGAACAAGAAGCTGCCTCGTTTTGTTTCCAGCTGAGTATGTATTTATGCACATTTATGCTGCTCTACCAGCATCGCTGTTTTTATTTACCCCCTTCATTGGCAACAGGAACAACCTAAACAAAAAATGAGATATTTTATGTTCTAAACAGCTCAGAGCATCTAATTAGGCAGTTTTTTCTGTTAATGTTCTGTCATTACATGTGTTGTATGGTAGTGTTAAAGAGTCTCTGCACAGGTGGCCTGTTGTTTTCAGTATGTCTGTTTTCCTGACCTTCCCCTGTGTGTTCTTCAGTCCCCACTGCAGCACCGCGGGACGTAGCAGTGGAGGTGTTCAACACCACTGTTCTGAGAGTTAGCTGGACCCCGGCACCACCTGCCACAGTGAGAGGTCATCTCGGGGGCTACGGCGTAAGTGTTCATGCTCCTGAACATGATTTCTTTCAGACTGTGTTGTATAACTGAAGACTTTCGAGGCAACAGAGGAACGGAGAAATTACTGTTTAAACGTTTTAACCTTTCATTAGTTTGTAGATAATACAGGTGCAAAAAGATACTGAGCTGCAGTTGGCACAATTATGTAAAAAGCAGAACAATTAACTTTCCTTTCTAAGAATCTATAATTATGTAGGCAAAATTCAATTGTGGGCAGTCTTATGAAACAATATATCTAGTATTTACTTCCTAAATGCTTATAGATATTACTGACAGAGGGGGTCCTGACCCCCAGTAAGGCTCAACAAAAGCTTCACGGGGGGGTTCACCTCATCCTGCATTAGAAAAACAATCAAAGAGCTTATAGAACAATGAGAAGAAAACACTTAATTTTAAAAAAAGCCTATTAAATTTGTATGATTGTTTGAAAAATACATAATACAGACAGAATTGTGTAAAAAATTAAATATGCCAATTATATATATATACATACACATACCTCCTAGGGATATAGTCACTATGGAAATGGGCACATACAGGAAGAATATTCCCTGAAATTCTAATAGTTTATGATTTTGTGGTCATATGACCCCATTCATTTTCACTTTCTGTATTTCAAAACACCCCTAACTGAGGATGAACTCAACGGTGAGATTTCTGCAGGGGCTCTGTTTTTAGAGAAGTTAAACAAGTTCACAGATCACATTTTTGATGGTGGGTTCATGATTTTTAATCTTTAATTAGTTTAATTAATTGTGTAATTTAATAAAATAATGTGTATGTCTATCTTCAATTAAAATACATTCGATTATGATACAATACCTGTAAAAATGATGCTTTTGGGACACATTTTTTCTTTCCCCACTCTGTCAAATGTGTAAGTGTAGTCATTAAAAATATGGAGGCGGCGCAGTGGTTGACAGAGTGACAATGACAATGTGATTGTGTGAAGTAGCTATTTTAACACGTCATCGCTTGAGGTGGTTGGTAAAAAAATCTACATCTCAGATTCACAGTTCATATGTTAACATATTAAAACCAGGTTTTAATTGCTGCTCCTGTGTCTCACTTTTCTGTCTTCTGTCTCTGTTGTTCTCCCTCCTCCTCTCTGTGCTCTGTGTGTTCAGACTCGTTCATCACCTTTGTCCATTACTTCCTTCACACAGGTTCACTGGTTGAGAAAACGGAGTCTGCTGAATCCCAACAAGATTCTAGATGAGCGCCAGTCCATGTCTTTTCCAGGGAGGAGGACTCATGCCATCGTGCCGGGCCTTGAACCATTCTCCGAGTACAGGCTCACTGTCAACGTCTTCAACAAGAAGGGCAATGGGCCCAACAGTGACCCGGTCACATTCAACACTCCAGAGGGAGGTGAGATGACACAAACATGCAGCACACAACATATGAGACTAAAATAGTCCTTTAACATGCTGCACATTTAAAGGCAGGCTACAAAAGCACACATTTCATTTACACTGAAGTCCCCCTCCACTCAAAAATGTATTTTTCTTTTTGTTATTTCACTTGGATGTTGATGTTTCACTGTGCAGACTAATAAATGTGCAGAGTTTGACACCAGGAGGCTGTTTTGACTGTTTTCAGATTCATCTGCTGTAGGAGGCAAAGTTTCTCTGTGCTCACCTTAAACCTGACTTCTAGACGTGCACCTACAAGCAACTTGTTTGGAAATCAATCATGGTTCAGTGTGATGTGGACAGTTGAAACCTCCGATGCAAAAGAAAGTAGGAGGCATTTTGTCTCCAGTAGTTAAACTTTACCGAAGAAAAACATTTGCAAAATTATAGATTCTGGATTTTTACGTCAATGAGAGAGAAGAATAGAGGTAAATTAAAAATATAACCAGATAATTAAACCTTTTGTGGAAGATCCATTTTAGATACAAATTATAATTCAGTATTCAATAAGTATTTTTATATCTCAAAGCATGTCCAGAGGGGATCTTAGATAAAATAAAATAAAAAAATAAAATAAAATAGATACAGTACAATCCAGAGTTGTACTTTGTTTACTCTATACCCACAACAGTCAATATATGTCACTTTGCTTATTTTATCACCTGTTTATATAAACTTTAATTATATGTTTTGATCATTTTGACAGTAGGAGGAAAAAAGATATGACAATGGGATCATTCAGTTCAAATTTTATTATGTGGATGAAAATTATGTAGATGAAAAAACAGATAATGTTCAAGCAAGAATTTTTTCAAGGAGTATTTTTGAATTCAAGCACATTCCTAAACATGAGGATGTAACTGTTAAAATTAAACAGTTTCCAAACTTTCAAGACTTCCTACAAAACCTGAAAAAGTTTAGCCTTTAGATCAAGAGACAAAGAGGAAATCATCAAAGGTGGCCCGATTCCACGTTCTTCATAAAAATATTTGTTAAAGGCTGCTCAGTGTTGCAGCCTTGTAAAATGACAAATTTGCTCAAAACAACTGTCATATGCTATATCAGTGTGATCTTTCATCTGTTTAACAAATAAGAGGACGGTAAAGAAAGCTTTTAAAAAAAGTTTAAAGCAAGAAAGAAAAATCAAGAGTGAAAACATGCTCCGCACGAGAGAAGGAAATCAAAACTTATTTGGACAAGTCTTGATTCAAGCATCCTAAAAATATTCTTCACACTTAAACAGACAGGTTTAACCACCTCTAAATAAATCACAAGGTGCGTGAGAAACAATTCTACACAGTAGGTGCGTTAACATTACCGTTGTTTTCATAGTTCCTCAGCAGGTGCCCATCCTGACGGCCTCCAACCCCCAGAAAGACTCCATCTTGTTGGTGTGGGGCCCACCGCTGGAAGCAAATGGCATCCTCACTGGTTATCTCCTGCAGTACCACCTCAGTATGTACACACACACACACACACACACACACACACACACACACACACACACACACACACACACACACACACACACACACACACACAATGTTCTTTGACTAATTACACATTAACTTAGAGTGTAGACCTTTGACTCCTTGCTTGTGTTTTCATTAATAGATTTCTCTTTGCTGTTGCTTTGTTTGTAGTGTGAAGCATTGTGGGTGAACTGCGAGCAGAAGTGTAGCTGCAGTGTTAGAGCCTGTTCATATCTGTTAAAGCTTGTGTCCCTGGAGAGGACATGGTAATAACATGTGGACAGCTTTTAGTATGTGTTCTCACGTGGCATTACAGTGCGTCTCTAGATGTGTCTCGAGTGGCCATTTGTGATCACAGCTCACTTCCTTTCTCTATGTACAAGTAAACACTATGACTATTTTGTCCATTTGGCCATTCAATATGAAAATTTGACCATTAGTTATATTAGTCTATTAGTTTTTTAGTTCAGTGTCGAATAAACATGAGCTTAATGTTTTACCTGCGCTCACTGGTGTGCTGGGATTTTATTACTAAACTACAGCATGAACAGGACACACACTTTACTTTCTCTGATTGCATGGATGTCTAATGTTTTAATATGACAGATGAAGATGAAAACCATTAAGGAAAGAGTCAGAGAAAGTAAAAGTGTGCATCCCAGCGCACCACAGAGCGTCTCTTCTGTCTGCTCTTCACTGCAACAAAGTGGTTTGTACATGGGAAGAAACATCTTAATATTTTGCATTTAATGCTGAATTTACAGGCACAAATGACTCGCTGCAGCCATTTCTCTTCCCTGCTCAATATGCAGATAGAAACATTTGCAAAACACGTTGTTTTTAAACAGCGGCCCAACAGCAGTCACCAATGCACTGGGACAAACTGTCACAATGAATTCTACACAAGAAAAAAAAACTTAATGTCTATCATTTAACAAAAATTTACAAGAATAATTAAAAAAAAATATACCAATCAGCATATCACAAAGTATATAATGTTGTTCCTGACTCAACAACTCTCAGAAGTGCGTTATTTTTAAAGGCAGTCTGGTTACTAGTGTGTTCCAAAAAAACCCGCTGCTTTTGCTGGACTTACTGTTCCCATAATCCTCTTCTCATCCCTCAGCTTTGATGAATTTTTCTGATCAGTCCCATGCTAAACAACAGGACAAGATACCACACCAGAAAACCCACTGCGCACAAACTCAGCACAACTCAGCTTTAATTTATACAGCACCTTTCATACACACACATGCTGCCCAAAGTGCTTCACAAAAATTAAAACAACAGACAGGAAACAAATAAAACAAGCAGAGAATAATAGAAATATAAATCAATAAAACATTTGCAGGAATAAAATTGCAACAATAAAACAATAAAATGAAAGTTAGAAGAATTTAGTAAAAGGAACACAGAGAAGTAGAATAATATAAAAACCAATGAATGAAGCTTAAAAGACCAAGGTTATAACATTACTACTAGAGGCATTTTCTTTCTTTGAAGTGAATTTCATGTTGCAACATGTCTTTAGCACGTCCCTCAATTCCACTTCGTTATTGAAACTGTTTACATGTCTAATGAAAATGAATATCCCTCTAATATTCCCTTTTACATGCAACCATGCGCCTTGCTTCTTTGAGCCCACCAATGGTGTGCTATATGTCCGATGTTGCAAACACTGCTTCCCTTTGTCATTTGTTCAACCACCCTCTTGAAAAGGCAGCGTGGTAATATTTGCGCATATCCAAAAACCTGCTGGCATCCACGTTTTTTATAATGTTTAAAAGTAGGTGTGTTATTTTTTCTGACCAGAAATCTGGAATATGCTATTTAAATGACCTGCATATTCAAATTCAGAATACCTGTTTTCTGAGCTGTCCGCTCACCCAAGGTGCAGGCTGAAACCAACTCCGAACAGCCTGTGTGAGAAAAGATAAGGTCGGAGGGGAGGAGGTGTGGAGGGGGTGGATGTGGGATGCTACATTTTACCGTTGAACCTGCAGGTTTGATGCCTATTTGATGAACCTGAAAACATGCAGCACCACAAACACTATTACCTAAACCCTTCTTCCCTCTCCTCTCATTGTTGTGTTACCATACCAGACACTAGGTTGCACTGTTTAACACTGAAACCCCACAATGTTCTGCAGCAGCCTCATTGTGCAGGCTACTTTAGATTGTGGTTTGACAGTTTGCTCAACGTTTCTTATCTTGAATCCTTCTGGACTGCACGTTCTCTTCCAGAAGGATCATTTAAACCAGCACACTCTTCAACAAAATTCTTTGGCATTTATCACTCAGAAGCATTTCTGCTTGCAAAATAACCCACCTTTATGCTTGAGAACAGTTAGGGTGAACAAGTGAGTGAGGGGCTTTCATTACGCTTCCTCTGTTTTCAAAGCCTACACTCTCGTTGGCTGACATTTCTGAAGTCTTTTGTGTAAAATGTGAAGGCAGAGACAGCCCTTTGCCGCCTCCACCAGCACCCACGGAGTCTGGCCAGCTCTTCAATACACTCTGTCCCCTTCTCCTCTCTGCTTTTTCCCATATCAGATGTCAGACTTTACACAGATATTCCCACACAATGCAGGCTGTGGGTGTTGGAGGTTTTTCAGTCGAACTGATTCACCATGTAACTCAAGGATATTTCAGTTTTCTTGTTAAGGCTTCTGTTGATTCACATATGGCATATTGTATATGCATCCACCTGTGTCATGAAACTGCTATGCAGTTAGTAAGTGAATAATCTGATGATGTTCACAAACACCTAAAATATCCCATTTTCTGTGTTGTAAACAAACATCAATTGGTCGCACTTTATTTTACAGTACACCAATAAAAAGCAACAAGCAGACTACGTATCAAATTAGACAAAAAACTAGAAATAATGTGTTCTTTATTGAAATGTATTAGACCCTATATTAGACCCTTAGACTTTATTAGAGGGTAATTAGGGACACATTACAACAGAACTGTACTGTAAACTGAAGTGTGTTATTTTCACTCTGATTTGATCAGAGAAGTAGACATGGTCAAATTGTCAATTGTATGGAACCAGCCATAGAAGGTGTATCTCAAGTAGCAGATTTGTAATTTCACTTTAGTTTGATACAAAGTACAACTTGGTATGTCTTACTAGTGTACCATTATGTGTACAGTGTCTAATTAGGGTATAACTACTGTCTAAAACTAAAAACTATTTTTTCTAGTTAGTGTACTGTATAATAAAGTCTCCCCATTATTTTCCGACTGGCTTGGCACATATTCAGTTCTCACCTGCATTTGAGCCTTGGCACAGTAATGACATCAACAAGGGGGGTTTCAGGAGTGTTTCTCTTCCTCCTACAGTCTGCATGCATACTGTACTTTGATCTATAATGCAAGTTTGGTGATACATTATGCTGCTTGTGATTGTTACTCTCCGGATTTCCCTCTACTACTTCTGCCTTATGTTTAATTTTTTTTTTCTTTTGTCTGCTTCCTTCTGCTTTTGCCACCTGTTGTACTTTTTTCTTCCTTTTACACTGGCGCGTTTTTTTCAGCATTTCCTTCATCTTCATTTCCTCCTCCTCCTGTTTCTTTTTTCCTCTCTCCTCCTCCTCATCTTTTCATCCCTTGCCTCTTGTTTACACACTCCCCTCCCTCTGCTCCTCTTGAGCTCTCTATCTCCTCCTTTCATCTCCTCTCGCCTTTCTTCATAATGTATTCCTCCTCAGCTCACCTGTCACGACATGTATCTGCAGCATTCACTTTCTGCATGAGCTAGCATGACATCTCTTCATCTCCCTCCTCCCTCCACCATTGACCCTCATTATAACTGTGTTCCATTAACATACAACATGAGCCAGCAGTGATGAGTTTCTCTGTGTGTCTCTCCGTCGTGGGCTCACTCACGCCTCGTGAACTGACCTGACATCTCTCTCCTTCCTCTATAGTTAATGAGACTACACGTGAGGTGGTTGACTCCCAGGAGATAAACATCACCATGGCTGACACCACCCAGTGGCAGGTTCAGGGCCTAGAGGGGGGCAGCCGCTACCGCTTTCAACTCAGTGCCTGCACTCGAGCGGGATGTGGACCTTTGCTGGCCCAGGAAGGCTACACCATTGTTCAAGAATGTGAGTAGATGAAATCAGTGTACCTGTTGTGATAGTGTCGCTTATAAGGCGCCACTTGCTTTGGTTTAGGTGTGAAAGTCTTTTTGATGCATACGGTCGGGAGTGGAGCAGCAATTTTAAAAGTTTGGGTCTAGGAATGGGGCGTGACCACCACAACCCCCAAGCCTTCCAGTCTTGACAGCATTAATGCCATGCAATTATAGATTTTCTTCAGCACCATGTCAGTAATATTGAGTTTGAAGTGTACATTGTAGCACTGTGTCTTTCACCAGCACATAATATATTCACCAGCATTCAACATACCATTGTATTAAAGCTACCACAAGGAACTTTCATATTTATTTGATTTTGGAAGCTCCTGTGGACAAAAGGGGTAGTGTTTCCACCATAATAACAAAATATAATGTTAAAAAATGAAATTATCTGAATATAAATCTCCTTCTGCTTCTGTTTAACTGCCTAACACGCTACTCACTGTGACTTTGCCTTGGAAAATGTAAACACAGGCCTGTTTCATCTTATTTCAAGGAGAATCTGTTGTTAGGCGTTAGGAATAGCTATACAGAAATAGACATTCTTCTTGTGGATGCCTTGTTAACATTTGCAGGTCATACAGAGGCATCACTAATAAACTGAGACTGTTTCATAACCAGTGAAAAACTCCTTCTAGTAGTTTTAGTAATGACTTTAGACTTTTTACAGTCCCTTTTCAATCTAATGTGTTGCAACAGCTTTTGATTTATGAAGTGTTTACAACCTAATTAATAACCTTTTTATAAACCATATTTAAATCTAAATCTAATTGTAAAGTGTTATAGAAAATTCTGCATTTATAACTAGTGCAACAGTTGTGTCATACCTCTGTCACCTCTAAACTGTCATTGCAGTCAGCAGATGACAGAAGCCCTGTTTCTAAATAAATGCACGTACAATATTTGAACATTTTACTCTTACCTGGCCTGGTGGGTTGGCCGATCAGTCTAACAGGTGTGACATGCCTGCATACAGTAGCTAACTACAGACATGGTAGTCGCAATGTAATAATTCATGCAGAGTAGAGATATTTATACTAATGATTACGGTACCATAAATGAAACCATTTTTATAGTAACAGGGAGCACCTTTGAAAGTTGTGTAATGTCTTCTGAAGAGCAGTCTTAGAGAATAACCTCTGATGATGTCATTAGGGTTATCTGGGCTTGAAAACTGCATTTTTTCTGTTTAAGACTTGTGCCATGGAGTTTGAAATAAGTGGGTGTTTACAAAGCATGGATGTGTACTGAAAAGACTCTTCAACGCATCATGGGAATTGTGGGATCCAGTGTTTTTGGAGCTCGCTCCACGCTGAATAAAAGTCAGGACATTTTGTCATCTGATGCAAACAGTTCACTGATACATATTCCTGCCTCGCTGCATTTTCACTTGTCAGAACAGTTTCGGCCAGAGCCATTTAGAGCTTTAAATAAAAGCAAAAATAAAATAAATAAATAATAAGAAAAACATTTTTTAAAAGATACAGGGAGCCAGTGTAGCTCATCTAAAGAGAGTGCTGTGATTCTGACTCTTTAGTTGTGTATTTAAATGCAGCAGCAGAACAGTGTATAATTTTTATCCTCTAAATAGCCTTTCAAAGAAGACCAGTGCAAGAGAAGAAAGCATGAATTCTACTTGCTAACTTGCTAAATTAGGAGTGCCGGTATCCTTAAAATATTTCATATATTGTTTGAGATGCTGGCCTACACATAAACCACATTAGATGAAAGAATGCTATATTGGTAACTCTGTTGATGTGCGATTTAAAGCTAACTTCAAATTCAAGGACAAAGGTTTAAAACATGACTTTTGAAGAGTTTCAAAATTCTTGGATAGTGCATTTTTTTGTTCATCTAGTTCTTGATTACAGAAACACAGGATGTGAGTGAGCTTAAGGCATTTTGTTCATTTGGCTCAACTGAAATCTATAATCATATGTCATCTGCATGCCTGTGAAAATTGACATTACAGACTTTGAAGAAATCACCTGAAGGAGGCATGAAAGGGAGAGCTTTGCCTGTGAGATCAAAGCGGCTTCCCAGTACTACAAAAAAAGAATTGTTACTTCCTGAGCGACATCAATAGCTGACAAGATATACAATTTCCTGCCAGTTATGTACTGCATGTATAAAGCAAATTTAAAACATGATCAGAAGAAAAACCCCGAAGATAATGCCACAGCCAAAAATGATCAAATTCCACATTTAAACCCATTCACTCATGTGCTTTGGCTCGTCTGAAAGTCTCTCTGGTTAATTTTAGAGAGCTGGTAAACTTTTCAAGTGTCTTATAATTGACATGAATAACTGTCAACTCCCCAAGAGAATATACAGCATAAATTATCTAAACAACACATCGTTAGTTTTTAAAACTTTTTCAAAACATAGAAGTTTGAGATGAGCTTCAAACTCAACTCTACAGGTACAAGAGGTTTCACACCGTGATTGACAGCTGAGCCCTACTTGTGACTGAGTCTTGGCTTTTTGGGCGGGACCTTGATACCGTGGCTCCAAACCCAATCAATACTGCATACAATCCAAATGATGTCACCAGCACAAGTTGACAGCGCTTGCATCCGGGATATTTTGGCTTAAATTTTATATAATGGGACAAAGTGGAGACGTGCTATCCGTAATTTGGAGACCTGTAACCACCGAACCTTGCTGTTCAGGTTTTTTTTTTTTTTAGAATGAACAACACAAAAAAATCTTGTAAGTTTCGTAATAGTTATCGGGGTATATAATCTGAGACAGCATTAAAGACACATTCAAAGCACTAGCTGTGACTGAATTAAGGATTGAGGATTTGCTGGGGATTTACTGTCACACTAAAAGAGGTTTGATGCAGAAATGAACAAAATAGTCATAGGTGACTGCTGTTAATACAGGGATTTTCATTTATAGCTACAATACCAGTGGTGTCTAGAAAGTGAATGTCACAGGTCGGGCGGGTTTTAATAGCTGATCCATCATAGATCACAATACTGTGGAACATCCACTGTAGAAGCAGGCTCTTCTCTCAGTGCATACAGACTTATCATAAGTGGTTATGAGCTCTTTATAAATTAAACATGGACCTTCAGCTCAGCTTTTCTGAATTTCTTTTCGGCGGTTCTACATGATCTCTTTAGCGCGTGAATAGAGTTGAAACATCATGGTGATGTTCTGTCACACACCCATTTAATGACCTTGAGTGTTCATCAGGTTGTTGTTCAGGGTGTCATCCATTTCAGCCACGGAGCCGGTCTCACTGAGGGAATTAATGAGCTGCTAAGTTCAGAGAACAAAACCTCCGCTGCTGCCTCTTTGATCATTCTGAACGGAGATTTGTCTGATGTTTGTAGTTAAAAAACTATGCAGGAAAAATTCACAACAATCCTGATCACATATGTTACAGTTAACTCTAATAGGCATAAGGGTCAGCATTATTGTAATATTGAATGTATTGATCCCCAGTTAATTTTTTTATGTAAACACTATTAATAAATGGTAAACACACTGTCAACAAACAATTAAATGATTAATTTACTGGTTATTAGTAATGCTATACTTGTCATTATTTGAGGTGTTTTTGTTAAGTTTGCAACAATAAAATAGTTTATTAATGTAAATAGAATGTAATTGTTACAATGCAATGATTGTCTTATCAGCTATGATTCAAAATAAAAAAAATATTTCATATTAACACAAACTAATTATAATTAATATAAATTATAGCATTGCTAATACTTAATAAACATTGTTTATTATAATTTCATTGTTTGTTAAGTTTTATTAGCTATCAATTTACTGTTTATTAACAATGGTTATTATGGTTATTAAGTGTTACCCATTATTCTATTTTCTATTATTATATGATTATATTATTATATTTTATCCATTATCCATTAAAGATGGTGGCAACCAGTGAGACAAGATCAGGAAATTAAAGAATAAATTGTGATACAGCCTCACTGGTCTGTATGAGGCCATTTCAGTTCTAAAAGTAAGGTGTTCAAAACATGATATGTCTGGATCAGTTATGTCAGATCAATCATTTATGTGATTGTAGCATAATTTAATTCATCCTATTGCCATATTTAACCAGTTTTGTTTTTTTTGTAGAAAAATTAGACACACCCTTTTTAAAAAATGGTGCAGTCTTCTGTATGTGATACTTTCAGCCGATGCATTCGACCACTAGGGGGTCCCAAAGTCAAAAACGTTCAAATTCTGTCTTTAATTTGTATCTTACATGAAGTAAATCCATGCAGACTTTGTCTGATTTAGTTTAACTCTTTGCTAACACGTCACACTGCTTGATTGTTGAACCATATAATTTAATTCAGCCAATTTAGCAAAAAGATTGACAACACAACCTGCCACCGTTCAGATTTAGCTGCTTTCGGCAGGTGTTAATTTCAGCCCTGATTCTACACAATTAACACTGAGAATGAGTACTAGAATTTCATGATAGTTTAAAGTTCCTCTATAAGTCCTCTCTCTATTATTTGGCAGGCATAAAAATATAAACACATGAGAAAATATTTGTCTTCCATCTCCGAACATTTTAATAAAAGTTTTTCATTCCTCCCTGGCTTTTATGTTTCCTTTGAGAGGCTGTGCGTCTTGTAGGTGGATGTCCAGCCAGAGAGCCATTAGATGCATTGTTTGTAAATATGGCTGAGTTGAGGCGTAGTGGGGAGATAAAATGCTTCTGTTTGGCAGCGCTGTCCTCAGGGCAGGTTAGTCACAATGCAGCAGGGTAGATTTATGGATGACAATAGTAGGGAGCAGGGGGCATCATGAATTTAGAAACGTTGATGGGTGATGATGGAGTGACAGTGAAAGAAATGAATGCATGTGGGTTAGAGACTATGAAGTGTTCCTTTTAGATTTCACCTCTGTGACTGATTGAGCTTTTAATACTTATCACTGTTTAGTTAAACAGTTGTCTGGTTTAAAAGTGGTCCAGACAAATTACACAGTGGAATACCAGCACAAAAAACACAGCCAGTATCAGCAGATGTGTGTGTGAGTGTGTGTCCACGTGTCTTTGTCTGAAAGGCTTGCAATGCAAAGAGAGTGGCTGAAGTGAGAGACAGAAAATAATAAATAAATAAATAAAAAAAACAATGGGGTGAAACATCTGTGAGAGAGAGGAGCAGGAAAAACTGAGAGAGAACAGCTAACAGCCACAGCAGACAGAGAAAAAATATCTATTTTCCTCCGTCAGGTCTCATGAGATAACAAAGAAGCAGAGATAAAGCGGAATGCAAACATGACAAAAAGCACAAAGAGAGACACACAAAAATATCCAGCTCCTCCAGAGATTAAATTATTTGCTCCCCGGCACTGCATCTGACCACCCAAGCTGTTATCGCCAACATATTTGCTAATGGCTTGAACTTAACGTTTGAAAAAGTTTAGTCAGAAACAAAATAATCAAGGGCTTCAATTAGCTCAGTATGCAGCAATCACAGCAGGACGGGTCGTGTCAGTGTACAGAAGTTGTTTATATGAGTTCATGTCGGGGTGCACAATATGCTAGATAATGTGAGAAGTAATACAGACAGCGTGTGCAAATTAAATGATGCGTGTGCTTCAGGTAATGAAACCGTTATACCATTCATTGCAAATTCAGTTCATATAAAATCAATGTAACACTAGAAAATTACCAACACAGTTTATCTGACTTAACTAAAATATCAAACTATGTGACAAAGTAATAATAATTACATTGATTTATTATTCACTTATTAAATTCAGGTAAATTCAGTTCCAATGAGTTTTTACGTTTCGTCATGTGCTTTCTCCTCAGTAGTAAGGACTTAAACTATTTTTTCCCACCCAGTTTTAACAACAAAAGCTGGGAGACTGTCCTCAGTGTCTGTTGAGTGAAGCATGTAGAGACTGACTTGTGAATCTGCGATCTGTCAAATGATGACGGGACAACAATGTGACATTGAGAAAGGGGTTGCTTGTAGTGATGAACCTACAGAGAATTATCACCTGAATCTGCACTGACACACTCAATGATAGCTCATCCCTCTTACTTGGTTTCCTGCCTGCAGCCTCAACACCCACCTACACACTTTGTCGGCGTAGGGAATACGTATTGCCCACAAGTAGAACTAAAAGACATGAACTCTCTTTTAATTCGCAAGCTCTGAAATTGTTTTACGGTTTACTTATTTATTTTAAGAATTATGCTTTGATGTTATGATTGCTTATGATGTTGATGGCCTCAGAGTGTCCATGAGTTGAGCCAAAAACATGAACTCTACTTATTCCTTGTGCTCTTAAATTGTTTAGGAAATGACTCATTTATTGTAAGGTTTATGTGCTTGATTTTATGCTTCAGCTTATGATGTTGTTTGCTGTTATGTTTGATGCATTTCACAGCAGCTGTTTTCAGTGAAAAAGCTCTAAAAAGCCACCAAGCTGCCACCAAGCAGCAAACAGACACAGTTAGCGACCAGCTGCTGGCCAGAAACATGACTCCAAATGAAATAATGAACTGTTTGCTAAAAAGTTCATGAACATATTCATACTGACATTGATTGAGTGGAGTACACAACGTTTGTCATTAAATACTAGTACTGCACCTAATTAAAAAATTGCCTTGTCAGCCAGTAGTCATCAGTTTAAGCCATTAGTTGACTCATTGTTGCACCTTTATAATATCATACTATTTTGATTTTTAAATATATATTTTTGGAGCACAAAGTGATCCACCTATTAAATGCTAACAGTAAAAGCAGTAATGATTGTGAATGTGTTGGAACAACCAGCAAGGAGACTGATCATTTAGTTTATTTATTTCAACACAATACAACATCAGTTCAAAATAGGTGGATAAATAAGTTTCAACTTCAAAACAAACAAATTAAGTTGCAGGGTTACAAACTTGCTTCTCAATCGCTTCACTCCCCTACATGAGCCTAGTGTGTCTTCATTGTTTCTGGAGTCAGAGTCTGGTAGCTGCTGTAATGTTAAATCCCCTCAGGTGCTGTATTCCCTGTCAATTGACCTCCATTGACCTCAGAGGGTATATCCCACAGGACCGCTAACTGAGCTAACTTCTTAATGGCAGCCACAGCACAGTTAACAGCAGTGCACTGGGAAAAAAGGATGTGTGTTGTATCAGTCCCCTGGGCCCAATGGCAAGATGCAGCTCCTGAATAGATTTTAAGTTGTTTTTTTCTGCGATTAACAAATAAACGAAAACGTGGTCGACTAAGACTCTTGGCACCAACTAACAGTTAAGTCGATTATTAGAGGGCAGCCCTATTAAATACAGTTCATTCTCAATTTCTACTTAGAATTAATAAGCACAGTAATCGGGAGGACAAAGTGTATGATTTTCTTGCTCCACAGTGCCCTGTGGTGGTGTAGGTCTCCACCAGTCACCAAATCCAAAAGCACCAGCAACAGATGTCTCATGCAGGCATAAACCTGCATGTGGTTTTTGGTATTTCTGAGGATACGCTGCCCATGTATTTGCGTCTGTTGGTGTGTGCGTGTGTGTGTGTTTGTGCTCGGTTTCTAAACCTTAAAGCTGGCTTTCCATATATCTGTAATCTTCTGCTGTATTTCATTTTCTTTTTATCCCTCTGAAGATTTGTCCCCAACTCCAGCTGTGGCCCCTGTTCAGAGCAGTATGTATCAGTGCCTGCAGCCGCTGCAGCTCACCAACATAGGAGTAGTGGTACAGATAGACGTGCTTGTAGGTGTGTTGGCGTAGCAAGTAGCTTGTTATAGCCTCATCAACAGTTCCTTTATAGTTTTGCAAATATAGTGCGGGTAATTCTTGTACACAATACCAGAATATACCTTTATGTAAATACATTGCCATAAATTGACAATTAGTTTGAATTGTGTTTACTAGCAGTTGTATTGAGCAGGTACTGCCATTAATCCAGTTTTCCCAGCTGCTCTAACAACCGTGCCTTCATGTAGTCTATAGAGCTCGCTTGTTGCACAATACAGAGCATTAGACCTGACAGTATTGTAGCAGGAATCTAACATCTGAGGCTTCTCTTTCATTTCAGGCCACAACTGCTCTCTTTCGATTCCCAGCTCTATCCCAGCCAATGCAACTCATCCTCCTTTAGGTATATAGCTCACTCACACACATGCACAGCCATTGATATACCTGTGATCTCATCTTGATCTACCTCAACTTTCAAGTAACAATGGGATTCGAGACAAGGAGTAGTTTCAATCTATTCTGATATACCCTCTTCATGGGGGGGCGTCAGGAAATGCCAGCTTTGCTTAAGACAGAGTGAAGACTAGATGTCACTCACGCCCACGATCTCTATATCTACCCTTTATGAGCCAAAATCCAGCTCCACTCAATTAAGTCTGGGGCCCAGCGTTGCCTTTTGAACTGTCGTCTTGAAGGGTTTCTGCTCGCTGCACTGTTCTCAAGCTGCAGGGGGGAACCTATTTGCCTCTGCTAATCCTCTTTTCCTGCCTTCCCTCTCCTCTTCTCTGTGTCTGTCTGTTTTCCTTTCCTCTTTATTTTCCTCCTCCTCTTCCTTCTCTCTTTATCAGCTCCAGCCCTGTTGAACATAAGCTCGTATGTGAGTGACACCTTTGCCAAAATCAGCTGGACCGCCAGGGAAGAGCAGCAGGACTCGCAGCTTTATGTGGCTTATATGAATAACCGTAAGCTACTTTTCCCGTCCCCGCCTCGCTAAACATTTACATGAATTTCAGGTGATATTATGTTTAGGTGGGAAGGTTTATATAAACATCTAAAAATATAGTATACTCAGAGAAATAAAGGTGCAAACTAGAACCATAAAGGGTTCTTCGACTTGTCTCCTCAGGAGAACCATTTTCCAGTTTCCTGGAAGAACCTTTTAGATGGTTCTACCTAGAACACAACACAAAGAGCTATACCTAGAACCATCTGTGAAAGGTTTCCCACAAACTCTCTACATGAGGTTCTACAGAGAATCTTTCTATTGTGTCACCCAGGGGTGAAACAATAGGTTCTATCAGTAACCAGGGGCTCTATCATTAACCTTTCCACCTTCTGCATGGGGGGTTCTACTGATCACTTTTTTTTTTCACCTGGGGTGTTCTACTGAGAACCTTTGTTATTCCGAAGGTTTTATCAAAAAGTCATCCAGGGGGTTCTACTGAGAACCCTTTTACATCCTGAAGGTTACATCTACAAACCAAGGGGGTTCTACTGACAACCCTACTATATATTTTTTTTTTCTAGAACCCATTCAGGGGTATTACAGAGAACCATATAATATTCCAAAGGTTTTATTTATAACCCACCCACCCAATTAATCTACAAACCTGGGGGTTCTGAACCTGGGAAGCCTTTTATATTCTGAAGGTTTAATAGACCTACTGAGTAGGTTCTACTGAGAAATCTTTATTATTCAGAAGGTTTTATCTAGAGCCCATCTATGCGACCTACCGAGAACCCTTTTAAATTGTGTTACAAAAAACGCTTGAGAAACTTTGACAGACTTGAACACTATGGTTGTTTGTAGAACCTCAACCCTTATTTCTAAGAGTGTATAAGCCTAAGCATAGCTACTTCCATCATTTCCATGATTTCTTCAAAATGTGTTAAGATGTATTTAAAGTTATATATAGTACAACAATTGCATTTAATAACTTAAGAACCGTTTGTTACGTGGCAACAGCTCACCCTATCTTCTTTTTCCATAGCATGAATGCTAATACAGACTTGCTGCTTGTGCACTTCTTGTGCTTGGCTGTGTAGGTGATGGTAACTGGCGGATTTCAGAAGCTGTAAACACTTCTCAAAGTTTCCACGTAATTGATGGGCTCAAACCTGGGGCCGTGTACACCGTACGCCTCATGGCCAAGGGGCTGCTTGATAACGCTAGCATTTTCGAAGACGTTATCCAGACTCGAGTCAAAGGTGAGAGGAGAGATTGGTGTCACAGTCGATACAGTTTAGTGATTTGACTTTCTAACCTGCCATAATAATACAAACATATCATTGACAAATTGATATTGACTATGGTGGATGTGTGAATTTATTTGTTTTCTTGCATCTCTGTGTGTTTTGTTTTTTTTCCTATCTAATATTCTGTCTGAAGAGATATTGTTATAGCTGAAGGGAATGTGAGTCAAATACGACGTGAGAACATCCTCTCAAACTAGAATCCATCATGTTTTTTTCTGTTTTCAGTCAAATATAAAGTTGTATGAGGAGCGCTTGAGGGGACTGTCATACTCAAATACTCCAGTGTGTGAAGCTGATCCTTGAGCTTTTTGTCTCTTTGCCGTTTTTGTTCTCAGCTGCGGTAGGTCAGCGGAGCGACTTTTCCACCCAGGGCTGGTTCATTGGGACCATGTGTGCTGTGGCGCTTCTCACCCTGGTTGCGCTCATGGCCTGCTTTGTGCGGAGAAACAAAGGTGGAAAGTATGCAGGTACGCCACCGCCGACCCAGCGACAAGACATGTTCTCCATGGAAAAAGGTCAGTTAGTCTTTGAGCAGGGTTGAGTCCCTTTGTTGCCTCGCTTCAGGAAGTGAACCAAAATTCAGCTCATGAAAATGTGCAGCACATGTAGACGACACTAGTCTAACTTGGTGTATATAAGCAGTTAATTACAGTGGAAACTACTACATGGATCAAAAAGCTGGGGACAGCATAATTACAGTACCCATGCTGTTAAATAATTTGCTTATAAAAATCAAGTAGTCAGATAACAGTGTTCATTTTGAGTCTTTGTTTACATGACAATATACAGGAAAAAAAACTTAAAAATGTTTTTTGTTTTACTTTAATCTCTGAGGCTGCTGCTGTATGTACACTGAAATCATGACCTGTAAAAAACATGTCAGGTATCATTTTATTTGAAGGGGTGTACATGAACCTGTCATTGTACTGTCATTACCATGCAATGACACTTGTCATGACCATTAAGTCTTAATGCTTGTTTATGATTGTTGTCATTAAATATTATCAATTATTTATTATTTGTAATACAAATGTCTTGACATTAATCAAGCCAATAATTCCTTTGTTATGACAACTTGACCAAGACAACATAGCCTGTCATCCAAATCATCTTGGTACTGCACTCTGTCATCAAACTGGCCTTATAACATTTATTGACATCTATATGCTTAGTCCAAATGGTACCAGGAAATTATTCATGATATCATTACAGAAGCATTTGGCAGTGTAATAAAACTTAATGATATCTTTATGACAAGTCCAAAATGTAAAACATAAACCTGTAAAGCTAAGCAGTTTCTTTAAGTTTGATAATGTCAAGTTCATTAAACAAAAGCATCACTGGCTTGATTCATGTCAAGTTGTTATAACAAGGAATGTCAGCTTTGAATCAAAAATGACATAACCGATGAATGACACTTAATGACAACAACCATAAACATTCATGAAGACTCCTCAAAGCGTACGACTGACTGCCAAAAACTAGCCAGCAACATGAAGCAACAAAACTACTAATTATTACTAATTAATTATATTTTGATTCATACAGTAATTTGCAAACTGTTTGAAACAGCTGTACTGTTTTTTCAAACAGTCCATAAAATTTAGTAAATAGCTGTCAGGTTAATTACTTTATATTTGTGTAAGAAATATACAATTCAGTTAGATTCTCATCCACATTAAAATGAAAAGAAAAAAATGAAAAGAAAAATCAGTTATAATATTGTGATGAATTTGACCTGGACAGATGTGTTTCCACTGTAACTCTAAATTTTCACCAGTTTTTCAGGATGGACTTTGCTTTGACTTTTGATAATTTTGGTTAACTTCCTGAAAGAGTAAAATGTGCCATGGGCCTCAACCCTGCCCCCCCGACTCTGTTTGGAAAAGCATTATGCATGCATGCTGGACACCTTTGCATGCTAACCCTGCCAAGCCAAATATCATTAACCCCAAATGAACTGTCCATGATTCACTTGCAGCCAGTGTAGATTTACTGCATGTGAAATAATTTGTGTGGCCCCGTTAGTTCTGCCTGGTACCTCTGATTACAAACCTTGTCGAGCCAGACGAGTGGGAACCAGCTGGCTTTGTTCCACACCTCTCCACCCCTCACCTGTGCATACCTCGCTGGCTCTTCCCCTGCACCTTTGTGCTGCCTCGTATCAGAGCCAAATTCACTCTCACAATGGTACCTACCTGCAAAGTGTCTCCTCACTCGGTTTCTTCCCTCTCAACCTGCTTTCCCGTCATCTCCGCACCACTCCACTGCTTTGCCTGCAGTAGCTTTTTGACATGAAGCACTGAATATTTCATCAGCTCCTTTGGATTCCCCCCTTGCCCATCCAGCTCTTTCCATGAAACCCCTCTTTTGTCTCTCTTGAAAGCAACTGGTATTTTTTAAAGCATATTTACACAAAGAGCCGATGTGTAGCACTTTGTGCGGATATATAGAAGAGAGGCTTTCAGTGTACACACTTGATGTAATGTTTACGCAGTTTCCCTCAAAAGCTTTTCAGTTACTTTTTAATTTCAAGTCTTACATACGCTCAAGTGATGTAAAAGTTCAGATCATTTATTCCTGTATATCTACTAAGCACCGATGTTGAGTTTTTTAAGCCTTTGCTCCAATTTCCGAGAATCGTCTGGCAGAAAATCACTGAGCTTGATTAAAACTAGCAAAAGACAAATGTTACTGTTTGAGTTATTTCCCTTTAGAAAATGTAAAGGCAGGATCCTTTATAGGTATTTGAATTTGAAGAATTACAAATGATTTTATGTCCCAAAAGTGCAAGTAATCTGTAATTGCATCTATGGATGAGAGTTCTGCTCTTTAAAAAGTGGTGCTGAAATATCTTTTCCCTCTGCAGTGAAAGAGAAAGAAGACCTCCACCCTGACATGGAGTCACAAGGAATGAATGATGACACCTTCTGTGAATACAGGTGAGCTGTACTCCTGCTCTGCAGTGGAGAGCTGCAGTGTCAGAGTGTGCCGGGGAAATGACATTTTCTCTCTCCTCCAAATGCATTGTGTTGCAGCAATATTAATCTAAATAAATTAAATATTTTCAGGCTGAGAAACTTGTTTATTATGTGTCACAGTAACGTTTTTCTCTCCCATCCCAAAAGCAAACCACGCATTCACATGCTTTACCAGGATGAGCCTAGAAACCATTGTTCTCATCATTTAATGGGCTAGGTAATCAAAGTGTGTAGTTAGGAGTAGTGGGTAACAAAAGCTTTGCTCCTCTTTTGCTGGGAATCTGACACATTTTCTGTCAGATTCCAAGTGTGTGATTCAGCTTGGTCCTGTGTGCATAAGTAGATTTTGTGTGTTACTGTGTGTATCTGCATACATGTGTGTGGGTGTATGTATAAATTGTGCATTACAGGTGGGAATCTCCTGGCTCCTCACTATTCAATTTCATTCCGATTCAGAGAGCTAGGATACAATTATAAAATAATTATCGATGCATCCTGATGCATAAAAATATTTAATTTGTTTATATGTTTTAGTTTTTTTCTCACTGTGTGACTGTTTTAAAAACATAGCACAAACCTAATTTTAGTTAAACACAACTTGCATGCAGTGTGGCTCTTGTCCAGGTCAGTTCCCTTTCAACTGTATAAGAGCCAAAGTGCTTCCATATGCGAGCTCTTAAACCAGGGTATGTCGGTTAGATTGTATTCATCTTGCAGTTGCATGCACTCAGCCATCCTCACCAAAACTCTCAGATTCAAAAGATGTCCGTTACATTTCTCCACCAAATTGGTTCAGCTGTAAGGAACATACAGCCTGGTCTTACAAATTTGTTACAGGCAATGATTATAAAAAAAAAATAGAAAAAAATACTGATGAAAAAAGGACAATAGAAAATAAAATGCATTTCATTCTCTACCTTAACCAATTAAACAGGTGACACTTTGACTGCAGTTACACCCGGAATCAAAATGAGATATGTAATGTGTCTGGATACAGATCCCATTTAAAACCAGGTGTAAATGGGATGTTTATGTCCTCCTTCGGACTGAAGGGAAGCATCCAACTGCCACATCCAAAAGCAGCATGAGTTTCCCATTTTCTCCAAAATTACAAATGCATTACTGTGCACTGGCTGTGTCTGTAACTTGATTTCAGCTGACTGACAGTATGTAGGCAAAAAAGCCAAAACAGTACTTAAACCTAAGAAAGTGATCGGCAGATTAATTGATAATAAAAATAAGTGTTAGTTGCAGCCCTGGTTTTGAATATAATACAACATCTTTATTTATTTTATTGTTCACATTTTGTTTCCTGGAGGGCTGGAAATCCTCGGCAGTGGCATGGGCTTTACTAATTGCGGGATGAATGGCAGGATGGAGCGAAAAGACTGGTGGACGTGTGACCCCACTTAGCAGCCAAGACATTTCTTCGACAACAGCTGTGAAGCTATTACTTATTTATTAATTATCTATTATTTAGATCAGCCGCCTACTCAACCTATTAAGGTTACGAGTTAGCTACCTCGAATGTAGAGCGATGTATTTGAAGAGATGAAACATGAAATATTGCTGTACTGCCTCTGCTTACCTGGTAACAGACTAAGATTTACCTTAAACCCTCATTCACATTGTGAATTATTAGTGTAGTATTAGTATTTGTTGGAATTCTTCAGTACAGGCCTCATTTTTAATTACAACACAGGAAGCTTTGCCTGAACAGATTCATTCTGGATGCACAGTAACTGCTGGTGGAAAATATCTTATATTCAATAAAAAGGCATAGACTAAGCATAGCAAAAGGAGTAAAAAAAAAAAAAAACTGAGCCTTTAAGCCCAAAGCAGACAGCTGTTGTACTTTATAATAGCAGTTGAATTTCCATTGTTTGCATTGTTTAGCTGCTACGGTGACAATTTAGGGAAATTGACTGAATCCTATTTTGCTTGACAGCACTGCAGCAACTGCGTGACAATGCCGTGTTTGTTTGTGCACACGCAACAGAAATCACCTAAAATAGCCTCTTCTGTCTGCTTTGATTCTGCTCGTCATCATATTATTCAGAACATGATTACTCACAATTGTGTGGTTGCTGCCAATTTTGTTCCTGAGTCTCTTGCCAAGACTGTAATTCTGTTAAACAGGACAGAATGCATTGTCTACTTTCCTGTTTGTAGATTATAGATTATATTATTGATTATCGAGCAGTTTAAAGATGTAATAACTAAGTTTTTACTGTCCCATAGTCGATCAGTGTTGTTGCACAGATGCAGAGGTGGCTTTCAAACATGCTTTTAAGGCATAGATCAGATTATTTGAAGTGGGGTTGTATGAGGTTTTTATCAATCAGTGTATTAGCTACTCTAGATGGTAGTCAGCATGTCCTCTGTCTGAAAAAGCAGAGGAGAACCAGCATGGAAGCTCAGCAATATACTGCAATGGACAGCGTCAGCAACAAAAGATATTTTAGCCACATAAAGAAGCTCCACCTGAACCAATATCAGTTTAAGTGTGCGCTATATTTAGAAGATTTTCACTGCTTCACTGTGCTGTCAGACTGCCCTGTCCAGTGTCCCTCAATTAGGCTCCATAGGTGAAACCAGTACGTAACCGGGCAGATTATAGGTGCTGCTGGTTTACCGCTGCCTCAATCTGTTCATTTGTTTGTGCTGTCATGTGGCTTTGGTGAATCTGAGCTATCCTTTTGAAACAACAAAGTCACACTCTAACAGAAACAGACTATCAGATGGAGGCAGCGGTAGAGCAGCATCTGCCGTGTTTTGCAAGTTAAAAACGATTGATTTTGCCAGTGGAGTTTGGTCTGTTTGGAGAGAGCGATATTTGGCTTACAGTAGTAAAGCTGTGAAAATTTTCCAAATATGGCATACACTTAAATAAATATTTATTTTTTACATCGCTGTTTATTAAGGGGCTAAAATGTGTTTTGTGGCTGACCCTGCCCACAGCAATTCATTGCCTACCTTCCCACAACACTCCCCTCTGTGGGAGCAGACCACCATCGACTGTAGGTAATGCACAAACTACAGATAAGTACCTCATGCAACCCAACTTTAAATAATCCAAACTACCTCTTCAACACTGATGCTACCAAGTAATACTTCATGGAAACTGTTTTTGATTATATTCTTATTTTCAGTTGTTCTGGTGTCCAAATTAATAATGTGAAGCAAGTTAAAGTTAAAACCTCAAAAACATGCAGGGAAGCTTGGTTTATTGTATTGAACATAAGTTTTATGCTGTTATATGTAATTTTCCATGTCGCCATATATACAGTACACGTTATCAGAAGCCATTAATATTGTTTACTGTTTTGAGTTTACTATGGAGCTCATCAGGCAGGAGAAACTGTGGTAAAATGAGGTTGTGCAGATGTTGGGCTGCCTCTGTCTGTTTAAAATGCCTCTCATGGTGGGTTTCATGAGGCTGTTCTGACTACTGTCCCCCCAGAGTGCCCTTAGCCTTACTATGATGTTGTTTTCCTGGCTTTAGAGTTGGATTCAGGGCTCTCTTGTGCCCTTTGAATCTCTGAAGGCAATAGACCACCCACTGGTATGCCACGTGTCTGGGGAGCTGACAAGTGGTAATTATGCTTCAGACGATTTCTCTTTGGAGACAGCCCTCTGCTGCCGTGCCCCTCTGTCCACTGCAGGAACAGCAGGTGTCATAGCTGGAGTAGGCTGTTAGCCAACAGTGTGATGCAATTTTTTTTCCTCAGCTAGTTTATTTGCTGTTCTGGGGTTGTTTTTTCCCCCACTCATCTTAGCTCTACTCATATTTTTATATGCAAGTGGGGAGAAAAAGGCAGCAGATGTTTTCTTCCAGACAGCTTTAAAGCCTCTGGAAATTCAAAACCACTATAGCCTTCTAACCATGTAATTTGTACGGTCTCATGTACATTATAAAGCATCAAAAAATATTATATTGATATATTAATATTAATTATGATTTATATTGAGACATTATTATATTGATATCTGAATATTTATTATGAATTACATATACTTATTTGTTATTAGAAATGTAATTTAAAAATTTATATGAAAAATAAAAAATATATGACAGCTTTGGGGGATCACAGAAAACTTGAACCTGGTAAAACAAACAGCTTAAGAATCATAATCGGCTTCTCTTTTTTTCTTTTTTTTTTTACCAAGTACATGCAGATTAATTTGAATGGTGTCATATTTAACTTCCCACATCTATTTTCAGCCTCACAGATTTGCTGCTTTTACCTGTTTTATATAATCTAAAATCAGTATTTGTTGGTTGGTCAAAACAAATAATGTCTATGGAGCTTAGAAACTTTGACACTGACTAACCATGTAATAGGGTCTCATGAACATATTAGAAAGCATCTAAAAAGTCCTTTGATACAATCTCTAATTTTACCTGTCAGAAATCAATATCAGTGCATCATATAAATGCAGACTAAATTTAGAACACAACTTTATGTAGTAACATAATTTTACCATCAGACAGCCTTTTCCAACAGGGCATTAGGCCTCCATGTGTGCTCTCTTCAAAGACACTTTTGATGAAAAAGAAGTTTACCTTGCAGAACACAGGAGTTGCTGGACTGCTGCTGCCCCAATTCGTAAGTTTGAATCCAAAGTAAAATGTTAAAACACAGACGTGACACAATAACACAAACTAACTAAACTAGATTGACACAGCAGTAACCAGCAAAATGTGCTGTTCCTGAACTAGATTTTCCTAACAGTTATGAATGTATTTATACTCAGATCTTTGTGGATGCTTAATGAGAAACTGAAATTTGATATCATGTATGCATTTTCTTACACATTTCCAGCAGCCTTAAACTGAAACAAATACAACTTTATGTGCAAAGGAGGGGAGGGGGAATCCTCCTTCCACCTGAAGTTTCTGTGTTGCCCCCAAACCAAGTCAGCATGGGTCAGTGCCAAGACAAATGTAATTACCTTCTGCCCGGTGACGTGCCTCCATCGCTCACCTGTTTGTGAGGCTGAAGGAAGGAAAGCCTTTTTTTTAGGGCAACAGCTGAGAGACTGAGCTTGGATCCTGACCAAGGTCTTGAATGAGAGCTGGGGCTCCAAAGCACTCAGCCCCATTTTATCACTGCATTCAAAGTCACTGTGGGCGGGCTGCTGCGGCGGCAAGCGGCTGTGGCATTCCACTGCTCTTAGATAACAGCCACTTATCTCAGGCGCTCTAGAGTCGTCAGAGAAAGAAGGTTTGATAAGAGTTGAAATGCGGACCTTATGTGGCTTGCATGGTAAACGGCCTCATGAAATGGGACAGATTAGACTGGTTATTAAAAATCCCCGTGAAGGAGACCCGATTTGTTATCTCGGCTTGAACCCAAGTCTCTGCGCTAAAACGCCGAGCTTGTGTCTGACACAGGTGTCAACTACAGTACGCCTCAAATGGCGCTATCATATAGCAGCCACCTGAGCATCGTCTCTGAACGCAGACACTCCGTGTTATGAATACTAAACAAAAGAAGAGCGAGGTGTTAGCAAACAGGGACGGTTTGGAGAATTAGAAAAGAGGACAGGGAGGAAAAATATCCTCAGTGTTTTGAGGTGACCCCGCGTCTTGTAGTGAGACACCTGTGAGTTGGCCACTTGCCCAGCCTTAAATTGGCATCTAATCTCCTCGGCCCGTGTGTGGGGCCCTTGGGAATACCAGGAATGACAGGCTGTTTGTCTGGGATTGCATATGCCCCACCTCTTCTCCCCCCTCTTCCTTCTCCTTTTCTCAACCCCCCCCCCCCGACACACATATACACACACACACACCTCCCACTCGTCTTTTTTCTCACTGCACTCTGGCAATTTCCATCGCTGGTTCTAAAGAGATTTGAAATTGCCTTTGGTCCTGAAGCCTTGGCAATTAGCAATTAGTGAAGTGATTGTAGCAAGTCCTCCCCGCCCCCCCTCCTCCTCCTTGTGCTCCCTTTCCTGCTGTGCAGCCGCTGCATCCACCCCTGCCTACCGCCTGTAGTGATGTATTGAAACCACAAGAACTTGCGCGAAAGCATGTGTGTGTGTGTGTGTGTCAGAGCATCCAAGCATTTAATAGTCTATATGTACTGTGCAGGCTCTGTAGGCTGGCGTTTCATTGTGCACGTGTGTAGCTCTCGGTTATATAGTATGTGACATTGGGCCTCATGCAGGAAGCAATACACAAACACTTCTTTTTTCTTCAAATCTAAAGTTTGTTCTTATTATATTAGTACCCAGTGGACAAGAGCACTCTTACCAAGATGAGAAAAAAAAAAAAAACATTTTGTTTTCACAAAACTAATTTGTCAAATGCAAGTTAAAAGTATTTAAATATTAATACTAACTACTTATAATAACATTATTTATTATTTATACATAATTATTTATTATTGTAATGATAATTTCAATATCTGTAGTTATACAAAAAAAATAAAAATAAAAATAACAAGAAGCTTTTAATGTATTTCCCTTTTATCAAAAAACATTTGAACTAACAAATTAAACTGGAATTATTTAGCTTTTAGTCTTTCCTTCAGCCTTTTTTCGTGGCATCTCTTCAATTCTCGGTCATGTGCACAACTGCCCGAGTTTGTGGGGCGTTGCCTATGCTAATAACAAACAATTGGCCACGCCCCTCCAGTTTATGGTCACATCATTCAGCACACCTGGGTGAGAGCAGATCTAGATGGTTAAAAGGTTCTGGTGTTGACTTCCATTATTTTTTCTCTTAACAGAAAATTGAGAGAAAATATAACAGACAGCTTAAGAGAATGTTACTGCATCAGGCCCATTGTGTGTGTGTGTGTGTGTGTGTGTGTGCGTGCTTGTGTGTCAGCGGCCTCTTAGGGCCACGTGTGTCTCTTCCGAACATCTGCCTGATGTACTCTACAATGTGTTTGTTTATGCGATGCACCACTGACCCCGGCCATCTTTCTCTCTTGTTGTTGATGGCAGTGACAGCGAGGAGAAGCCACTGAAGGGCAGCTGCTCCCTGAATGGCGGCGACGCGGTGGGGGACAGTGTCAGCAGAGACAGCCTGGTCGACTACGCCGACGATGGAGGAGAATTCAATGAGGACGGTTCATTTATCGGAGAATATTCTGGGCGCAGGCACGGAGGCTCTGTTAGCGAGCCCAGTGGACCCAGCCTAGTCACTGCATAAAGCCGGGCTCCAGTTGAAACGGTCTACTTCAAATCCTTTAAAGATACTTTTTAAATTCAGCTTCCCTGGCATTAGATATAGCTCCAAATGCCAAATATGGGGGAATAAAATTGACTCAAAATGTGCAGAAGTTTTTTTTACAGCAGGCAGAAGTTTTGCCCACGGACCGGAAAGAAGACAATACACCCACCACCATACACATAATCAGTGTGAAAACCATGTGAGTCTGTGTACATACTGTGAGAGAATGACCTGAATTTGAGTGTTTCATGATTTTATTAAAAATAATAAAGTGTTTTTTGTACAGCCACAGTCTGCAGTGGTATATATTGAGTCGTTTTTTTTATTTCACAAAAGGCGGAGGATGAAAAATTATTTTCCACAATGTGAAAAACACTGAAAATGGTACCATATATGTATTATTTACACAGCGGATGAGAATAACACATGCAGTATATATGCTCTGACATGTGTTCTCTCATTTATCTATGGAAGCCCAGTTACGCTAATGTGATGAGGAAAAAAAGCGATCCTGTAAGTCACTCTGATGACAAATAAAATAATTAGTAAGTATATAAAAGTATTTTTTTCCTTAAAATAGTATCTGAAAATAAAGAGAACGTTTCTTAATATAATGAGTTAGTATCTCAAAGTAATGAGTAATTTTCTCAAAATAATGTGATAGTATCTCAGTTAGTTTACTAAATCATTATTTTGAGAAATATTCTCAATTTCTTTTGATAACTAAGTCAGTTGAAATAAGTCGTTATTTAGAGAAAATTATCATTATTTTGAGAAAGTTTCTCATAATGACATACAGGATTTTTCTTTTTATCACTTTGGCAGAAGTGGCCATTGCTGTCATGAAATGGAATCAATATGTATTCATAAATGCTTCACTGTGTGTTTATGCATATATTTTGATTTTTGTTTGCAAATGTGTGAAAGTTGATTGTTGATTTATAATACTGGTGATGCCTTTTATATCGTGATATCAATCTATCTTTTGTTAAACTTTTTTTTTTTTTATTGCTCTTTATATCAAAGGGGAGACAACAACATAAAAAAAGCAACATCACGAACATGAAGAAAAATTTACTTATCAAATTATCTAACCATGCCCCTGGTTTGTTCGGGGAATTACAGTAGGGATGTACTGTACAAGCTGATAAGGAAGAAGGTTAAAGCGACAAGTGTATTGCTGTATTTATCTGGAGTGTAATCATGAATTATTTAGGAACTCCTCAAAACTCTAATTTGTGAGAGAAACTCAACTTTTTAAATCATGTGTCTTTATTCTGCTGGATACCACAGTGTGAATCACTCTGCATTCCTTTAAAATTATCAGGCAGCTGGGCTATTTATTTATTATGTTGAAACTGTTCATGTTTTTTCAATTAACTTGGTGATTCATCAGTTTCTATTTGCTGTGCCCTTTCTGTAATTTAAAAAGAACCCACTTATATGGTAAGCTTACTTTCAAGTTGAGATGTCCTTCCAGTGAACATGGAATATGAATGCATCATGAGTAAAATTCCTTCCTTGGTGCTAAGCAAGTGCCGAAATTATACAGTAAATTTTGCTCACAAATTAGGCACAAAGTGATACTGGAATGTTGCAAACATGGCTGAATTAAACTCGTTAGTCTCGGAGGTCAAACACATCGCAAATCCCAAAAATGTTTTTCCTGTTATCTCTGTAATACATGCAGTGAATCCTCACATGCATAATGCATTTTGCTAAAATATTCATCAAGAATATAACGCAAATAAAGTTGAGATTTGACCTGTTCAACAATCTCAAATAGATGTGTTAAAAGAGGATATTGCAGTGGTGCTGACTACAAAGTACTAAATGTTTCATTGGCTACAGGCATATTTTTCATTCACCATTTGGCTCTTTTAAGATACAAAGATCTAGTTAGACTGGAAAAATAAACTATTTGTTTTAACTTGAAGGCGTTAGTGTCCAGACTGCCTTAAAATTTTGAGTTCACCGAATTTTGAGTTCAGCTTATTTTGTAATGATTCCAAACAAACTTTCTCAGTCAAATTAACTTTAATTCAGTTGTACTTTTGAAAACATGTTCAATAGACTTAAAATATAAAATTGAATCTACAACTCTCCAATCACACTGACAATCGTTACAAACAAATTTGATTTCCTTTTACACTTTCTCAGTTTGCAGAGTCAGTCGTTTGTGAAAGAACAAGGAACTTACAGCTGTAGCTGCTCCTGTTGGAGGTACTTTGTTTTATCAGAATGAAGACATGAAACTGCCCCCCGTGTATTTATTACATTTTAAGAATTCAGTAGTAATCTTTGTACTCTTTTGTAATGTTTCTATTTTGGGGAAAACAAGATACCATAACTTATTTTAAAGTGTATTTGCAGCAAACACTGAGTTTCCATCATATAGGTCTATGTTTTCTTCCAACTATAAAAGGGAGGGTCTCAGGAGTTTTAACTCTCAAAAAAACATTGTGGGAAGTCTGCAAACTCGCTGTCATGTTTCTTCAGAAAGTAAATCTAATGAGTTAATTGAACTCTGTACAGTACATTCATTTAACTCATCATTTCAAGTCAGAAGATTTCAAGTTAGAAGACCTAAATAAACTGAATAAATAAAACTTGTATATTTATGTACAGTTAATGAAAACAGATTAGTTGGTTCCTCTAAAATCCTGTATGATTTTTTTCACAGTGTAGATGTATAACTTAAAAAAAATAGAGAGAGATTTTTCACCTCAAATCAAAAAGAGCAAAAGTGGTCATATGGCAGAAAGTTTATCTATGAAATATAGTGAACATTGTCATCAATCTTGTTGCCATTACTGGCAAATTTTTTTCCCATTACCCAGTTTGGATAATTGGAGGCAGGTCCCATGGCTCCAATTATCTGAACCAAAGGGATGTTCTCTCCCTTTCAATTTCTGAAGGGAAAATATAGCACCTTTGATGAGGCAGAAAACTCAGCTAACGAAGATGGGAGATGATCGACTCATTCGTCATTTGGTGGGAGCCTCTTTAAATCCCTCTAAAACAAGCCTGGCTGCCCCTCTGATTCACTCCATCATTTCTCAGAGGTTCAATAAAAAAAAGCTCAGAGGGATTTTTTTCTGTTGTTATTTACCATATCTGTTTGTCCAAAAATGAAATACTGTGACTGAAATTGAAATTTAAAAATTTATTATGCATTCAAAGACAGGCAGATGCACATAGTTACAGAATATCCTCAGTCACAGTCTGAGCTTTTATTGAAGGACAAGCCATTACAAAACAACCACGTTTATTTTACTTTATTTCAGCTTGTTCAAATCCTCTCACCTCTTCTTGCATATCTCTAAAATACCTTGGAGGCACCCTTATCTTCCATTTTGAATTCACACAGCCTCCTTGCAGCTGTTTGGTCTGTCTATAGCCTGGTGATTATAAATAGGCATTGTAGCCGTAATCAAACCAGACTTGGGATAGTGGAGTTGAAAAGCACTCCATGCCTCATGGCAAGATAAAGGTCATTTAAAGAGATAATCCCTGTATTGTCGGGGATTACGCCCTCATCCGTTTTAAAATTGCTTTCTCTGTGGAACGTTAAAACCTCTAAACAACAACAAAAGATTACTCCAGTCAAAGCCCCCCTGAGTGTCACACAAGCCGCTTTCTTTGCTCCACTAAATCTATTTCGAGGACGCTCAGGTGACCCTTTCAAAAGTCATAATAGCCTTATTATTTTGGAGCGAGTAAAGGTCAGGATGTTAACATCACCTGAATCCGTCTTGAACGGAGCGGCCTTGTTTGTTGCATGATGTTTCGCTCATGTTATCACTGATGGATGCAGCACACTCGCTCACACACACAAACTCAAAGCGGATCACTCCCTTTCAGTCGATTTGATCGGAGCTGATATTTAGGCTAAGTGCCCTGGAAATTGCCTGGTGGGAAGAAATCGATAGCATACTCACACATGCTGCGAGTTACAGCCTAGTAACCACGGGCTGTAACCACTCAACTTTAAACTGAGAGAAGATGCTGCAAGGACATGACGCTGTGCAAAAACTGAAGCATGCAGGGAAGATTTGCAGTTTTCTCAGGGTGCGAGATATTGAGTCTACACTGTAACTACTTACAGATGTGGGAGGTAGCATTCATGGTCACAAAGATCTCATCAATAATGAACATTACTGGGTTCACCGAGAGGGGAAGTGTGACAGGTGTTTCAGGAGATGCTTTTATTGAGGACCATCTTCTCTTTGGCGGCATTTTGAAGGGATACAGTTAAATACATTGTTACAGCTCCCACAAATATACAGTCAGGCTTAATGAGAGCAAAACACACACAGTGTCCCAAGGACGAGCTTTGAGCGCACACCAGAGATAAGGGTTAAGGGAGGGTGGAGAAAAAGAGGGGCTTGCTCTTTATTCAGCAACGTTGCAGATGAAGAAAAGGAGCTCAGAAAGCCGGCTCATGACCTTGACACACAATCAGAGTGGCAGTGTTTTATCCTGCAGCGGCCTTCACTCTTTGTCTGAATTTTTTTAAGTGGTTGCGGGATGAATGCCCGGGCTTGCCTTCAAATTTAAATCAGAGGCAGACTAACAAGAAAAAGACACAGCCACTGAGCAAGACGTCAACATCTAGACAGGCATTCAAGAGGTTGTTACTGGAACACACTAAAGTGCGTTTTTGTCTCTTTCACTGTCTTTCACTAAAACCTGCAGCTTCTATTGATTTCAGTTTAACAAAAACAAAAACTAAATCTAAATGCATCAATATCTCAAATAAAAGTTTCCCCAGTTGCAATACCATCCGGAAAAACTCCTATCTAATTTAGGTCTCATATGTCCTCCTCCCTTTTTCCGCTCATTCTTTTGTCATCCCAACATGGTGCTACACTCACCTTCTGCTAAAATTTAATTTGTCTCACTAGAATGCAAATGGAATGGGATGATTCTGCATACAGAGAATCCTTTTAGAGGGCTATTATTTCCCTGGTAAACTGCTTTAGATGCAAGCCCAGACACTCTCAAATGCCAGCCAGCAATTGAGTGGATGTTTGTGCGTATGTGTGTGTGTGTGTGAGAGAGAGAGAGAGAGGGTATGAGTAGAGCAGGAGGAGGCAGAGACACTCAGCCATGGCAGAAACTAATGAGACATGCATTGGTAATATGATTACAAAGTCAGGCTGGCTATGTCAGAGACCAGGGGGGCGCTTCAGAGACATCTGCACAGGACAAAGTGGACACGGGGATGTTCAGTTGTTCTCTGTGTGTATTACATTATTCTACCTGCAAGTAGAGGTGGGAGGTAACAAAGTACAAATACTATATTACTGTAGTAAGTGGACTTAAAAAAAAAAAAAAAACTTTTAGGCTTGTAACTTTAGTTTCAATGCATTTAAGGGAAATTATTGATTATTTTTATTTTGCATAATTGCACACTAACTTGCCAAAGATCAAGAACAATTTCTACCTGAATAGATGTGACATTAACATAGAAAAGTGGATTCCTTGATGTATCCATCAGTAAATATCACGCATGCATGACAGACGTCAAAAAATGAAAAATTATGTAAAAGATGTAACAAGATGAAAATCAACGTAAAGGATGTAAAAAGATGTAACAAGACAAAAAGCGCTATTAAAGACACAAGGAGATGAAACAGACATGACATAAGATGAAAAAGACGTTACAAGATGAATAATACCTAACAAGCAAAAAAAAAAAAAAACATAATTGACAAGACAAGAAATTACATTAAATGTGAAAACAACATGACAAGACAAAAACAACATAAAAGACATAACAAGAAGAAAAAACAACGTAAAATGCATAACAAGATGAAAAATTACATATGAAAAATATGTAACAAGACGAAACAGTTTAGAGAGGGAGACACCACCGGTACGTTCCCAACATCAAGACCAATTTCAACCAAAATGGATGAAACAAAGAAAAGACGATACCTTGGTGTATCCACCAGTGAATATCACACAAAACAGATGTAACAAGACAAAACAGATGTAACAAGACAAAAATTATGTAAAAGATGTAACAAGATTAAAGGCAAACTTGACAGTGGAGAAAAGGTGAGGATCAGTTAGCTGGTAGAAATGTCCTTCAGAGGGCAACTTTTTACTTTTATACTTTGAGTACATTTCAGAGCCTGTACGTTTTCACTTTTAATTGAATAGAGAAGATAACTAAGTACTTCTGCTTCTACCATGCTCTTTTTTTTTGTAAAAGTATCTGTGCTTCTACTAAACTAAATGTATATGTAAATGTAAATGTGTACTTTTGCCACCTCTGCCAGTAAGTGAGTGGCTGCCAATGCGGATGACGAAAATGATGGTCACACTGGTCGTGTCATCCAGGTAATGACAACACTTAAATCAAGAAAATGTGGCTTGATGAATAATGATTTGAAACAACTCAGGTGTTCCCGTCGTTCGGAGCCCTTTCAGGTCAACACGTCCTGAGTCTGATCCAGCAAAGGATTTCATCTAGACTACTGCTGGAGGATTAGATAAGAGACTTGTAAGTGCAGTGTGGGTGGTGAATAATTCTCACCTTCCTTTCTTAGCCCGGGGCTGTCAAAGCAACAACTTGGCACAAATCACAATCTATACACAATACGTGAGTCTGCTCAAAGTCTCTGTGACAGAGCCATGTGAAAAATGGCATCCTTACCTCGCACTGCTGAAGGAACATAATCAAAAATGACTTTCTTATTTGTTTGTGTTTGAACACTCCACCTGCTCACCCGCAGCGATGTTTTTAATGTTATTTTTAGTGCATCAAAATCCTTGTTAATAACAATTCAATTGGTCTATTTTAAAAAATGTCAGAATTCAAAGAGCAGCACAGTATGTTCCTTTTTTCTTCTTTTTCTTTGTAGGCAGTAATCAGACTCTGGTATTGTACAAACAACCCCCCAAAAAAGACAAATTGAGTTTGAAACCTTACCCTGATATCCGCTTTTAGTCTTATTAAAGCAAGAACGGTTGGCGAGAAGTTGAGTGGACACAGTGAGTGCATTTCCTGCGCTTTTTAAAAACTAATTGTATGTGTTATTTCGGTTTGCTGAAGTTTATTAATTAGCAAATGATGAGCAGCCCTGGATATCAAACAGAGAGGCAGGGATACTTCAACGTCAGTTTTTATTTTTCCAAAGCAATTCTTTTTTCTATGAATTTGTTCCTGCAGTGCGTTTCTCGTGGAACACCACTCCTGAATTATTCATGACGCCTTCATTAAAACACCTCCATTTGCATAACACACAGGGCCGCATAAGATGCATTAGGGCTTTTGATCCTGGTGTACATGTCAAATAATTTAACACAGAACTGGACCGCCAGAAAACCCAGAAACATGGAAAACTTAAAATGTCTCAAAGTAAATGGATAATAAACCTTGCTTGGCTCAAAGTTTGAAATGAGAAATTATCATGCAGAGTTGTAAGTGGGTCAGAGTGGACCCCTTTGGTGCAATAACCCACTTGAAGAAGTAAATAAAGTATGATAAAGGAGTCGTGATTCTCGAAGACATTAGTGTTTCTCTGGAGAAGCTGCAGCGTTGTGATTTATTATAATAATTATTCTGATGGAGGCAATGACAGCTGTTTGTCAAACGTGGTTTTCCAGATGTATCTGTAATGATAGAGCAAATTTTGTTACACTTTCATTTCAGTCACACCAGTTTGCAATCTTACACCGATCTAAACCCACACACATTCATCTGCACATCCATCATATTTAAAAAGCTTTCCTGGTTGTTCCTCCCTGGTTGCAGCGATCCAGCTAATGAGCACAGATTGAATGATAAAAGCCGCATTGGAAAGGCAGGTGTAACCACCGGCCTTTGTATCCAAATCACAGTTAGAGCTGAACTTCATTAATATTAGTAGCTCCAACTGGGGACACGTCAAATATGAATTCACTTGCCACCTGCTACACACACACACACACACGCACACACACACACACAAAGCTTGAACAGAACCATGTTCCATCTTTGCATGTCTAACAGAGTGTGTATAGGATGTGACACTGATTTCACTTGCTATATATCAATTAGTGAAGGTTCAGTGAGTCATGGTCGTCTTTGTTGTCAGTATGCCGCTAGTAGCTGTGTAACAGCCTGTTTACTCCACACCAATGCAGCAAGTTCATGTTAATATGTCTCCTGTGTAAACATGTTATCACTGTGACTCATTCGAATGCTACTAAGAAGTGTAACACAAACATGTAATGCATTTTATAGTGTTAAATCAGTCATGTAGAGTTGTATGAAAAATAATCTAGCTACCTGTTGTGCTATTTGTGTGCTGTGTGAGCTGACCTCAGCTAACACTGGCCTGTACTCTGTGCCTATTTGGACAGACAGTAAACGTCCAACTTGTTCTCATCCCAACTCGTCACATGCCTACGATTTATCTGATATTGAAGCACAAGTTACCCTTTAGTTGCTGTATTTGATGCAGCCAGCAAGAATTTTTTAACATGAGCTTAACGTTGCAAAACACTCACAGGTTGGATAGGTTTAGGCACAAAAACTATTTGGGTGGGTTTAGGATAAGACCATGTTTGGGGTTATAGTAACTATGTTACATACGCCACTTAACGTCCACTGAAGGGACTTAAAGATGAAAGTCACATGACAAAAGTCACATGACGCACGTAACGTTATGTGCCTTACAACTTTTAATAAGGTTTTGGTTTTCACATGGGACACAAACGACTTTCTTCCTCTGCATAAAGTACTATGTCAAAGTCCAGAGCATCTCATACAGCCGTGGATGGGTTTACTTTCAAGTCACTTGAAATGGGAATGAGGCTGAGCCGAACATCCATAGAAATAAATGCAGGCCTAATGTCCATTGTTGCATCTGGCTGAGCTAACTTTAAGTTAACTTGCATCTGCAGTGTGCAGGTTGTGTATGAGCAGTTTTTTATTTAATTCAATATGAACAGATACATCACAGATAAACAATCCAAATAAAAAAAAATTGACACTGTCTTGAAAAACATCAAACTGTCTGAATGGAAACCTGAAACTATAAATGGAGCTCTATTGGCTTAGCCTATACTTGGGTGTAGTGCATAAAAAATGTAAAATTGTAAAATGTAAAATTGTGCATGTTGTGCAGCATCAGCTGATTAATTCCCTCAAGTCTTTAGTGTCTTAAAAGCTCTTGAAATATGATGTGATAACTTGGCAGAAAAGCAGGATAGATGGTCATTCTATTGCATTGTGATGACGGTACATGAATGCCTTTTTAAAAAATATTTTTGCTGATGTTTAGCAAATATAATCAGTAGGCGATTTGAGGGAGGCAGAGGAAGGATGCTATTCATCTTCTTAGCAAAATGACCAACATGCAACCCCTTGTTAATCTGCCACCATGTGTTGTGTGCTAAATCTATGGTGCTGTCCGTGGTTCTGAAGAAAGAGACTGAGGGCTAGACTTATGCTGATCTAAAGCACAGAAGTATATGAGGAGATGAGCAAGCGAGTGTGTGAAGTACTGACTGATTTAAAAACTTTCTTGATCATGAATCCTGATCTTACTGTACAGACCTGTAGTCTAAACTGTAGAGTGAAATACTTGTCTCTGTAAAGGCCAAACCAACAGACACTCATCTTGTCCACAAAACGTTTGTCACTGCGCTGCATTATTGTAAGTCATGATGAAGAGTCCAGACAGTCTCTCCTCTTCATCTCCTCTCCTGTGTGTCAGTGTGCAGTTTGCTGTCTGCTGTGGTCTAAAAAATCCTCACTGATGTAAACTGTCAGAGTGACACTGATGTAAATGATCCTGCTGCCTTAATAAAAAAACATGAATATTGCGCTTTTTCGTCATTATATAGACTGAGCTGAATAAAGGTGAGGATGTTTCTCCTCAGAGGACAAAATTTTATTAAAGAAATAAACTACTATTAACATTAATAAATAAAAAAAATTATAAATAAATAAATAAATATAAATAGTACCCTTTTCCTAAAATACTGCTGGTTCTGTGAATTTGAATTTTTGAATTTTATTTGTTTGTTTATAATATTATTATATGAGCATATTTTTAGGCCAAATGCAGTGCCTTTGAGGCTTCCTGGACAACATTTGTAACTGTTTTTGGTTAATATCCCTTTAAGGGACATTTTGAACAAATTAAAAATGTTTGAATAATTTGCAATTAATCGCGATCAAATATTTTAATCGTTTGACAGCACTAGTAAATAGTTTACATTAACACCTGCAAAAAGTAATACAATATTTGAACCGTAAAAGTCATGCTGATAAGTAACTGGTTATGTTAATTTGTATGTTATACATCATAACTGTGTCCACTTTGCATGTCTATTGAGATTTATTAGGCTCTATAATTATCATAATAATTCCTTATTCCTTATTAATGAGAAAAATCTTAAAGATACACACACACATGCTGTTAACTTCAATATTTACACTTTATTTCTGATGTATTCAAAGGACACTTTACTAATCCATGGTCCTGTGTGGGGAAAAGACTTAACATAAATGAAAGTGTTTTGCGATGGTGGAGGATTCATTGTTTGGCAACCATGAATGTCTGTACCAAATTTTGTGCAAACCATAGTTGTTGAGTATTGCAGTCTGAACCAAAATGACAAACAAGTTTTTCCACAGAGTCAGTCTCTAGTATGGCTAAAAATAAATGCATCACTTACTGTCAAGCACTACAAAAGAGATTTGAGGGAACAACGCACCACCAAAATTACCTACTCTACTATTAAACTAAAGACTTTAACACACCATGGAGAGGTCAACTACAACAAAGAAAAAATTAAAGGTTAATTTTTATTATGAAAAACTTATCACACAGAGTATAATTTTGATGTGGCTCCAATTATGTTTTCTTTCAAACACACTGATAACGTGTTTTGAGTTGTACTTTGGTTAAGATTAAAATAATTATATGTCAGCGGACTCACTGTCCTTGTGTTGAAACCCTTCACAAATTTTTTTTTTTCTCAAGAACCAGGACAGAGGAATGAAAAGTTTAACGTTTAACGAGTGATGTCAGTTGAAAATCTGAAAAGAAGTCTGACATGAATGAAGTTGCGATGACAAAAATTCTGCATTTCACCAAACATAAATGTGAACTATAAATATTATATTTAAGAAACCACATCTGTTTTGGGTCGCTTTCGCCTGCAGTGTAACCATATGTCTCTTATCTGATTCCTGTCATTGAATTTGTTTTCAAATGATTCCTCCCTGAGCTCTTCGTCTTTGGCTTTTTGGAAAGCAGAAACGTTACAATCATAGTACACAATGTGCTTATGTGAGGTTTAGATTTTTTTTTCTTACATCACAATTTGTTGTGAAAAAGCAGAAGAGTGTAATGGATGAAAATGGCAAGTAAAACTGGTGCAAAAGGCATCATTTGGCCAGACATAATCACACAATCGACTCTTAAATCCTGGTGGAGCACCGACATGAAAGCCTGCATATTTGGTTCTTTCAATTCCACTCAACACAGACTGATTACTGTAATGGCTTTGTCCTGTGCTACACCATGAAAATACTTGATCCTTTTGTATTCTGTGTACCATTACTGCTAAACATCCAAACACACACACACGCACACATGCACACACAGGAGCAATAAGCACAGATGGGTATTATGTGTTTAGTGGGATTTTCTGTCTCTGACTGTCTTTCTTTATTACAATCTTTATTATAATCACGTGACACCCCCTCAAGGCACAGTTCAAATACTTCTATCTGTTAAAAGCTCAGTCTGGTAGCAGCAGCAATGAACACTGTGGTGATGCAGCACCACATCATTGATGTTATTGCTTTGACAAACTTGTGTCCTTGGTTGATTTCTGTAAAATGCTGCTGCACTGCTGCTACTCATGGATAATCATTTGTAATGTTTAGGAACAAACTAAAGTAACTAAACTCTCGAGCTGAAAAGGCTCCAGCTAGCAACTGTTGACTGAGAGTTACAGCACAGACACCATCTGATGTCTCCCATGATTCAGAGAGGATTTATTGTTCAGCAAAGCACTTTGGGATCTGGAGGATACAAACCAGGTGTCAAAATGTTCTGTTATGATTATAGATCATGTATTTAATTCAAATCAGTATGTTTAAATAGCCACTTGTATTAACTAATTAGCAAAAGCTTTTAATATAGCAGATTAAGAACCCCTCTCAAAATAAATAACACTGAGATGATGACCTAAATATGCCTTAATCTACATGAAAATGAGTTTAATGAGTTGCAGCTGCAATTACAGTATAGGTATACCAGTCGTGTCTTCTATCCCACCAAGATTCTTGGCTGCCCTTCGGTCTGTGTGGAAGTGCTTTAAGTATGTTTCCATCAACCTGTCTTTATACACATTTTCAATTCATACATAAATAAAACAGCTGAGGAAATGCCTCATAATGCCACTCTTCAATTGTGCCATCTCATCTCACCCAGTCTGAATGTTTTAATGGTACCTGACTGGAGAATTATCACCTCCAACAGTTTACCTCCACGAGCCAAAAAGAAAGAAACTGTGATAGACTGTAATGCTTGAATCTTCTTATAATGATTTTCTGGATATTCTGTACAAATTTGTGCTCATTTTTTCATGGTAACTCCTCCCTAGACAAAGAGAGGATCAGTCAGTTCAGCAAATGGCTAAAATGGCTGTAGCGTAAACATAGTGCTTAAAAGACCAGTGTGTAGGATTTAGTCACGTCAAGCAGTGAGGTTTCTGATTGCAAGCAACCTGCCTAACCCTCCCCTTCCAAGCGAGTAGGAGATCCTTTGTTGTTTGTGAAACTCAGCTTCTCTGGAGGAGGAACCCTGCCTTCTGTAATTATAAATGACTCATGAATATTATATTGAATTTCTGCCGTATTCTGCCCATAAATCCCCATACTCTCATGATCATTCACTAACCTTTACCATAGCTGTGTAACATCAAAAAAGTTTCATACTTTCAAAGATTTTGGAGAAGACAGAGAAATGATGGCATTGTAAGAAAACTTATTGTGTGTTTGTTGTGTTCACTCACCACATTCTTCAAGCAGCTCCCCCTTTCACTGATGTTCCCAATTCATAAACCAGCTACCTGTCATGTAAGACATGAAAAATTGTGAAGAACTGATGCTGGATTTATTGGATTTATTACTGAGTCTTAAGGCTACATTTCCAAATTAAAACGTCTCAAAAGGCTAGACCTACGCAATATTTTTTTGAGTTGTGTTCTTACATTATCAGTAATGTTTTCAACAACCGTCAGACCCAGAGAATTTAGTAACTTATTCATGGTGATGGTGCGTTTGCTACTAGCCGCTAGTTGCTGTAACTTCCAGAAAAACACTATATATTTGTGAGTCAGGAATGATGTCGGCAAAAGTGTCTAACTGTCCATCCATCCATTTTCTTCCGCTCATCCGGGGCCGAGTCGCGGGGGCAGCAGTCTAAGCAGGGATGCCCAGACTTCCCTCTCCCTGGACACTTCCTCCAGGTCTTCCAGGAGGATCCCAAGGTCCCAGGCCAGCCGAGTGTTATAGTCACTCCAGCGTGTCCCGAACCACCTCAGCTGGCTCCTCTCGACGTGGAGGAGCTGCGGCTCTACTCTGAGCTCCTCCCGGGTGACAGAGCTCCTCACCCGATCTCTAAGGGAGCGCCCCGCCACCCTGCGGAGGAAACTCATTTCAGCCGCTTGTATCCGAGATCTTGTTCTTTCGGTCATGACCCAACGTTCATGACCATAGGTGAGGGTAGGAACGTAGATTGACCGGAAAATCGAGAGCTTCGCCTTTCGGCTCAGCTCCTTCTTTCCCACAACAGACCGGTACAACAACCGCATTACTGCTGCCACCACACCGATCCGTCTGTCAATCTCACGTTCCATCCTCCCCTCACTTGTAAACAAGACCCCAAGATACTTGAACTCCTCCACCTGAGGCGGGAACTCTCTACTGACCCGGAGGGAGCAAGCCACCTTTTTCTGGTCAAGAACCATGGCCTCGGACTTGGAGGTGCTGATTCTCATCCCGGCTGCAAACCACCCCAGTACATGCTGAAGGTCCTGGTTTGAAAGAGCCAACAGGACAACATCATCCGCAAAAAGCAGAGATGAGATCCTGTGGTCCCCAAACCGGACTCCCTCCAGCCCCTGGCTGCGCCTAGAAATTCTTTCCATAAAAATAATGAACAGAACCGGTGAGTGCATCACTCAACCCTGCTGGAGTCCAACATGCACCAGGAACAGGTCTGATTTATTGCCGCAATGTGAACCAAGCTCCTGCTCCAGTCATACAGAGATCGTACGGCCCTGAGCAGAAGGCTAAGAATGCCACGAGGGACATGGTCGAATGCCTTCTCCAAGTCCACAAAACACATGTGGACTGGTTGGGCAAACTCCCATTAACCCTCAAGCACCCTGCAGAGGGTATAGAGCTGGTCCAGTGTTCCACGACCAGGACGAAAACCGCATTGTTCCTTCTGGATCCAAGGTCCGACTATCGGCGACGCAGAGGCATCTAACTGTAATGTGAATAAAATTTTACAACATTACCTCATGCATGAAGAAAACAACTCACATGATCCCACACTACTGAAATTCCATTCCACTTTTATTTGTTCTGCTGATATAGTACAGATCTTAAGAAAAAAAAATATAGAAAGTGTGTTAGCTATCACTAAACAAACCCATTTGCAAACCTCATGAACAAAAAGGAGCAGGGACAACATAAAGATAAAAGATAAGTAAACAGCAAACTTTGAGACTTGCAGACCTATTCAATACCTCCCTTGACACCACGGCAAAAAGAAAAAAAAGTCCTAAGCCCATGAGTTAAGGCAATTTAATGGCATGTTATTGTTTTACATTTGAACTATATTATCTCATTATTTGATTATGATCACATTTGTATTTCACCTTATTGTTGCAACTATCCCCTCACTTTTCATAAATGGCCATTTTCTATTTTCTTCTGCTGCCCCAGTTGTGCAAGGTGGTTGGGGAGCTTGTTTCTTTCAATTTCTTTACCCAAGGTGTCTTTATTTTTTTTTTACCTCATGTGCCAAGTTTTTCTTGTGTAGGTCAGGATCTGTTGCTGTTTGAACCTGCAAAGCCCACTGAGACATTTGTGGGCTATAGAAATAAACTTAACTTGACTTTGACATGCACTGTGCACACATGTAAACGCACACACACACTCACTCACTCACTAGAACACACACACAAACACACACAAGCACGTTCAATGACATATTCGTGGTTCACCCTCCACTGCTCACATCGTGTGAACTGGGAAGAACTGGCTTCCACGTCAAACGTTACCTGTAATGTTGGATTTGACATCTCTACTGTCCATGATAAGAAGTTAGGGACACGGAGTTTGACTTGTCTGGGCTCATAATACCTGAGTTCTTATAACTTTTCACACTCCAGTAGCTGCAAGCTCCTCTAAGGAGTTGTGTCCTCTGCATCTTTCAGCCTAAATCACCTCATTTCATTTGCCTCTATTATACTCCATCACACCTTATATCTCCTGTATGACTTCATGAAACCTAATTTGCCCTCCATTGTCTCTGTGACATGCAGCGAGACACAACAGGGGTGCCTCTTCCTCAATTAGTGGTCAGTCATCCTCCTCTGGAATCCATCAAGTGATGCCTACCTCGTTTATTCGCACTTCACCCTTCTTCTTAACTTCACATTTTCTGCCTGAGAGAAATCTCCCCTGACATGTGTGATTACTAAAAAGCCTCTCACTGTCCTTTCCCATCATACTTATTCAGCTGTGATGGAGCCTAATTCTACTCTATAGAAGGCGGAGTGTGAAATTCAGTCTTTTCTATATGTCATTTGCTGCGTGTGGATGGATATATTTGCGTGAGCGAGACAGCAATTTTCAGTCAGTCAGTCATTTTTTCCCTCCTCTTTATTCAATGGTGCATGGAAAAAAACAGCCCTGAAGAAGAATGATGAGTGTGTGTAAACATGTAATGAATGTGATGTTTTGATGGCTCTGTGTTAGTTACAACACACATAAACCCATGCTCAGCCAACAGACAAAGTAGTGCTGGTGGACTCAGTGGCGGGCCAGGGGTGGAGTGGGGTTGGGGGATGGCACCTGGTGGCCCCATGTTTGAGAAACCCAGCAAAGTGCCCTCTTGATTGCCCCTAAGATAGATAAAACATGAAAAGTGCCCTCTGAGGTGCCCTTCTAGTGGATAAAATGTGATAAAGTGCCATCTAGAGTGCCCATCAGTGGACAAAATGTGATCAAGACTGCGTGCCGGTAGTCCACCATGTGCACCACTGCCCCTCAGAGAGCCACCACTGCATGGTAGCAACAAAATGAAGGAAAAATCATGAGGTATGCATTCAGTATCATTAACCTCCTCCCCCCTTGGGCTCTTTTTGCTCGAGTAAAGGCCTCTACTCCAACACCTCGCTGGTGTAATCATTAATTTGTGATGATTCCTGGATGGAGGGAGCATGTTCTGACATAATTCAAGGTTCCAGGAGGACGCACAATGATGTGGCAGTTGCTAGTAGCACCTCAATGGGGTCATGTCTTTGTAAAGTAACTTCAGTCTACTCGACACCTTTTTTTAGTTACAGTACATTAATGCAGCGTTTGTCCTCTGAGACCAATTTTCTCCTGTCTGCTGCTGAGTGCTGTAAGAAACAAGATGGGCTTCTGTGGTGGCACTGCTCTCTGGCACCACACACTGAGACAGAAAAATAAGCCCGGTTTGCAAAATATATGGAAGTACCTATTTTTGTTTTATTGTGTAAGCATGAAGGATATTGGATTTATTGTACAACAGGTATATTTGTTATACAGGAGCTTCTTTTCTTCACAGTTCTTCAGGGATTTTGCTGTATAAGATTTTTCCACAGAGGAACTCATAAGGAGTAGATTTTATAACTCTTATCAAAGACTGAATAAGTAGTAACCCTGAAGCACAACTGCACTGTAGCATCCTATTAAATGTAATGAATTACCAGCTGCCTTACATAACCAGTATTCCAGTAGGCCTGGTGGGTTAGTGAAGCTTGTGGATTGGCTTATTCCCATTATCTTGAAGATGGTAATGAAGAAGATGAATGACGATGGTAAATCTTATTGTCATTTCTATTATCTTTTATTGAAGGACCATGTGTTTCTCTCTCCCCAGACAGTAGGTAGCTCAGTGGTATATACAGTTTTTGGAAAGCGTCCATGCCACTGAGTGGAGTATAATCAGAAAACAACACAGCGGGTCATAAAACCATACTGCTATCACAGAGAAATGTGCTGTCTGCACTGTGTGTGTGTGTTCTCCACTGTTCTGCAGAGTAGAGAGAAAACTTTCCAGAGCTTTCAACAAAATTACAAATCTTCATCAGTACTTTTCTCACAGGGGCATTATGTACCCCTGTACAGAGTGTCAACAGCTGAATCGCAAGTTATTAAAGTAAGAGTTACAAATATGAATTTTCCAAAGAAAAATGTTTCAAAATTACACACCAAATAATTGGCAGCAGAGCACAATGACCCTGCTGAAGAGTTGGAGGTCTTTCTGCTCCCTCTTGTCCCGTTAGTTCCTGCAATATTCAGAAGTGATCATTGCCTTGTTTTGTAGCTGCATATTTGATGAATGATTGCCGTCAGCACTAACCCCTGTGACAAATACACTGCTTGTCCTTTGACACAATAAAAACTTGGTTCATTTATTGCTCCACAATCAAATCCACTCTGTGCAACAGTAGAAATTATTGTTTCTCAAGCCCAGAGTGTGAAGGTAGGCATTTTGAATCCAGGGTCGGAATGGTGAACCCTACCACTAATAATGAAAACAATAACACAGAGAACTAATCCCAGAATATAATACACTGAATGTTTATTGCTGATAAAATGCAGACAACAAATAATATCAAAGGCGTGGTGTGGTTTTATGAAAATCCCCGAGGACTGTAACCTGAAAGTATAGTTTTATGTTTGTTCTGCATTTTTAAACCAACAGACTTTACGAACATCAAAAATGCTTTCAAAATTTAAGTTGGAAGACAGTAAGGCCAATTAAAGATGTCCGAGATATTTTTATCTTGGAAAGCAGATAATTATATATACAATATAAAGAGAAATCTTATCACAGATGACAGTAAAATATTAGCATTCGGTCAAACTATTTGTACTCTCTATAATAGTGTAAATGAAAAATGAAAGTGAAAATAAAAGAGAAGTCATTTTACGCATTTGACAGGTGCATCTGAAGAAGAAGAAGAATAGATGCTACTTTACAGCATTAACTAGTTTCAAGTTATAGGTATAGGTTTCAATAAATTATTTGAAATTAACTGAACTGTTGCTGCCGTCAAATGGGCTCATTTTGTGTGTGTGTCCATGAAAAAAGTGCATATGAACACCCTCTCTTGTGGTATTCATAACCTCAGAAGTGAACATTTTCTGAAAGTATTCATGAGTTTTGATGTGTTTGCTGATGTTTTCAGAGGCCATGGAAATTCATTTTTCGGAGGATGGTAAGTTAATTACTGTAACTATGGTTGTAGATGGTTTGTCTTCATATAAAGTTTAATATATTTAAAATCATTATATTACATTATAAATTATTACAGATGAACATGTCAATATTCCCAACAGCCTGGTCATTTTGCAGTTCTTGCATTATGTTACCCACTTGCTAGCTTGCTAAATTGTTAGCTTTGGTGGATTCTAGATGCTGACAGTTTTGGTGTCATGTTGACTTTGCCAAGCAGCAGTATTCTAACAAATTCTTAACTTTTGAAACACTAAGCATCTCATGTTGTGACCATAAGCTCACAAGATGAGGGAAGCATATGTCCTGCAGGAAGAAATTACCTGGAGAAACATCTCTGGTTGATCAGTCCACAGTGAACAAGGCAAACAGGTTGTTTAAATAGAGCAGAAATGCCCTGCAGTGCAGCAACAGTATGCATTATTTCTAAACCTCACACTCTTGGATTGGTGGAGTGTGCAATTTCCTCTTGCAGTGTGACCACAGATAGAGGGACCTTTTTCAAAGGGTGACAAAGCAGAATCTCTTATCGGAGTCCTCTCAGTGACATCCCACTTTTTAGACAGAGGGAATTATGGGCTGTGATCAGTCGGAGAAAGAGAGAGAGAGAGAGAGAGAGAGAAAGGGAGGGAGAGGATGCCCTGACACAACAGAGGCGGCTATCAGAGCAACTGTAATTTCAAGCATGCATTATTCAACAACGCTGTAAGATCTGTGGAGCTTCAAGATTATTTACACTTTGAAAAGCATTGGCAGGGCAATTGCAGGCATGTCCTATAGAGCCAAGAGGTAATATCTCAGCGTTTGAAAGGAGATACAAGTTTTGTAAATTTGAGCATGCACAATATATATCATATTCCAGAGCTGCTCCATCATCATTAGTTTAAATTGCTAACCATGAATAATATACAAAATGTCAATAAGATGGCAGAATTATTGAGAAGTAGTCTTTGTATGCCACATATCAAAACCTGACTCTAATCTGGTGTGTATTTCAAGGAGACAGCAGTCAGTATGGTTCTTTTGAATGTGCTTGTGGGCTATTTTTTGTAGTAGCGTCTGTGTGTCCAGGCCTTTACATTCATTATGGTAATTATCCATGGCAGCCGGCGATGACTCTTGCATGCTGTGTGTCCACTGAGCTGGCGTCACAAGAAGGGCATGGCCCACGCACCGTGGCCTGTATTAACACGCACTGTGTGTGCGCCCGTGTTTATTTGTGTCTATGTGCTCTTGCTACAGGCATTCCCTACAAATATAACTCAAGCTTTGTGTTCTGCTGTTTCTAAGTCTTCCTCTCACTCTCTTTATCCTTTCTGCCTCTGTCTGTGTCTGGGTGCTGGGCATGATGCTGGGGCTCTGTAGCTGTAAGCGTAAACATCTCTCCATCTCCACATGAAGACAAACAGGGGGGCATTGTCAGGCAGAGAGGGACAGACCCCGCATTCAATCTTCAACTATAAAATAACCCCCTACCACCTCCTCATTGACATTCATGAGGTGAAACAGCAGCTTGCAAGAGAGCAGACGCTCTGTTTGCAGTCTTATTCATCTCATTTGTTTAATCAAACATAACTGCATAGAATTTATCACAGTTTGTCACTCTCCCCTTGCCTGTCACATGTGGGCTTATACACACTGGACAATTCAAACTGCACCTGCTGACTTGAAGAACATGATATTTCAAAATGAACCACACCTACACAGCCAGAGGCGCTTAGTTTAGATTAGCTAAGACTGATGGCTTAGACAAACACATACCTTTCATGCAGGAGATAGAGGTTGGAGTTTTGAAAGTTATGTTAAGTTTTGTCATGTATGTAACATCTATTGCATCACTTCCGTCAAGTGACATATGTAACAAACGTATTTTAACTCCAACCACAATGGTGATAATGCTTCATCAGGTTGCAATTCGTCATTATCACCAAAGAATAAGAACCCCAACCATGATCCTTTTTAAACCTATCCAAGTAGTTTTTATGGCTAAACATAATCAAAGTGTGACAGTACAACAAAAACCCTGTCTGCAATGTCACAAGAATTGTTTCACATAACTTGCATAATGTAGTACAGGTCTTTTGCCGTTGCCAGTGCTGTCCACCTGTAATGTATGTCATTTTGGGAGTAACTGACAATCAACCTATTCTGTTGTGTAGGCATGAGGGTGTGTTGGACTGGAAACAGGAGGAAACAACACTCTTGGTTCTGTCCAACTAAATCCATCTACAAGCACTTCAAAATTCAGAAACTCTTTTTGATTGTTTCGTCACAGGACAGAGGAGCGAGGATGGGAGGAGGAGATGGGGATTAGGTGGGAGAGGAGAAGAAGTAGGAGTACGGACAACTGTGTAACTGCTCCTCCGCTCGGCACAGGTTCGCCTCCCCTCTTTACGCCATCTCTCTCCCCCACTCCTCAGCCAGTAGAATTAATAATGATGATGATAATTAATTATAAAGTATAACACATTTGCAAGGTGCTTCAGGTTAAAATATAAACAGTTATATATCTGCATGAGATTTGCGGTTCATTTATTGTATTTTTTTTTGCAGCCGTTAATGTAAAATAAACTACTTACACATGAAGCTGCTTTGGAGACGTCCTGCTGTCTCCATATATTCTGCGCTCTCACGCTTTCACTTCTTCAACCAGGAGGTCTGTCTCCTTTGAAAATCTTTTCTCTTTGTGTCCTCCTGGTAAATCCACTGTCACGCTGCCACCGCTTGAGCTGCTGGTGCACCCGCCTCGTAAGGGTGATGAGAGCTGACTTTCTGATTGGTTTATCGCATGTTCGGCCTAAACTCAATTGTGAATTAATGAGGGCACTTGGGCACACCTGATTGGTGTACCCCTGACGCAAGACTTCTTAAAGTTATATAGAAGATCTGTAAGTGTCAAGGAGAGTGATAAGAAATGAATGGAAGCTGATGAAATAAATAGTTAGTTTCTAAGCCCGTTTAGGAGCAGGTTAAACTGTTTACATATGTTGCACTGGATTTAAATTCTGATGCTGCAGCTGCTTAACACCAGATATATTTGCATTGGCTGCTCAGGAGGAACACCAGGCTCTGTGTGTTAATTGGTATGTTTGTCAATGACACTTTACTATGTCTTAGAGATCACAACTTTAGGCCACAGCACAAAGGAAACAGTTCAGTTTCACGCCACTTTATTTGATGTTACAGGTGTTATTTTTAAAGCTCACCATCCCAATCATGATCTCCAGTCATGTACACACTAATTTTAGGTTTGCGATGGCTGTTAACCTTCGGAGACTTGATAAGTGGGAAATGTGTTAAGGAGCCACAAGGACAGAAGAAAGCATAATTATATTTTTCTTTCATATGCTTCATATGGTGTTTTCTTTCACACCTTAAACATTTTTAAAAATATCTTTCCTATTAACCTTTTATTTTCTCCCCTCACCTCCCCGCACCCCTCACCAAAAAAAAGTAACATTTTCACCACAAAAAAAAAAAAAAAATCAAAGATGTGTTTCTATGGGAACAGTGAATATCAGCTTGTGTGACTGAAAAGTCTGTCTTTCAGGCATGATGGCTCAAACATCATTCTCGAGCTCCATCTTATCACACTCCTCGCTTGTTAAAAGTTTGTGCTACTTTTGTGCCTGATCTCCATTCTTCTTCTCACTTCCAATCAATGTGCTTGACATTTCTTTTCAGCCTGAGTGGAACTTTCATAGACACGTAGACTCTCTAAAAGTCTGGGGAAAATGTGTCAATTAACACCTCCAGGTTGTGCTCATAGGTTGTACATGCAATTCCTGTTGTTGCTTAGTTATTTTAGACGGCACTGTTTTACTTTTCCTCTGTTGATTGATGATGCAGCACTTGTTTTCATTCTGTTTAGCCTTTTGACACAGCGAAAACTCACTTATTTTACTGCAGCATCTACTGTAAATTGCTCCAGATAAGAGTCCCGGCTAAATGGCTAAATTCTAAATGGATGTGCTGCATGCTGGAGAGGTTAGCTATGCTATAAATCAGATGCATAACTGCCTCCATTGCTCAAGTTAAGTTGCTGTACATGCTTTCATTAAGTTGTGGCTATTAATGGCATCTATAGCACTACAGTAGTAATGTTGATATTTCACAGATAACGGCTTCTCATCTTGATATTGGTTGACCTTAAGTTAATTAGCTCTGGTATCACCACATATCATCTCAACGACATATACAGCGCTGGGAGGTTTTCTGCTGACTGCAACCCTCAGCAACAAGGAAGCCCTGACTGTCTCCAGGATATGTTTGACAGTGAATCGAGCTAGCTGTGCCATGAGGTCTGTTTATTCCATTTTTCCATTTGTTTGTTTGTTTAAAATTTCTTTTGAAATAGAACTTCCTCCTACCAGGGACACAATTTATTTTATTTGTTAATGTAAACTTAATTCTAGAATAGTAGCAGTATTCTTAGCAGTTTTATAGTAGTCTTCTGCTAAAAAGAAACTTTTGCCTTGAATGCTGGAATTATTCAGAAGATAGAAAACTTTTTCAGCACATATTAAGCCTGAGCATCCCTTGTCAGTGGAAAACATCACGCCTGGTTCCCGTGCCCAAGAAAAAACACCCAAACTTACACAGCGACTAGAGACCAGTGGCTCTGACTTCACGTCATGTCAAGTCACTCGAGAGGCTCGTCCTGAAGCCATCATTTGAACCCCTGCAGTTTGCAGACTTGCCATATATTGGAGTGGAAGAAGCCATCATCTCTTTGCTGTACAGGACTTACGCTCACCTGGAGGAGGCAGGCAGCACTGTGGGAGCCATGTTTTTTCTTTTTTTTTTTTTTTAACTCTTCTTGTTTGTTGCTTGCTTTTAACACCATACAACCTACCCTGCAGGCAAAGGAGTTGGTGGTGGTTTTCAGGAAACAAAGGAACAGTCCAGATCCAGGCACCATCAGTGGAACAGAGGTGGACATTATGACAAATACAAGCACCTGTGCATCCACATAGACAATGAGCTGGACTAAAAACACAGATGCTGTGTATAAGAAAGGTCAGAGCCACCTGTTTTTTCCTCAGGAGAGTCAGATCTTTTAATGTCTGTAGAAACATACTGCAGATGTTCTATCGCTCAGTGGTGGTCAGCATTATCTTTTACACTGCAGTGTGCTGGGGCAACAGGCTGAAGGCAGCTGACACTAACAGACTCAATAAGCTCATCAGGAAAGCTGTTTCTGTCCTGTGAGTGGAAGTAGAGTCTTTAGTGGAGGAAAGAAGGATGCCTAGGAAACTGTTCAGTATAACTGACAATGCCTCTCATCCCCACTGGAGTCCAATCAGAGCACCTGCAACCGTAGACTGAGATCACTAAGGAGCATCACAGAATACCACAGGAGGTCTTTTCTACCTGCGGCCATCAAACTGTGTAACTCCTCCCACTTCTGCAGGTACGAAAACTGACAAAATCAGGCCAGAATGATAATACCAATCCTGTGCTCAGCAAAGTAAAAGTATTAGTTTGTACGTGTTAAAAGTATTGTGGCTTCAGCCAATTAGTTCAAAATTGAAAAATGATTTGTAAGTAAACATTTGTAGGTAAAGCAGCTAACAAGCCGTGTTTGTGTCGGTGTTTTTCCAGTTATGAACAATGGTTGTGCCTCATCACAAACAAAATCTCGTTTAGGGCTACCAAAATCCTAAGGCCGGCCCTGTCAGTATCGGCTACATGCCCGCATGAATCACTTCACTTTTCATCCGGCCTATGAATCTGTTTAGCGGGTCCTTACCGCTTTGAGAACACAAAGTCTGACCCCAAGACACAAGAAAGCCACTGCATTTTATCATTATTAACCTCAGTTTACCCCAGAGGAGATCACATCTCTTCAGAGCTATTGTGTTTCCAGCTAACTCCTGCTTGAAACACAATCTTCACAACGATGAGCTGTGAAATTTGCTACCTGTGAATCCTTGGTCATGCAAAATTAATAGGGGAGTCGAGTATTGACCTAGGTAGCATCTGACTTTGGAACATGAAGAAATCATACAGTATGTAAAGATATATTTATATACATGTAATAAAATATCCACCTTGTGTTTAACTTTGCACTTTTTTCTGTCTATTTTCCATGTTGCTCTGAATTTGTAGAAGAAAAAAAGGGCTTCTTCGTTGTTTTTCTCTCACAAAAATAGAAATTCTCATGAAAAAGACAAAAACATACTTTTAGTTGAATATGCATTGCATTGTAGTCATTATGAGTATTCATTTTGCTCTGCAGTTTTCAAATAACCACACAAAAATATTCTTGGGTAAAAAAAAAGACAAAACTGGTGTGAAGATACGAGCAAAACGCCTTTGCTCTGTCTGCTTTTGAGTCTAAGTCACTGTGTTCGTTTGATTTTCTGAGAAGCAAGGTCAGAATTGCTGCCAGAGATTCTTGTCTCCTCTATTTATGCGTTTGTATTTTTGTCAGGTCTTTGAGAGTGGATGACTAACGACACCGAAGGATCGACAAGCCGCAGCCTCAAGCTGCGAGAAAGATATGATTTATCCCTGTGATTAACCTGTGCCATTTCCCTCTACACTTATTCAAATTCATGACTAAATCCATCTCTTTTCCCGCGCCATTTTTTCATCAGTGTGCTTTTGCATTCTCCCTGTTTTGATCTATATTCCAGGATAAAGATTTGCTGTTTATACAAAGGAGCCATTTAGATGGCACCCCGGTAGTGTGTGAAGGGAATGGATATGAATCTCACATGACAATGTATTCCATTAAAAGCAGCATGAGGTGAGCGCTCGAGAAATGGCTGTGCACAAAAATGTACCAACACATGCATACAGGCAGGTCTGCTCTGGTTTGGTAGCTTACTGCTGGCAACCCGTAACCCTCACACAGAACACAAACATTGAATTAGTCCAAACAAAGATGTACAGTTTTGTTTAAATTGAATCTCATGTCTCTATAGCTATTACTCTCACGTCAGTAGAAAGACAAGCAGTGCTGCTTTGACAGGTAGACAGCAGGTCAAGATTTATTGTAGCTTTCGCTGGGAGGTGTATCAACACCTCTAACTGTCTGTCACTCCCACCACTGTTTTCCACACTATATTTTCCCTTAGTCTAAGTGATAAACTATCTGCACAGCACAGAAAACCAAGTGTATTTGTTCAGCAGCTTTCAAACAGAGGCAATTCAATTCAAAGTGTTTTACACGAGGAGAAGACATGCTTTAAAACAGACCTAAAGAAACTAAGGAACGAAAGGACAACCAAATAATAAATAAGCATGCGCTGCAGTAATAAGACGAAAAATTCCATAAAGGAAATAAAAGTGCAGAAGAGATCACAATGCATTCAGTAAATACGGGGTGAAAATCTTCTATTTATGATACCATGATTTGCAGAACCCGGTGAAAAAAGAACAGTGGTGAATATTCAGATGCATCATTTAAATAAAAGCACTAATACGGCTCTGTAAATTAGTGTAAAGTATCAAGATTAAAATATAGGCCTCTGTGACTGCCTGGTCTCCTCTACTTGAGTAAATGTACTCAGTTACATTTTGCCACTGATGGAGACAAAGCATTACAAGTTATATAAGTGAGAGAGAGAGTCATAATGTAGCCACATAATTGAAGAATTATTACAGATATTAAAGTATACTCATGAGCATATTTCTGGTGAATATGAAACCAATAAACACATTCAAGCCACACTGTGAAGAGATTATTCAGTAATATACAGTACAAGTGCAGAATGATAAAGATTGTTGCAGTATATATACTTTTTATCTGTGCCAGTCCCAGACTTTAGAGAACCCAGCAGAGTGTAATGTGTTTTTACAATGTCTGGGCTTCAGACAGCAATGCTTTTTGGAGAGACAGGTTAAAAGAATCATAAATCCAGCCGTGAAACCAGTGGTGATATAAATAGTTGTTTTATGCTGTTGTAGGTCTAACAGCTCCATTTCTCATCCACCTCTTGGCAGCTGAGGCATGTTCTTAGTGACTGTAACAGCCAGAAAAATCCATTGCAAGCATGACCTGAAACCCAAAGCAGCCATTTGGTGCCCCTGAAAAATCTGGGAGGAACTTTTACTCAGTTTTGGACTTTATTATTTGAGTTTCACCTCTCTGTGTGACTTTATATTTCACAGTTTTTCCCCTTCCTGTTTCACTCCATCACCACAGGATTTGCAGCTGTTTGTATTTTTAAACTACACACAGATTTTTTTTTTTTTTAATCACTAATTACTTACATGCCCTCTGAGTCCAGTGGGTACAATATGCAGAAGTCACCTCGTGATTCTGACTTTCTCTATAGCGACCCAGTTGAGGTGTGTTATTACACTACATCCATATATGCACTGTAAAAAAATCCTCATTAACTTCACATAATATACAAGTTTTATTTTTTCAAGTTAATTAAGCTAAGTTTTTTTTGCGAACATTTAAGAACTTCTAAACATGAGTTCTTCTACCTTGAAGTATTTTGACTAGAAATGATAAGTTGAATGAAGGTACTGTACAGAGTTCAATTAGCTCATAAATTTAAGCATCTAAAGAATAGACTTCCCAACATGCATTGTTTGATAGTTAAAACTCCTGAGACCCTTCTTTTTTGCAGTTTGAAGAAAAAATACATGACGAAAACTTGCTGTGTGTCTCTTAATACACTTTAAGATGAGTCACAGTTGCTTGTAATATGTAGCAATTTCACATCCAAAAATTAGTCGAGGGTGCTCTGGCAGGCTGCAGGAACACTGCAGGAACACTGCAGGAGCCCAAGAGTGTAACACTGGAAATTGACAATGATGAGCAACAGCAAGTTCTCTACAGTAAGTTGATCAGCTGTATATAAATGTAAATTGTCTGGTAATGAAAAGTTAAGCCTGAAAACAAAAGCCCACTACTCCAAAAGTACACACTCTAGAGTTGGAGTTCAATCACTGTCTGTTTTACTTCTGCTAGACTCCATTAACATATTGATCAATTTGACCGTTATAAACATCTGCTCCCTCTAAAACATTGTCAATGATTTCTTACAGTTCATAAACAGATATTTAGTCATTCAATTTGAACTATAATTAACAGGAAATGGACAAACTAAAACAGTATGGAACGTATGGACCAGAAATTTCAAAGGGGGACAGTAACGCTGTTGTCAGAGCAAATATTTCAACTTAGCATGTTTGCTTAATTTATATGGTCATTTTACGATAAATTGCAGCAGATTTTTCCTTTAAAACACCCCGAACCACGGTGAAGGTTTGTATTGATTTCAGTCCCTCCAATTCAATTAATTCACTTTCAGCAGTTTCACATATTGTCTTTATTTGTGCCAAATGTTGGAACAAAGCCTCAACTGTAGCTCTGAGTTCTTTGTGTGAAATGAAGAACTGACTTTTCTAACTGAGAAAATGTAAAGAAAAATTAAATTTGATTGTAATGATCATCAGTGTGACTAAAGAGTTGTTGGTTCAACTTAATATCTTAAGCTTACTGAACATGTTTTCTCAGGTACTTCTGAGCTAATATCCAGTTTATTTGCCTAGGAAATAAACTGTTGTTTTGAATCATTACAAAATTATCTCAACTTGCCTTTTCAAATGCAGTCAACTTAAAATTTTAAGTCAGCCAGGACACTATTTTTTTGAAGTTAAAATACATTTTTATAGTGTGTAATTGAAAAGTAGTGGGAAAAAACTCAAGTGAACCACAAAGAAAGCATGTCCTTGACACAGTTTTATTTATAAATGATGCTATCTCTCACTAGAAACCTTTTCAAAGAGCGTTTCTGAAGTCACTGTATATTTGCAGTACAAAGCATGGTTGCCTAAACAAAAAAAAAAAACAAAATAAAACAAAAAACCCTCTCACTGAAAAAAAGCCTTATCAGCAGCTGAGAAATTGGGTAATTGCTGTGCACCCTCTTTAATATGAGCGCCTGTAAGGACACAGCAGGACACCTGAGATGGAGTCCTCTGAGTGAAAGTTCACTGCGGGAGAAGCCGAACGATGAAATGCAGTTCACAGCATGGGGTTTTCTCTAAACCCATGCGCGCATATCAAACTAGGAGACTATCTTACATGCATCACCATGCAGACCACAGCAGTGAGTGATAAAGCATGTGTTCTCATGCTCTGTTTGTATGCTGCCGTACTGAATTCTGATTTCTATGGGCTTTCTTGTCCATCTCAACATAGCGAGCAAAATCGACAGTGAGCATAACGATTTCTAACCTGCTTAAATTCTATTTAAGGTCATTAAACTGTATTTGATTTTGTGTGTCGATTTTTTCAAAGGCTAGCAAAGAGTAAAAGCTTGACTCCTTATTTGTTGCGCGCCCCACACACAGTGAGAAAAACCAATTCAAAATGTATTTAAGTTTCCAAGATCAACTACAAAGTGATTATTTAAAACACTTTGGAGTTCTGAGGTTTGAAGGGTGTTTTGACAGGCCGGGTGCTTTTGCAGAGAAAGCTAATTGACTTGCAGCACCTAATTAATTCAAAGGTTGCAAGGTTGTGATAACGGTGTAATGAGAGAAGGGAATGTCAACACCAGTTGATATTAGCCCTGGTAACTATAGATGAGATAATGTTCGACAGTTTTTCTTTGGGGATCTGAGGTACCAGATGTGAAAACAGATGGTGGTGACACAATGAGATGACAGGGATCTTTTTGTAAAAAAGGTTACAGCATTGTGTAAGAATAGACCCACAAAATTCAGGTTCATGCAACAGTTGTTAAAAAGAAAGCTTTTGTTCCTAAGTGAGAACCAGCTTTATCATATTCATTTGTTGGAGTTTGACTGATTGCAGTCTGTTCAGGAACAATAATAATAATAAACCTTCTTTAGTGGAGCTCTTTTAAAAACAATCATCAAACATTTACAAAAACATATTCATATGTGGGCATACAAACTGCTTAGGGGTGAAAAGGTTGAGTAGGACGCATGAGCAAAGAAACCACAAACCCACTGCAAGGCTACCAAATCCAAATCTGATGACTTCTAGGATTACTCTGGTGCTGGTCACAAGTTAACACAATTAAAAGATTGAGCAAAATAAACTACAAAGTATTAATAAATGATAAATGTTTACATCGTGTGGTGGCTGCATAAGTGAGCTCTTATTCAAAAGCAGAACAAAACGTGACATAAATGATTGAAGCAAAGCACAGACGCTATATGTAGCGACGCCTGCGAGCTAGTTCAGGCAGTCAGCTGGAGCTGCACTGCAATCACAAGTACACGCCTCACACTCTGTAGTACATACCAAACACACCCGTCCAATCTGGCAGCCTATTTAAACTGCTAAAACCGCCCATCTCTCCCTCTGCCTGTCAATGCCATTGTTACCATTGTAACATTGTGTCACTGCCTGTTCATTCAGCCCCAGCATCCACCTGCAGGCTCCAACAGGGGGTCCAAGATGTGTGTTCATCACTCCTCAATATCTCTATGTAAACATAGTCTGTGAGGAGTGATGAGGTCGGAGCCTAGATGTCAAACTTTAACTATGTTCTGCTGCTACAATAAACATTCTTAAACATGAGTTGTCTGAAATACAGAATATTTTTGACACTTTCATTTGCCACCAGACGGCCTTTTCCAATGGGAAACTGAAATTGCCATTCATGCTCTCTTCACAGCCACCAAGACTACTTTGATAAAAAGAGTCATTTTACCTGGCAGGACACAGGAATTGCTGGTTTACTGCTGCCTCAATCCACGCCCATGTTAATCAAATGAGCTGAACACACTGAGTACACAGTGTGGCGGAGCTCTGTGGCTGGCTCATGATCTGCAGTGATAGTTTCAGCATCTGTTTTTTTTTCCTGCCACTATGGCATGAAAACCCACTGATAATCTACCATAAATCAATCTATTGAATACTCTCTGTGCTCTTCAGTTTATCGTTGAAATTGGAAAATTGAAAAATTTTGTTGTCACTTTGACAGTGAACCCTGTTCTGTATTTAGACATGCAGCAACAACTACCCATGGAGTTCACTGACGGTGTCTGCAGACTCATCTGGGTCTTGTTTGACACACCTATTTATGAACAGTCTCTGCGATGCTGCTGGCTAACTGAATCTTACAAAACCAGTACTGCACTGGTGATGAAGCTGTTGAGGCTTCAGCAGGAGAAGAGGATCCTGTCTGAGGTGACTGTCGAGGACATGAGAGACTTGCTGGTCAAGACAAACAAAGACACTATGATGTGAAGCCTCTTCTGATGAGGACGATGAAAAGAAAAGACATTGAGTTTGATGCAAGAAGGCCACTCAAGTCTCTAAAGGACGTCCATCCCTTTTTCCACCATCCAAAGATTATTGCTTTGGCTCAGAAGTAATACAGGAGCCTGACAGAACAGCTGCAGTTGGCCCCCTGGTCCAAACTGCTTTGTCCACCAGAGGTGGTGATGGTCCCAGAGGCCTTGCGGGATCTATAGCCTCCTTGAAGTACCTTCCTCAACATGCTGTCCCAGAAGGTCAACGTGATGGCTGTTGGGATCACAAAGGCAGCTTTGTCCCCAGTTCATCAGGTCACTTTCTCCTGTACCATCTCAGACAGGATGGTCCTGTCTATCCAGGAAAAGGTTGAGGAGATGTAACCCCAAGACATTCTGGGGAGGACAGCTTTGAAGCACAGGTGTTGACCACCATTGCTGATGCAGCAGGTCCATGTGCTGTTTCAGCCTCAGATGGACACACATGAGCCTGATGTAGTGGATGGTTCAGAGGCCATTCACAATGGAGCTGAAGATTTGAATGAGGAGCCTGGTCTAATGGAAGACAGAGACCCAGTCAGAGAAACAGACTCTTCTGTCTTGTCTCCTCCACCCACCCCTATGACTCACAATACAGAACCTGCTGCCGGTAGTGGACTGGATGAAACAAAGTCTGCCTTTATGTCCAGCACAGAATCAGACTCTGCACTGGTTCCATGTTCAGCATTTTCTCTTACTCATGCCTCCTGCGATCACTGCCTTCCAGGATGGTTTGACCATCAGCCAGTTCTCCCAGACTCCCACCTCCGAATCTCTTGTTGAACCATCCTCTGCTACAGAGACATATCCACCACTTCCCATGACTCCACCTGCTGAATCCACAGTCATTGCTCAGGTCTGAATGGTGAGGATCACCATGATGAACCTCTTGTCATAACTGCAGTGCAGAATGACCTTACAATGAGACAGGGTGAAGTTGACATGAAAAGTGTTACCCAAAGCACATAAAAAGTTGTTGCATTGTAATCAGTCAGCATTACTCTGTTTTATTCTGATTTATTGTGAATTTATAAATTAAACAATTATCTCACATGGAAGTAGAGGTTGTATTAAATGTATTTATGCTACAGTATGACCTCAGTCATTATAAAGCTGTAACTCGTGTTATCTCAGTGCCAGAGAGGTATGAAAAATTACAACATTTATTTTCACATATGCATCTACAAACAGCCCCAAATAGCATAAGATAGAGAGTGTAACACATGAGCACGAGAAATTGTTAATATGACATCAAGGTTTTGCTGGATCTACAAAGAACAAACAAATTAACTTGTAAGGTCCCCATAAATATATTTTACTGTAACTGTTGAGAAATTTTCTCATTAAGGGTGCAGTAGTAATTCTAGAGAAAGATTGCTGATTGCTTACCAGGGTCATCAAATTACAGATGCTTTGGATTTGTGGCCTGAAGATGGTTGATTGTTGAGTCTCAGGTTGTGAAATACTGACAATTCAGGAATGAGACTACACAACTGATCTTAACGTTTTGTGATTGACCAAAGACTCCTGTCAATAGCAAGATTTGCTGGAGCCTGACAGTAGAGCCAAGAGGAGGCGCAAGAGTCTTGGAATAGCTTTAACTGAAAAACTAAGGGGAATAAATCTTTAAAACTCTGTTTTGTACCCTTTTTCTTCTGCTTTGATGTGAGCTAGCTCATGTATGTATTAGATATCAAATATATAATATGTTGTAGTTATCTCTTTCTGCAAGTGTAGGGAGATTGCAATAGACTTTGTAATGACATAAAGAAGTGTGTGAAGTCTCAAACTCTCCATTAGAAAGCTCTTGTTTACCTTTGCAAAATTGATCTAAAGTTTCTAATACTGAAAGTTGTGTATCTTCTTCCCTTCAACAATCTATATACTGCTATATAAATTAAAAAGCAGACTTCTGCTGTCTAGAGTCAGTTTGTTGTCACCCTGACTTGACATGCAGTAGGTGGATGTGGCTCTAACTTTGGTTGTAATAACACCTCTCTGCATGGACTACACCTACCCGTTGTAATCCAAACTGTCAAAACCCCTGCTGGCTTGTCTCAGTGCCAAGGCGGGCATTTCTACCTGAAAGGCAACAAGCCTTTTAAAAATCCCTTCCTACTGAGACTTGGCTATTCGAGCATTCGATCTGTATGAGAAAGTTAGAAGATCAGGGACATTCACTGAGTTGGACAAAGACAAATCAAAACTGTGACACCGTATTTGAATATTTCTGTGTTGATGCAGCATTCATTAACTGTCAGGCATTCAAGATATCACCTGACATTTGCTACATACTTGAACTTGACAAATATTTAGAAGTTACTTTTCACATTATTGTCAAAATTGTCAAAATTTCCAAAGAAATTAGTGTCACTTAACATCTGTGTTCTTTAAATACAATTTAACTAAAAAATTATATTTTATCCTACACGGCTTATAAGATTTAGATGAAATGAGGCTAGTGGTTAATTAATGACTACTTTGGAGTCTTTAATTACTTTAATTACTATTAAATGCAATTGGTATTTCTATTCAACCAAAACAGGAATCAGTCTGTTTTAATAGGGATAGTTGGGGTCCATTTGGTTGATCATGCAGTGAGACTGACCTAATTGCCATGTCAATGTCTGTTACAAAGAAAACCAGTATTTGTCTCACTTTAAGCTGAGATGAGTCCTCAAGGGCATGTTTTTTTTAAAAGAAAAAAGTTAAATAAATGAGATGAGCTACTAACAAAATTAACTGCTGTTTAAAACACAGTGTTCCTTGAATGTATCTTGGAAAACAAGTGATGCTGAAACCCTCGAGAGGCATCTTAGCTCAATCATGTTTTCTGAGCTTGAACATATTTTCTAATTATACCCTGTCCCCTTTGGCAGACAGAAATGTTTTGTGAGCAATAAAGTTGTGACATTTTAAAATGAGGGAAGCCAGACAATTAGGCTTATAGTGGGATTGCCTCCTCATGTATGACCCTGACTTGCATGATGGGAAGGAAAGCTGTGTTCGAACCAGCAATAATGCTCTTAATTCTGGCCTCATATGCTTTTTTTTTGCTTGTTCAAATGTCACATCAGATGGGGGATTATTCTTTTTGTCAGGGACTGCCAGGGTGAAAGCGGCATGCTGCATGAGTGTAAGGCCTCTGACATCAGTTTAACCCAAGGGTGTGCCTGCAAAATGTCAAGTTTCTTGGCAATTTGAAGAATAAACCGCCAAAAATGTGATAAAAACATCACATAAGTCGGGATTTTCACAGTGGTTTGCCATTACATATAGTCAACTTCTCTTATAGCAAGTTCTACACTACATGACTTTAGATTTTTTGATTTTCCACTTGCCAACAGACAAAAAGCCACAGAACAGAGGCATATCAGTAATGTATCAATAAGTCGTAAACTCCCCAGAGATATCTAACCAGTGTTACCACCTCTTTTCCAATGAAAGCAGATCAAATTAGCTCCAAAAGTCACTTAAAGTCGCCAGATGATGTCATACAGTCATATGCATATTGGTGATGCCATCTTGTTTTTTGCATCCAGACCATGCACAGTACCAACAGGAGCGGTGGGGCTTGGTTTTGCCTCGTCTGTTCAGCAGGAAATAATGGTAGCCTGCCTGGTTGTGATCTTCCTCGCATTACAACTAAACAGTACACTAAAATATGTTCCTGAAAACATTTTAAGCGAGAAATAAGCAATGTAGTTCAGCACTACAGTTCGATCTGAGTGCTGCGCTGGATGGACTCACTGAGAATGACTTGTCAGTTGCACATACCCTGCTTTATCATCTATTTTTCTTTAAATAGAACAATAATTTACAAAATAAACATCATGCTAGACTAGTGTTAGAGACCACTACTAAGGTCATAAATCAACTAAGAAGTAGGATCATTTAATGATAAAGTGCCATACAGTAGGACTTAATTTTGCACAGTCTGTGGTAGGTTGCAACATGGTAGAGATCACTCATATAATGTTGAAATATACAGAGAAAAAGCTTTAGCCAAATATTTACAAATGTGACAATATTATATATAAATATAATAATTTTATTTTTCTGCTAATGCCTAATGTCCAAATCTCCTACAAGAAAACTGTCTATGTGGAGGAAGCCTGTGGACAAAAAAAGAGACAATCTATCATGCCATCTTGAGTCGGGTGTCAGAAAGTAACACCCATCCACTGCCTCCTCTTCAGAGGCTGCATAAATAGCTGCTGAGATTGCTGATTGATAATTATCCTTATCTCCAAATGTCTCCCGTTACGAGGAAACAAATAAAGGAAGAGGGAAGCGGGAACTGGCAGGCAGAGGTCAATGGGAGGACTTCTACATTTCATCCGGCACACATTGAGAGATGGAGGTGCCACAGAGTGACAGTCTGCGACCCCTAGGTGAGATCTGAAAGGGATGATAAAGGCAACTGACGGAGAGAAAATTGGCAGATAATTACAAAGGCTAGAGGGGCACATTTTGTCTCCCCCTGTCCCTTTCTCATTGTCGTGTAACGCACACACATACACCCCAGTGCACATAAACACACACACATAATGCAACAGCAGTGACAAGTCGGTGTGAACACTGTGCAGCATCCACAGGTAGATACTGAAATTATCTATAACTCCTGTTCCACTGTTATACCTGCTTGTTGTTGTTTGCTTTGGCTTGTTTTCAGGAGACACTGAAATTCTATTTTATGATCTTTCAGTGGAAATATCCTACATTAAAAGCATATATATCTGTGGTATATAGAACATACGTATATCGGGAGATGCTGACAAATTGGCTCTCATAACATAGTGTCTCTTTGCCGGTTGAAATAGGATAGTGGAACATTTAATGTTGTGTTTGTGAGGCTGTTTCACCTATCTTTTTTTTTTTTTTTGAAAATGTCATTTTCTGATCAGGAAACATGAACTACAATTTGTTACTTACTGAATGGAGTTAGACAGCAGTGGCATTGTCAAACAGACAGGTGCAAAGCGCTCAAACTTTCCTCAGTAGCAGAAAGCATCTTCAAACCAGACCTGTATCCTGCAGGAATTGCGTTCATATTGGATGAATGTAGCAGGGTATGGAGGTGGGGCTGGAGTATAGCCCTGTGGTGACTTGTCATGCAAGTGACCGGAGTTCACCTCTCACCAAGAACCAACCATTCATGTTCAATTCATGTTTTATTAACTGTGACCACAATCTCACCCCGACCCTCAACCATGTGGTTTTATTGCTCTAACCATACATTAAAGGTAGAATATGCACAGCAACACAGCAAACTACTGAGAAAGTGAGAAGACACGGCAGAAGGTGGGGTGTCTGTGGATGGAGGTGCTGCTACACACCTCTGGCAGGTTGCATGTGATAATTGAGAGGAATTACTATGTAAGAGCCTATGCATTGTTTTCGAGGGGTAAATCCTGAATAGTTTGCCTTTAAAAGAGTACTCCACTGATTTATCATCGCGCTTCTATAACACTGCCAGACTCATGACAGACAGTTCATATTTCAAAATTGATGGAACAGAACCATCAGAACCAAATATCTGTTTTTTTCACTCATTCTTGTTTTTTTGTCAAAACCTTAAGTACTACTTAAAATCAATCACATAAGTAGTAATGTATAAAACATCACTGTGGTGTGGAAATTATGCACATTAATTAAGCACATTCTTGACTTGACTTAAGTGATTTTCCTGCTGGTTCTGTAGAGGTGTTGCAATTTCGGACACATGCACCCATGCCTGTGTTGTACTTTGCATTAGGGTTAGGAACAATGGGATAGGAATTTTGTGTTTGGGTTTCTGTGATCTGGTCTTACAAAAACTTTGTCTCTCACTTTTGGACCATGGCTATTCCTGATTAAACCCTCTTTTGTGCTGCATTATATACGTGACAATCATTTGAGATTTATAGATCACAAGTGTGTAAGTCACAATTTGGTTTCTTAAGCTTTTTATGCTCAAGTATAGATACATTTTTGTATTTTGCCTATATTACCCACAATGCAGTTCAGTTGACATTTTGGTGAGTTATGCTAATAGTATATAGGCTTGAGTCACTACCATCAAGCTGAGGCGAGGAGTGTTGTTGGAGTGTAATTTTTTTCATTTTCAAACTTGCAGTCTTCAAGCCCGAACCGACGTTGACTCAAGTGACATCACATGAGGCTACTGATCAGATTTCACATATCTCTCTCACTAGACACAAATGGCTTTATGCAACTCATTTTACATATGCTGCATATTTCAGAGTGAAAATTAAATGCATGTATTCTATAATAATGAACAGACACATTTCAAAACAACCAAATCTGCTTCTCACCTGTACTGACCTGTTAATTAACTTCACACCTTCGTTTCTAATTTCTCCTTATGCTGTGCTTTTCCCCTCACTTTCTCCCATCAGCCACCTCTGTTGCCCATTAATCATGTCATGTGTCTCTTACTGGATGAACCCCAGGGAGTGCTAAGGGGATCAGAGGACTGAACTGCATTTGAACTGGAAAAAATGCACCAGAGCAGCCAGAGCAGCTGAACCCAATCATGTCTTAAGAAAATCGTGTGTGTGTGTGTGTGTGTGTGTGTGTGTGTGTGTGCGTGTGTGTGTGCGCGCAACAGAGACACAGAGAGGGAGATTAGCGTGCCGTGCTGTGCTGCTGCTCACTGGCAATACTGTCCAAAAGGATATGCTTGACTTTCACTAATGTTATTCCTTCTGAAGTGTATTCTTAATCCCAAACATTGTTGTTTTTTTTTCACAGCCACCCTCACTGATTCAACCTGACAGAGGCAAGGTGGGCGCAGATATATCACGTTCTGTTCCAGAGGTGATGGTTTGCTCTGTGTCGTCTTCACCCAAACTGAAATATCAATTGCAAATTGCGTTGTTTTTGGGGGGTTTTTTCTGACTTATATGTAGCTGAATTAGTTGGAGACATGATCTGTGAGTACCTGAGCTGTAAATCCTAAATGATTCATGAGCTGAGTGAGTCCTCTCTGGACTGATGGGAGATTTATTCGTTTCTACACATAACTTTGGTGAGAAGATCAATACCACTGATATTGTCCAAAAACAGATATGAGATTATCCACTAGTGAGTGACATCTGTTAAATCACATTTAAAAAACTTTTTCATTAACGCTGGCACACTGTTTTACTTCCATTGTTTCATCTGTTACTGTATTTTAACTTACTTCTTTTACTCTAATGGGTAGTTTATTCTGTGTTATTTTTGCATTATTTATTTTGAATTTCATTTGCTTCATTGCAGTCCTTAAATGTTTAAATCCTGGTTCAGCCATGTAGAGCACTTTATTCGGAAACTGTAACTTTATAACTTTATTTTGAAAACTGCTGTTATTAAATATCATAAATATAAGCTACAGCCAACTTATTTTAGCACAAAGATTGTAAACATAACCTCCTCTTAACCCATCAATTGTTGTGGGTTATAACAGGTTTATGTACACATTAAACAAACCAAACATAATATGTTAATTAGTGAGCTTTAGAAGTGCTAGTGGGTGGATTTTGTTAACTTCAGCCAGAGACAGGCTAGCTGTTTCTCCCAGGTTCCAGTTTTTATGCCAAACTAACCAGCTGCTGGCTGTAGCTTTATATTTTGTGGACAGGATATGGGAATCATATTTATCTTCTCAGAAAGACAGTGAATCATCTTAATAATTCCTTTAAATAAACATTCTCATGCCTAGCTTTGAATCGCAGTGAGAATTAGAGGTGGAAATTACAAATAATTTTGCTGATTTGAATTATTTCAGTTCAATGGCAACAGCCACATTTCCACTCAAAGTAACCAGAGCCTTTAGTCTCAGGAACTATTTTTCAAGGACTTAAACAGTTCCGTCATGCAGATTAGGAAAATTTGTCCATTGATCTATGAAAAAATGATGTTAGGACACCAAAACAGCATTTGTCCATCTGTCATATGCTTTCTTTTATCAACTCCATGTTGATGTGTCAAAGCTCAATGATCAAAAAACAAACTGCTGTTGCAAGTCCCACCTAGAAACTTTTTTGGGGGGTTTGATAACATCCCCAGTCCTGTTGCCACGATATTCAATACCATTTTTGATACCGCAGGGAAAAATTAACTGAACATTGAAGGCATCAAATCTTTACTTTTTTATTAAAAGCTAAATATGACAAGGCTATAGCATGACAACGGATCAAATAAGATGAGTGACCAGAAGAAGACAGCGGTGGAACTATGTGAGGACTGCAGCTGTGTGTGTGTGTGTGTGTGTGTGTGTGTGTGTGTGTGTGTGTGTGTGTGTGTGTGTGTGTGTGTGTGTGTGTGTGTGTGTGTCAACTCACTGTCGGAGAGAAGAGAAAGCAAAAAAGTGCAGCTGGTACTGGAGTAACAATACTGAAAAAATAGCATTGAAAACACTTCAAATATAAATTATTAATCTTTATCAATGTTTAAAAAACTTTGACAACACTTGTCCCCAGAACTTAATTTAGATCGCTGTGGAAATAAAACACTGAGTTCCTCCACAAGTTCCTATTCCTTGGGAAAGTTTCTGCAATGGAAATGTGGCTGGTAGTAATAGTTTGTTCACTTTTTTCTCAACTACATGATACCATCACAGTTACAGTAAGTGAATGCATCACACTGCACACATTATGTTATCTCTAAGCACATTCTCACACTCATAAGTGTCACTGTTTCTGACATCCAGTTAAGAACAAAACTAGGCCTGAACATACATGGTTTTGGGTCATTAAATGACAACGGTGGTCCAGTACAGTCAGTCAGTTTTAAGACTCATTTATACATGAACTGAACACCTCTTGAATGTCTAATATTTGTCAAAAGTAGTGGTTTGTTGTAATCCATTCTCTTTGTTTTATGTCACAACTCAGCATACTCAGAAGAAATGGGTCTCTTGGCATCTTGATAAGCAGCTTAAGTTTGATTGCTCAATTTCACTGCCAATAAGAAATTGTCTTATCTTAGAAACTTACAGTCTACATATGTTTTTCATAATTCTTCCAGTGATTCCTGAAGTAATGGTTTCAGATGCAAAATACCTGATCCATAATTCAGTACAATAAGGCAATGATTTGACACTGATCCATTGCCAGATCAATAGCCTTGTTGACAGAGAATCAGATGAGCCAGCGTTGGTGGAGCAATAGAGGGCTTGCTCCATTATGCTAAACCTAAGACTACGGAGGGCAGCCCTAATTGTCTAAACACCACACACCGCAATCCTCATTTGATGCGGCATTGACATCTAACATATTGGATTCCATGCTGGAGCAATCAGACCAGGACTGCAGCGTTGGGGCACTTGGAGACGGGACCAGGAGCCAGGATAATTAACATTTATTGATACATGACTGCTGTAAGCCTGTTTGCCCAGTGAATTAAACCAGCTCATTACAGGCTTAATGGTGGGTAGGGGAGATAAATAATAGATGCCAGTCCACTCACTGGCACTTTAGCATGCGTCAGGAGACCCCCTCCACCGCTGCTTCAACCCACCACCACCATCCCCTTCCACTCTTCCTGACATCAATTTGCCCTATACAAAGTCAAGATATCCTCCCTTGGAACCAAAACTGACATCACCACTTCAATCCAATCAAGTGGTCTCGTGTGGGCCTGGTCAGGGGTTTTAATGATGCTAGTTGTGGATGAATATTAGGTTCAGTTGGCTAAAAAAAAAAATCAGAAATATGCACACGTGCAGGTACATTTTAAATAAAGTGAGGACATAATAATTAACAGCACAAATATTTATGCTCATTCAGCTCATGAAGATTTCAATATCAAATTAGACAAAAACTGAAAATAAAATGTTCTTTATTAGACAAACACAGCTTTGTCTTAATTACACACCAGGCACCCTGCTGTATTTTGTAACAAGTTGCAAAAACTATATATAATATCTTCTTTTTAGACAGTATTGGGCCCTTAATTGGATGTTTATTAGACTGTGTTAGATGGTAATTTGGGACATAGTACAATAGAACTGTACTGTAAACTAAAGTGTCTTAGACCCTTATTAGACTTCCTTAGAAGAAGATGTGTCTCAAGTAGCAGATATGTCATTTCACTTTAGTTTACAGTACAGTTCTGTTCTAATGTGTCCCTAATTGCCTTCTAATAAGGACTAATAAGAGTCTAATAGTGGGAAACAATACACTTTAGTTTCGTTCTGTTGTCAAGTGTGTCTTATTACCCTCTAATAAAACCTAATAATGTCTAACTGTGGGAAATAATCAACCATAGTTTACAATACCATTCTGTCATAATGTGTTCCTAATTGCCCTTTAATAAAGTCTAATAAGGGTCTAACTGTGGGAAATAACACACTTCAGTTGACAGTAAAGTTCTGTTGTAATGTATCACTAATTACCCTTTCTTACCCTCAGTTAATAAGGGTCTAATTAGGGTATAACTACTGTCAGACAAAAAAAAAAACAGTATTTCTTGTTTTTATCTAATTTGATACAAAGTACTGCTTGTTATGCCTTATTAGTGTACTATAAAATAAAGTGTGACTGTTTTTTTGTTGCACCCCTGGGAGTTTGATGATAAAAAACACAGATGTCAAGACAGAGGGGGAGAGTTCTTTGTAGGTGTCAACACCACAAAAGCACACCACTTGCTTTATTTTGCCCTCCTCTCCCTCCTGCCTTACCTCTGCTCGCAAGAAATGAAACATGAGGAAAACCAATACATTTGAGCGGAGTGCTGCGGCAAGGCATCCTGACAAACAGATGATGCTTTTTGTTGTGCTTCTTATCTTCTGTGCCTCCGCTGTCCTTTCCAATTGTTCTCCTCCCTGACAACATAACTTTCACGCTCCCGCTCGCCCACCTCCCTCCCATAACCCCACAAGAAACACTGCCTTATCGAGCTTTAACCCAGAACACAGAGCGTTTTCATTTGCTGCTCTGCCTTGTAAAATCCACTCAATTCAAAAGCTCATGAACATTCAATGCTGTGTCCAAGGCTATAAGTTTGAAAAGAACAAGTCATGGTTGGATGAGTGTTTTATTTCTCTGTTTATGCATACTACTGCCAGGTCCAGCCTCATCTTTTTTTTTTTTTTTGCAATTGTCCTGACGTATTTCAAAATATTACTAGCATTCATTGGCACATGAAAAGATCTAAGTTTTGAAGAAAGTTTCATGCTACTTTCTGGTGTGATGCAGCACAAATAAACTGCATAGAAAATTCTTTTTATCCTCAAACAAAACAACTTTTGATGATGAAGGTTAGATTAGATTTTTTCAATGAAATTTTATTTCTATTAGAGTATGAAAATTAAGGACGATTTTCTCAATATTAGCTATTTTTGTGCTATTTTGTTACGAGTGTATCAAATACAAGAGAGTTTTAATCTGATGAATAATACATTAATTCACAAAGGGAAACTTTGGTAAATTATGCCATGGAAATGCATGTTTTTTTTTTATAAGAGATAACTGTATAAACAATAACTAACAATAACAACATAAGATATTTTAAGTATCTATTAAATGCAGTCTACAGTTTTTGATGCCATTTCCAGTAAGAGTATAGGAAGATGATGAAGATCAGAGAATGGTTTGTCTGATGTATTTTAGAGATATTTTTCACAGTTTGTTATTCTCCCTTTATGTGGTCAGGGCACATTGCTTCAGATAAAAAACAACTATTTTGTTGTTCTGAAAAATAAAGTTATTTTTGAGGTGCATTCCTCATCTCAGAGAATAATTTTACAGCAGAAGAAGTGCATCACTTTCCTCTCTGGTTTCAAGTCTGAAATGTGTTGTTACCCTGTAACCACAGTCAACCGTGATGTCCCGGCGTACTGACACACCCTGAAGTACACTTCTACATCAGGACAGGTAGGTGAGAAGAATCACTGGAGGTCAGCAAAAAAAAAAAAGATCAGCTGGTGTTACATTACTTGTTAAGGGAATTAAAGTATAACTTCCAACATGTTCTTATGCACGACAGAATAGGTCGTCTGCCGAAATGACATATATGACTGTTCCCAAAACAACCGTGTGACGGGCATACTGGAGCACTGCACCAGAGGTTTGTCATCACATGTTTAACATTGTGAATCAGTCACAGTTTGGTTTGGTTTAGGTTTTAAAAAAACATGGTTTGAATTTAAATAAGTTATTTATGTTAGTAAAGTTAGATACATAAGCTAAAACAATAACAGTAACAGTAGTACTGGGTGAAAGTCTGACATGTTTGACCCATCAATCCACACTGACCTCACCTGACTTACTACTTTGCTCCTGTCATAAAAAAAAACAAACAAAAAAAACTTTCATTTCCATATAATTTTTTGTCAAGGCCACAGGGAGCCACTGGAGAACCATTGTTTCTTGCCAACCTATACGGCCATTTTTCTGTTGAGGGCAACCTGATAAGTTCTGTCAACAATTAATGGTTATGATATGATTGCACTCACCCAACATTGCAAGAAATACAAAATTTCAAACAAAGTCTGAGTCCAGCCAAACGTATTTGCATTGCAAACAGTTAACTTATTACCCAAACTCTGTATTGTACACATCTATCACAGGTTACAGTCAACTTTGTAGTACAGATGTGACTGTTCATTAATTGATCACGTACACAGGTGCTGTGCAATGCTGGATTAGTATAAACATTTGGGGTGCGCGTAATTTCAGTTAAACTCAAATTAAAGGTAAACTGCGCTCCAGTTAATCTGATTTAACTAGTTGTATAAAACCTGTCTGATAATCTGACTGATTGCGCTTCTTGCCTTATCAGATGTAATTTTAGCAATATACTTATTATGGTGATAGGACCTCTTATCCTCATTCTTAAATGGAAACACTCTCAACAAAGGTTGAATTGAGGGTAACTGGACTTCAGGTGATTCCGGTGACGACTGTCGTGACAACAGCCGAGAGCGCTAATGAAAACTAATACCTGGGCCTCCCCCACCACTCAGAACGAAAGACCCTTGGATGAGAGGCTCTACAACAAAGTCCAGTTGCATTCAAGTCAACCTTTTCCTGGATGTCCATGACCTGCAGCACTGAGAATCTTCATAAACAATGGAAACGTGCTTCACATTTTGCTTTCAAATGTAGACCTTTACTACCTCCTGGCCCAATCTAATATGAACAAGGCAGTCTGGCTAGAGATAGCCTTGCATGGGTATGACTTGGTGAGTGAATCGTGATGATAATGAGGTGTCTGTGTGGGAGAAGACTCTCTTTTCGCTGAGCAATCATTTCTGTCCCTATCATTGTTGCTGAGGGTTATTATTACTCCATTATTCTTAATAAAGGCCTAGTTGTTTGATTCATGCACTGTTGCTCTTACACAGCTTAACATTTCCATCTGAGGAGGAAGTATATTTAAAAGCTGTACTGACATTATATTTAATGCTGTCACTATACCTCAAATATTCTCAGAAGGAATGGAACCAAAATCTGTTTGCTGGCACTGGTTTGAATATGACAAGAGAGTTATTGGCTCCATAAAAATATGGTGCATGACTATTAACCATTGTGTGAAAAATGGAAAAACAAACTTCGAGATTGATGGAGGTTTTTTTTTATTCAGTTACTGTATCTTTTACAGGTGAGGTGTCACACAGTGCACAGATGTAGATTTCACACAACAATCCCAATTTCGATTAAATTTTACATGCTGAATGTTTGTCCAATTATCTTGGACAGCTCAAATCAAACTTTTGAACATGACATTTCTCGGATGCTAGAATCGAACAGGACAGATGTTTGGTGAGACACAAACTGGAGCTGTTCCCCGGATAATGAACGACTGACTTTGCAGACTTGTGGAATGTTTTGAGCGTTTGTAAAAGAGTCGTATTTCACAAAAGCAGATGGGCTCTGAGCCAGCGCCTTAATGTAGTCGTCATCCACACAAATAGTCATTTAATTGGCACTGCTGCACCTGAAAGAACTCGACTACAATAAGCGCTCATGGTCAAGTTGTACTTGATATTACGTGATATAAAGATGTGAGCCAAGAGTCAATCAATGTTTATCTACAGTCTTTATTTTGTTTTCTTTACTACAAAGCAGCGAAGGTCAGAAGACGAAATCTCAGCGCTCCAACCATGTCTCATGGCCTCAGACAGCATTCAGCACTTCAGCTGTAAGTGAAGTACTCTCATTGTCCTCATTATGTCACTTCTGACATTTGCATTGCTTTTGCCAGTTTGTTTGTTCGGGTTTGTAGGAGGACTCCTTCGGTGCCACCCATGAGGGTCTATCCGTATCAAAGCAACACGTCAGAAACCTGACACACATCACAAGGCTTTCTCCAACTCTGCCAGAGCTGTGCTGGGAGTACACTGAAGTCTATGTGAAGCAGACGTTTGCGAGGGATCTAAAGAGCTCTCTGTAACATATACAGTTATATGGTGCATTCAAGCATATAGATGTGAGGGCACAAACAACTGTATGGTGTCAGTTTAGTGAGTGTTTTCAGTGAGAAAAAGAAAGAAATAAAAATACAGAAACCGGCAGTATGTTGGTTAACATGCCCAAAGTTTTAGAATTTTTTCCCTTGCCACCTTTTCCAGTATTCTGCATATGTGAGAATACAATACTCAGGCTAGATCTACGTTATATGTTTTGTTAAGCTGTGTATTTACATAGTCCCACGTTTCCAACAATGTTCAAATTGTTGAACATTGTCGAAGTAATGGTGCATTTCTGCTAGCCATTTCTACAATTTGTGGGAAAATATGGGATACATCAAATATGCCAAAGAGAGAGGAAGGAAGTTGCCACATGTGGCTAAACGTAGTGCAGATAAAAGAAAATTACCTCACTTATGAACGCGATTTCTCCCTAAATCACATCACATATTTCATCAGCTATGGTGGTTGTTTGTGAGTAAAACAATCTTAACAGTTAAGTAAGCTGTTAGCATGCAACTGCTACCGTTGTTGTTACAGACATAAAAATGGCCCAGATTTTTCAAAATGTAAAAGATACCTCCTTTTTGATTTATTTGCCTAAAGCATATTTGTGTGTGCGTGTGTGTGTGTGTGTGTGTGTGTGTGTGTGTGTGTGTGTGTGTGTGTGTGTGTGTGTGTGTGTATGTGCAGGGAGTAGCAATCAAACTGGTGTTGGAATGTTTCAATAAATATTTGTTTCCCCTCCCAAATCATGTTGTTCTTATTATGCAGTCAAGGAAATCAAACCGGTTTTGGCGTGTCCATTTGAAGAATGGCTTTTCTGGTTCATGTTGCCAAGTCAGTCTCTGGTATTTCCACTGCATGAAGTGAAGCAATAAAGAAATGCACAGGAAATGCTCTGTCATCTTTGCTGTAGTATTAAGTAACAGATTGTGGCTGTGTACATACGCCTTGAGGATGACAGTCACCATATTGCAGGGGTGGCCATTTGGCAACCTGTGACATGTTCATGTTCATATTAAAATATTTAATTCGCTCTACAAAACTGGCTTACAAGCAGGCTTAAGTTAAGGCAGAAGATTTACAATGAGGAAGGACTTGACTGTTGCGTCAGTCAGATGGCAGGTCATTTGCTGACTATGGGATCATGGAATATTCAAACTATACAATGGTGTCATGCTACAGTAACTATAAGTGCTTTTCTGAACCATCCACCTCTAAAAGTTGGTGTAAAAGCAAAATGGGACATACAATGGGAACAGATTTGGTGAATAACTGAAGAAACAAAAAATTGCAGCAGATGAAGGAATCTGATGTGTGCGGAGCGACAAGATGACCCACCCTGCTTACAGTAATATAGAAAGTTTTTGGTCATTTGCAGTTTGACCGGCGTTCTTTTAATAACGTCATCTCATTGCATCTTCTTTGTCTGCGCCCATGCGTTTATTAGCATTTTCTCTTGCAGAATTTTAACATTTGTACTAAATTTGGATGGAAACTTGTGCAGGAATGGTACAGTGCTACGTCTAAGGTGTCTGTTGTGGTTATGTAATCAGGCACCTGACCATCTTTTTTTTTCTTAATAATGCCTGTGGGTACATGCCTGACTACTGCTTCCTTCCCTTTTTCTTCCTGTCACTACTTCCTTTTTTTGCGACCTGCAAACGGATGTTTTCCCTGTCACTTTTGTCCTACCATCTGTCCTAGCAATCGAGGAGGCAAAATAAGCTGCTTCACTTTTTCCATAGCAGCTCTTTTGCGGTGTTGAGTTATTTTCATATGCCAGGTTCTTGTCCACATGACGATGCCACAGATTCCATGGATCCTTACACATAGATTTCAAATTAACATCGTTAGTAAGCCAAGATTATTTCTTTGCACAAATATCACTAACTTAACAATAACAATACCATATCAATAGATGTTTTGGATTACAGGTAATAATTACATTTCAAGAACAGATCGTGGCTTTGTTTATTGTTTGCTTGTCTATTTATTTGCTCCCCAACGAGCACTAAACGGAAATATACAGCATGAAGGCACCACCAAGCTTAAGATATGCAGCTTTCCCATATCTATTATTTATGTTCAATGGTAATTGTCAATGTAGGAAGTGGCGGTGTTCATTGTGCACTGAAAGTAAGGGTGTGAAGGTCAGGGTGGTGGAATGACCTTAAAGACTGGCATCCCACTTTGGTGTCTCATCACATAATCACGGCAGTCAATGACAAAGACTTCAGTCAGACGCTGGGGCCGACTGGGTTAGGGTTTTAGCTGGAATCTTCAGAAGGTAATGAACAGGCATAAGCGCATTAAAATAACACATTAATGGCTGATGGTCAGTGTTGCTGATTTGATAAATGAGCAGTTGTGTCAAAATGCTCACACACCAAATACACAGGCTGTATTTCAGCATGTTTTGTAAAAAAGGATGAAACATTTGGTATTTCTCACACCCAAAATGACCTGGGAATGACACATTCTCCACATTTAAGTTTCCGCATACAAATATTGCATGTATCAAAAAATGGTTTAAGTGAACACATTGCAATTAGAGTATAAGCATTATATTATTCTAATATGTATGAGGTCAGCAAACTCTAGTTGGCCTCTTGTTTTTCCCATGTATTTTGCAAATAAATAATTTCATATGAATATTATTTGTATATGAAGCTGATGTACATCAGTCTGTAGAATATTACCCTCTTTCAGAAGCATTTACTTTCTTATTTCTTCTCATAAAGGTTAGGACAAGGTTTAGGGTGACTAAATGTTGTAATACCATCCTTGTCATTCCAGTGCAGTAAGAATTTGCACATCAGATTGGCCAGACTCCCCTAAGTCCTGTGACTGGCTGTAGAGCTCAGCTGGATGTTTGTGATTGGGTCTCTTGACAAATGTTCCTACTGTCTTGAGGATTCGTATTATTTTGGTGAGTGTCAGTGGTCTGTGACCTAAAACTTCACAGGCTGTACCAATCCATCAAAAGAAAGAAAACTGAAGCGAAACAAAAGTCTGCAAAGATAAACGGACCTACTACAGTGATGGCTGAACCTCCAGACAAGCAAACGGCAACAAGAAACACAAACACCTAAAGACTTAATTAGACATTGTAAATAAAATGCGACGACAATTTCTTATGAAATGTCAAAGGACGTTGAACTCTTGATGACATATAATTTTACTTGTGACATTGTTTGTTGCTGTGCTTACACTCCAATCTGTGATCATTTCATACCTCATATGCTTAAGAGACTGCAATGTGTCAATGGTCGTTTTTGAAGCCTTTTTTTAAGGAGTAAATGAGTTTAGATTTGTGTCCTGTGTCTGCTCACAGGAAATTACATAATTATCTCATGTTGTTTTGTTTATAACTTAGCTTTACCCCCCGTTTTTAAGACACAATAAATACTCCAATATTAATTTACAATACAGCATGCACAGCAAAGTTAATAACTTTAGTGCAAATACACTGTAATCAAGACAAGACCAATCATTTTCAAAAATGACTTATCATTATATGCTACAATATATTGTAATTATATAATCATCTTTATTCATGATTAATGTGTTAAATGCAGTAAATTGAGTGTTAAAACAGATTTATCAGAATTCATATATGTAACATTTATTATTTCCCTGTTTTCCACACAAAGTTAATGTAGCTCTGACTGTTTTGATTATATAGCTTTATGGGAAAGGACAAATTAAAGTAATGCAACACTAAAGCACATGATGAAAGTCTGATATATTAACGCCATCTCCAGTCCTACATTGCACTTTAGTGTGAGGAACACTCCAGTCAATATGAGTCAAATAAATTGCCTTGATTTTGAATTGAATATACTGACACCTATTCACTGTATTATCAGTTTTACCCAAGAGGATTGTTCTGCTAAATTATTCTTGATTAAGCTGATGGTGCAGATGGACAAAGAGAAAGTCCTGGAATAACCCATTCACCTCAACAACCGAGCTTCACCTCATTTACTCAGCGTTAACACCCACAATTATTGCCGGCAGCAGAACAAATGTAAATTACAATCAAATTCCGTATTAACTACGCTTCGCTGATTTTATCAGCACAGAGGAACAGACGGAAACTGGCGGCCACGTTGAATTGCACTGCTGCAACTGCTGCAAAGTAATTTTCAAGAGAAATGCTGGTCAATCTCTGCTGAACAGCAAAACAACATGTGTCCAACAGCTTTCCATTTGGAGACTAATGGAGCTGTAGCGTCGAGATGCTTGAGACAAGTAAACCTGAATGACACCGAAGCAGCTGGTGAGGTGTGATGATGATTAACTTCTCGGGTTATATAAAACAGGAACAACACGACACACACACACACACACACACACACACACACACACACACGCACAGACTATTGCACACATACGTACCTGCATACGCATACACACATGAGACTCTAACCTATCAAGGGAGCACCTCCACAACCTTCTCTGATGATTTTATCATTCAGTGTTTGATCCTACTTTCCTTCTCTGTGTGTCTACCCTCAAGCCTGGCCAATTCAAGTGGCCAGGTGCAGCCTCTTCAGTGTAGCTAACACAACAGCCCTCTAGTCACTGTGTTCTCACCAAAACCACAATCATATGCGACAAATTATTCTGCTTTTTCACACTCCAGGACTGAAAACATCAAATCAGCTATCCTTTTTTTTTTTCTTCTTTGAAATTTTGTGACTTGCTTCAGCAGTCACACTGACATTTTCCTCTTGCTTCTCTCTCAGAAGATATTTCACTAAGCTGTTGCTTAATATGTCAGAGGAGAGATGATTTCAATAAATACCATGCACAAACACTGTTTATAGAGTTTGCATGCTCAGTATAAATTATGAATAATTTATTAAGTCAAGAAGAAACTTTTCTCAGCTATTATTTTTGAATATTAGAACAGCTATAATCTATTTTTTTAATAATAATTTATCAAATGATAATATGAAAGAGGTTGCTCATCGTGATGAACCTGCCGAAAATAATCCCCCGTTTACAAAACTTTATTATGAGTTTCAGCTCATTGTCTATCTGTTTGACCAGCAACTAAGACAGCAAATACGACAGACATGCTGGTGAACATTTATTGAGCTGACAATTTTCAATAAGTGTATTAAACCATGTGGATACAACCCAAATTGTAAGAATCATGCATCAGCTTCATCAAATAAGAACTGTGCTACATTTAGAAAAGAGACAGGCAAATTGTTTTTTTTATGGGCCATGGTGCAGCCTGAACAGATGAGTTTTCCGTCTGTGATGGAAGATGTGTAGAATTTCTCCGCAGGGAGCTTGTTCTATCATTGCGGAGCCAGGACAACATGCAGTTATGATTTTGTTGAGTGGATGGTGGGTGCTCCTCTTAGTGAAGGAGTAGCAAGGCAAATGGCAGAAGCAGAGCATAGTGGAAGGACCAGTGTAGTATCAGTGTCTTGAGAAGGATTCAAGCAGCCACCAGTAGCCAGTGCAGGGTGCAGAAGAGCAGTGTAGTACGGGAGAGGTCGGGTAGGTTGAAGACCAGCTGACCGACTCTATATATATCGCTTGCTGAATGATATAACATATTTGCAGTTTTACGAACTGGGTGTGTAAATTACGACAAAAAGTCCTGTATTGAGTTATTGTCAATTGAAACCAAACACTTCCTGCGGCTGCAGCTTCACATTAAAAGCGTTTCAGTGGTGAAGCATGAGGTAACTTTTATTATTAAGCAGACACAGGAAATGGAATATGTTCTCAGTGAAATTAGCACTAGTTGCTATCATTAATTAAAAATGTGTGTACAAAACAAGACAAGACAGCATTGCAGGGAGTAATATAACAAGGAGCAGTCACAGTCACCAACTCCTGTGGCTGTGCCCTGCTGTTTTGCTGTCTGTTTTGTAAGACTTCACTGACTATTCACTCACTATTATGCCTAAGACAGGCCAGAGAAGTAAAGATATGTCCTCTTCAGCATTGGCTAACTCCATGGTTAAGCTAGCATCTGACGAGCATCTCCCACTGCCTGCACCTTTAATGGCGACGACAGCTGCTGCTGACTTTCAGGCTGCTACCTGCAAATTAAGGAATGAAAACCTCTTTCAGAAAGAGTGTGGGGCGGCTATCTCAGCTCTACAGCAGTTGGTTGATGAGCACAGAAAAAAGATTTAAGATGTGGAGTCTCTCACCGATACCTGTGACCAGCTCTCGGGGCTGTGCGAGATGGTAGAGCGGCTAACGAAAGAAAACAAGGCTATGAATAAACAACTAGACTACCTGAGTAACAACACATGAAGAAAGAACATCTGCATCACTGGCCTGCCCGAATCTGTGGAGATGTCCGAACTGACTAATTTTGTCTGTAACTTCCTTCGTGAAGTTTTTGGCCCTAATGCTTTTGAGATGCTCATCATCATCGTCCGTCAGACCACTGCGCCCAGACCTGCAGGTGGGGACAGGCCAAGACCACTTTTTGTTCGGGACTGAGCTCCCAGGCGTCAGCTCGGATGTAGCCTGGCTGCGCTCCTCGTTTACCGGAGTGAAACACAGGCTCCATCAGGCTGACATCTCTTTCTGCCTCTACCAGCCCGCTCGTCTGGTTTTCATGTGGAACAACAAAAGAGTTAGCTTCACCAAGCCATCGGACTTTATTAACAAGCACAAACCAACAGTGGCGACCAACAGACTGTCTGCAAATTTTTTTTCGTCTAAAGACTCAGGTTGGGTTTTTGTTAAAAGTTACCTGTTCAGCATTGGCTGCTATGGCATGTTGACTCTTATTTCCTTTTTTCTCTCATACTTTAACTGCTTCCTGCCTTGTGTTGTCATGTCTGTGGGTTAATTCATATTAGCATTATTTTATCTCCTTGTTTTTGTCAGTTTGTTTGTTCCTATTTATTATTATTCAATTTCAGCTACTTCTTTTTTTGGATTGTTTATTGAGTCTTTTTTTCTTCTTTTCTTTTCTTTTCTTTTCTTTTCTTTTCTTTACTTTACTTTTCTTTTCTCTTTTTTTCCCTTTCCTAGTTATGTCTAGTTTGTTCTTTAAAGTATCCATCCAAGTTTGCTGTATTCCTGTTTGTCACTTATTTGGTCAGGATGCTGCTAAACATGTGTCGCATTATGCATAAGCATACGCTTACAAAGTTTCACAGGGTGGGTTGCCTTCACCTCATTGACAGAGGTGAAGTGCTTGTAGTTATGTTCAGTTTTTTTCCAGTTCTTTTTCCTTTCTTTCTCAGTTTTGTGTGTGTGTGTGTGTTTTGGTGCGCCCCCCCCCCCCCCCCCCCCTTCCAGTTACTGTTGCCGCTTTGCCGTGGTGAGAGGTAATTATATCAGCAAACACTACTTTTATAAAATGACATATTTTCTATGAAATATACACAATATTACACAAATCTGATGAGCTGGAATGTAAACAGTCTAAACAATCCTGTGAAAAGGAAGCAAGTTCTTGAGCAGATAACATCTTTGCCAGCTTCTCCCAACTCTCAGAAATATTTAACCTACTGCGCTGCCATTTTTTTTTTTCATTATCTACAGGTAAGGGACTTTGTTGGGAAGAAATTTACAGATTTCCCGTCTTGTCCACCTAAAACCCATCTGGATCACATTGCAAACATGTTTTTGCAATTTCAAAGGGGGAAGCTTGCCAGGGTACATGAATATATGATTTCGATTAATGTATCTTCTCTAAATCTTATAAAACAATACTGGGAGGATGAGCTTGGTTTTGACATTGTAGATGATATTTGGGATGCGGCCCTTGATTGCATATATTCCTCATCCGTATGTGCATGTCACAGTCTTAACCAGTTCAAAGTATTGCATCGCCCGCATTATTGTAAGGCTGCCTTGGCAAGAATAAGCCCTGATACAGATCCCTCGTGCAATAGATGCAAAACAGTGCCTGCAACTCTTTATCATCTGTTTCGGGGATGTTCTGAATTTGGTCTTTGATTTATTCTCCAAAATATTTTAAAAAACTATCTCTCCTTGCCCACTTACTGCTATTTTTGGTGCGACCCCAGACAACATATCAGCAACCACTCATCAACACAAGACTCATGCATTTTCCTCTTTATTAGCATGACGGTTGATATTACTAAATTAGAAGAATGCTGCTCCACCCACCCACACACATCTCATCAGAAATATTATGTCTAATCTCACGCTAGAAAAGATCAGACACACCTTCAGTGGTGCCCTTCATAACTTTCATAGGACCTGGGACGGTTTTATTAAATTTGTAAAGCAATCAGATGGGCTACAATTAGCCTGATAAACATTCAGGTGATTCATTTCACCCTCACATACTGTGACTGATGACAATTGATGCAATGTGCGGCTACCAAATATTGGTGGATACATGTTTTGCAATTTGAATAATGAAAACTGGACATAGTAAGTTTTTTAAAAACTAATTTTAGGGAAAATTTAAAGGCAAAAATTTAAATTGAATGGCAAATTCTTTTTTACAGTTTTGCAGAGAACCCCCCAAATTTTGCTGTTAAGGCCTTCAGGGTGTCTCATGTGTCAATCAAGGGGTTTCAATCATCCGATACCCCCTGCATTTCATACAATGATGTAACCATGTTTACTTTTACCACTAGTAACTACAGGTGTCACCAAATCAACCAGGACTGAAATCCTAAAGATTAAAACTTTAAGTCTACCGTGTGGTCAGAGGCTTTGCAGTGTTCCAGAAAAGGTATTGTTCACTATGATGTTATCGGGTCAAGTCACTGATCCCACAACAATGCCTTGAGGCTGTCCATCCCCAAGTCTGGGCAAGCTAACAGCTGATGGGACTGAATGGGGTCAAATAGTGAGGTTATGGGGATAAACATCAAATCAAAGTGAAGCTACGGTCTTTTGTCCGCACTGTAGCATGACCTATAGCTACTTTGTGGCTGCAGCTGAATAGGAAACATAATAGGATGCATCTGACATTTCTTACACTGCCGTACAGAGATTACTCGAATCCATTCCAGTAAGAACCAGTATGCCACAACATCACCACAGCTTCGTCTATGTGCTGGCCAATGCACCATACAGTCACAAACAACATCTGTTTAATTACGTACCATTAAATCATTAGCTGATGTTCATATAATGAGGTCATCAGCAGGATGCACACACACCTTTTTCCCATAACACACCGTCTCCACTGCCAGTGTTGGCCGGCTCTTTGTAGCAACCTATCTAATCAACCCCCACCTCCCTCACCCCATCCACCCCCACCACCACCTCTCTCAGCCATTCTTCTGCTCCACTGAGTCCAAAGCCACTCGTGCCCCTCTTGTTCTCTACTCAAGCAGAATCACTGGCAGTGACAAACATCATTATAATGTTCCTCAATGAGCGCTCCACCTTTAGCTGCATGTCGTAGCCTGCGGGGGGCTCTTCTCCTGAGTGGGATCTATGTGCTGACCCGTGTTTGCATGCTCGCCATTTGAATGTCCACTCCAGTGAATCACACACCCAAGTCACTTCCCTGTCCTCTCTGCTTCCAGAATATCATGCATTAGCTGGAAGACTTTGGGGGAAGAAGACTGACATCATGTCGCCTCTTCATTATAAGTTAGTGATGTTCTGACTCTTATTACATGACTGATTAAGTAAGATTTGTAAAAAAAAAAAGTTTGCTGAGAATACAAATGAAGAAAGAAAGGTAATAAAGCACTGAGTGTTCTTTCTTTCTTTTAACATTTCTGGAAAGGCTCTGTACAGGGATTTAAGCAATAAAAACTTCTAAATTACAACACAAAGTTAAGTTCACCAAGCGAGAAAAGTTAACATTTGACTAACCAACAGAACTATTTTTAGTGATGCATTGATGCCAGAATAACTGCCAGATGAATCAAGATGAATGCTTCTCTCCCTCTTGCCCTCTCTAAAGTAAAAATATAGTTTGAAATCCTGATGTACAGTTCAGAACAATGTTCTACTCATACAAATTAGACTAAAAGCATGAATAAAAACAAATATTTTGGAATTACACATACCATTGCAGTACCCGTAGAGCCCAAAGGTATACTTTTTGTCATATCTCACAGTTGCTTCGGTCATTCCAGTTTTTCTTGACTTTGTCACACAATTTGTTCCTAATTACTTTGTGTCATTGTTTTCTGTTTTAATTAGTGCTTTTCCAAAACACTCGTGTGTTGGAGTCATGGTGTGCCGCAGTCAAAAGCACCCAACTCTGTCAATGCAGTTTTAATAGTTGGAACTATTTATTTAGTTTATGCTTGCCATGGGTGCTAATTAAATGTATCTTTATCAGGGGCACTCTCTGTTAAAGACCCTGATATATTTTTATTTTACGCAATGCATTCATTCATTGTCCGTAACCGCTTATCCTTGACGGGTCACACCCCCTGTAGCCTGGAGTCTATCCCAGCTGACATTGGGTGAGAGGCGGGGTTCACCCTGGACAAGTCGTTGGTTCATCACAGGGCTGATACATAGAGACAGACAACCACTCACACTCACATTCACACTTACGGGCAATTTAGAGTCACCAATTAACCTATTATGCTGCATGTCTTTGGACTGTGGGAGGAAGCCGGAGTACCTGGAGAGAACCCACGCAGACACGAGGAGAACATGCAAACTCTGCACAGAAGGGTCCTGCCCCAGCCACAAGCTCCCCAGTGCCCAGGCCGGCTGCGGGAGTCAAACTCAGTATCTTCTTGCTGTGAGGCAGCGGTTATAACCACTGCTCCACTGTGCCGCCCTGTTTTATGCAAAAAGAAAAGTAACTCTAACTCTCCTGAAATAATAATAATTTGTTGTTCTCAGACATCATTATATACATAACTGCTAATGTTTTGACAAAAATAAGATAACATTTTGCAATAACACTTTATTAAAATAAGTGTGCATTACACTGTCACAACAGTGTCACGACACCTGTCATGAACATGAAGTGTGAGTCTATTCATTTTTTCTTGTGTTGACATTAATTAAGCCAGTAATGTCTCTGAAAACTTGAAAGAAAAAACAACAAAAATGTATTTGTTATGACAACTTGACATTAATCAAGACAAAATAACTTGTCGGTGCATTTACCATGACAACTGTGCAATACCAGACACTGTAAAGCTTTATGTTTTAAAATGTGGTCATACTGTCATATGTGACTGGTTTTGACACTGGCTGTCATGAGAGCATTATAAGAGCATTATGTGTTGTAAATATATTTCTTGATCTTAATTTGTTTGTGTTTTATTACACTATAAGAGCAACTTTCAAACATCGTATTTGCTGCTCTTTTGACTTTTGCACTGCACCTGGGTCGACGTGCTCAAAGTCCACTGATTTATTTCTTTTGTCATTTTTATTTTCCTTTGTCACTGAGACTCATTTACATTACATACATTTTTTTCTTTTCCACAAACAAATACATTTGTCTTAACAGGTGATGTAGATGGTGTTCTGGCAGCAAACAAAGGATGTAAAAAAACAATTTAAATTACTGTCACTCAGTGGTCGAAAAAACGTGGCTACAAACCAAAGGACCACCACTTGAGAACAGCTTGGCCCGCAGCCGATACAGTTACTAACACACAACTGACTCAGTCAGCTGATTGTCAAAAGGGTGTGTCTATATTCCATGATCCATCAATTCATTAACATGTGTCTCTTTACATTCCTCCTATGTCATCATATGTATACAGAATTTAATAAAAAAATAAAGTAATATCATAATTGTAATTGTCAAATGTTTTTGTAACCTGTGTCATGAATAATTTTCTGGACAAATAAAGCAGTACCCTTTGGTCATAAACATGTCATTAAATGTTAAGGCCACTTTGCAGCCAGACTTCACTACCAAGGTGATTTAACTTACAAAGTTAGTTGATGGACAGACAGCAGTTAACTAGTTTATTTCATTAATGTCAACTCTGAATTATAGACTAATGAAAACATATTGAATATTATATTCCATTTCTGCCATATTCTGCCAATAAACCTGTGTAAATCCCCCACTGGACCCTCAATGCTGGCAGAAAAAGAAGATTTAATGAGTAAGTGATATATTATGTGGAATCAAAGCTTTAAGTATTTATGACTTGCAACACCTTGTGGAGCTGCTGGAAATTCATCTTATACCCATCTGGTCTCAGCATTTTGGTGACAAACTAGTGGAGGAGCAACCTTTTGTTCCATAGCTCAAACGAAATGAGGAATGTGCCTAACAAACAAACATATTCCAATATTCCTATTGCAGCGGCGACAACCTCGTACATCGTGCGATTATGTTGACCCAAATCACAAAAGAATTCTGAAAAGAGTTCTCTCATGTATTGGTGTTCTCCTTAATGTAAATTACAGTAACTTTATAATTTAGGGATCCTAATATGCATGAAATATTAATCCGTGGTCTATTAGAGACACACTGTCACAGAGTCTGTTGGGGGCTTAAGTGTTCATTACGACAGAGCTGTGCTTGGAGTTAGTCTCCTGCAGAATTTTCAAGTATTAATGCTTTGGGTCCTCTGTGAATTTGTCATAATACCAAGCTCCCAAGAAAAGTCAGACATGTCCATGGGCAGGCTTATTCTATCTCCTGAAACTATTATTTCGTGATTCATAACACAGAACTACATATATAATTCTCCTGTGTTGATTTCAGCTGCACTATTAACGGTCCTAACATTCAGGATATATATATTTTTTTATTTTGTCTGAACAACAAACCACACATAATGTCCTGCTTCTTTTCTTCTGTTTATGGATCTAATGTGGGTTTTTGGAGGTACATCAGTGGTATGGCTCTGGTTAGGAAGCATGTGGCGACTTTGACCTTTCCTAACCTTGGCAACACGATGGCGTGACCAACTGTGAGGCCGGCTGTCCGTCTCTCACTTGGCCCTTTTCTTTAAGTGATAGGCCTGGAAAAATTGCCAACACATTCCTTTTTCCAATAACGTATATCTTAAAGTAATTGACAATACAGCCATTAAGTTATTATGATAATGATCTGTCACCAAATGAAACCAACTGTTTTAATTTTCGCAAGAGAAGTAAGTTCCCTGTGTGACTCCATGGACACATAATCTTGTTTATGCTGACGTTGCTCCCTGAATCTACCGTCTTTGTGCTGTTGAAGGTGGTTCAGATGCTCTATTATGGGACAAATCATGAGGAACAGATGTACCTGTTGTCAGAGATGGAAGCTCCTGCAGGGCGTTGCTAGCGCCGTGCTCTGGGATCATGTGTCCGTTCTGTTACCGAGTCCAAGAGGTGTGTGACACATTTGTGACAGGTGGATAGCCAGGTGTCCCAGCTGGTGGCCAGGCTTTCATGTGCTCAGGCTGAAATGTCACATACAGTATTTTCAAGTGAGCACTCCAACCGTTAAAGTGCTTGTGCGGATCTGAATGGGCCGAGTGGGGCAGCAGAATGTGTTTCAAATGCTCGAGCTATGTGTTTTTCACTCGACTGTATATGTGTGCTCATTTTAGCTTTTATCAAATTTTGGTCTGTGAATAGTTAAAAGGATATTCAGTCTGTTTGAAATGGGGTTGTAAGAGGTAATTATCCAGAGTCAGTGTATCACCTACATTAGACGTTGGCTCGCTCCCAGTTTAGGGAAACAGAGAGGAGCACCAGCACAGAAGATAAGATATAATGAATAGGGTCAGCAACAAACAACGGCAAGCATGTTTCAGTCACTTAAAAAAGCCATCTAAAGGAATCAAAATGAGTTTAAATGTGCGCTATATTTAGAATATTTTCATTGCTTTACTTTGCTGTCAGACAGCCTTGTGTGGAAACTGCTGTTACATGAGCCAAATATTACTCTCTCTCATTCAACTCCACTGGCAATTATAGTAACTTTACCTCATAGAACGGCAGTTGCTGGTCTACTGCTGTCTCGATTAGTAATTTAGTTTGTGTTATTGTGTGACCTTGGTGTTTTCAAAGAATAGTTTGGATTCACCAAAGTCACACAATAACATGAACAAACAAACTGATCGAGGCAACGGCAGACCAGCAACTCCTCTGCTCTGTGAGGTAAAATGACTGTTTTTCCTCAAAGCTATAATATTTAACAGTTCTGCTTAAAAATTTCTAAAAAATGCTTTGTATGTTTATAAATTTTGTTGTGTTCTTACATTATACCAAATGCAGAGAAATATTTCATTTTCTCCTCTGTCAGTCGCGGCATATCCATCAGATGATAGGTCAGGGAGTAAAGGTCAGTGAACATGACTAAACATAATGTAAATAAAATTTTAATGCATTACCTTGCCTGTTTGACGATGAAGACAACAACTACCATGATCCCACACTACGTCATGACATCAAGTCCATCTTTTGGTATTGTTTTAATATGGAAGAGACCCATAGTGGCAGAAATGACATAACTTTGTGTTTAAAATTAAATGAAATGTGATCAGTGTCAATGGTGTCATAAGTAATGTGTTACATGTCAGGATATCATGAGAACTGATATTTTGGTACTAAGTCGATGCCAAAATGCATTTTTCTACTGTACCATAGGTACTGGGGATACAGTTCTTACATGGAACAGATATATGCCTATAAGTGTTCCAGTCTGCTGTTAAATGCCAAAGGAAGAAGAAGAAGAAGAAGACCTACTGGCACAGAAAGCAGCAACAACCACACTAAAGATGGCAACAAGTGCAACTACAGCTCCACCTCAACTCACCAAATGTAAGAAACAAATAAATTTAAAAACAAAAAACTTTTCAGACAAAAGGAGAAAACACTTTCAACTTCGTGTGAGTACAGTGAGTTTCAATTCATGTTACTGTTACATTAACGACATATTCAAAGTGTATTCAAAACCAACTGTGTACCACAATATTTGTCATGGCTAAATATCAAAAAGCTACAGTGTTTGGGCCAATGAAATGCAACCATAGCCGGTACTATAGTTTATGGTCCTGACTCCTTATTGTTCACTTTTAGTCATCTGTTATCAAAATATAATGTTAATGTTTTAAATAAATATTTCCAGACTAATGATGATAAGTTAAAGTGTTTGCACACTCAGTTCAACTTATATTCAAAGTTCAGCAGCAGAAGTCATTTTTGCACTCCATTACTTTCATGACATGTCAAGATGCTCTCTGGCTTAGTAAATATCTCCTGCAGTCTTTTGTCCTAGAAACGGAGAATAGTTTTTTCTTCAGGTGGCAAAGACAAATAACAATAACTGAATGAATTTTAATATTGTTTTGTTTTTTTACCCTTGTATTAAATTGGGTATCAAGAATCATGGAATTTCACTGGTATTGGTATCAACTACAAAATTTGTTCTTGTACAAACCATACTGTTGTCCTAGAAAAGTAGTTGGTCCCACAAATACAGTAAACTCTCATTAGTGATGAGAAAACAGCTTCTTCTTAGAGGCAGGGACAAACAAACTAAGTGGCATGCAAAGTAGTAAGGTAAGATGACTCCTGGAATCTAATGTTACTCTGTGCCTGTGTGTGTGTGCGTGTGCGTGTGTGTGTGTGTGTGTGTGTGTGTGTGTGTGTGTGTGTGTGTGTGTGTGTGTGTGTGTGTGTTGGAGGCAGTACACCTGTAAGCCCTGCACTCACTGGAGCAAAGCCTATTAGAACAAGTATAAGACATATTCCTCAGACTGTGAACTGTGAACACACACACACTAAAGCACACACACATACACACACACACACACACACACACACACACACACACACACACACACACACACACACACACACACACACACACACACACACACAAAAACTCATTTCAGGCAGACAAGACATTGTACAGTGCAGGCATGAATTACCATCTTGATCGCACCCACAGCAGCCGCGATGTCATGCAAACTTATTGTTCTGTCTAATGCTGAGGTCACCTTCAACAAGACAACAAGCTGAGGTGTGGCGTTATGCTGTCTGCAACTGTGATGCTTTGTTGTAGCCGCAAAATGTATTTCTCATCCCCTGCAAATGCTTATTCATCAATTGACAGCGAAGAATCCAGCGACTGTCAAGGGTAAACTTATTGTTCTTCTGCTTTCTGCAGAGGTTGATAGGTTCAAGAGATCAGAGCTACTGTAAACACGAGGTGTGGCTTTCCAAAATCCACTTAATGCAACAGAGATGCCTTTGCAGGCACAAAGTTTATTTCTAATCCTCTCTAAAAGCTTAGTCATTCTATTGACAGCAAAGCGCTGTAACTGTCTAGCATTTAGTATCTCAGGCTCTTTTGTGCATTGTCCAATATTTGGTGCAGATTAAATATTGATTTCTATACATTTTGGAACACAGTGAAAAATGTTCCCTTGAGTTGGATTATATGGGGCGTTTCTAGAGGCCACTCATCATTTATCTGATTCCTACAATTTGACTCAAGAGGTGAGATTATACCATATACTTTGCTCTCGTGGCCTTTCAATATTTGAGTTATTTGAGTATTCAGCAAAGCCTTTCTCAAACGACTTGTCCCTAGCAGGGATGAAACTCCACTAAACTTACTTTCCAGTGCACTAAGTCCTTAAAGCAATCAAGGATGAGGAGAAAATAGACAATCTCCAAGAGAGTATCTCATGCTGATTTGCTCGCCACGCTTATCCAAATAGTCTGGCTTCTTATCAAATTGGATTGGTTTATTTGAATGGAAGTGAAGTCCCTTTTGGTCAGTAGAAGATTAATATTGATTTAATCTGAAATTGTTAAATATGGGACAGATGGTGACAGTAGAAAGACCTTGAATTCTGAAACCGTTGTCTATAGTCTATAATGCACTGTGTTCTCTTGTGTGCCTGTCCTTTCTGCATAGAGATGAGGCATCTGCAGACTACTAAAGATTGTTCTTCAGGCAGCTAACGCCCTTTTTCACACCGCCGCACAGCGACTTGCTGCCTCCAGTCATTTCAGTGAGGGGAGAGCGGCAGAGGGGAAGGGGTTTTTATCACAGCTTAGGGGTAAGAAGTGGTTGCCGCCCTCATTAATGTGTACAGATTTTGCTCTGCCGCTCAGAGTTCACCATGCTTAACTTCTAGCAGTTGCCGCCTGGCTTTGGCCAGTCAAATTGAAGGGTACAGAAAAGCAATCATGGAGGAGCTGATAGCGCTGGAGTCTGAATACCCAGGGCCGTGCAACACCGTGCTAACCATGTACAAGGTCGACCAGATGAAAAACTGGGCCTTGGACAACGTTTCCACCAAACTAGTGTACAAGTTGTGGACTTCTGGGCGGACTGTACAAATGCTCTGACGTTCTCCGAAGCACCTGCCTTTCATTGCAGCCTTGAACCGCAGCTGCAACATTCACTTTTAAAAAATGCTCTGCTTTTGGGGGGGAACATCCTTGCAGGTAGTTGGTTGTCAGGGTGGTTACTGTGCAGCTGTGTGAAAAGGTCTTATGCAACATCTGAATGAGAAATACCCATAATTTTGCACTTGTTTCGCCTCTTTACATTGTGAGCCCAATAATTGATTTTTATTCAAAGTCAAAGGAATAACAAAATAACATTTGAGCAATTTCTGTTCAAGATCAAGACAATTCAGGATGGTCAAGATAGTCAAAATACATTAGAGCCTAGTTGGAGAAAAGGTGATTTAGGAGCTGATAGCAAAGTGTAATGCATGAACTTGAACAGCAACAACACACAGCACTCTATCCAGCAATTAATGTCAGCATGACAATGACGTTAATGATAGAGAAATAAATCACATTAATACCGCATTCATGTGGGGGCAGCATCATCTCCAGCTACACTGCATATTCAGTGTCACTAATAATTTATTGATCAATAGAAAAGTTATTTAAAAATAGAAAATGTTACACTTGATATATTGTATTCATAACAAGAGCTATCATATGCGTCTGGATTGACTTGCTTGAAGTGAGTCCAAACTTCGAGAAGCTCTTCTTTATCTGATTGATGTTTTCACAAGTTAGAGTCAGAGTTAGAGTGGTCAGGGCCACAGACAGCCTCACTGTGCTGTGTTTTGATGAAGGAGCAGACCAATTTGTAACTGTGTGTTTTTCTCTTCGTCTCACTCTTATTTCAGTTTCAGTTGGGTGGATATTAAAATACAGAACAAATTGAGTCAGTTGGCTAGTGGCAGGTCGCTAGAGGCCGTCTGCCCTGTTAAAAATTTACAAATCACCTACTGGGTGTATGATTTGGTGATCTCAGATGAATTTGTGTGTAAATACACAATGTTTTCCTGGCTTCCATATTTTACAAATTAAACCATTGTTGCTCTCATCCTCACTAATATGCTGCTATGATTACAATAGATGTTATACATAATCATTTCTCTTGGGTGAGTGATGTTACTGATTGTGAAAAATGAGAATGAGATTCAACTAGAACAGAGGCTGTTCGAGCATCCTTGTCCGCAGCTCATTAAAAGCTCTCTCCTCGTGCCGGATGATAATTACAAAGGATTTATTTAAAGGCCTCGCCTTGAAATAGGGGTAAGCCTCGCCAGGGCCACATGTCAGCTACCTGTTTGGTGATCACAGCAAAGCTGACATCATCACCACAGATCAACTAAAATTTTTAAATTACAGCTATCATGTGATGACGTGGTCCCATCTTTCATCTGAGCACCAGGTAGTGAACTCCACTGAGTATCCACAAGTGCACTACAAGCCTGATGCTTGCCTTGTTGTTGTTCTTTTATCCCCCTACCCCACACACAGCGGCAGCCTTTGAGCCTCTGCAGATGCTGGTGAGAGCTTGGAAATCAATGCACTCAAACAGGGATAAGAGGGACTTGGTTTTGGATAACTCAGGATGTCTTAGTGTGCATTATTCATTAGACGGGAGAGACACTGTCACAATTGCTGCCACTGCAGAGGTGTACTGGAGACAAAGAATATGAAAGCTTAACCATATCACTCCCTAAATCTCAGAGCAGAAGTATTGCAGTTCCTGGTGTTTAGCTTTCTCTCGCTCCCTCTGTGTCGCAGCAGGTAGAACACAGCTTCTGACGAGGTTGTAAACATCTGAAATGGAAACAAGGCCAAGGTGTTCTCGTTAGCAGGCCCATGAGGTTCCTTGGCTTGACATGGCTAAAGTTAATGTGTATTTATAATCAAACAAAAAACACGAATTGTACTCATGAGAAGAAGACCTTCAGCAGCCAGATCAGATCTTAATTGAGATATCATCATGGCATAAGAAGAACAATTGTCGGTTGCTGTTTGTAAAGACACCATTCAAAGATGGACCCTCCTCTTCAGCTCCACTAGCAGGCGAGAGAGAGAGGGAAGCTGTGGTCGAGTAAGCAGGAGAGTCAATGAAGAGAGGGAGAGGTGTTAGTGAGAACAAAGCAGTGAATCAGAGAAATAAAAAGCTATTGTTTGATTGTTTCATGGAGGTTAGTGTGTGCATGTGTATGTGAGCATGTGAGCTCAGCCCTGCCCTTTGGTCAAACAGACTCAAAAACCCATAGCTCTTTATACACCCAGGACCCAGGACCGAGAGTAGAGGACAGAGACAGAGACAGAGACAGGAGTCTCTATTTACAGAGAAAGGAGTCCCAACCACACTGTGTGATGTTACTGGCTGGTGGCTGCACACCACCGACCAAATTTTGACAACCAGAAACGTCCCTAATGCAGCAAAATATGAGAAAATACAGGTTGCAGTAATGCTATTGGGTGTTTTATTGGGTAGCATTTAAAAAGTTGCAGGTCATAATTATTATATTTTATTATATATTATTATAATCACATACATATTTATGTACATGACATTACTTGAACTTGCGTAAATAACACACTTATTTCAACCCAAACAGCTTTTCCTAAACCTATATAGTCGCAGACTTGAGGCCCAAATTTGTTAACTTTAGACTCAACTTGATAAAATCAAAAAGACTTGACTTGATTCGGACTTTAACATCAATGACTCATGACTTCACTTGGACTTGAGCCTTTTGACTTGAAAATACTCGATACCATTCCCCAATCACAAAGATTAAAAAGTATGTTACATAAAAAGTGTGCTACGAATCAATTCATTTTCTGAATCAACTAACGTTAATGCTATTCAGTCACAAGAAATCCTTACTCATTCCTCAGATCCACTTTGTTTAAAACAATCCAACGGCATTTAATCAAGTTGCAGGAGAAAATGATACAAAAAGATAATGTCATTCATGCACAAAAATGTTAAGAGGTAGTCCACAAAAAAAATGCAGTATGCAAAATATATATTCATCATAACTTCAAATGCAGAATTTTGGGGAAAGAAAAACTGCAAAACTCCATATGGCTGCAGCAGCCTCAAGCTTTCCCAATTAACATGTTTTTTACATGAATCATTTAAAAAGCTTGTCTCTGACCTAAACACCATACATATTCATCCACACATGCAGGTTTGTATATATGTGTGACTCTGACTTTCTGTCTTCTGAGGAAACTCAATGGAGGATTATCCCATGGACTAACTCCCCCTAATCAACTGGACCAAACAGAAAGGTCTCCACATGGTAAGAAAAAGTGATTACAACATGTAAAAGGCACTTTTATGTGAAGAACTGCAGAATGTGTTGTCTATCAGCAATAAAGATAACCGGTTATACATTTTCCTTGACCGATGATCCAACATGCTGCGAGAAAACGATGTAGATTCCGATGCACTTACCCAGTGTGGTAATTCCAAAGTGCAATTTCCTGTGTTTACTTTCAGTTCAACCTTGAGTCAGTTGTTTGAAATCAAATTAAAACTCTATAATGTAGGTGGCAAGATCAAAAGTTAGCATGTCATACAGAGCAGGTTGAAATGTACAACTTTTCTTTGATGTCCTCACCATTTGTTGATAGGTGACTTCTTATTGAATGTAGGTGTCACCACGACAGTTTTTAATTTCTGCGAGGCATTTCAGTCAGAGAATTATTTCCTTTTTAAGCCTGGAGATGAGAGCGAGGAATCTAATCAAAAGCAGCCTATGACTACTGTAAATAGCAAATTCCACACTGATCGTCACAACAGTGGAAGAATGCATTGACATTCATTTCGAAATTACCCAAGCTCATTACGTTCAGGCTAAATATATGAACATATTAATCGTGCTGTTGCCACACAAAATGTACGCACAAGTGGGTGGTCTTTGTGTGCTCAAAGAGACTGGCATACATGCACAAAATATAGGAATAAATATAGTATAGCAAACACATACATCTCCTATACACCTCTTTCACATAAAGATTAATGAAAACACCTCAAGGACATGCTTCTACACACACATTCGCATACCCACCATGCAACTTTTTCTGTTTTAATACTCAAGAAATATTGAGTCACTTTGTTCTTTGAAGAGCTGGCTGTCACTTCAAATCTGGAATATTTATTAACTACTATGGCGACTAAAAACTCAAGGGGAAGGGTATCATATAAATCTTTCTTGCATTTCTTTCAGAAGTGTGAAGTGTTTCAGAAAATATTTAATTTGGACACACACACACACACACACACACACACACACACACACACATCAAAATTCAGAGGGAATTTCTGCACGCAGGTTTTGCTTTGATTGTGTTACAGTCAGTGGGTGATTTGCCACGTTCCTTCATCCCCTTTCACATTGCTCTCTGGTTACATTGAGACAGCGGGGTACAGGCACTGGATCGTACCCACACTTTTATAAATACATTTTACCAAGTCTGGCAACAGAGTCCCTTTGGATCAAGATGAGTTTCACAAACTAATTCTGCTTATGTGTTATTGCATCTTCTTGTTTGGAGAGATGTGCAATCCTTCATCTAGACTTATTTGATCACACTTTATTTCACAGTACTCTAATAACACATGACAAGTGGCACTTTGTGTTAAATTCAACAAAAAACTAGAAACAATCTGTTCTTTATTAGACAGTAGTAGTTGTTATTAGACCCTCATTAGAGTTCAGTATAGGATAATTAGGGACACATTATAACAGAACTGCACAGTAAACTAAAAATTAAATCACCTTCTACAGCTGTTATAACTGGCAGAGTACTCAAGACCAAAGCCTGTGTAGTCACAAAATATTCCCTTGCCTCTATAATTTTGCCCTTTACTTGGTAGATCTGGTTCATATGTTTTTAAATGGGCAATTAGCAAATATTTGATTTCACTTTAGTTTACAGCACAGTTCTGTTGTGATGTCTCCAGAATTACCTAAAGTGTAATGAGGGTATAACAGTGGGAAACAATGAATTCCAATTTATAGTGCTGTTCTGTTGTCTTATTAGTTTACGGTTAAATAAACTGTGAATAACTATTTAAATAAAGTCTTTTGTCTGTTGTTCTAAAATGATCCATTTGTAGGTGATTATGAAATTAAACAAGCAGGCAGAAATAACCAAAATCTGATAATGATTCCGGCCACTGACTTCAGAACATTTGAAATGGCAATAATTGATTATCTTGAAGTAGTCTGGGTTGTAACCTCATTTCAGGGGGACAACTACCTCCATTTCATGGTTCAAGAACTCAGCTTTTCTAAGTGAGAAGACAGATTGGCTCAAGGTTAAATGCTTTGGCGAGACAGTCATTAGTGTGCAGCAAGTGAAGGCTGGTAGTAAGAGAGAAAGCCTCTGCTTCTTGATTTTTTCTGAGATAACTCTGAAACAGACAATTTGGCCCTTGGAGCTAAGAATCACAATTCAATATCAAAGCCCTCGTGTTAGACTATTTCAAACCAAGATGACTAATTAGAAAAAAAAATAGTCTTCCCGTGGAGGTATTTCTAAGAGCTTGCTTGGTATTAGACATGTATCATTAGACAATGAGTTTATCTGTCAAAATACTTATTTTGCCTAATTAAGCTCACGTCAGTTAAGCTGCATTCACTCATTCAGTGCAAATGATCCCAGGAGTGTTTTTCCTCTGACAGAGAAGCTGGCAGAAACTGTGATCTTTCAGCATGTTAACACTATAATTACAGATCACAGTACCATGTCAAGATCAACTTAATTTATTCAGTTGTACAAAACTTGCAAACAAACATTGTAGCTTCCTCAGGTTTGCTCCTCACAGCAACAGGTGTATTGTCTTAAGCTTACACCGTATTGCTGCAGTTTTACGTTAAGAAAGCAAGACATTTTTGTGTTTATTGCACCACGTGTTGTAATAATGTTTGTTTCTTATCTTACACAGTAAAAATTTCAGCTTAAAAGTTTCTGGGATGACTTAATTTTTTTTTTGAATTTGAAAAGACAAGTTGAAGCAATGTTGTAATGATGAAACAATTGCTCTTTCAGTCAAACAAACTTGATATTAATTCTGTTGTAAGAAAAGTTCAATAAACTAAAGATGTTAAGTTGAACCAACACCTCCACTGCAGTACTTGGAAGTGGTCTGCAGGTTCACAATATCAGTTTAGAAGAGACAAAAGACAACACGGCATTAAAATGGTTTTAAAAAAATATCTAGAAATGCAAAAATAATTACATCTAATACTGGCAAAATGGGGAGGGTGGACAAGAGAGATCTGCTGTGTCTAAACTCTTATTGTATAAAGTACAATTACCAGCACTTACAAAAAAGACACACCATTATTCCATCATAAAACTGGACTCAAATCCATCACTTCACTTTTCACTGTCTTGTCTCTATAGTATAAAAGTTGTGTTGGACTCACAGAGACAGTTCTGTTTTTTTTTAAGTATCAAAATCAATCAGCAGAACCACAGGTATTGTCTTTTGTTTTTTTAATCATACACTTGGTTTCATGTCAAAACCTGACACCTATATTACCCACAATGCAGCTAAGGTAGTAGGGGCTGATGTGGCCTCACAGGTTAGATAATGCTGTGAGATGTGCCTGCAGATCAAAGTGAATCAGAAAAGATGGTGTAACTCAAGTTTTCACTGAATGTTTTTTTAAATTGACTTTGGTTTAACAGTCCATGTACTTGAAAGACCAGCAGGAGCAGAGGGTATTTTAGTGTTAATAAGTCACATAAATTGAGCTGACCTACCTTCTAATAATAAAACTCGTAAACAGCATAAAGTAACGTAGGAAGTAGGGCTAAAAGTGACATCTCTTCTACTCCTCTTACCTCCTAGTATACACTCAATATACAAATAATATATGTGCTGCAATATACCAGTACTGACAATAATTGTGATATTTAAAAAATGAAATATTGATATCATCAAGTTATTAATACACATATTATGCATGAAAATAATCCCGTGCCTATTAAATATACTGTATGCTCTAAAATAAATTTTGTTTCTTTCCAACTCTCTCTTTGTCTCCCTCCTCCAAAATGAAAATCTGAAGTATATCTCAACAGAAAGTCACACATAAAGGACTTTCTTTTTACTGCCTACATCATTGAGTTCAGGCAGCTGGTCTTCACCTTCATCAGAAAGAAGTGTGATGCAGACCTGCTGCTCTTTCAAAGCCACAAGTTTGCCAATATTGCCTTGTGGAAAAAACACAGTCAACTGAAGTTTTTGCTCCTTGTTTCTCTGCCAGGACGCCATTTGTGGACCTCAGCTCTGCTTTTCAATACTGTTATTCTGGACCTGCTCCACAGCGATGTGTTACAGCTGTACATTGCTCCTCTAAATGAGTGGGTGGATATCAGACTTCCTGACAGATCGAAGGCATCTTCTTGTCAAACCGCAGGCTGCAAGCACAAGTGTACCTCAGAGATGTGTCTCTCCTACATGCACTGTATATCTGTGATTGTATGTACTAACATGTCCATCAAGTGTCTTCAGCTTATGAAAAACACTCACCTTGTGAACTTCAGCTCTAAATATCAACAATCAGTCAACAATAGATGAATACACTTACATGTAAACTGTGGATATGAGAATTCATTTTCACAGGGACTATACTGCAGCTAGTGTTTTTTTTTTTTTTTTTATCATTGATTCATTCACTAATTGGTAAGTCTATAAAATGTCCATCAAAAGTCCCAGAGCCCAATCTAAATTGCTTATGTGTTCCAACCATCATCATTATCTACCCAGTTTACTGTTTTAGTGCAACAGGGAACTCAGTCTCACCATATTTCTACAGACATATTTGTATAAACTTTAGCTTAAGTCAAGTATACGGACAATCTCCTTTCTACTTTTTGCACAGTGGCCATTTTCCTTTGATGTCATCCTCAGGGTGGGAAGCTCAAATGTCGCACTGCTGTGTTCCAGATTACAAATTGTATTCTGAACGAAATCTCACAAACCATTGTCATTTCATTGCTTCTCAACCGACCAGTAACTAAAAAGACAGCGAATAGCGAAAATCTGGAGGGACGTCAGGCCACATTTCAAACTAAACCAACATATCTGATTACCTGTTAGCCTGGTTATACAGCTGCTAACTTTAGCATTCAGGCATTTCCTAGCTAATATTACCAAAATTATTACTGTCACACAAAACATACTGTTAACGTGCTTTTGTGTTGGGTGTAATCTATATGAACATTAAGCACATCTGTATTCCCTAACACTGCGTTTCTGACCTAACCAGAACATTTTTGAGATAATGGTAGCTAGCTAGCTAATGTTATAGTACAAGCTGCATTATATCCAAATATGTGTGTCCAAGATTTGTGTTGAAATTTAAGGATTAACATAGGTCTTGCCTATCATCCCATGTAACAGTATAAAAGGGTAACATTGGCTAGGAAGTGGTTGAAGGCTAACCTTAGCTTATGTAGGTAATGAGTTATCAAATATGTTGTTTTATCTTGAAACATGGCCAGATCGCCCTCTGGTTTTTCCACTAGCTGTTGTCCTTTAAGCTGCTGATCAATCAGGAAGCAGTGAAATGATAAAGATGGGTCACATTCTCTCATTCTCTTCATTTATATGATTTACAATCTGTAACACAGGAGTATGACATTTGAGGTTCCAGCTCTGAGTGTGACTTCAGAGGAAAATGGCCCCAGTGTGTGAATCGGCTTATCAGGTTCTGGGGTTTGGCTGTCGTCAGCAGCATTAAATGAGCATGATCAGGCAATGCTTGTTCTGTTCGCTGCAGCTGGAAAAAACTTAACGTTGCAATCATTCCTGGCCATGTTCTGCAGGTCACAAAAGTGTCCCCACGTCAGGCATCAGTTTTGGGTTTAACTTCTCATCCTCCTGTCCTAAGTTTAGGCTCCAGTGTGTTGTCAGCATCGCTGAGCAGGTGACCGAGCTGTTGACTGTCCTTCATTTAATTAAAAATGAATGACATCATGCAGAGACAAGGGCAGGGAGGATTGCCCTAACTCAGTCAATGCACACCCTGGCTACCATCTGTGCTGAAAACTTTGCTCTAACAGACAGGACAGGTCCAGTATAAAATCCCACCTCACCTCAGTCGCTTCTCACAGGCGCCAAGTGAAGCGGTAACACCTAAAGGTGAAAGAGGAGAAAACAAAGGTGCAAAATTCAGACATAAAAACAAGATTTTAATGAATCGTGTTACAGAGAGAATGGATTGGAGCAGTCTTAGTTTCTACATTGTTGCTGCTACGGACATGCAACAAATGACAAGTCAAGATATTTAGTAGCTAGTTAGCTTTTTGGCTGATGACAAGTTGCTGCCTCCAAATTAGCTTTCACAAAGAAGCTACCTATACATGGCAAAAGAATACAGGGAATTTACTACTTTCATAACACAACAAAACAACATCTAATTTCTCCCTGTAAATACGTCAAGAAATTGTGATGCAGCAGATCCACCAGAGCAGCTTAAAGTAGGGGAGGCAGTTGTTAGTTAGTTAGGTTAGTTGTGACATTCTCAGTTTTACCAAGTGGTAAACTTTTACCGTGATGTCATCAGTATGGTACACATCTCATTTCATTTTTAAGAAGTGGCATGCATCTGTGAGCAACTGTGGATTATATGAGCAAAATACTGATTTTCAGGTTAAGAAAATAACATTTTTTTTTATCAAGATTGTTTTTTGCCTATTGTTCATTGTATTTTAGATACAATGGTTTCACTTACATAACCTAAAGAAGCAGTTTTTCTAGTTTATTTTGATGCTGTGTGTTTATGCCACTTTCAAGCCCACATGCTAAGAGTAAGCTATGTAAAAGCTGTTTGGGGTGGGAATATTTCTGTATTCTGAGCATGAAACACTTTGCGAACTCAAGGCAAAAAGAAGAGTGGTAAAGTGGCTGTTGTCAGTTCTGGGCCCACAAAGCCTGCACCCCATGAAGCAGCCATCTACATTAGCCATATCTGTGACGGTGATTGAACCCTTGTGTAACACATTCCCATTCAGGAATACCGTCTACACACACACACACGCACACACACACACACACACACACACACACACACACACACACACACACACACACACACACACACACACACACACATAGTGTTACTTTAAAATGTTCACTTTATTCAGAGCTGTTTATTCTTTATTCTTCAATAGAGTTCTTTCATGCACTAGAGTCCTCTCATTTTTACATCTATCCCCAGCTAGTAAGGAAGGCTGTAATGACAAAACTCTTTATGTTTGTAATTAACTCACATAATCTGTGATTGTGTACAGTAGATAGCCAAGTCAGCTCTATCTGTAGTTGACAAATATGGTTACCATGTATGAAAGTTTGCGGGAGCTGGTATGAACAACCAGTTGGTTAGACCATCCCCAGTCTCTCCTGGCAATTGTAAAGTTCCATTTTGTAAAACATCTTATGCTCAAACATGTTTTTCAAAGTCCTGGAACTCACTGGTCACTTGAAACTTGCTGCAAACTTCACCACTTCACTTCACCACTTACCAAATCCTGGTTGATTCAGCAAGAAGCCTATAATCATGTCTAGTTTTTAAACGCAATGTCTGCAAGTGTGTGCTTTTTCATACTTTGCTGTACTCCGTTACCCCACTGTTTCAATCTCCTATTTTCATAAAAGCCCTTGTAGAAACAGGTGGTGCAATTTACCACCAGCCATAAAGCCTGTGATACATGCATCTGATCACTGTTTTCTGTTTTCATGTGATAATCATATTGGTATCATCAGCAAACAAAACAGGAAATTACAAACTAATCAAAAAATCATTAATGATTTAGAGGCCCAAGAATAGACCTGTGTGGTACATCACATGTTAAATGAATTGTATTTGACCATTTAACCATTTAATTATACATATCCCTCTCTTTCATTCAAGTAACTACAGCAGTGTCATCTCAACATGCAGGGCAGTGTGTCCTGAGGACCAGAGTTGGGAAACACTGAACCAGACAACCACTTGCTGTAAGTTTGTCATCTTGGAAACTGTAGTGTTTTGATTTGGCTAGTGAAATATAATGGTTGACGGTGTCAAATGCTTTAGAGAGATTTGAAAAAAATACCTAGTGTAAATTTGTCACAATTTGTAGTTGCTTATATTTTGTCAATTTAAAAGTGCCATGTTTTTTACTGTGTAAAAGTGCCATTTAGGTAGAATTACCTTTTCTAGATCTACACTGATGCTCAAACAAGGTATAAATGTGAACAGGGTAATAGTTTGTAAAGTTACCTGGATCACCACTTTTAAATAAAAGTATAATTTTCACTTTTTGAAGGTCCTTGGGACAATACCAGTTACAACAGTACAGCAGGATTGCACACCAAAAATGAAATGGAGTCAGTCAGTTCATATTTGACAAAAGCTGAATATTGAGAGAGGTATAAAAGACACATAACAAATATAAGATTATGAATAACATTTATAGCTCTATAAGTAAGTAAACTGGAGAATCAGAGGCAGATATTAAAAGGAGCTCAATAACAGTGTGACACGCCCACGTCAGTGAATCTGTTTGGGATTAAAGACAATAGTTTATTTAACATCATTGTTTTGCAGGCGTCTGAAAGAGAGTGTGGCAGTGTGACACCTCTGCAGAGAATAATCTGCCTCTTCTTGCTCTCAGAGAGACAGCCCTGAAAACGCTTGTCTTTCTGACTCCCACAAGTTGCTCATTTCAGCATCTCATTTACTGCCTCAGGACAAACGTAATTTATGTATTTAAATGACATCTTCCAAACAACAATGAAAAGCTCATTGTCACATAGGGATGGTCGCATGCAGTATTTGTGCCCTTGGAGTGCAGGGGGAAATGAGTAAAAGCTGCATGAGGTAAAATTAAGTTAGTTTTTCTTTGGAAGAAAATCATCACCGTAAAACGATAAGAAAATTTCCCTCCAGTCTTGAGCATTAAAGAATTCATGAAATATTCAGGCCTAGTTGCAGATATTTGTGTTTAGGGTGGCTATACTATTAAGTGCTCCTTGGAGCATTGATGTGCCATTATTAGCTGTGTGTATGGGTGGCTAAGGAATACTAAATGTTCATTCACTAGGTTAATCCAAATACTCTTTTTTTTCCCTTTTGCCTTTCCAAGGCTCAGCGGGGCATTCAGTAATTTCTGCCGTAATTATCACTCTCCCATTGGCTCAAACAGAAGTAGATTCTTTTAAATCCCACTCAACACTGAGTGGATTATGAGCCAGAGGCATAGTGCATATAACAAGTTCTGACTATTTAAACTTTATGAGCTGGCAATCTGTCCTGTTTTGTGTAGTAGAAGCAATGATAGAAACAGAATGATTGATCATAAGCCCATATCAACTGATAAAGATGTGTTATTCAGGACAGAAATCACTGCTTTTTCACGTATTATGTTAATTTTGTGTTCATTTACCATAATGCATACAGAAGAAGGACAAAAAAATGTTAACACCTCATATAAAATTGCTGCATCTGTGAATAATTCTCTCACAGTTACAAACGCTGCTACAAAGGGGCAGTGCTTTAATCATCACTTTTTTGTGTGACTTTCAAAGCAGTAGGAGACATCAGACGACAGAGCTCTATCTTCTGTTACCAAACTCCAGTTGTACCCGGGGAAATTATCTAATATGTCAGACAAATACAAAAAAGATTAAAATGTCGTAATTTATAAGCAGGTGTATTGTATGATTTTTTTTTAAGTTAAAATGTTTAAATTTAAATGTTTTTCAGTAAATGTACTATGTTACTTTCTATGACTATGACGTACACAGTGTAAAGGGTTGATATTTATGTATAAAGGCCACTGCTAACTCAGCAGCAGTGATTTAGTTAATTTACACGTTAATTGTGCCATTTTGCCCAGCTAGTTTGCCCAGTAGCCCGAGACTGTAAGCCAATAAAAAAAGTCACTTTTTTCCATCACAAGTTTAGCCTGTGTCCAGGTTATCTAAAACAAACAACATTAACATTTACTCAAGCACTGTAGTTGAATACAAATTTGAGATTCATGTATTTGTATATTATAGCCTTCTACATACATACATACATCTACTTCACTACATGTCAGAGGAAAATACTGTACTGTTAACTTCACTACATGTGTTTGACAGCTGTTACTTTGCAAATTAAAGACTCTGCACACCCACACAGGTGTTTCCAATTACTCTGGTGGAGCTATGCTAAGAGTTACATGATGCCAGCGCACCATGTATTTATAACATAACTAATACAGCAGATGTTTTGTCATGAAATAGTAGAGTGAACACAGGTGTTGTCAATGATACTAAGTAAGGGTCTGTTCCATTCAGGTCAAACTGAGTCAGGATGCTGACTATTGTTCATGTTGCCTCACTGGAAAGGCTCTGCTGCACTAAATGGAATCACACCTTAATTAGTATGATTGGTAACACTTGTGTTTACCCGTCTACATCACATCAGTATGGATGCTGTGAAAAGGGCCTGTGATTTTGTTATTTTAATCTTAGGCTTTAGGTCTTTTTTCAAGTGTTTGTCCCATTTTTTCCAAAAAAACAAACAAACAAACAACCAACAAAAAACGGGTTTAAAGTCGCTCATTTCCCTTACAGGTTTTAACCCTCTGTATTAATTTTTTTTTTAATGAACAGTAACATTTACTTAATCAATACAAATAAGGTATTTGTAAATTACTTATTTTTTTCATGTTATATTACTTTATACTTCTACTTCACAACATTAAAAGAAATATTGTACTTGGTGAAATTGTTTGACAGCCGTTACTCTGCAAACTAAAGGCTGTGCACACCCACACAGGTGTTTTCAGTTACTCTGGCTGATTAGATCTCTAGTCAGGTGTATGCTGGGTGGAGCTACACTGGAAATTAATTGACGTCACAAAACTCTATACTGATAAGGTAGCTTAAAAGAATGAGAGCCATAGGCTGGCCCTATGGTGAAACAGTGAAATCCTGTCACAGCCCACTTCATATTATGTCTTTTCTCTCTTATTTATGATAGGTAGTCCTTGGAAAGTTTTTTATCAGTGTGAAGGGGGCCTGTTAAAAACGATTGAGAACCCCTAGAAACAACAGAAGGGTGAGGTGGATGTCAGTCCAGCACAGCTTGTAAAGGTCTTCACAGTCCTTCACAGAGAAGAGCTCTGATTAAGTAACATAAGTGAAAACACCTGTGCATGTGGACTATATCTGATGGTGAGGCATTTTAAGAGTTTTCTTTAGAAAACCAAATACGATGCACTATGAGTGATTAAAGTGCAGTGTAATAAGTTAGAATTGCTCATCGTACTTTAATGCATCAGCAGTAATGAAGTAATGTGCCAATCTACAATAGTAGTGACAACATTTGGTAAATGAGCTCTCAAAGATACTAATCAGCATAAGCTGGCACAGACTTTTGCACACATTTACTTCAAAATGATGGGACCTACTCCTACTATTAAAAATGTAGGGATGTGGCTGAAATCAGTCTCAGTCCATGGACTAAAACTTACACCTTTTTTTTTTTTTTTTTTTACATAAAGCTTAATGATTTACAAAGAAAATACAAACTAAATGTAGTATTTAAGTTTCGTCAAGAAACGTCAAAAAGGTCTTATTTATTTAATATAATTTTTATAAGTAAACATTTAGGGGTTAGGATTTGAGACAGCCTCCTCGTAATTTAAAGTACCACGATTTTTTTATATTAAGCTTACTTCTATCTCAAATATTATTTTGTATTTCAATAAATAATAGAATGATCCAAGTAAGATTTGCACACTTAAGTGAGAACCTTCACGTTTGATATTTTAAGTATTATTTTTCTTTGAATACGGGGCTATTTACATTTTTCCAGTAATATTTTGAATGCAGGAGTTTTATTTGTAAGCATTTTCATATAGGCGCATTGCTACTTCGAGTAAAATACCTTTGCCACCAGTGGAAACTAAACTTGTTTAATGTTTGTTTTTAATAATTCATTCAGAGGGGAAAAAGAAAGAACACATAAAACAAACAGTCATGTAGGCTCATGAGGATGAGGACACTGAGGGGAACGTACAATCTAAACCTGCAGCGTGAAAAAAAAACCCCTTCCTGTATATTCACCTCTGATGTCCCATGTGCCACTGCCGCCGTGCGCGCAGACAACTCCAGTCCTCATCGTGTGGACGAGCTGAGCCGGACTGAATATACGGAACACAGACGGCAACCAGACCGTGAACACTTTCTGCTCCTAAAACATGACATTATACAGCGAAATTTAACACCGCGGACCTCTTTGTCTGGAGTCACCGCAGCGGGTTCGGTTCGTACCAGCCTGCCGGGGTGCCCTGAATGACTGAGCCGGGGACTGGAGTGCGGAGGAGCGGAGGAGCGGACTGCTACCACTCGGACTGTGAAAGCACCGCTTGGCACCCGGAGCGGAGAGAGTGAGCGGCGGCGTGTTTTAGGGTAACCTTCCTCAGAGGAGGAGAGAGGAGAGTTTGGATCCGTTTTCTAGAGCAACGTCCGCACTTTGAAGAGACCAACTTCAGCGTGGCCGTGGACTCGATGCTGGGAGCTGCTGGGCTGAAGGAGTGAGGAGATGCGCGGTGTAACATGGATATCCGAGAAGGGATAAACAGCCAACGCCACAGGGGACCGACTCAGGTAAATACGCTTCTTTAAACTCATATTTTCAATTTTCCGAACCAATTATTGCTTATTTTTGGTTTGCATTGCCCTCAACCACCAGTCCACACAAAGTTCTACTCCTGGCATCGAAGATAATGACAGTAAAAACAGTTTGAAACCTAATATTTTAGACATTTTACCTACATATTAGCATACAGGCTATAGGCTCGTTTTAATTTCGCCAACAGGCAATATAGGCAGCACACAGACTACTACAGCATGGGAGTTGTAGTACTCTATGTCCACACAAACTTCCACTTCTAGCATCAAAGATAATTGCATTAAAACTGTAAAAATCTAATATTTTAGATATTTTACCGAGAAAATATAGCATGCATGCTATATGTTCATTTTTAATTTCTCTAACAGGCAGTATAGGTTGCACACACGTTACAAGCCCCGTGTAATTGCACATGCATGCATATATTGGTGTCCATGCCTTTGTGGCCATGTGCCAATTAGAAACATCTAAATGAAGTGCCAGTTGTCCAGCTCCCAATCGAGTTACACAATTTCCACGTCCCTCATTAGAGACAATAACATTCTGTGTGTCCTCTGATTGCCGTGGCCATCATTTATATCATGCATCTTCCCTATAAGAGAGGTCACAAATCCACCTATCAGTGCTTCCTCATTGAAATCCTCTGGCAGAACTCATTTGTCGTCAGTGATCAACAGGGGATTGGACTCAGTCCAGTCTCATCATCTCTGCCTCTCTTTGATTGCACCCAGCTCCGAGCTTGATTGCCGTTCAGATTGTCTGAAGTCCTTTAGCGTGCCACTCTGTTGGAAACAGTTATCCTCGTGAAATCAAGTGTCCATATGTTTGAGAGGGAGCTGCCTTGCACATCTTGATTCTCCTACTAAGAAAATTTTGAGAAGGTTGCAGGATAGGCTTCTTTTGTCAATTAACTCCTCCCTGTCCTACATTGTGGACAGTTTGTGTCATTTTCCTCCTCTGTTTGCAAGGAAGTCTTTTGTTTCGTGTTGACATAATGCCAGCTGGATGTTACTACCTGTTACTACCAAAAGCTGTGGTTTAATTCCCCACACAAACACTACTTTGGAGTGCAGTTACTCTTCTTACCTTTCGAAGCCAAGTGGTTGGAATAGTAGAGCTACTACACATCTCCTTGGGGAAGTGGGCTTATGGCTGGACACGTTTTTTGATGATGTCAGTGGCTCAGAAAGAGAAAGAGGAGGAGGAGGAGGGTGAAACATGAAGTTCATAGTACCTCACTAAGCTGAGCATGGTCTGCATGAGAAGTGGGAAAACAGCACATGGACTGAAGGAGGCTGATGCAGGCAAAATTATGTGCAGTCAGACACGGAGCATATAGGGGTTGGTATTTCTGCAGCATTTTAATACTACAGGTAAGCAAAGGTAGTAGTATGATCCATGGTTTCTGTCTTTCCAGCACACCACCAACATTTTACCTGCAGAGCTACGCTATATAATTATTCTGCTTATTCAAAACGAAGTACATTTGGGGCAGTGGCTGTTATAGCTTGAATGAACCTGCTAAATTCTACTAGAGATGCACAATACACTTTTTTCCAGTTCCAGTCTGATTACTGATACTGATACCCTAACACAGAGAATCTCAATTTTTTTTCTCAGCGATGGACTCCTTATAAGGTATACCGGGGAACGTCTGATGTATCTATCTTGGATTAGAGAGAGTTGGTTTCCACCATTAATGGGTTACATTGGGTAATGCGTGCTTGACTGGCGGGATGAAGATCACATATATATGATTAAAAATATACATGTTTACTATATTTATATTCTTTAAGAGGTATAGATTGTTGGATTAGAGATGCACAGATTTCAATTTTCTTGGTCGATTGTGATTTTTTTTTTAAGGGTTTGACCTGCTGATTCCAATTTTGGTGTATTCCAATTTTAAGTCTTTCCAAGAACTGTAATTGACAGCATTCAGAAACATTTTTGCAACTTTTCTTGTAAAAAATAAAAAATAATAAATTGGATGTTCATAATAAAACACTGACTATTAAATATTCATTAAGTACTATTTTACATTTTCTTATAGTTTTATATTAAGATTATGAATAGGAGGAATGCGATCATGGAATCTCACGGGATTTCGCGGGATGTGATTTCACGTGATATCGTGTGGAAGCAGACGTAAACAAAAGAGAGGCTGACGCGGTGCAACAGTTTACTGCAATAAAACTTTGCCATGAGAAACAGAGACACAGAAGTTAAACGAGTCTGCTGATGTGTCTCCTCAAACATTTTCTCATCCAAAGGTTGTTTATTCTTCATCCAGAACAGGAGGTGAGATTTTAACTGTCCCTCTGTGAACAGCAGTCTGCTGCTGGCTAACATTAGCCTGAAGAGCTACAAAGTTCACGGCTGTTCTGCGACACTGTCAGCTGCTCTGTCTCATTGTAGACTGTCTGTCTTCTCTTTATCCTGTTCTTAGAATCTGTCGCTGACACCAACTTCATGCAAGCATGTGTAGTTGTGACCAGTGCTGTGGTGGTTGTGATATCACGCTCAGTTTGTCTGCTGCGCGCATGACGTGACCATCGTGCAGAACATGTGTGTGACAGTGACGGTACAAAATGGGATATGTGACGCTGACTGGCCGGTCACGCTGAAAAATGGCTAGTTCTGGTCTCTTGCCGGTCGATCGGTGCATCCCTAATTAGAACGTATCTGAACTGTTTTAGATTTGAATAATAAAACATTCATCAGAACTATGAACACTAAGAAAGTTTTGAGACTAAAATACCTCCAAAACCAAGGCATGTTGAGTTAACCAGCTGTAGCTAATTCATTTGCAGAAAGTATCATGTTTTGTTTTGGTGGGTTATTTTTTTAAAATGATCAATTAATATATTGATCATTTCATAATTAAGTGATTAGGTGTTTGGTCCATAAAATGTCAGAAATAGTGAAAAGTAACAATCAGTGTTTCCCAAACCCCAAAGTGATGTCTTCAAATGTCTTGTTTTGTGCACAGCCCAGAGAAGTTCTGTTTACTGTCCTTGAGGAGTTAAGAAACTAGAAAATATCTGTATTCAAGAAACTGGAATCACAGTGATCTGGTAGAGCATTTGCCCCATGTATTTTTTTCCTCAAAATAATTCTGAAAAAATATAGTCGACAACTAATTGATTAATTGACTAATCGTGGCAGTTCTAGTCTGTACGTCTAATCCATAGAATTCTGGGAGACAAAGAAATATTAGGGCTAATGGTTATCTTTATAGAACTGCTTAATTACTAATTAATTAATTTGTGCTATAACATTTTGTTTGTGGGCTTCTAATTGAATTATTACATATGTTTATAATTCATAAGAACGTCAGACTATGATATCTGGATCAGTATGTGAATCAGTGACTTCAGTCTGCTATCTGATGAGTGAATTACGTCAGTATTGGCACCCAATACTGATATTTGATTGATCTGACCTTTACGTGTGTTATGTGTATACCGTATGTGACTCTTCACAATAATTCTATATAATGTGTAGGCTATAGTGGAGCAGCAGCAAAAACCATCTGGATCATATTCTTACCTACTGCCTGTTTAAAATCATCAACCCCAATTCAAGTGCTAATCAGATGCCAGATATTTTCCCCCACATCAAAATGCCTCAGTCTTTTGCTGCATGTGTGTGTTTTTTCTTTTTCATTTTTCATGCACACTGCCTCAGAGGAGCACTACAAAGTTCATTGTCCAACCTCCTCCACTTTTTGAGTCAGCGACATCCTCAGAGACGTGTCCATCTATAAACATAATTTTGTGCTGGCAGTGAAATATCATGTAAGTCACAGAAAAATAATTTCCTCTCCTCACAAAACCTCTATATTTGTAATATACTGGTGTGGAAATGAGTTGTATACTTAAATTTTTGATCAAATGTTCAAATATGACACAAAATTAGGTGTTACATATACAGTGAGTGAAGTGGACTAGATTTCTACATCTTGACCACTCTAACAAGGCAAATGCAGCAAACACCTTCCTTTATCCATTATCCTACATGTGTAGTAGTGTGAGCAGTATGAAGTGAAAAAAGTAACAAAATGAGGCGTGGTAATTATAAAAATGGAAGGACAAAGATAAAACCCTTCAATTTTAGAATGTGATGTTGATGGACATCACAGCTGGGCGTCTCCAGAGTCACACATAAAACATAAAAGTAAGATTATAAATAAAGGGAAAAACATTTTTTTTTACTTACTATTTGTGAAGTTTTCAATTTTGAAATTGAAAGTAGGATTCTCAAATTGTCATTTGATTGAGAGACATCACTGCACATCTTATGTTCCAGTTTCTACAAGCAAGGAAAGTACATAAACGTCTTCGGATTAACAAGGTCCTGTTAACATTGTAAAAGCTACAGTGATCATATAAACAACTATACTTTGGGAGACTTTTAATATGATCACTGTGTTTCAATTTTGTATATACGACTGATTGCCATGATACTAACGGCAGACAGTTTGTTGTCTGTAAGAGGATTTATGATCCTCACAGAAACTCAACCTTTCTCCATTGTAGCCTTAAAATTACCTCCCATGATAACTGCTGAGTTCCACTGAAGTGTTTCACCAAAGACCTAAATCTGTGCATTTAATGAACTATTAATTGGCAGGCTTTTAAATCCTAATGGGATCCTTAATTAGTGCCTCAGTGAAGGCAGGTGCACAGGAATCAACCACTTGGGCCTAAAAACATTTTCAGTCAGAGCTAACATCAGTTGTAAGACAACTACACAATATATTTGCTGCAGGTACCTATTTGGAGTGATTAAAATCTAGGCCACTACTCTCATATCTAGGTTATTTCCAGTGAAAATAAAAGTCACAAAGATTTATTAATTCACATACATCTATTACTTATTTATAGGGATGTTAGTGATGAATCATTAATCAATTAATCGCCGTTAAGAATTTAACTGATTAAAAATGTATTATCTGCCAGTGTATGTTTTGTGTAGCCCACCCTTTCTCCAGGGCTCACAGGTTTAGTTGGGAAATGGTGGTAATTCAGCCCCGTCTGACATTTTTTTGTCATTTGTTGAATAAGGACAGGTGCTGCTGTTGTTCCATGTAACTTGCATACCACAAGAATTGTATCTTAGTAATTACTAATGATTAATCAATCAATTAGTTGTTAATGTGTTCACTTATTTATTGAAAAAAATGCGCAATATTTGCTACCCTGCTTATTTAGAGTATTTACAGAGAATGCATTGCTTAAGCTTTAACCATTTAATCTATAATGCTTAAATAAATCACTTAATTTAATGCATTGTTCTATAATGACAATATTCACCTGCCATTGCCCAAATGAAATATTTTATTTAAGTTTACCTAATTTATGTGCGACACTGTGAGTGTATTTTGCTGTTCACTTTTGGGTTTGGGAAATTGTGATGAGCATTTTTCAGTTGTTTTGTTTTACATTTTATAGACCAAACAGTTAAGTTAAAAAATAATCAACAAATTAATAGATAATGAAAATAATCATTAGTTGGAGCCCTACATCCAACCAGATACAAGTGACAATGGTGAAGATGCTAGAGGTTCTGCTGAAACAAAGCAACAAACTTTATTTCTTTGCTTGTTCTTCTGACTGGGAAATAAAATTAATATGGAAAAGTTTGTTTGTTCATGTCCAAATGTTCTGTAATATTGTAATTTGTCAGCCCCCATCTCCCCTGCCATCCGTCCTCCCAGAGCAGGCAAGCTAGGGGGAAACACTGAATGATGTGTAAATAACTACCATATACTGTCCTCATTATGTTAAAACTCGGGCTTGGAGCATGCGTGAAAGCAGGAGGAACCTTTCAACATACTCAGTTGCTCTTGTCACAGGGGAGATTGGGACGATTCGTGGAGAGCCCCTGGTGTGGTCTGGAGGAATGAAGAAGCTGGCATGTGTTATGTCATGCCTGCGGCTTGTGTGCTTAGATCAAAACACCATTAGTCTCTTTGTCTTGTGCCACTGTTTGAGGTAGAATCTTGGCTAGGGAATACGTTGGCACTCCCTTGACTCCCGTGGTGTGCCATTTGTGAGGAATGAAAAATTTGGTTTGGCATGCATAAAAGCATCAACCCAAGAAAGTTTTGAGCTTATTGATTATATGTGCATGGATTTCTTGAAGAGCAAGATTGGCAGAGGGAAGTCTCTGTGTTTTGGAGGTTCTTTCATGTCAGTGCAACTTTTAAAGTACCTTTTTCAGTGTTTACAGTCAGTACAAACAGAAGTAAACGGCTCCAAAATACCTTTTGAAAGAATTGTTATTCTTGGTAAAAATGTACAGGAGGCTACAAATGGCAACTTAACACATAGCTGGTACCATGCAAACCATCATAGAACAACCCACTCTAAGAAATAAAGGTACTACCTAGAACCATAAAGCATTCTTTGGCTTTTTACAATCTTTTGTAAAGGTTCAACTTGGAGCCATTTCAGAGAGATCTATTTAGAACCCAACCCACCTAGAACCATTTATGAAAGGTTCTCCCGAGAAGTCCCTATGAGAGGTTCTACAGAGAAGTATAAAATTAAGTCCCCACATCAGACACTGCCCCTTACAGCATTTTTAATAGTATATCACCACATTTGAAGTTTTGGGTGCAGCCCTTCATCGGACATGGTTTGATTCTTTAGATTCTACAGAGAACCGGTCTCATCATAATGGTTCCACGCAGAAACTTCTCTTTATGGTCTATCCAGAACTTTTCCACCTTGTAAAGCCAACAAAGGCACACTCAGGGGCTTCTACCAAGAACCGTTTTATATTCCAAGGGTTTTAGAACACACTAAGGGGGCTCTACAGAAAACCTTTTTATTTTCCAAGGGTTTTATCTCAGATCCACTCAGGGTTCTAACTAGGGTTGGGCGATTGGATGAATATATCGTCTGTCGACAATGGTCTGAATCCATCGCTGATTGGCCAATTTTGAGGGCTATATTTGTCATTTCATTTTGCTATTGTAATAGTCTGCAGAGTGACAGCCTCTGCTCTGCACCGCATTCTCAACCAGCGGCGCGGTTCACACCCACTCAGTTGACCATGAGTGCGCTGAGCTGGGTGACGAGCGAGAGGAAAACAGCCTGCACAGTCAGACTCTTTACACTAGTCAGGTTTCCATCCGAATGTCTCATAATTTAACTTTATGCCTGTTTCCATTTATTATTTTGCGATTATTGAGAGGAGAGTGCGCCATGAGATGACGTCATCAGAGACAGTCTCTCTGCCACAAAACAAACAACACACTTGGCTGACAGTCAACAACTGATCATGGACAGATTCCTGATCGACCTGTCGGCGTTTGGAAGAACTCTGGTCACCGTTTTGCCAAACATATCTTACTTTATCATCCGCCGCCATTTTTTTGTGACCACAACGTATACGTGTGACGTGGTATCCGGTCCAGTCATCGTTTATCCGCAAAACCTGTTTCCATAGCAAAAAGTTGCACTTTCCTTTTATCGATATGCAGACAAATCCACCCCCTCCAAGCGTAAAAACGTTTTTTTTTGAATTTCTAGCGTTTCCATTAATGTTTATTTTTGCTATTTTTGAAAATTGGAATAAGAATGGATGGAAACCCTGTTACAGTTTTCACATGGTGAATTAAGAATTTATTTTGATCAAACCAGAGATGGTGATTGTTGGAACAGTGGACAGACTAACAAAGACGGTTTTGGTGAGTTTTACATGTTCTTCTGTCGAGTTTGAATTGAGCGTGTTTTCCAAGGAGTTAACGAGCCAATTAAGGTCATCTGAGTTCGGTAAAAGAGAGAAACTTGAATTCAGAAGGTGTACGACTGTATTTCTCCATTTAAAATGGGAAATAAGTGAGAGGACATGTCATTTTTAGACAGCTTGTGAGTTTATTTTGTCTGTTGGACATAGTGAGCGCATGCAGCATGCTTAACATACTGAATTCACGACTTGCGCGCATCTCACAGCTGAGACCCGAGAGGACAGGAGGAGGTGGGAGGGGGACGACGAAGATATCACCAATCGCCGATGGATGGGCTGACGATGATTGTTTGGAAAATTTTAACATATCGCCCAGCTCTAGTTCTGACTAGAACCCTTTTATATTATTCTTCAAGGATTTCAACAATGTTTGAAGAACATTTTCTTCCAAAAAGGGGTCTTTGGATGAAAAGGGTTCTTAATGGAACACTTAGTCTTACAAAGAACCCTTTTTTCTATAGAAGCAATGGTTCTGCATGGCACCTCAGCCTTTCTAGAAGAACCTTTTTGGAACCCTTATCTCTAAGAGTGCAGTATGGTCTTGGTCACTGTGTAAATAGCTCCCACATTTAAAAAAGTAAAGAAAATACTTAAATTTCAATTCCTGTCTCACGTGTTACGGTTTAATCATTTGATATTTAGTGTAAAGAGCCTCCCAACGATAAAATACTCTCATCTGATTAGGACTTGATATCATTATCACTGCCACTCTTCCACAGAGCAGCTCGGTAAATCTTTGATTCATGTGTGCGGTGAATCAGAGTATGCAGGATTAAGTAGAAATTTCACGTTCCCTACTACTACTAGTCTCAACTCGAGCACCACCAGAAAATGAATTTTAAATGACTGGAGGCACTCAGAGCCGCGAGATGAGCCTCACATGCAGGAAAACACTGATCGAGCTGGTGTCTGCAGATCAAGTGAAGTCACAGCTCAGGTGATTAAAGATGCAGCATTGTATGCCATTTTTCCTGGTCTTGTCTCACTCCTGTGGAGTGTGGGAGTCTGCTCTCATTCATGATTCAGAGCTCGGGGTGGGGTTGGGGGGGTTGGGGGGGTGTGATTGTGTGTGTGTGTGTGGGGTGCTTGTGCATTTTAGTGTGAATTTTATCTTCATCTGGACTCTTCAACCAACGGGACCTGGAGTACCCTTCTATTAATACATTTTTGAGCCCTGAAAAATTGATGCTGGTGGAGAGATCGGGTGTAGTGGAGAGGGTCGAATCAACTGCCATCACTGTCAGCGTCTGTGGCTGGCTGAACTACAATCTGTGGTTTATCAACTCCAGCTGGTGCTGTCAGAGAAGAAGAGGGAAAGAGGTGTCACTTTGACAACACTGGAATTTGGAGAAGGGCTTTGTCTCCACAAATCTGAGGCTTCCCTCAAAGCTGCTGCATTTCCTCAAAAGTCAAACAAAATGAAGTGTTCACTCAGTTTTATGTCGAAGCTTGCAGCTGTTTCAATACATGGCATTGATTAAGTGTGATTTGATGTCCAAGTACATGTAATTAGGGCTGCAACTAATGATTATTTTCAGTATTGATTGATCTGCTGATCATTTTTCAACATTAAAGGATTAATTGTTTAGTCTATAAAATGTCAAAAAAATATGAAAATCTTCCCAGAGCCTAAAGTGATGTCTTCAGGTTGCTTCTTTTGTCCAACCAACAGTCCAAAACCCAAAGACTCTTCATTTACTATCATTAATGACAAAGAGAAGCAGTAAATCCTTACATTTAAGAAACTGGTAGCATAAAATGTGTGACATTTTTGCTCGAAGAATTACTGAAACAATTGATAATCAAAATAGTTAGCAAGTAGTTTTCTTTTGATTGATTAATTAATTATTTGGCTAACTCCTTTATTCCATTGCACGTCGCATCTGCGCCATTGTTTTGATCCATCCTACACAACAGCTGAGTTTGAGAGTGTTTTTCCTTCTTGTTTTTGTTGATTTGCTCAGACTTTGCTCATATTTGATTGATTCCCTGTCCTCTTTTCTTGCATTTTGTTTTTCTAATATGAATAAGTTGGTTTTGTAGTTAAATAGTTTCTTTTTTGTCTGTTTTTATGACCACTTACCTGCACAGGGGGTTCTATTTTTGAAAACTGACTGGATTCTCAATGCCGTCTCTGTTTGTCTTCCTGCCTACTTGATTCGCTCTGTGCAGCTTGACGTTGCATCCATCAAAAATACACCTGGCACATATTTGAAGCATAGTGGAGAGGAGAGCTGCTTCTGGGATGCACCGAGACCCGGCTGGTGGAAACGCAAGCAATGTATAAAATGGCATAGCCATAGCCGCAACGTGATGCAGGTGTGCCCAGTAGACACAAGCCTGATCGTTGCCGCTCTAAATACATGACATTGATTCCATGTAATTAGAAGTCTGAGTACATGTAATCATTCAAAAAGGAACATCACAATTTCCTGAAGCACATGAAACCTAAGATGAGGTCATCCTATTACTTGTTTTGTCTGAGCAACCATAAAATGCCCAGAGATATAAATATAACAGAAAACCAAGAAATGCTCACATTTTTTTTGACCAGCGTGAATAAGCAAATTCTTGGCATTTTGACTGCTTGATAAATAACTTAAATGATTAATTTATTATCAGAATTGTTGTTAATCTACAGAGGAATATGTGCTCTAATATTAATGTCTTCATATTAGACGAGGTATCATCTTGCAAGTAGGTTATTAAGATTACGTGATGTGGGCATTAAACACAATTTTCCCTCAAACTCTAGACATTTATTTTTACCCACAGATCATGAAGGCAACATCACTGAGCTGCACCTGACATTTTGCACAACTCCTCTCATCATCATGACCTGCCACTAATTAAAATGTTTCAATCTCCCAACATCAATCACCCGCAATTTGACACACTTGAAGTAAACTTATGTCAAAGGTTTTGAATTTTGCAGATAGCATTTCTATATCCCTGAGAAATTGACAAGTTTGTCTAAGTACTTGAGTGAAAATGCCAGTTTCATTGCGAGGAAAACGAGGCACTTCACTGAGATAATGCTGCATGCAACATGCCCGTCACATGGTCAGCGGTGGTTAAATTATTACCCAGAAAGAAAGCAAATTTGTAAATGTGTTTCACTTATTGCATTGAGATTTTGTATGTTAATCTTTATTTATGTAACCTGCATTTGTGAAATGAGAGGCTGAATTCATCGCAGTTGTGTGTCACATTTAAATGCTTATGAGTTTGTGCGAATTGGGTCAGGAAATGTTTAGGCCACGACTGTCATTCCAGCCTTGATCATGTTCCATTTTTCAACCATTGGCTTTTTCCAGAGACATGAAAGAGGGTGGAACTTTAAAGGCAAAACTTTGAAAGCCATGCCTATCATTAACTTTCATTTCATACAGCAAACAAATGAGAGAATCGATTTGGGATGAAAGTAAGTCATTGGCCTTGTCACTACCACTTAAGGTCACACGGGTAATTAATTTGTACTGAAGAGGAAGTCAAATACTGCCACGGACACCCCCGACTCCCACTAGCCATCATCTGAGCTTCTTGGGATCAAAAGGCTGTCTTTTATCCCCCCCACTAACCCTGCTGTCTGATGTCTCGTGTCTCAGGGCTCGCTGACTAATAGAGATCAAGAGATTGCTGTTAGGGGGCCAACAGATACCTTCATGAACGGGGTGTCTCAACACTTCACACGTTCTGGTCATGTTCGCTTGTGGTGCTGTCAAGGCAGGGATGAATTAATTTTAGATGACCAGAGTGTCAAACATTTACATAGCTGACAAAACAATTACTTGAAGAGTTTTTGAAAATATGAAGCACTTGTCACAAGCGTATGCGTGTCAAATAACAGCTGTTTAAACTGCAGTCAGAGGAGAAACACACCTTTACTCTGATAGTCAAAATAAAACCTGGTAATTTGTCTGATTCAGTGGAGATTTCTATGTTAGATGTTAACCGAACAATTGAATGACATGATGTTTGGCATTTATTAGGTATCAGACTCACAACGCTGACCTGTAGTTGAGAGACGGACAGATGATACAGAAATGCTGAAGCTTGTTTCCCTCCTGTGAAGCACACTGTTTCAATACATCGTGCCAGAGCTTGTGTCGAATGAAGAATATCACATGACTTATGACGTCTGACGATTCAAACGTCACTGATACTTCAGATACAGCTTCATTCATTCTGACAGTTTATCTGAACTGTATGGTTGGCACAGTAGGGGGATAAGATGAGAGGAGAATAATTGTGGCATTTTACTTTAGAAAGACAGAATCATAAGCATGAGAACATTTCCTTATGATAGGAAGTAATGATGTAATTAGAGCTAATTCAATGAATATCATTTTCCAATCACATGACATTGTAACATAAATGAAATGTCACACAAATATCAACCATAAAGTTTAAAAGCATGAGCCCACAGTGGCACTCAGACTAAACTACACTAAAAAGGAACATTAATGTTTTGTGTCAGCAAAAATATTTTGTATATAGGACTTTTGGATAACACATAATTATTTGACAGTAACATGTTGCACAATATAGGCTTATTTAATGTGGCACTTCTGATTAAAAGTATAGGCCTGTTTAATAACATTCGGGCTTTTGGACTATTAATATCAGTGAGGTGTGGTAGTGCTTCAATTCCAGTTTTGAAGGTTTATTGTAACTTATACAAACCACCAGATGTCACTATGTTCGCTGAGTTTAAAGCCCTAAATCTTTGTTAGTTTTTTTTTTAGTACAAATTGACAGAAAGCCCCAAAGCTTCATAAGGCTTCATCCTCCCATCACTATTGTAATTTGATCTAAACTCCATAATCCAGGTGTTTGCCAAATATCTTTCATTTGTAAACACTGTGCTAGAATTGTTTTTGCTTGTGATAGAAGGGAAATGACTTCTAAAATAAAGTAATGTACTTGTCACTTCACTCATGGTCTAACAATAAACAAGCACAAAAATGACAATCACCACAATAAAACACCATGTTCTGAAAAAACACATTACAAGCGCTAACAAACGAAAGGGCAAGCTTAAACTCTCCAGAATGCATCATGAGAAATTATATAAATGAGGGCAGTCTATCAGTTGCACTTGTGAATGTCACAAGCCAGAATGGTTGAAGAACATCATTACACAAGTTACATTACAGAGACTACATAAGCTTTCCAGACTTAAGAAAAAAAAGGGTTAACACTTTTGCGTCAAAGCAAGAAGGTCAAGGGTTTGAATCACGATTTGGTTACGGCCTTACTGTGTGGAGTTTACATGTTCTCCAGCTGTGTTCTGGTTTCTCCACCATCAAAGACATGTTTGCTTGGTCAGTTCTCCTGTCAGTAAAGAACTGGAGGTTAGTTCCTAATACTTGGATGGGTTCGTTGCAGAGAATACTGTAAATAAATTAATGAATTTGACTGTTTAATTCTAGCCTGTATTACTGTATGATTACAGTGAAGTTGGCCTTCACCATTATCTTTATATCCTAATTCAGTTATCTAGTTATCAAGTGTATGAGTGTCATATTGCAGCAGGCTGAGGTGACTCACATATTTACTTTGGTAGTCATAATAAAATTTACTAATTTGTCTTATTTAGTGTAGATATGAATGTTCGATGTTAACCAAACAGTTGAATAAAATGGCATAAGCGTGAAGCTGGAATACAAAGTTTTTCTGGATTTCTAGGCACCTCTTTTTTCCTTTTAAAGACATTGTGTGGAGTAATTTATTCAGCGCATCTCTCACAATTATTCCCTCAAAGGAGGAGCACTCCAAAAATATCCAGGAGCATAAGAAGGGATTTGAAGTCTCTCTGTTTTATTATTAAAAGCCAACATTTACTCATGACATTTGCATCCTAATAACTGCAAGATAAGTTGGAACTAAGATGACACTCTAAAACCCAATCTCCATAATGAGATTTATAGGGGAAAACCTTTAATGGTTTAGCACAAGCAGAAGGAAGAGTAGTGTAGGCGAACGTGTCAGGGACGCAGCTGATATATTCACATAAGCATCAGTATGCTCTGTCATGCCTTTCAGTGGTGCAAAGATAAGAGGCATGCAGATAACTGAGAAACTATGAATGTGTAATCTTTCAGTTGTCTCTGCTTTTTTGGCACTTGCCTCTTGATAGACTTTACTGTATGTTCTTATTAATTTTGTCCTCTCATTTACTTCAGCACGCTGATGGTGTGCAGTCAGAGGAAACTGTGCCATCAGTCAGTTAAATGTACCAGCAAAAGTCAGTTTGAGCAAAGACAATGGCTAATTTCCTCCTCTTCATCCTCTTTTGCTCCATAACCGGCCTATGATACACAAACATTTATCTGCTGCTTTATCAGAGAGGATCTCAGCTATCAACATGTTGGGGGCGTTAGAGTATTTAGACAAATAAATACATCACCGTTTGTCAGCAGCAGGAGGAATATGTCTCATTATCATTTCACAACTTTTTTTGGGACTTCATTGGAGTCTTAGCAGGGATAGATTACGCTTTAGTCCTTGAGAAAAATCAATTGTGTGAGTCTCCCGGGGGACTGAAAATGGTTTTGCCCCGCGTACAGTCATCTCTTTATGTCAGAAATACATAATCCCTGCAGCTCAGACGAATTCGAGGAGCCAGGACAGTGCTTTATTACATGCTAGGGATGTGTCTGACAACCAGCTCGCTTTTTTGTTTTGTCTCAGCAGGTTTGAGTACAAGCAAGCAATCCCTTTATGTTTCTCTTGCAGACATGATCCCTATTATGCAATGTTAAGCACTCTTAAGCAAACTCCACAGCACAAGTGTTTTGAAAGTGCTTTGCTTGGACAAATCATTCTGTGTTTGTGCAAGAAAGATGGAGTGTTTTCTTGATTATTCTCACAGATATACATCATTCTGTCACGGTATCTGCAATTCAAAACAGAGCTGCTATTCACTGTTGTCTAGACCTCAAAGATTAAATATTAATAGAAAATATTTTGTCTTTTTCAGGGTTTTACCATCCTCTTAGATCATTAAAGTCATTGCCTAACAAACACGAACAATTACAGTCCTTGTGAAATAACACCACTTGATGTGACCAGTGACCCAGGTTCTGAATGTCTAATGGCTTCTCCCCCCTCCTTCTCTTTTTATTTGACAGAAGAACGGTGAAAGTGCTGGAAAGGACAAAGCCAGGATTCTACACACCTGTGATTGGATGTGAGCTCGTATTGACCTGAGACCATTAAAATGGAGTTGCTATGGAAACTTATAGTGCTGCTGTCATTGGTGGAGTGTCTGGCAGGTAAGCCTCCCAAACATACACTTTTTTTTATGTTGTTAGCACAGCAGCTATGAATTGTTATTTATAGATTTTTGTGTGAATGGTGCCTTGGCATACAGAACAGATTGCAGTTAAAAGCAAAATGGAAAACTAAAAGGCTTTATGGCAAAGAGTGCCCAAAGCTTTCCACCAATTTTACACATGGTATCAAAGCTTCAAATTGTTGCCTTTTCATTGGCAGCCTCAAGGCTTTAGTTGTGCAGGAGGGGTGGAAATTATGGGGGGGCAGAGGGGTCCAAAACGCCTCATTTCCAAGAAAAACAGAAATTTGTTCCCCTTAACATATCATTGTAAACATAACTATATAATTTGACATAATAATATGCTGTGACTGCGATTACCTTAATAATTATGTTTTATTGGACTTTATTGGAGTAGCATTGCTCCTTTTAGGAATAGGGCAGTGCAGAAGTGTGTGCGGCATGCGAGTGAGGGAAGGCGAGCAGCAGACGAGTGACGGCGCTGCCCATAGAGGCGTCAACTTAGCAGTAGCATTAAGTTGTCAGTGTGAATATACTTTGTTTTGTACATGGTAAGATTAATATTACTATATCATAGTTAAGGTGGACTTACCTTCGTATTTAGGTTTTAAATATATATATATGTTTTTCCTTACTACATGTAAAATGGCTTTCATGATGTAAGTTTTGTTTGTAGTTTTGGAATTAAATGAAGAATTAATTCATAAAAAAGACAGCAAACACTATGTGAAAATATTGAGTTTCTGGCAGGCTTCATATCATCTGGATTTTTACTCATACAACAGTATTTTGGGCAGCACTTTTGGTTCAGGAATCACTTTTGTGAAAATTTTCTGTCATTTGTCCCCCCCCCAACAGTGAAATTAAATATCCACCCTTGCATAGCAGCTATCTCTTTTTTATTCCCCAACAGTGGAACCTGACAGAAAAGAATAAGCCAGGTTTCTATCTCTGAAAGACAGTCCCTATCTAGTAGTTGAATGTGCAGTCATTCATTTTAAAGAGCCCCTCTATTGTTGCTCTAATTGAGATTGCACTAGTAGTAGTACAGAAATCTTGTCATTGATCTTGCTTTTAATGAGAGACCTGATTTTCCTCCCTTACAAAACGTTCAGGGTCAAATGTTGGTTCTCTTCAGAGTGTCTGAAGCTGAGCACAAGATGAATAAAGGCTTTGTCGCATGAGTACAATATCTTGAGGAATGAGTAATCTTTCATGTTGCCTTGCTCCAAATCAGCAGCCCCTCCTCACAGCTGGGACCTAAAATAATTAGTGTGCGTGCGTGTGTGTGCGTGCTTGTAACTGCCACTGTGTGTGTTTGTTTGTGCATGCGCGTGTCTTCGCAAAAGCAAAACAGCACGTCGTCTGCACCTAAATTTGCCTACATGGCAATTAGCACCACTTATCACTAAATCCAATACACATCAGTGGATGTCTAATGAGGCTTTCCTCAGGGAACTGTGACTCACTGTGGGATTAGGATCTACACCACAAGTCTGGATCACATTTTATGTCCTACTTAAGCATTCTGTTAAATATACAGAAGAGCGAATGTCTTCGACATCGGTGGAAATCCTGCCACAAAACCTGACAGTGAGTTTTGATCTCAAACAAACAGCTTCAAGGAGATGATTCAAGTCTGCTGCAGTCTGTGCTGCACTGAACACCAGATCCCAGCCACAAAATGTACTCTCTGGCAATCATGAGGTGCAGAAAACACATCCAGAGTTATCTATTCAAAGCAAATTAGTGCTTAACAAAGGAGCAGAGGGCAAATCGTTTCTGAAAAGCATTGTGTTGCACAGACCTTGCCTCACTCTTGAGGCTCACACTCACAGTTGGTAACGCAGAGTAACCAGGCATTAATATTCAGTATAGGGTTACATTACATATGCTCTGCTTGCAAGACAAGTATGGCGCAATCTAATGATAGACCTCTAAAGCTTCTGTGTTCTGAGAAAGACATGATAAGCATTTTAGTATGCAGACGTGCGCTACTGGGTAGAGAAAGCACAGTGTGAGGTTGTTAGATCGCTGCTTCTAGGTTATTTATCCAGACTCGGAATTGTTTTTGCTTTTGTTTTTTTTTTTAACAGTAGGCATCGGCTGTGTGGGAGAGCAATGGGGCCAAGGGGAAGTCATTCCCGTAGTGAGTTCATTGGGAGTTAACCAACTCTCCCCCTCCATTCCTCCCTGAGGGTCTGAACGGCCTGAGGCAGGGGCGTGTGCCGTGTGCATGTTTTAGTGTGGGTGTGTGAGAGAGAGCAAGGGAGCAAAGAAGAGGCATTGAGGTTCGGCTTGATGTGGTTTGCCCCACACAGATAGAGCTAACCTTCACACAGCAAGTCACTTCCAGCACTGCATTAACAGTCTCCATCTGACGGGAGTGGTTTTGTCATTCAGTCGTAACCTGTATGGGAGAGCATGCTCACAAAGATGTATTAACAAGAAAGCTCGATTTTTTTTTTCCTTTAAAGAAGCAATCTGTTATACTTGAATATTTAAGTTGACAGGACTGCAACTAACAATAGTTTTCATAATCTATCATTTTCTTGTTTAATCAAGTAGTTTTTTGGTCTATAAAATGTCAGAAAATGGTAAAAAATGTTGATCAGAAAGAAATCCACAAGTTTCACATTTAAGACATCTGAATGAGAGAATTTTGTCTTTTTTTTAATTTAAAAAATTACTCAAACAGATGAATTGATTGTCCAAATAAGTTTACAATTAATTTACTATTTGATTAATAATCAATTAACCAATTAATCGTTGCAGTTCAACTGACAACTGGAATTTACATTTTAAAATTCGTCTTTAAAAGGTTATGGTGCGTCAGACACAAGCTGAGTACTGCAAGTAGGCAGGGATCGAGAGAAAAACGAGGCCTAGTGGGAGAATCACTGATTGTGCCTTTTGATTGGATTTTTGAAACTGAAAGCCCATTTCTATCGATTAAATGTTGAAATTTTAACACCTCCAGTATTTAATCACAAAATGACCATGATATCAGAGATTAAGGACAGCCATGGAGTTGTCCTTTGAAATTTCTATTCTGGTCCATAACTTGTGTTTTTGTTTGCCTGTTTCACATTAATCAGAGTTCAAATAAATGCAGAATGTTCGCTGAGTGAGTTTGTGTCTGTTTGTTAGTCGTATGAAATCATAATATAATTTTGTAGATGGAGAAGATGTTTAGTTTCAGGTAATCAGACAAGCAGCCACTGCACCCCAATTCCAGTGTGTGCATTTTCAAAGCAGTGGGCTATTGTTTTCAGGATAACAGGCTTAACTTTACATTGACAGACAACTGACTGTTATGAACAGTTGATCAACTTACATTGTAGGACTAGTCATCACATGTTATTGTCAATTTAATGTTGCATTTATCATGCGCTCCTGTAGCAGCCCCGTAGTCTGCCTGAGCCTCCTCGAGTCTCGGGAGGAGGGGGCGGGGGCAAACAACTTCATTCAACCATTCAATCTATTTAATTTGCCATCTATGGCTCCAGCTCACAGCAGTATTAATTAGGAGATGCAATTGTTGCATATTGCTCCTTTAATAAAAAAGCTCACAGACGGAGGAGATGGAATTTCTGTTGAATTAACACATTGCAATATTCAAAAACATTACAATGAAGCAAAGAGATGTGGTTGTTTGGAAAAAAATAAGTCCTTACAAGCAAAATAAAGGCCCTGCTGTGAAGTTTGCTTTACATTTACCCTCCTATCACGCAACCATTTGCCAAACACATAAATACTTGGGTGCAAAACATTCAAAAGATTTCAAAACATTTTACTACAGGCTCAATGAAATTTCCAAGCATCTGCCTAACAATAATTGGCAGGAGTGCAATCATAGAAACATCTGTAGTTGGCATTGAAGGGCTGCAATTTAACAGCACTGGAAAAAGAAACGTAAACAAATCCAGTAAGATTGCTATCAAGGCTCTAACCGGCAATCAAATGTTTTGTGCTGTCGGAATAATTCAGAATTAACAACTGAAAAATCTTGCACGGTTAGTTGAGTGGCTGCCCGCAGCTTCAGAGAAGTAATGTATTTTTGGCACAGGATCTTGGTTTAGTTTAATTTGATGAAAAATCAACAAAATCTCTTGGACTTGTTGAAAGTGGAGTGATATGATTAGATGTCTAGTGTTTAGAAATCACTCACCTCAGACTGTGTTTATTGGCCGATCAGAACTAAGTATTCAGCACAGCCATAATGAGTTTTTCATTGTGCTGTGCTGAAGTGGCTTGGCACAGCAGTTGTGCCACTGTCACAAATGACGCCTGTGTGACCGTTTCATTGAATTTAGTATTAGTTCAATTAGTAATTGAAGTAATTGTATATCCTGCAGCCCTAGTTCATATGTGCATTACAAACGTTGTTCAGTGTAATTGTTCCTCCTGTCCATACTGCTTGCAAAGAAATCGCCTCATAAAGTAATGGAAGTATGTGATGTGGTGATGTGAAGTGAAAGTGCATTTTGTTTTGAAGTTTTGAAGCTAATATGAGTTGGTCAGCTCTCGTGGGTATCTTCACAGTTAGGGAAGGTTCCTTTGTTGAGCTGCAGGGAGGCACAACAACAAAAAGAGTACATTTTGTACAAAAAAAAAGACTATAATTTTGGAAGATAGTCTCACACTAGAACTCCAAAGATTGCTGTTTACCTCAAACAGCTAATGGGTAAAATTTACCAGTTATTATAATGCATTAATTTTCAAGGTACAAGCAGTGTGTGATTTGTTAATTTTAAACAGGGGGGTGGCCCAATAGGAGCACCCCACACTACCAGCATTTTAATATAGCTTGTTTTTTAAAGCACAGTGTAGTTTTGAAGGTATAAACTTTAGCTTGAATAGCGTAGCTGTAGCAGCTGAGTGCAGATGGTCGGCACAGGTTAAATTTACATTAGGTGCTCCACTGCTTGGCTCCACCAAACATCTATAGTAAAAACTACATCTGTAGTCATGTCTCCCCTGAAATATTTTGTTACAGAGGCAGCTTGGTCTGGGGGTTTATTTTCATCAGCATAGACGGCGCTGAATGATAGAAATATTTACAGGCAGCAGGGTGTCGCTATGATCCTCTTACTACTCTGTAACTACACTTTTCTACTTGTCACTTTAATCATGAAGGTGACACTTGTCTATAGAGTGTGTAGCTTACAATAAATAATAATATTTATAGTATATAGATTAGAGAAATCAAACTGACCATCAGACTCATCTTCACTAATTCTCTAATTCCTATTTTGCTTTAATAACTCTTTCTCATCATATAAAAGGTAGCCAGTCACTTATGATGCAGCTCTATCACACATCTTAGTTGTCAAAAGGCGTTGCCAATAGTAAGTCAGAATATTGGTCTGGTGCTAAATTAACAGCACAAAAATGACTGCGTCCTCTACAGAGGTAAATTTTATATTTTACCTGTTGGAGTTTCTAGTGTTAATTGCGACTGTTGCAACAATTGCAACCCTCATATTAACTTTAAAATTTTAAATGGTGGGATTCATACCCCCAGTCGCTCGCATAGAAACATCATTTGTAGGAGATCTCAGTATGATCAGGAGGAATCATTACAGAGACCAAAAACTGTTTAAATGTAAATTTAAATATTGTGTTAAGACAGGCTTAAAAAATGACCCTAAATAAATACAAGACGAGACTTATAATTTTAGCACCAGCACTGTTCATTTAAAGCAGATCGTAGTGAAAAACGAAGGGCTGCTTCTGGCCAGCATTATAATCTCCTAGAACTACATTTACTCTGCTCTGTATCCTCCAGTGAGCATCCCAGAGACGACTGGAGTTTCAAATATTGACTTACCTCATTGATTCATCAGAACATGGCAAAGCCTTTTAGGAATCCTTAAGCAAGGATTTTATTGCATCTTTTGAAGTTCTGTATATGTGAAGATGTGGAATATTCCCCAGTGGATCTTCCTCCCATAGCTGGCCGCTACTTTTGTGCCATCCAGGAATGAAAAATCATCTACTTTAAACGTGTTTGCATACGCAGTGTGTAGTGTTAATTATAGATGCATAATAATCTTTCTGCACTTTGCATCATTTCATGTAAATACATCACTATCAATTAAACACCAATATAAGTTTGTGTCAGGATCTCTGAGCTGCTTTTACTGGCAGATGTTACTGGCCTGTAAAGATGACGTTAATGTGAACAATTTACCTGTGTTATTTAGATATAAGCAGGGCAATAATTATGCACTTACCACCAGATTTATATTTATCTGAAAGAATTAAAATATTTAATTTCAGTATCACACCAATCACTCATAGAGAGTAGTTTAATTGGAGAGTGTGAAAGTGTATGTTCTGCTGGTAAACAAAATAAATATGATATTTTGGATCTGTTTCATAGCTTATAACAAGATTTCTGAGATTTATGCCACATTTCTTAAAAACTGTTTACAAATAGGGATGAAATGATTACTGGTCTCATGATAAACCATGATAATATTCCTGACAGTTAGTACTTAAAAATGCACTGCTCTGTGTAAAATTTTAATTGTTTTTGATTACCATGCTTTAAAGTACTCATAAAACAGTAAATCAGTAGACGTTAGTTCAAGTCTTTAGTCAACTAGTCATCAAATGTTTATGATACTAATTTAATTATTTGAATATGCATTTTTGGAGCATGAAATGAGCCTTCTGTTGAATACCAGCGGCATTAGTTACCAATAATTCTGAATGATTTGGAACAACCTGCAATGACACTCAACATTTTGTTAATTTGATTTCAACATAGTATAACCTTACACAAGTCTCGTTGTTCAAAGTACACAAATGTGTAACTTCCAACATCACAAAAACAAATACTTGCGGTCCATCGCAGACTTATCAATGGATGATGCATAATTACTAATTCACTTCTTATAAACTCCCTCTTCAACCGCTTCACACCTCCTCTCCCCACCTGAACCTGCCGTGTCTTCATCGTCGTAGTCAGAGTCCTAGTTGGACCTCGGCACTTAAATTACCGGTCATCAGATTGGCCTCCGTCGGTCTCAGAGGTATCTCTAATCGGACCGTGTAACTGAGCTAACAAGCAAACATCTGTGTTGCAACAATCCTCTGACACTTTCCTGAATGGAGTTTGAGCTTTTTTTTTTTCCTGCGGCTAACAAATGAAAATTTGGTCGACTAAGACTCTTCTCACCTCTACCGGTTTGACTATTAGGGGACAACTACAGTATTTATGAGATTTGTGCCACTTTTAATAAGAAATATTTACAAATAGGAATGAAATTATTACTGGCTTCATAATAAATCACTGTAAAATTCCTGACAATTACTATTACCATTTTCAGTTTTAATTATCATTGATAACTCTTTAAATAAATACTGTAAATACTGTCTACAGTAGCATCAACCAAAGTTAGCAACAGTCTCTCAGATGGAGGCACAGCGTGGAACGGGGGTTTGTTTTGCATCAGAGAAAACACTGACATTTTCAATATTAAACCTGGTTAAACTATTTCAGTGTGTTTCAGAGCTTTTTGAAATTTTCAGTTCATTTAACAAAACTGTGATAATACTGATAACAGAGATAATACTGGTCATTATAATCATGATATAGATTTTTTTGTACTCTGTCATCTCTGTTTACAAATTACAGGAATTCACTCCTACACTGCATAAAAAAAAACAAACACTAATGGTCAAATCAAGCATTTTGTAAGTTACTACTGTATGGTTGGAAACATTATGGTACAGTTATAAAGTATGATGAATGTTTCCATTAGTGTGGACCATAAGAGCTGGTAAGTGACAAATAACCTTCTAAGCAATCTTGAAGAGGAAAAGGTAGGGATATTACTACAATTAGATGACAAATGGCATTCTCAGGAGCAATATGTTCCTGAGCTTATGTAGACATTCAATAGAGGGAGCAACAACAACAAAAAATAGCTTTAATTTGCCCTTCCCACATATGGGGTTGGACCTAATCAATTCTGTGTTCCCCAGTGAACATGGCACTGGATACCCTGGATACATGGGCTGTTATTGAATTTCAGATGCACTGGCTTTGATTAGCTGGAGAATGGTGTGACATGGCGGTATATTGGTTGGGAATGTGTTGGCCACATTCCTCTCCGTGTAGACTGTGTCACTGAAAATGTAATTAACTGAATTAACGAGAGTCTGCAGTATAGTACAGTCAAGTACATGCAAGTTGATAGTCGTGGCAGTAAAGTATAGTCTGGAACACTTTGTATTAGTTTGACGTTTGGGTTATTTCTTTCATGTTTCTAATATGTCTTCTCATTATTTCTTTAGCACTGGGTTCACAAGAATATGGCAATCTCCATCTGCTATTTTTTCTTTTTCCACTATTCTACTGGTGAAACATAAAAATGCTAATATTTTTAGGTTTGATGTTTCTGTTTCTCAAGGACTATGAAACACAAGTCCCCCAGATATTTCAGACATTTAAATGTGATTTGAATCTATAGCTTGCTCAAAACTACCCAAACCTTCCTGCTCTGGAGTAACATTTGCAGCCCCTGAATGAGAGACCTTAAAGGTGTACCTTATCGGCCTGGACAGAGGGGAAAGATGCTTTAAAAAGCAAGATTGGCTTTTTTTATTTGATGCATAAAACCCTGAGCTGAAACGAATGGATTTGGGACCTCACAAACGACCGATACCTCCCCCACAGCCGACTCCCCGTGTGCCTGTTTATTCATGCTGAGGTAAGCTGGAGGAATTCATTTGCTGTCAGCTAGTATTGAATTTGAGATTAGTTTTTATTTCAGCCTCCTAAACAGCTCCCTCTGCCTTCCACTTGTGCTCCGATGCTGAGTCTTGTGTTGTCTGAGGAGCCTTGGAAAACGGCTGCACATATCACCATCTGGCAGCAGGTGACAGATATGAGTAGGGGTGGCCCAGTTTTTTTAAAAGGACCCTTTCATAATGACCTCCATCTCTGTCCTCTGGCATTGTGCAGTCAACTTCCTGTTAGGATTCTGGATCAGTGCACTTCTCTGATAGAGAGCTTTTTCATCATTGTGCTTTCTGTGCTCTGGCGTGCTCAGATTCTGGACCTGCCATCACAGTCTAACATCCTGTTTTCAGCATGATAACAATCTGTCAACTAAAAGTGTCAGTGTTGATTCTAAAGTTTAAACTTTAACTACTTGGCCAGATGTATTTCTAGTATTAAGAAAACTTACACTGAACTATAAAAAAAAGCCTTTTTGCATCTGGTAGCTGAGGGCTTTGCAGTATGACCATCTGTTATTCTACAGTGTGACCTATGTTTCAGCAACGGAAGACACCTGACCAGAACTTGTGAAGTTTTTCACAGAACCAAAACATATGAGCCAAAGTCCCATCAGATTTTTTGCACCTAATGCAAAGTGGTGACAAGGATAGATAGAATGAATGCAATTTAACACGTGAATAATGGAGCCTATGTATGACCCTATACTGAATTAATTGATATCTTGAGTTGATTGAGCAAGAGTGTATGTTATGGAGACATTTAGCCCATGTGTCCTCTGAAATTTGTATTCCAATTTCACTCTCCCAGGACTCCCTCAGATGTTGTGTAGATGGAGCAGTCTGACCCGTGAACACACTGACAAACTTAGAAACCAGTTTTCTGGTATCAGGTTCAGTTATTAATAAGGACTGAAGTTCATCAGGAGAATCATAAACTTCAAAATTTGAAACGTTTCCTCTGACATAGTTCCTGATTTGTAGATACCTGAAAAGGTGGGATGGCTGCAGTGCAAATCATTTATAGTAACAAGACCTTTCCTCCTCCAGGTTAAGAAAATGGCAACTAACTGCGAAGGGGGAAATGCATGATTGTAACAGATAGGGGAAATGCATGCATTTTTTGTCTTAATCTATTGTTTTTGTCCTCTGCACATATTTATGTGACCCGTGTTGTGCAAGTTCACAAGGGCTAGCTTAAAGTTCAGTCCACCCAGATTAAAATGAACTATGTTCATAATTCACAATTTTGAATTTTGAACTGAGTTCATAGTCCCAAAACTGAACCTGCTCACGTTCATCACATTCTGTATTTGTATTTTTTTTAATTTAATGTTAAATAGAACCTCTGCAGGGACACTGGAGTCTATATAATGATGTCATACTGATGGTATGTGATATTAATGTGTTTTGTATTTGTATTGATTTGTATTTTGTAATGATATTGTTTGGACTCCTAGAAGATGTTACACAGAATGATACTTGCATTGTATGCCTGATTTCCATTATTATGATGGCGAAATTGAAAATTTACAGATTTGACATGATAACTTATAGACACCTTACTTAAGTTATTAACTAAATAGTTATTAAATTGACAGCTTTCAACAATTTGAAAATTGTTTATGATTCAGCAGACAGCAAATTTTAAATACCAACATACTATAGAAATTTCCAACTAGGAACTCAGAAAATCAGACTTTCCAGTTCAAATTGCATTCATGATTCATTGTATTGCACAAACTGCATGGAGAGCGAGACAACGCAGAGGAGAGGAGAGTATATAACTCAGATCTATCTGTCTGCTTCTTAATGTAACAGAGAATCCAGTTTGCAGTGTAGTTCACACACTTCATGCTCCATGAAAGATGGTGCAAAGAAAAAATGTATATCATGTCGACACTTCTGCTTTTATTGGCTGATGAAGTGATTGGTCTTATCTCTCGCAGGAGGGAAATACACTCACACTCACATTAATTAGTTGCAAATTGATTTGTTCAGTTCCCCATTCACCAAAAACGCGAGCAGGTCAGCAGAGTTACCTGTTTGAGCCTTGTAACACCAGAGGGTGAAGTGAAGTGCTCCATTTTCTAATTTCCTTCCTTGAGGAGGATGCAAACATCAATGAAACAAACTAAATTTGACATAAAATATTTTTATACAACCATCCATTTCAAAAAGTAGACATATTAAAGTTATGAATTTCCTGTACTAATAAGCATGGTCTGGTTGAGGCCCCAAAATGAAATTCCAACAGAAAAGAAAAATCCCTCACTGTCTTTGGCCTGTGGATCTCAGTCTGAGCCGTGCTGGAATAGTGTGTAGCACCTCAATGTTTGATTACAAGAAAGCAAGTCTGAAAATTATTCCACTTTCCCCTACCGAATCTTACATTCATTCCCTCAACGAAAGAGTTTCAGAGAGTTTGCATCAGTTTGAACTGAGCCCCCGGGCACAGCCCCTGGAGCTCAATCCCTTCTCATTATCCTGACACTTATTATAACAACCTTTAATAACAGTTGCCATGGTGCTGCCAGAGATCAGGTCAGTTCAGCAGTGTTAGAACTGTGACTTGGGGGCTGCAACCAAATATCTGTGTTGATTAATTTGCAACCAAATATCTGTGTTGATTAATTTCCCATTAATTGAATATTGACTTAAGTCTATGCGCTGCAGTTAACCCAGGGATTGATCAAGAGTCCAATGTACACCCGACTTATGCAATAATGTTCTGATAGACATAGTTCAGGATGGTTAGGGTGTTTGCTTGTGGCTGCAGTAGGGGTAATGCAAGTTGTTCTGTTCTGCGAGAGCAACGCACCAAGAGGTAAATTAAGAGAGGTCCAGCACATTAAATAAGCCTGATGAATCACTCATTGTGCTCAAAGACATTTTTTTTTACTTTCTTAATCAGGTGGTTATTAAAATAAGTTTAGGATGAGGTAAAGCAGTGCATTTTCTTTGTTACAGTTTCCATGCATTCATTGAGTTCTTAATATAAACAACTGCTGTGACAACCAACTGTTGAGAAAAACAACTGCAAAGCAATTGTTTTTTTTAAAAAAGTGTTTCAATTAGGGCTGGGCAATATGTCAATATGATATCTATTGTAGTGGGAAAATTATATGCTGAACTGGTCACTATTGTTCCTCTTAGTCACTTCTTTGTATTGTCAGGCACTAACTGGTTACTCATCCTTGAACACACAGCTGTTCTCCCTTTGGAAGAACAACTTCTGATAACACAATCACATCCTGACCCTCCCAAGAAGCACTTCAGGTCCATCCTGACCCAGCCTCCTCCTCCTAACCCTTTACATTCTTGACTCATTATCAGTTCATTTTACACTCTGTGTGACTGTGTACTGATCCTTTGCAAAGCTCTATTAAAACACCACAAAGACAATCTTGGTCTTCGTGCCTGTTTTCATTTTCAGATTTTCCACCACGCTATATTATGATGTTAGACTAGATATCATCCTAGGTTTTGGATATTGTTACATCATATTATGGTACAAGTGTTGTCTTTTCCTGGTTTTAAGTGGTGCTTTACAGTAAAGTGATGTAATTTTCTGAACTTACTGGTCGGCTCTAGCTGCTCTGTTATTTGCCTTTACCCACCTGGTCATTACATCCACATTACTGAGAATTCATGATATGTCATTTTAGATAAAATGTATAGACTGTTCCCTTATCACAAAAAGCTTTTGCTCTTATGAGTGTTGAGACTTTTCATTACAGTTGTGCCATATATATATTCAGTTCAATGTAAATTCAAATACGTGAATGAATATCTTTTGTCTCACTGGGTTTGTGGCATCATCAGTTTTCTTTCTTTTTTTATATACTATTCTCTGTAGTAAACTGTAGCATACATGATTAATGAATCATACACACAGTGCATCCAAGATCCCCGTCAGGTCAAGATTTTTTCAGGTTGAACTCGTAACATCAAAAAACACACATGCTGTGTGAGAGAAACTGTTTTGTAAGCAGAGCTTTGCAAGCTCCCAATTACTTCACACTGGGAGAAGTTGAACTACAGCAAAGTTACCCTAGAGAGAAATCTAGTTTGGTTAATGAAAGCTACTTAATAAAAGTAGTTTGTGTGAAAAATGATCAAAGTGACAATGTACATACGATATGAAATTATAATGAAAATAATACAAAAAGTTGTATGCCGGCAAAAACTCCACACAATTGAGTTTTTTGCAGAAAGTGTTGTTTGTTCACGGGTCATACATAAGCATAAAAATAAAATACTCCGCTGGGAAGATGCATGGAATCTCAGCTTTGGTTGTGTGTTCAGTGTGCATCAGTCACAAGAAAAGCAATGGTAAAATTAAACATTAAAACATTCCTTTCATGGCCCACAGTTGTTTGTAGTTTCAGTGAAAATGGCAGAAAAGTAACCGAACTATTTTAATCACTACTGAAATATTGTAATAATCTAAGTGTACTACCAGCAAGCTACTGCAAAATGTATTTAAACTACTACTGTTCTGTTTGTTCTGCTGTTTGTGTAAAATTGGACAAGTTCATTTTGGATAAAATGTCTTTGACATCTGACTTCTGAATTGCTTGGAGTTCAAGTGCTAATAATTAATAACCACATGGCTGGATTAGGTTTGGGGCTGCCAGCTGAAGAGTCAGATTTTAAGCATTTTTCAGAATAATGCTGAATGTAAATGTTTGTGACTAAATAACTGGAATCATTTATCAATTTAATCAGGCACAGTGATTCATCCTGTGTTGTTTACCGCAGGCTTTATCATCCTTCCAAGTTGGTGTACAACAAGTACGAGGATTTGTGTCTGAATATGGACCGTACATGGAGTGTCTTGTGGTAATCAATCATCTCTCAGCGTGGTTTCGAGGGACACGCTTCATCTAACAAAGATTATAATTAGGCGGCCTTTTATTCTGTGTAACTTTCTGAGAGGTTTATCCTTGTGGAGAGGAACAATCAGCATACAAGGTCCCTTGTCAAACAGCTCCACCCTCTCTGAGAGTTATTTTGAGTCTTGAGGATAAACCTGTACTCCCATGGTGCCAGAGACTTGAAAAGGATACCTGCCTCTCATACAAATTAGTTACCCTACCTACAGGATCTTCCCACTTCTGTGCCATTACATAAATGCAAATATATTCTGACAAATCCAAATGAATTCCTCTTCCATCACAGAAAGAAATGTTTATTCCAATGATGTGTCTACTACCCCATGGGTCACTCTGACTGCAGGCTTTTCCAGCACACTATACATTCACTATTGTACCTCTGTAATTAACCAAGAAACAAGTGTCACACTAGACATACTGCTGTCTTTGTTGTTTGTGTTTTCTTGTTTTTTCCTCTTTTTGTTCTTATAAAGAAAACAAATCAACAATGCTATTGTATAACTCAGTGAATTTTATTATCGCATTTCAATTATTTATGGGCTGTGCTGTATAGAGCTGCAGAGATTAGTTGCTGATGAAAGGAAATTAGTTGTCAGCTGATTTGATAATTGATTACATAGTCCTTTTTAAAGCAAAATGTCAAACACCTGCTGGTTCCGGTTTCGTAAAGATAAGGATTTGCTGCTTTTCGTCGTTGTTTATAACATCAAATGAAGAGTCTTTGGGTTTCAAAGACTCTTGTGTTACTCCGGGTTACTGTTGATTGAACAGAAGAAGCAATCTGAGGACTTCTCTTTTGGCTCTGGGAAATTGTGATGAGCATTTATGTTATATGTTATAGACTAAACCAGGGGTTTAAGTCCAGATATCCCTTAGTTAATAGAAAGACGGACCAGGGGTGCATGATCAGTATTTTTCAAAAATACATAACTAGCAAGTTTGGATTTCAATTTCGAAAAAAAAGGGGAAAACTTAAAAAAAATGTTAAACAATAATTTGGGGGAACCCTGCAGTGACCTTGAGGACCCCCATTGAAGACCAATCAACGATTATATATATATCAATTATTATAATCATGAAAATAATTGCCAGATCAATCAATAATGAAAATAATTGTTACTTGCATTTCTAGTTCTGTACAGTTTGGTTATTTAAAGGTATTATTGAAGGTAGTAATCCTGTTCACCCTGCTGCAGGTGAACCACCAGACTGAAGAGCAGCTTCTTCCCTCAGGCTGTGCTTAATTCATCCAAACCACTCCTTCATGTAAATGTGTTTGTTCTATACTTTTTCTATATATGTATTTTTGATTTAGTCTCTTCAGTCAATCCAATCAATCAGAGAGGGAACAGTGTCAAAATCTCATTGTACAACCTTGTTGTAATGATGAATAAATCTCCTTTTATGGTTGTATTTCTTTCTTGCAGAACGCCACATGATGAACAGTTATGATAATGATTGTCAGTGTACACACAGTGCATGTATGCAAAAATACCGTGCAGCAATAACTGTAATTCAGAGAGATTTGCAGGCAGCACTAGGGATTTGTTGTATCATGGAAAGCTTGCATGATAAACAATAATGAGTAGTTTAGATGAAATTTAAAATAAAATAAAAGCAATTTCTATTCCACTTCCTCAGATCAAAAAAATCTATTTAGAAAGAGCACAAGAAGTTGTTTTGATTTTGTATTTCAGGAAGAAAAGCAGCTCCTGTCTTAAGTATTTTTCCCCCCAGCTGCTGAAATTACTGTCTTTTTTCTTTGTCTGAGTCACAAAGGGCACCATTTTGATGGCTCAAATGAGAGGAGAATGATTTAAAATGAGACCATGTTACTCTCGGTATTTGTTGTGGTATTTTTTTTTTTTTCAAATTTATTATTGGATGACACCCCCTGGGAAGAAGGTGATAAGTTTGAAGGGTTTAGATGAAATTGTACCGAAGCATGGTGGCAGTGCAATGTGCCTTTGACAAGTCTGTAGATTCAGATGTTTGCATTAAAGTTTTATGAAGGTTACCAGCCTGATTATGCAGTACCTCAGGGATCTAGCAACTTTTTATGACTAATATGAAAAATGCTCATGGGCTCTGCTTGCATGGCCAACGGATCTATGCCAAACATAGATTTTATTGTTGTTCAACCTTCTCCCAAGGCAGCACTGTTTTCCATTTGCTTCCCTCCTCTGTCCTGTAAGCCTTGGAAATCTACTTGCCAGCAGAAAAAAAAATTGAAAAATTGGCTTTCAGGCTGACTGGGACATCAAAGCTGACGCAGTTTTGTTGCTTCTCCACCCAGGAAGCGGAATCCTGTTGAGGCCCGTGTTCACCAAACAGCCCGGCAGTGTGGTGTTTCCCCTTCAACCTGGTGAGAATCGCAGAGAGGTGGTGTTCAGCTGTGAGGCCCAGGGACACCCACCACCCTTCTACAGGTAACAGCTGCAGGCATGGCTCTATGCACACTGTTCAGTTTTTGTTATACAGAACCTTCAGGTAATATCCCAGAGCTTTCAAGTGCAACATCTGTACCAAAGACTGGGAAAAGTAGGCATTTGTTGACCTTATGGCTCGCTGACACTCCCTGCGCACGGCATTTAGCTTCACTGTCTGTCAGGGTGAATCTGAGAATGATGAATTAATTGCTCTCAGTTGTTGGTCTGTTTTATATTTGCATTGGACATCGATCTGCTTAGGATTCACTTTGAGAGCTTCCTGTCATCAGTATCACTGACTGTTGAGAAGATCAAGTGACCCAAGAGAACCATGCACCAAAACTCTGCTGCTATCATGGCAGAGATGCAGTGAAGACGAAAAACACCAGCGTAGCATATTTCACATACACTCTTAGAAATAAAGGCGCTAACTAGAAACTTATATGGTTCCTTGGCTTGTCCCCAATCCCTTTTGATTCCTGGTAGAATCTTTTATAAACGTTCCACTTGGAACCCTTTCATGTTCATGTTATTCCTAGGACCCAGCATAAAGGGTTATACCTCGAACCATATGTGAAAAGTCTCACCCAGAACCCCCTATGGGATGTTCTACAGAGAACCCCTCTGTGGTGTAACGGTTCCACCCAGAACCCTCTCTAGGGCTTCTATCTTCTTAGATCTTCGTAGTTATGATTAATCGACAGGGAGTAATTAAGTATTTAAAAGTACACAAATGGGACTTGGAGCAAAAAAAAAAAAAAAAAATCACACACCACTGAAGTATACAGTAATATTATGTTTCATGATCATAAAAAGTTTTTATATCAAGTCGACGCATCTGTCCATATTCACACGTTCTCTCTCTCCCTCGCTCTCTGCTGCGGGTAAATTTTTTTTAATCTGCTTTCAGGTGGAGCTAAAATTCAATCAGCACCTGCTCCTCACGCCCATGCCTTTTTTATTCCATTTGACTCTCCCCAAACACGAACTGTGGCTGCAGATAAAAAAGCCCTGGTCCCCATTTGACGCTCCAAAATCGAAACAAGTTCGGAGTGCGAGCGTCGAGTCAGTTTGACACGCGTCAAAGCTTTCAGTGCACATTCTGCCATTTAGAACAATGGGTGCACTTCAAAACGCGAGCATCAGGCGCCTTTAGTGCATTTTGGCCTTAAGAGTTTTACCTAGAACTCATCCAAGGGTGCCTATTAAGATGTTTTTTATATTTCAAGGGTTTTATGTAGAACACACCCGGGGGGTTCTACTGAGAACCCTTTTATATTTCAGGGGTTTTATCAAGAACCCACCCAGGGGGTTCTACAGAGATCCCTTTTGTCTTCCAAGGGTTTTCTCTAGAGCCTCCTTTTGTAGTCCAAGAGTTTTATCTAGAACTAATCCAGGAGGTCCTTCTGAAAACCCTTTTACATTCCAGAACTTTTGTCTACAACCTGCCCAGGGTGTTCTACAAAGAACCCTTGACAAAAGAGTTCCCCAGGGATTTCAACAGTCCTTGAAGGGGCGAACCCTTGAAGAACCCTCTCTTTTAAAAAAAAGCATTCATCAGAAGCAAATGATTCTGGGTAGAACTTAAGTCCTTCAGTAGGAACCTTTTTTGGAACCCTTCATTATAAGAGTGTACCAAAAAATGATGCAGCAGAAGTTGTCTTTCCTTATCGCTGCTTTAGACCTGCTAGAGTTAACTTTACAGCATCGTGGCCTCCGGCTGCAGAGACATTGCTACAGGGCAGCTTATATGGAGGATATCGCTACATGATAAACATGATTCAAATCACTTGGTGGTCTGAGGTACAGGAAGAGCAAGTTCAGTACACTATTGGCCCTGAGAGGTTGAGTGTTCTCCCAGCAGTTGTGTTAGAAACAAATTGACGCTCAGTTCCTCTGTTGCTAAAATGATGACAAATGAAAACAAATGACAAACGATGATTTGCTTTAAAGTGCATCAAGCGCATAAGCTATTAATTCATAGTCTATCAAACGGGGCCACATAGCTGTTGTAGTCTTGTCAGTGTAATTAAATGCAAATTGCAAAGCCAAGCATTTAATGTGTAATAGGTTGAAACGATCCCTCATAACATCAGCATATGTGGCCGTTAATGTAGCTTGAAGATCCTTGGTGTTATGCCTAATGGGCACAAATTGAAATGAATGTACAAGATCTTATCACTTGGATTGGCTGGAATACTTATTAAGCAATCAGTTGCTATTTCACTGTCTGGGTAGTCCTGCTTTTTAAAATGAAGATCAATTTATGAGTTCAGATCTGCAAGTTTTTTTTTTTTTTCTCCACGTTCTGAGTTCAAGTTCTGAGAGCGTGCCCGGATCCATGTCAAATCAAAATTTGCTTTAATTAGGTCTTTAATTACAGCAAGTGCCACCAACTGTGGCAGTTGATATACCACATTAAGAAGTGATTTTCAGATTGATCACAAGCTGTTATGATATCATACTTTTCATCCCTTTTAATGATGGGCTTGATATTCAGATGGACGTGTTGTTATCTCCCCCAGGCGTAAGTGTGATTCACAATTTTTGAAAAACCTTCAAAAGCCTTTTTCATGCCTCCACACCGACGACAGTCATTGCCAGACGCATTATGTTTTTGGGTCATCCCATTCTTGTGAACGTTATATCTCAAGCGCGCCTTGAGGGAATTTCTTCAAACTTGGCACAAATGACTACTTGGACTCAAGGAAGAATCGATTAGATTTTTGGTGGCCAAAGGTCAAAGTCACTGTAGCCTTACAGAACACATTTTCCGCCATAAGCCAAGAATTCCTTCGTTAATAAGGACAAAATTTCACACAAATGTCTAATAGGATACTTGAAGTGTTGGAAAGTAAATAGTCACATTTGACTAGTTCCATGTAATTAAATGTAATTGTAATTTGTTAGTTACTCAGAAAAAAATGTAATTAATTACAGCTACTAATCAAACTGTTGATGATTCCAGAGGGCTTACATCCAAATATCCTCTGCCTGAGTGCAGTAGTTGTGTTGTTAGATCAGGAGGCATACATCACAGTGCTTTCATTTTGACATGGTCACTTGTGCCAGCTTTTGAAATGAGTTTTGAAAGGGTGTTTTGGGTCCTTTTGAGGTTCAGCAGCAGGACACCATATGCGTAGTGACTTTTCACTGCTGAGTGTGGAGGCAGGTCTATTTCAGGGGCGCCAAGGACAAATTAATTTGTCTAAGACTACCCAATGACTGCTGCCACATAAAGCCCCCACTCCAAGTTGTCACCATGGTCCCTTGATTTGTCTCATCTGGAGCTCTTGGACCAGTTCCAGCTGCAACACCAAATCACTAAATCAATCTAATCAGCCAATCTGCCATTGAGCACCGCTCTGCTGCATATGTCCCCCCTCCATTCCTTCCCTTCTCCAACACTGCCTCCCACTCTCTTTGTCTAAAGCCTTTCCTACTGAAGAAGGAGGAAAATAAGTCAGAAATAGAAACCTCAAGCTTCCTTTTACTCAGAGATGTGGAAATCTAATCAAGACCAAGGAGCTAATGTTCAACTTAATTGTGCCTTATTTCTTCGATGAAAAGCTATTTCTTGAGAGGCTCCTTTTGCAAGTGTCACTTTCTTGTTAGTCTGTGTTTACCCTCTTCTTTTTTCTCATTTCTTCTCCCTTTGACTGTAATTTGGTTTGAAAATGAAAGTGCCATTTGCACACCAGCTCAGCTTGGGTATAATGCAGACAATTTCAGTAACCTATTGAATTGATGAAATGTATCTGAATACATTAAGAAAGTTTTCTGCAAAACAAGTTAAATCCTTTTTCATGTGTTGTTGTAAACTCTTTACTGTTCACGGTGAAGAGAAACTGAACATTGAAGTCTACATAATCATTAAGGAGGTTATGGTCACATGCCACATTTGGTTGAAGTGGTATCAACTCAGCAGGTTTTTGTTGTGAACAACATAAATTCAGAACTTAAAAGTTGATTTCTGACATGTTTCTGGTCTCTCTCCTCCTCACACACACTTGCTGGACTCCCGTATTATTCAAAACAAGAGGTTTAATCAAAATGCACCGTTATCCTGTGCTTTGCATGTGGCCATTTTGTTTGAGCAGCCCTGGTGCTTGGCCCTCCCGTTCGGTAATCACTATGATTGGAGGGGAGGATTTTGATTTGCAGTGAAAGGGCCTCCCCCTAATGTGGCTGTGATGGTTGATGGACAAACAGACTGAAAAGAAAAAGGAAATGTCAAATGAATGTAGAGGATTTTGATTTGTGAGTAAGAGTTGTGTTTGAAGGGAAAAAAGCCTGAATAGAAATGAACACTGTTTGAAAAGGCTGTTGCTGATTGCCTCTCATTTCAGTTATGTTCATTTTGGTTTTTGCTGCAACACACATCAGACTGTCATTTCTGTTAACAGCGGCTTTATCTAGCATAATGGCTGCTTGATCACAGTTTAGACTACCGGGTGGTCTCTATTATACATGAACTTTTTCAACGCTGTAGGGACATTCATGTCCCCAGCCACTTTTGTTCTCTTTCAGAGGTTCTAGCAGGGTCAGTTTGAAAGCTACCACTTAAAACTGGTATCATATGAAACCCTAACACTAACTTGAAAACAGATGGCAGTGGTACCAACAATGTTATGCTAGCTTGTTGGGATGTAAATTAAGCAACAAAGTTAGGCTATGTTTTGGGGAGTGAAATGCATGGAGATTTTCAGAAGAGTCCTTTGATGTCTCACCTTAAGAAAATGGATTCTATGTGTACCCAAGAGTCCCCCCTTTACAGACGTGCACACTTTATGCTAATCCCATGCATTTTTGTGCAAATCCAGAGGATGTAGAGGATAGAGGCAGGGCTGTGATGTTTTTTTTTTTTTACCATGGTGAAAAGGCTACATATTCCCGAGGAATGGCGATTTACCACAACAACAACTGTTTGCATTTTGTGAGTGTGGTATTTTGGAGGGATTTCTGACTACTTATGTCAATTTTTCAGTGGTAAAAATTGTTAAATTGTCCATCAAATCTATGTAATAAGTGGTACAATGTATGGGACATTATGGAGCATGATAATAGGCATCATATACTTCCCTCATATTTCTGTAAGCCCCTATACACTTTAAAAAAGTGTCTATAGGTGCCTAAAGAAAGCACGTTTAGTACACATTTATGACTAGAAAAACTTGTCATAAATTTGACTGTATCATAAATTAATCTTTAAGCTTTCACATGATGCATACCACTTTTATGCGGCATATACTGCTGAACTGTTATCCTCCCCTCCTAAAAATAACAAAAATACGTGTATAATAGGGAGAGGTGGAGTGAAAAAGGTTGTTGTCACTCAGTGTTTACGCATCAGCATAAATTGGTCTAAACAAATAATCAGAATTGATTATCAGCTCATGGATGTGGATGAAAAATAGTGTATTTTAACTTTTTTCTAACTCATTTTGTGGTGTGTCATGTGCTTCCATTCACAGGTGGAAGCTCAATGACTCTTTCATCCTGCCCAGACCGGGGTCACGTTACTCCCTCATGGGAGGAAACTTACACATCAGCCATCTGAATAAAGAGGGAGACGTTGGCATCTATCAGTGCCTGGCATCAAACTCTTTTGGCACCATCGTCAGCAGAGAGGCCAGTCTGCACATCGCATGTAAGTCTATCTTACATTTCACCAAACAATGTCTTATTTCACAGTGACTGATAGTAACCCCATTCTAACAAGCAAAAACACAACGATACAAAAATATAACCCATTCGAAAAATTTGTGTTCCTCTCATTATTATTATTTTATTTCATTTGAGTTTAGTTCACCCTAATTCAACTTCAGCTCCTTTGAGTTCAGTTCAGTCTGTGTTTGCCTTAGAAAGTAAAAGTTTCATTAAACATCAGACGTTCTGGTTCACTGAAAATATAATGACCCAGTAGGATTCTTTGGAAATTGTTTGTTGTCAGACCTGATCTTCTCTAACAAAAAAAAAAACAAGCAACAAGAGAGTTTTACAGAAGGCTAATACTGTTAAAGTTAATAATGAGAAAACACAAATGAATTGTCCATGTCTGAATCATGGTATGTTGTCTCCTTGCCCCTGCTTAAAGCTCCAGTGCTGGTGTTTACTCTGCCTGGTGGTTCTAAACTTTTCACATCCCTGTGATGATTGTGTGGTGGGCCTTGACAGATCCCGTATAGTTGATGCTTTACAGCCTCTCATCCATCACGGTTTATAAGACCAGAGTCTAAGGCATCTCTGATGGCAAGGTGAACTTGAGGCCTCCATTCTTGATGGGCAGCCCATATCAAATGACAGCACTGATATCTGTGAACAGATGGTGCAGCTAGATTGAATTCTGATGTCTGTTTCTCTGCCGTAGCAGGCACAGAGATGATCCTTGGCAGAGAGAGCACCAGAGGTATCCATCTAGGCACGATTTGGTGCTCCTTTGTCACAAAGCAGCATTAAATCTTCTGCATATAGTGTATAAATCGGTGCCCTGAGTTTTCAGCAGGCTGTTGATCATATTCACATTTCCTATCAATTTCTGCAGCCTGACCTGAACTGTATGTCATCGTGATTGGTCTCATTCGTTGCCTGGGCCTGACCTGGGACCTGCTGCTTTTGTCAACGGATGAGGACAAGCATCAGTGCTGATGTGTCGTACATCTTATTTATTGCTCTTGGTTTAACTTAATTAAGTGTGCCGTATGATTGAGCAGGTCTCGGGTCAGGGGAATAATTCATGGAGGAGCAGCCTGTTATGAGAGTCAGTATCGTGTCATTTGTAACAGACTCTGACTCAGAGTGGCTCAATATGCTCCTTCAAACACCGAGGGGTTTGCACCTCTCTTGGTCATGTAATAACTCTGGGAGACAAAGACCGAGGTAAAGGCCATTAATAAAGAAAACACAAGGATCTACAATGATGTGTTGCAGGTAATCCTATCAGGTCTGGTAGCATAAAATTCACTTAGGCTAAGATTTCCCTTAAATTTTCATCAGTCTACCTTAGGAAAGAATGAGTTTAATAAAATCAACATAAGGATTTTCTAAGGATGTTGTAAGAGAAAACCCTTTCATCTCTGAGGCTGGATTTTACCAAAAAAGTTTAATTTTAAACCTTTTTTGAACCTTTTGATAACCTCAAACCTCAGTTAATTTTTTATTCTAAACCTAGGTTAAATTTAATGCTGTTGAACCAAAACTTTTAACTCATATTTAAAATATGATCCGGTATAAACTTGAAAATAGCTGTCTGTTTGAAATAGATTGAGAAAAATAGTCAAGTTCCTTGAAGAAAGTTAAGGGACTGACTTAACCCAGTTGAGTGTTATGATGTGCCTCCTCTTTTCATTCATTTACAATTCTGCAAGTTAGCTAGCAAACAATAAGGGTTTTTTCTTTCTTTCTTTTTTTTACTTTTTTCTATCAATCATACAAATGTAACATTTTGTTTTTCTAATACCTTTTTTAGCTAGCTAGCAAACAATGCAATGTTAATAAACACAGAGCAGCTGAAAGTTAACAAATTCAATCCCTCTTTTATACTTACAAAGCTAGGTCCTGACAGTACTCAGATTTATTTATTTGTTTATTATGTCCATCTGGGTAAGCAAGCACCTCAACATTAATTTAAGTAATTTAACTTTAATTTAGTTTCAGTGTACATCACTAAATTTGGATTTACTGAACTAAGATTAGTTTTGATTGTGCAACACAACTCTGCTTAATTGTAATTCTGGATTTACTCATTTCAAACCTAGTTTTGCTAAATTCTCATTAGAATTAATCTTAAATTAATACATTAATCTCACCTAAATTAAAATAGTATTTGTTGGGGCAAGAAGGACCTTGAAGGGACTCATAATAATTTCCTAAAAAGGAAACTGTTTGTGGAATATATATGACAATAGTTGAATCCTTGGCAGCTGAAGAGGATGACGAGATAGCAAGATGCATTTTTCAGTCTAGGGAAAACCCACTGGATACTATGAGCGACGTGCAACTTGTTAGAAAGTATAACTTTGACATTAGCACCAGCAACTTTGTAGCTGTCTAGTCAAACATTTCCATAACGCTGTCTCATATTGTTGTTCATTTGGAGAAACTAAATAACACTGATAGTAATGCTGTAACACTAAAATATGATGTGAGTGAAGCGTAACCATAGTAACCTGTATCATGACAGTAGCTACTGTGAAAACTTTTGTTGAAACATTCAGGCAAGGAGACAACCTAAGGGGCTTTATGCATGCATATGGGACAAATCTAAGTTTGAAACTTAAAGGTAGAATCAGTAGGATTTGTCTGAGCTGTTTCTTAATGCACCAGTAAGACAGGTGATTGCTGAGTCTCATTGCCAGGTTGTCAAAAAACCAACAGTACGTTTGGTAAAACATCTTGACCTCTGCAAAATAATGAGAAAATAAGGAGATACAGTCATAGTCTCTGCAGATACAGAGACCACACACTTCTTGTGGGATATAGGTGAGGATTGAAAGAAATTATGTTGATGACTCTATACATTGTTTTTTAGGAAAAAAATAAGGTGGTTTGTGCAACCAGGCACAGTGCTTTTGGGCTCTGCTGCAGAAAACATGTAGAACAGTAATTACTCATACTCATTATTAAAAACTTTTGTATTTTCTTTGACATTGTGTTCTATATTTGGCGGTTCATTCATGGAAATCCTTGCTGATGATGGTGAACAAGATCAATGTCTTGGATTTGCAACGACTAATGATGTCCCACAACATCATATTTGTGTTGCATGAATATGTAGTGCACACGTAACAGTTAGGATAGCCTACATTTTTAATCCTCTGAAGGATAGATGATATAACAGTTTCTGTTAGCATCTGGTTGGGGCTTAAACCTCTAAAAGTATAAAGGTTCTTGATCCTGTTGACAATACAGACTTAAATGTTTAAAAGGTTCTGCTCGCCTGCTGGGAGTGCTGGAAGGAATAATCTAGTTGGTTATCGAGCCAGATTGAGTTTCCTAATCTCCCGGGGATATTTTTGGTGTAAGTGAAAGGATTTCCACTGATGCAAGATGCAACATTTTACAACAGATTGCAGGGCCTGCAATACAGGCAGAGTGTATTGGATGCCTGTCCTGAAGAAGAACATGCTACAGCCTTGATGCTGTGCTGCTTATAAAGCGACATGGGTAACACAGTGTTTAATGAAGGGTGAAATAGCTGTATTTATGAAAGCAATGCAGGATGCGACTCCCTTATACCTTGGTGCTCATGATTTCTCCTATCAAATTCAGTCCTGTAATTGCACATAATTTGCATTTTTTTTTCTTACTGGCTCCAGTCTAACCTAACTGCCTTATCTGTGTAATTACTTTGCAAGATTTCTATCTCTTGTTTTTTTTCTTGCTTCTCTAGTTTCCATCAGCTCTGTACTCTTTATTCATTGCTTTGCCTCAGGTGAAAATTAAGTCTGTTTGGAGCTTGAGAGCATCTGAGGAAAGGACAATAACATTTATCGTCAGCACTGAGATGCTAAGTGCTCTATATGGGTTTCAAATCATCTTTTAGTGAGGAAGGCACTGAATGCAGCACTTCACAACAGTGTTGTAATTGTCAGGGGAGACCAGCGGTAGCCCTCTGTATGAATTAGGCCCCTTTGATGTTTATCACTCCTCAAATGTCATGTGCCACTCACTGTTAAGGATTCACTTCATGATGCTTCAGAGGAGAGAAGACGAGAAGCAGACAAAGATGACAGAGATGATGGTTTTTCATCATCTGCAGCATTTTTTTTTACCTCATGGTAATATATGACGTACGACTTGTTGATAGGAGCTGTGTAGTTACTTCCCTCACTCTCTGCAACCACAGTCAGTATTTTTTCCAGTGTCTACGTAAAGACTTGATATCCCATTTTAAGAATACTAGCTTACCACTCTATAACTTTTTCATTGCTTGTTTTGCATGCATATGTGTATCGCATTGCATGAAAAAATGGCTTGCTGTAAATTCCAGCTGTGAAAAGTAGATAAGTGCTTCCAGAAATAGCCACACATCTCTCAGCAGAACAACATAATTTAACAGACCAAACTTCAGAAACACCTTTTCTGTTACTAATCAGTTCCAACAACTGTCAGATTTCTATGTAACATCCCATAGATATTGTGTCCTCTATAGGAATTAGGAGAACCGTTTTTGGTAAATTTGTTTTTGTACATTTTAATGTTGGAGGGTTTATGCATTTAGAAAAGTTTCACTAAACCTTTCTGCATTGTACAAGTAATAACACAAGGCAAAGAAAATGTAGGGGGTGCTCAGTCAAAAAAGTAGTAGTTGGTAATATGAGAATAAAAAGGTCAGGTACTTTTCAAGGATAGGAATATCAGTGGTGAAATACTACATCCATGGTTCAGTCCAGAGAAAGCTGAGGCCCTTTGATTGTGGATCAAAATAACAGATATATCAGTATTGGCATATATGTTTATGCACAGATATAAATGGGTTTTTTGTACAGATTCAGCACAAGGTGGAACATATATGAGGACAAGGTGCAAATACTGAGAAGGTATGATTCTTTCCCTGAACCTTATAGATTATCATATAAAAAAAATAAATATTCAGCAATTGACTGATACTAAACAATGCTTATTTATTTATTCTTTATTTTCTTAGTTAATTTCTACAATCGGTTGACAAAATGTTAAATTAATTAACATTCTAAAATAGTTACGTAAATATTCTGTAATAAATGTATTTGTTTTATAAAACAGCTTTCTGAGACTGTGAGTCCTATTAGTGCAAAATCACTGTGCAAAAGGTCTATTTTAATTCCAGCTTAAAAATTCACCATATTGGCCCCAATATTGATAATCTATTAATTTTTTTCCCTCTAAAATAAGTATCGTATCTCTCCCAAATTTTTTTCTGGGGATCCACGTTTTGAAAATGACAGACTTCTGAACATTCACAGTGGGCCTTATCAGCAATTTGTTGGAAGAGTTAATTAATGTTAATTAATTAATGAGTAAATTAATGTTCCTGACCATTTTTACTGCCATTTCCACTTCACCTTATATTCTCTTGAGACATGTTATTGAAAACATGTACACGTGTTATATATCAGAAATATGAGAAATGAGAAATAAATGCATTTAGGAGTTAACAAACATCTAATTGTTTTTATTTCCAGGAAACAATATAGGACATTTTAGCCTACTTCATAAATGAGACAAAATAATTGCATTAAGGAAGAATTAACAGGATCTCGTTTTTACCTCTCATCAGTAAAACAATATACACGATTTAAATGCATTATAAAAGCTGTGATGCAGATATAAATATGAAATTTACTGAATTCCTTCCACAGTTTTTCATTTGTTTGGCGACCCAAATAAAATCTTGTGTGACCCATCTTTGGGAATGACTACTGCGGTATATTACTGTGTCACTATGTCAGTGTGTGGTTGTGGTGGTATGCATTTTCACACTTACTTACTTACTTTTGTAGTTCCTACTATTAGGTCCTCAGGTGGCAGAACTAAAACGCCTGGCCTGATCACATGACCACTTGATGAGTTTTTAAATTCTACACCTCTTTTTCCTACACCTGTTCTCATTGCACCTCGTACCCTGATGAACAGTTCGAACACCTTGGTAATCCATGAGCTAATGAAGGATTTTTAGACTCACAATCAGAGTGCCTCCGATTTTTCTGGACTGCCAAACAATAACCAGGGACTTTGATTAATTGTTAGTGGGACAGTCATTGTGTTTTCTCTGTTTCATAATTACAAAAGACTTTGACTCAACTATTGTACTTGACTGTGTCAGTTTTTTTAGGTCTGCATGAAAACTGTTTTCTCCCCAAAACCACTTCTTTCTTTGATTTTAGATGTTTAATGGCACACTTAGTATGTGTTTGTTTCAATGAGAAGGAATTTCCACAAATCAAGACTTGGCACCATGACACTTTATGCAGTGCAGCAGCTGGTAAACATTTTCATAGAAGCAATCATGTTTGTTTACAGTTGTTGGGCAATTTGCAATGAAAAATGGATAATGATAAAATGCTGCATGAGAACTTTAATTGGAGGTGAAAAAAAAATCCAAAATTGTTATCATATATAATAATCTTGATGGTTCACTGGTTACTATTGTAGCCTCACAAAAAAGATTCGAGGGTTGAATTGACCTTTTTTTCTTTCTGTGTTTACATTCTCACCATGTGTTTGTGTAGGTTTCCTCTGGGTCTTTCTCTTTCCTCCCATGCTGAATACATGCAAATTATATATTACACATTCTCCTGCCAGTTTCTTTGATCAAGATATAATAAAGCTAAAAATAATGTGAATAATGCTATAATAATAATAATAATAATTTTATTTGCATAGTACTTTTAAACCAAGGTGTACAAAGAGCTTTGAGGGAGATAACATAAAAACACAATCACACATAAAAAACAGCTGCATTAGGAGATATATAAAACCTTCCATAAGGTGAAAAAAAACCCAAACCAAAAACAAACATACGCAACATATTTTAGATGAACAGATAAGTCTAGTGTTGACAAGTTAGCCTTGCAGCTGGAGTTGGTCTGGAGTGCGAGTATATTTTAATTCAGCAAAGTGTCAAGTATGTGGATAACACAGCAGTGCAAGAGAGAGGCAAGGTTTCCTCAGTGAAACACATAATTACGTCTCTGCACCTTTATCATTTTATTATTTAGACTACTTATTTTTGATGGATTAAAATTCACTTCTCTTTTTAAAGTAATTCAGGAAAAGTAAATGGTTTGGTAAAAAGGCTTTAGAGAAAGATGGCATTAGCGGGTAGAGATGAAAAATGAGTGAATGTCATCCCATTAAAAGTGGTTCCAAGGCTCTTCCCATTTCCTGTTTGACTACAGCTGGGTGGGAGGTTACTAGCTTCCTGGCAAACTCACCGACAGCCTTGGCTGTTTCAACTTTGCTGCTCTAAAAAAGAAAAAGACATGACTTTGGTTTAGTTAGAAAAGGGACATGGCTCTTTTGAAACCTCCATTAACATGTTCATGTCCTTTTGGTCTGTTGTAATATGATTTTCTTCTATTCATAAGGGATGGCAGTGTTTGTCGGCCTGCCAATCCAACACTTTGGTCCAAAGTAAAATATCTCTACAACTCATTAATGGATTTGATCATTAGATTAATATATTTTGATAATACCCTGGCATTTAATCTTGAGCCAAAAGCTGGTTGAAGTGTTTACTTAACACTTTAGTTAATTACAAAATTAATTAAAATCAACAACTAACTTTCTGTCAGCCTTGGTTATAATTACATAAACTTATACCACGTTCATATCTTGTAATAAAGAAAGGTAATGCGAGACTTCATCTGACATTTGTTAGGATTTAAGGATTCAAGGTGATTTATTATCATTATACAGCACAGGGTGGTACAATGATATTAGGTTTGTAGTTATAGTGCAGTTTTTTGAATTTGCATCAGATTGTATGTAAACTGCAGCAACAAGATTGTAAAAAAGTCAACTTCTTCAAAACATTGTCAGTCAACTGTGACTGTGCCTGAGCATGAAGTATCATTGATGTAAACAGAGTCCTCTTCCCCTCATCCTGCTTGAGTCTTGCATGCTGCATCCTGTCGGTTCAAAGGGCGATCCGGCCCCCAGATGCAACAGCACGATCCAGGATGTTGTGGGGCAGGTCTCTCTATGTGGTCACATCACTCTTTGGTTTCCCAGTGTTTCACCTGCCTGTGTCCCACTTTGTTTTAATTTTCCTGACCGGACATTATCCAAGAGCAGCCCAAAGTCCCAGCTGTAGCGTGGCTTTTGTCTCTGCTCACCTCTTATCTTCCTGGCATGGTCCATGGCAGTGCATCAGCTGATCTGACTGCATTTAGTGATTGTCTCAGGGTCTGATGCTTTTTAATCCAAACTCCACGCTTTCTTCTCCAATGCCTGCAAGTGTTTAGGTGAAATGTGTTTCAGCAAAAAAGCCAAAAAATTATTGATTAAAAGAGAAAAGTTCAAAGGAGCTACCAGTTACTGTATCTACATGCACAGCTGTAGATGATAATTACCACTTATGTTCTATTTTCTGTCAAACCTAATATGTGTTGTTAACAATGGTCTTTGATTGTGGCCAGTAAAGTCTAAAGATTCATAGTTTTTTAAGAATAAGTTCTATAAAAACCCACACGACTGGTCAGATCACATCAGAGGACGTCAAGCACCAGTATGTAGGATTTAGCGGCACATATGGGTGAGGTGGTGAATCACCTCATCCTCTCTTTTCATGAAACTACGGTCCCCTCAGTAGATAAAAAGGGCTCACTTTAAGGTAACAAAAACAAAAAGATTCTTATTTTTAGGCTATTATACAGTATTAAAAACATAGTTATGAATATTATATTCCATTCATGCTATATTCTCTTAATTACAGTAAATCTTGCACACTGGACCTTTAAATGGAGCTAAATGATGCCATAGCCAGAACTTCAATAAAGGCACTTTTGGAAAGTTTTAAAAACTCTTTATGCCTTTTGTCCAATGGTTAGGTGACAAATGTAACCACATCACAAATTGCCCTCGAGCTCACACTCCAACAGAATGGCTTCAATTTTTCTTCTCTACAATCGCCTCTCATTCATTACAATGGGTCACATTGATGTAGCTAGCACAAAAATGCAAATTCACATCCAATTTCATGGATCTGAAAGCACTCAAAATAGCCTGAACTCTGCCATGGAGAAGCACATGGAGGTGCAGAGCCGTGATAGGCTTGATAAGATGATCCACGGGGTGCAGAACAGCTTGGGTTGTCAGGCATTGTTGGCTTTTAGTGTGTCTAGCTCATTTACGCCCCACCATACTCCAAAGGAATATTGATCAGGAGAGCTTCACTCTCAGTGTGAGTTGAGCAACTCTGATATTTTCTAATGTGTAAGTCTGGTTTTAGAAAAGTGCCCAAATTGATCCTGTATGTTGTCCAATATCTGGCCCTGTATGTCTTTGTAATTATGGTAAAATAATTAATTTGGTCCAACTCTGTGCTCCATACACGCTCGTTTGTGGCAGACACCTCACTTAAGCTGCATCGCTTAAAGAGTGGGGAAGAGTGCATAAGAAGAAGAGCTGTTGCTGAGTGATTGTGCAGACATTTTCATCAGAAGACTTTTTCATCCGTGAGACATTCACAGATGAAACTGTTCTTTCTTTGCAGCTGCTAAACTGACAATAAATTAACAGTCTGTTTATTCAGTTTAGATTATTTTAAAAGGAATAAAATACACTAATGCACTGCAGTGTAATTTGACATTGTTTTGCAATTCAAAACGTAATCCATCTATGCAAAGTTAACGCTAAGAACTTTTCTGAAGGCATATTTCCCTTCACCTGGAGCAAAATGCCTGCTCTAGTCAAGAAAATTCATATATTATTTTTTATACAAACAGCTTATTCTGGGCATTTTTAAGTTTGAAATAAACTTAAGGTGTTAACTTATTTCTCAAAATGTGATATGAAGTAAAAGTCCTGAAGTTTAGTTTATTAGTTTACTTTTCACAGCTCCATGCACAACACAGCTGTGAGCTCGAGTTAGCTATGTAGTTAATTTACTTGCGATCCCTGGGCAGGTAGATGTTAAAAACCAGCACAATATTGTACAAACACGATGGCCGTTCACTTGCTCTACCCTCAGTCTGGCAGACAAAAGCCTTGCAAAATTATTTTATATCAGAAAAAATACTCTCCTATGCCAGAAATGCTACTCCATGAAAATCTCAGACTTGCAAAATCAGGATCTTCTTTTAAGATGCTCCTGAAATCTCACTTTTATCCTCAGGCTTTCTTATAGTAATTTCTTAATCTAGAAAACGTGTGCGAGGTTTTGTGTGTACATGTATTTCCTTGTTCGCATACATATGTACTGTATATGCTGTATATGTGGAAATTTTTGTGTGTACATGTGTTTGGTACTTTTTGTTCTTGCTATTTGATCTAAATTTTGAATTGTTTTCATTTTACATCCTTATTGCTGCCCATTGTAAAGCCCCTCTTAATTGCTAATTCTGACATGTGCTACATTATTATTAGTTATTATTGATATCATGTTTTTATAGTTATGCACATTTCAGAAGCCAAGCTTTAAAGACATTAGAGATACCATAAAGATACAGTCGGACATACACAGAGCTGTTTTCTGTCTAAGGAGTCACACACATACTGTCCACATAAAATGGTTGGTTGTCTGACAATGGACCAAACGTTTTCCGCAGCAAATCTGAAACCACAGACGGCCTACTAGATAGTGTATTATTTCTTATCAGTATTCGGATGAGTGTGCAGAATATAAACTCATTCCAAACGATTCACAACATCAAACCATTCAGAATCGTTGCTCCTGCAGCTGCTGGGACGTTCTGTCTGACTCAGCAGGTAGTGGCCCTGCCAGAGCAGCTATAGTTTAATATGTTATCAGATAGCTCCTTAGCCTGCTCACTAAGCCAGAAGGGTATATTGAGGTAGCTGGGGAAAAAAATGGAACAGTTAAAAAGAAAAGACTGTTATTTTGAGCCGTGCTATTGGAGTGGCCCTAGGGATAGCAGTGTCATGTGTGTTGGTTGTTTCACCATTTAACATGCATTAAAATTTTTTAGGTTGCTTATAAATATTGCTGTTATTGTGACGGCCTTAATTCCAGTCAGCTGCCCTTGGTGTTTAGTGCTAATTATCAAAAGTTGACATGCTGAGTTAAGATGATAACGACGGTAAACATTATACCTGTTACCCTCTATCAGTACTATTGTCATTGTGGGTGAGTTAGCATTTACCACAAAGCATTCAAAGTAAAGCCTCACAGAGCCACTAGCATGGCTGTAGACTCTTTGTCTTGTTTTTAATCTCAGTAAGTCTTAATATATTTAAATAAAGCAGATAATCTATGATAAAACTCAGCCAGTAGAAAGCCTTATTTTATCTCTGCCTCTCTGGGTTTCCAATGCTGGTTTGCTAATGTCTGCGAGAAATGGCTTTTACCAAGGATTGGATATTGTGAAAGTCTCAAAGCTTCAATTTAAGTACAGTTTGAAATTGGCTGTGAAAGCAAAAACCTTTTTTTTAGTGATTAACAGCACCAGTGTTAAGATGTCATGTTACATGAAGTGCATTACATGAACAATAGCAAAGGGTTGATAATGTTTGCTTTTACAAACATTTTCAGTGTATGCGGCATAAAAAAGATAAATTAGGAGCTTAAGGATCTATAGATGGCTTGGTGTTCCAGAGGGACCCTGACTGTGCTGAATTTGTTCATGCACAAAGAGGCTTTTTGTGATTGTTATCCATGGATGAGCCATAGATTTAGAATTGGCTACTGAAGCACAATCTGTCTGCAACAAACATGAAAAGAACTTAATGATCTACTAATTAATTTGTGAAGTCATACAGCAGCAGCTTTCCACTAAATCATTTGTGAACCCCCCCCACAAAAAAAGCTGCTTTCAGATGTGATAATGTAAAACTGTTCTGCTGGATGCAGTTTTCCATTACTCACAAGGTCTGCAAAGATCACGTACTGTATTTATTATGCAGAAGCTCATCCCGCTGTGCTTGTACACAGGAGGTGTCAGTTTTGCATTCTTTCTCCCTGTTTTTGAATTCAGTCTTGATTATGTCATTATATGGCAGCCGCATATTTGGCTGCACTGCCTGCGATATCTCCAAGAGCCACAGCAGGCAAGAAAAGCCAAAGTGTTCAAGGATTGCCGTCTCTATTTGCTTTCTCTCAGCAGGTTGTCAACAAGTAATCGGTCTCCATACAAATGATGTTTCAGTCTTACTCATTTAATTGTTGCTGGTCTGTGTGCACTGGATGAAACACAGAAAGTGATAACAATACGCAGTTCCAATTAAATTCACTCATGTGTGACTTATACTTGAGGAATTGCTTTCTGCTCCAGTCAGAAGTGTTTAGGACTTTACAGCACTTTGTCTGCTTTTATGCAAACATAGCATCGGTGTTTCATGGAAATATGCAGACGTTCTGCATCATATGGCACTGTGAAACTCTTGTCTGTCGCTTTGTTCTGACCAGATATGAAATTATTGAGCAACAGCAGATATGACTTGTAGTGCATTTTTATCTCAGTCAACAACTAGGCATGATCTGTTTGCTGCCTGTGTGCTTATGGCTTTTGTGAAAAATGAGGTGAGTTTTGATTTTTGCTTTATTGCTTTTGTGTTGTGGTAAACAGACTTGGAGAACTTCAAGACCCAGAGAAGAAGTCCAGTAAGGGTTCGTGAAGGTCAAGGAGTTGTCTTGCTGTGTGGCCCGCCGCCCCACTCTGGAGGTAAGATATATTCTGAGGTTTCATATCTTATGGAAGACCTTAATTTTGAAGTCCAGATGAAATGGCTTTTCAAGAGTGGGGATCAACTATTTTTTTTCATGGTTGATGCCAATGTAGTTATTAGTAATCAAGGAGACTGATGACAGATACTTGGAACTGATCTACATTTGCAGTAAAAATAAAAATCCCAATGTCAATTTTAGAATAACTACATTCTGCAGTAGTATAACTCCACTCCATTTAATTTTGAGGCAAATATTTTACTTTTTACTCCATCCAGGCAAGATTTATTTGATAACTTTAATTATTTACTTTGCAGATTCAGATTATTAATATGCAATATGGATAAACAATTATGAACAATTGTGATGTATTATTATAAGCTTGTATTAAGTTGCCCAGCAGTATATGAAGTAGCCTAATTAACAGTCGGCTTGTGCTGTGGATGGGACATTGAGCAAGATTACAGAGTTGACTACAGACCAAGACCCAGACCCAAGGGGCTGCATCAGAGCCAAAAGTAGCACATTTCTGAATTAATTTATTTTTTCAGCAATCAGATTTTTTTTAAATGAAAGGAGACATTTAAATGAAAGAAAAGTGGGCGTATCATCATCCGACTCACTATGCTGTTGCTAGCTAGCTAATTAGTTAATTAATTAACTACTAGTTAATCTAAGCTCTGTGCTGCTAGAAGCTAAAGATTGATTGATGGGTGGATATCATGATTACTAAATGATTACTGACTTAAATGGTTGGTTCAGGCCCATTTAACATGTAATGGATTCTGGGGGATTTTTTGGCATGTGATGTTTAGAGTCTGACTGGATTTTTGGGGCTGATGTCCATAGAAACAACAAACTTTAACTGTTTTTTTATTTTTTATAAAATGTATATATATATAAATTACAATAAATTGAATAACTTGAATGAAGAAAAAGAATTACATATACAGACAGTTGCCTATGAAGCTAAAAAGTAATTAAAAAATATCAGCTGTCTGATATATGTCTGGCTTTAATATTGTTAAACATGTCCACAATATGTGATGTAATGATGAGATCTAAAGAGCTTAGAAGTGTCATTTTTTTTATTTAATCTCAGCTTCAGTCACTGCCTTACACAATCAGTCATTTGTGCTGCAAACCAAAAAAAAAAAATCAGCATCAGTGAGGCGTCACTATCACTTTTACACAGAAATATCGTTAAAGTGTGGTATCACCTCTCTGATTCCTCATCTCGTCCGTGGTTATCTGGACAAAGTGGAAGTCATGTTTGTGCTCTCCCCCTCAGATCTCCTTGCTGTTTGTTTGTGTTGTTGAGGTCAGTGGAGTGAGTCATTTTTACTTTGGGACACTCTGGCCTGTCAGCCTGATTTTCAATGGGGGCGAGGAAAAACTTTGGCATGCAGACTGAAGAGGCTGTCTGTGGCTGGGGCCCTGCCAGGCTGAGTAATAGAGCTTCTCTCTGAAGGTGCTTTGTTTGCTTCTCATCAGCCCTTTGCATCCATGACATTATCAATGGGAGTTAGCATCCAGTGCTATTAACTCCTACACAGGGGTCTGGAGATGTTTTTTTTTGCTACCAGTCAGCCAGGCTGAATGTAATTTTCCACTGTTGGAGAATCAGGATGTACTGTAACACAGTGCACACAGCAGGGAGTGGGAGGGGATGGCTTCATTTTTAAAGATCAGTTTTAAAGAGCTGGTTTACACCAAATTAGCTCTCTCACTTTCATTTTTTGTCTTTAAAAGTATTCACTGGATGTCTGGTGACATTGTGTTATGTTTTGTCACAATGAAATGTTGTTGAAATTTAATGTACTGTTGTTTCCAGTTGACTCTGAATGCAGAGCCAGGGGTTAATATGAGCTTTGATGTGTCAAAAAGCTGTCATTACTATAATTATTGCTATTATTTTAATTTTACTCAAATCTGGTGTCCAAATTAATTATGACAAACTATTAGTTATTGAGGTGATGTCTCAAGTAAGCTTTGTATTTTACAATATATAAAAGAATTTTACATGTAATCCTGCCTAAATTTTATTTATCATGATAGCTAAAATAGTCATGTTATACACTGCCTGGCCAAAAAAAAGTCACCCACTGGATTTAACTAAGCAAATAGGTAAGATTCTTCCATTGGATAATTACTGCTGTTATTAATATGTTTCAGCTGGCAACAAGTTATTTAACCCTAACTGATGCAGTGAGTAGCTTCTCATTTCTAAAAGACATATCCTGTGGTCATGGATAAGATGCTACTCTCTTTCAGAAGGGTCAAATTATTGGCCTGCATCAAGCAAAGAAAACAGCTAAGGAGATTGATAAAACTAATGTGGCCACACCTGCGAGTTAATTTAGACTGCTAAACCTCCCATTTCCCCCTCTGCCTGCTATGCATTGGTGCCCTGCACTGGTGTCACTGCCTGCTCTTGTAACCCCACCACCACCCCAGCATCCACCTGCAGGCTCTGACAGAGGGGTTCAAGAATTTGCTCATCACTCCCCTTATATCTCTATGTAACTTAACCTGCGGAGAGTGATGAAGTCGGAGCCTAGGCGCCAAACTCAAGTCATGTTCTGCTTCTGAATAAACTGAATTCTAAAACGTGAGTTGTCTGACTGAACTAAAACTGGGTTAAGAACTGTCCAACGCATTATTAAAACCCGGAAGGATAGTGGTGAACCATGATCTTCAAGGAAGAAATGTAGATGGAAAAAACTCTTGAGTGATTGTGGTCGGCGATCATTTAAACGTTTGATGAAATCAGATGGTAAAAATTCAGCAGTACAACTCACAGCTATGTTTAAAAATGAATGTTAGAGCATTTCCACATGCACAGTGTGAAGAGAGCTCAAGGGATTGGGACTAAACAGCTGTGTAGCCTCAAGAAAAGCACTTATCAGTGAGGCTGATCAGAAAAGAAGGCTTCAGTTTGCTAGGGAGCACAAAGATTGGACTCTGGAGCAATGGAAAAAAGTCATGTGGTCTGATGAGTCCAGATTTACCCTGTTTGTGATGGGTGCATCAGGGTAAGAAGAGAGGTGGATGAAATGATGCTCCCATCATGCCTCGTGCCTACCGTACAAGCCTGTGGGGGCAGTGTTATGATCTGGGGTTGCTTCAGTTGCTCAGGTCGAGGTTCAGCAACGTTATGAGCCCAAAAAATGAGGTCAGCTTCACTACCTGAATATACTGAATGAGCAGGTTTTTTCCATCAATGGATTTTTTTTTTCCCCTGATGGCACGGATATATTCCAAGATGACAATGTCAGGATTCATCCGGCTCAAATAGTGAAAGAGTGGTTCAGGGAGCATGAGACATCATTTTCACACATGGATTGTCCACCACAGAGTCCAGACCTTAACTCAATTGAGAATCTCTGAGATGTGCTGGAGAAGACTTTATGCAGCAGTCTGACTCTCCCGTCATCAATACGAGATCTTGGTGAAAAATTAATGCATCTCTGGACAGAAATAAATGTTCTGATATTGCATCAGCTTACTGAAACAATGCCAAGGTGAATGTGTGCCATAATCAAAGCTAAAGGTGGTCCAACAAAATATTAGAGTCTGTGACCTTTTTTTTCTGGCAGTCAGTGTATGTTAGCATACAGTTTATGTCATTAGGGCTCACCAAAGGCTTAAGGTTAATTAATAAATAATTATGATAAAATAACAACATAGAAAGGCCCATGTCTTATTACATTTTGAATTTGACTCTTCATACCCAAACCACGTCCAACAGAGAAAGTCCTTTTTACAAGCAACTCGTTTTGTTTGTCTTGGCTGCTTGGAGTTCTTCTCCTGTTTTGAGAAGTTACTCCGACCAGCTTATTTCACTCTCCTCCATGCTTGTTTGTGTTGCCTTCATGCATATTTTCTTCCTGCATCTGTGCTTTGCAGAAGAAGACAATGTATTGTGCAAGTGATGAAAAATATTAGTGTAAAAACTGTGATTTGCAACACAGCGAAATAAACAATATTGCATAATATGACTATGTTTTCTATCATCATACAAGACATATATTGTCATATTCCACAACTCTATCAGTTGTGATATTGATTTCGGTCATATTGCCTAGCCCTAATAATGACAACAGTGATCAATAAAGATATGCCATTGCCATTAAAGATCTTAGTATGAGTACGACACTGAGGAGAAGCAAACAAACTGGAAAACGTGTACCTAAACCTTCAGCTGCTGGATTTTATATGTACATATTTTACACAAACTATTATCTGGTGTCATTTTGTGTAAACTTTAATCCACTAATTCATGTGCTGCTACTGTGTGAAACCACGCTGTGCAGCTCCTGTAATGAGACAAAGGATGGGCTGTTTTTGTTTTTATCGCAGTTACTTGCAAACCCAACAGTGGACCTACATTTGTAGTGCTTTGTTCTGTATATGTTATAATGAGACATCTCACCTTGTGTTGACAAGAAAAGCTGGAACAATGAGCCATATGCTTACATTTGGCAGCCTCATAGTGTAATGCCTTCTTTTTTTTTTTTTTAGATTCATCCCCTGCTGCAAGGTGTCTAAATGCCAGCACACACTCCAGCCAGCTGAAAACAAAACAGCAGTATTGTCAGGAGTGGTGGGCTGTAGTAGCGGTGTCATGACAGTGTCTAAAAATATTTTGAAAGATCTGGGCACAGCAATTTAAATTCAATAGTTTATTCATTATTCGTAGGGAAACAGATTTAGGCAGGAGACTGTCCCATATGCAAAATTCTGTCCAGTTTGTTTTTGGAAGCTTGATGAACTGTCTGTTGTGAAGGCAATCCTGCAGGCACAGGACTAATGCTTACAATTTGGAAGAGGAAGATTGCGTCCTTTATGTGAGTGCATTGGCGAGGAATGCAGCGCTTCCCAGACAACCTTCCGGGTTAGGCGGCATTTTAACGACACGCGCAGAAATGAGTCGACATTGACTGACTTCTCCTTGGATAGATTACATGTGCCAAATCCTTTTGGGCAATTTGCACATATTACACACACAGACTGCAAGTGCTATTTACAAGCCAGTCAGAAAAGGGGAGGGATATTCAGTAAACAACCGTTCATTTATTCAGTTGGAAAGTATATTGATGCAGTTTAACGAGTCACCTTTATGTCACCTTTTAGCCAAGAAAATAATCTGGATTATTTGTAGGTTTAATGAATGCTGAAGTCGGTGTAGATTGCACCATTTAGTTCGGGGATTTCATGTTGTATAAAATGTGAATACATATTTAAAATTGTGAACAATTTTAATTGTGAACAATTTTAAATGTGTATCTTTGCAGCATTGTTTGAGCTGTTCTAGTACAGCCTTGGTTCCAAAAAAGTTGGAACACTATAAAACACAAATAAAAACAGAATGCGATGATTTGTGAATCAATTCCAACCTATATTAGACTGAATACAGAACAAAGACAGGGTATTTAATGTTTTAACCGATAAACTATGGCTTTATTGGGGTGTGTTAGCACCCATGGCAAGTGTTTTGAGACAACATATGCTGACATCCAGACAGCGTCTTTTTCAGAGAACATTCAGGATGTGCTACAACAGCGTGGCTTCATTGTAAAAGAGTGTGTCTACTAGACTGGCCTGCTGCAATACAGATTGAACATTAAATATCTTCTCTTTGCAGTGTATTCAATTGAATATGAGTTAAAAAAAAATGCAAATCATTCCATTTTGTTTTTATTTACTGTTATTTACTTTTTACACAGCGTACCAATCCAGTCGTAGGTTAAGTTGTACATATTGGAAGAACAGGTGTACAAAGCATGACTTTTCAATATGTACTGCAGGCTGTTTCTATTTTTGTGGTTCAGTTGTTCATTTCATATTCCCATGATGTGAGAACATTTTTTGTACCTTTGCCAGGCTGAAGGTAGAAAATCGTAATTAAATTTGATAATTTTATTTTAATTTGCCAGGTACAGGTTGCCAAACAGCCAATTTCAAATCAGCAGTGATTTACTTGCCAAACGTCCAGCTTTTTTTTCTAATGTTGATTATGCGAGGACTCAATCTAAACTACATTTTAGCATGCGAGTGTATGAAATCACATACAGTGTGGTACAAGTACAACATGCTGTTAAATGACAGGCATGAAAGAAAGTTTCTCATTTTTAGATTTGAGAGAATTTAAGAACAAGGCCAAGGAGGGCTTTTGCTTTGAGCACTTACTTATACAATTTCAAATCTCAAGAATTACTCAAAAGTGCTGTTGCTCAGTTCTGAAAAGGGGCTTGGTGTTGAATGACCTTCTCCAGAGGTAATAAGGCTCATAATGTGAACATCAGACTTGCATATTAAAGGGTAACTTCCGTTTCTTTCAGCCGAGACCCTAGACCCTGAGTATAGTTTCTGTCTAAATCGCCAATGGGGACAACAGTTTATTAAATTGGTCCAGTATTGGGGGAGAGAAGTTGAAAGTAGGGTACTGACAGGCTTAGATTGTTATTCTAAGTGTCTGACAACATTATGAAGAGGATCACTACAGAGATAGACCGTTTTTAAAGAGTAAGTTTTATTGCTCTCGTCAAATTAACCAGATGCTCTTTGCAGAAATGGAAATATTAACATAAATCAAAGACAGAAACAAAATAAAACTCACCAAAAGTGCCTTAGCTTGTCTTCCCACTGTTTCAACAATTTCAACACCAATTCTGGTTGTTTGGTCAAAATAAACCCTTTATTCTCTGCGTTACATGTGAAGGTACATTACATGTGGTTTCTCGCCTGGTCTTTCTTTGATATCTGACCTCTCTTGCTCCTCTCCCAATATTTCCACATGTGACAAAGTGAATTACAGGTTTATTTCAACCAAACAAAGACACCAGAGCTGGTGATTGTTGAAACAGTTGAAAGATGAGCTTCGAGTTTGAATGATGATGAAGATGATGATATTAAAATTACTATTTTGTAAAGGAAGTCTGGCTAGTTTGGCAAGAGCAATAAAACAGCTGTTTCTGATTAAACAGTAGTCCATAAGAATTACATTGCAGCTTTGTTACTGGACCAATTTCAAAACATGTTGTCCAAATTAATCACTTTTTAGATACAAAAACATGGGAAAAAGGGTTGAAAAATGCAAAATTAAAACCCTTTAAAGTGAGGAAACGCATCAAATAATGAATCATGTTTTACTTACGTTAACAGCAGGTGGAAGCTTCACCCCTGTAAGCAGCCTCACAGTGTGCCTCATCTGAACATCTTTGAAAACGCAACCTACTCTAATCATGTGAATCGTTTCCACGTCATTTTTTTCTCACACAACTGGCATGTCGCCCTGTCACTTGCACAGCATTTTCTTTTATGGTTTATGAAATGTATCATTTTATCCTTCAACTAACAGATGGTTAAACCAGCAGGGCTTTATAAATTCTTTGTCGCTTTTTGCTGTCTTATTTTCATGCAAAGAGGGGATTTCAGGACATCATTTTATTTAAATTAGGATTAAAAATGTATCATCTCTCTTTATAAACTCATTTTCATAACATTGAGGAAACTCCCTCAGCTTCTGATGTTGCACTTTGCTCAAGATCTCCAACTGCTTTGTTGTGAGTGCGATCTTGCATATTTGACAACATCACACTTCACAGATGTTTACCAAGATGAATGCCACAGTGTGTTTGGGTAAAAATTTGACTAAATAATTGGAAATATGACGTCTGGGTCTTGATGTTTTTGTCTTCAGGGAAATGTTAATAAACTTATTCAATAGTTCTGTTCAATAATTCATGTTCATCTTGTCTGTCATTTGTTACCATAGCTTACTCCTTTATATTTAGACTGTGAACTCCCTTTGGACTCTGCTCTAACGTGACACTGATCATTTGGGACTAGAGTCCTGGAGGGGTTGTTGTCAGTAACCAACACTGTTACATTGCACCTGGCCCATATCTGTCACATCCAGTCTGAAACGAAGCCTTTACCTGCTCTTAAAAAGGAATGATAACTACATCCACGCTAACATAAAATCTGTAGGCCTGTAAAATGTCTCACCATCATCATTTTATTATTGAAGATGCTGAGAAAACACAAACATAAGACTTTTAATTCCACTGAGCTACATAAACTCACATTGTCATTATCACATTATCATTCAAGTAAATGATTCCTCTTATTATGCAAATATTATGATATGATTTTAGATTTGATAACTGTTGTGCAGATTTGTATTTATGCACACTGAGTAGTAACTCCTTTTGCTGCCTTTTCTATTACTAGATTTTGGTAGAATTCCCCTCTGACTTATCAGTGATAGAAAATGTTGGCCATTCATTTAGGATTAAGGATACCTGACCAGAGGAACTAGGAAGGTGGTAGGAAGCAGACTTGAAAAACTCATTGACTAACAATGTCCAAGAAAATATATATTTGCACAATGCAAACAAAGTACATGTGTAACAATATTGCAAAAAAAAAAACACCTCAACTAAATTGGCATATAAAATCAGTTTAACGTAACCATAAAATGTTGCATTAAATTAAAATAGATTTATTTAAATCATGTAAAAGAACATGAAAATATATGGGCAAGAAAACAAAACATAATGAACAAGCAACTCAAGAATAAACATATGAAAGAAATTTTCAATAAATAAGGAGACCAGTGCGCCACAGGCAGGCGCTCTTATGTGTAGGAATATGGTTGAGAAAATGTACTTCCAAAATAAATGTCTAATGGCAAAGTAAAGTGGTGAAAAAACTGTAAATATAGCAAACACTTAAACAGATATTGATTTTTTTAGGTGGATCTTATGTATGTGGCTAAAATACATGTTTCTGTCAACTCTGTCTGCAACACTACAGTGCTAAGCTCCTGACTTCTGTCCTTATACTAAGACTGCACTGACCGTCATCTGCTGAAGGTAATATAACCCCACTACAAATAATCCAAACTACCCCTTTAATGTAATTTATGAAATATAATGCCAAATGCAAACAAATCCAGGTTAGGGAATGTTTGCACTGCTACAGATTAAAGGAGTAACTGTAGCTAATACAAACAACAAGCAAGGTTAGAAATAAATAAGTATAAATCTGACAAATGTTGGGGTCTGACCCGCTATGGTACAGGCATTAAGTTGTTCCTCAAATAATCCTCAAATCAAACACTGCAGTGGAAATAAGATGATATATAGTAGATTGCATGTACAAATAAATTATTATTACTGTATTAAACAACACATAGTTTACTTTGTACAAGATTAGCCAAAATAAATAAATATGTTTATGAACATGTCAAACACATGCATCTGTCCCTCATCAGGAACAATCTGTGAAAACTTTAAATCAGCTGGCAGCTGTCTTGTTTAAAATGAGTAATTTCCTTTGAAAACTCTTTCCCTGGGATATGGATTCATTTGGGGGAAAATGGTCTATACAGAAACTGTGTTGGGAAAAGTCAAGTTAATTAATAAAGTAATATGAAGTCTTTACCCATGCTGTTATACCTACCGTTGAAATACTCAAAATTAATATCATAGACTAGAGGTACAGTATTTTAAATTTTGCCGGAGTAAGTGTTTAGGACTGATCTTGCATAAAACATGCACAGTTACATGTAATGCAATGATATGATAGCATGATGTACAAGGATGTGCAAAATTCAATATGCAACATCAATGCTCTCAGACTAAACTGTCAAGAAAAATTTTATTTGGGTGAATGGAGATTAATTGCTAGTCCTGGTAAAATTCATTCAAACTAGGTCAGTTTCCTTCCCTGCTGTTTTCCTCATATCAAATAAACGCAGCCCAAGCATGCTTTTGTCCAACCAAGCAGAGTAATGTACAGACTGCTTTTATTTACACCAGCAGCCCCTTCATCCCTTCTTGTTGTGATGGATCATAGCTGTTCTCCGGAGACACAGCGCAGTGCTTGGAATGATCCATTTTCTGACAATATTTTCAGCAGCTGTCATCGTAGATTATGCCTATTGATGGAGATGCTGAGATGTGCTTTAGGATGAATCATCTCCAATTTTCAAACGTCTTTGCTGAAAGGCTGGCCCGACTGTATCTGCTATGATAATGATGTGTCCCATCTAGTTTTAGTTACATACGTACACATAAACCCACACACTGAACAGTTCCATTTTCTTGTCCTCATTCAGCTCCTTTCTTAGACTACAAATATGAATGTCTGTATCATACCTGGTCACTTCAGTCCACTGCATTCTTTTTAACAGAAAGGGGACACAGTTAGTAGTTATTTATGATCACAAATGATTTTTCATGATCATTATCAGTTAGAAAATTGTGGGGGGAAAAAAAATGTCCCAATGATGATGTTTTAAAATGTTTTGAAATGTTTTGGCCACGTGACAGTCCAATATCAGATATTCAGTTAATTATCACAGTGGAAAGGTGCAAAGAAATGTAAATGTATAACCTAATATTACTGTGAAATATAAATTATTTTTTTTAAATATATATGTATAAATTTGAGCCAGATAGATGAATTGGTCCACTGATATTGACCTAGCAGAACTATGCTGGTCTACATCAGTGTCTCTGTATATGCTGTCTGATATTTTTTTTACAGAACAAGGTTCAACATTCTTTTTTTTGGCTTGGCTCGTCTGGAAAGTGGGTCAGAAATCTGCTCACCCAAAGCCAGTTTTTAATTTCCTCCATAGAATAATTATCATTTAAGTCAGTTAATCAGGACAAGGACACAACGTGTCTCAGATGTGAAGCAACAAATATTGTTGCATACTAAAAATGATATGACATTCCCCCTCCATTGTGAAACGATAAGTTTTATTCTTTTTACTGCAAGTGAGTTGCTATATTCATGAGAGAGAGAGAGAGAGTGAGAGAGAATATTGGCTCATATATCAATATCGGAATGATTTTATTCTTACCGAATATCAGCATCGGCCTCGAGTATAGACAGGTAACTGAATTTGTCTTCAGATCTTTTTAGTGGGACAATCAAAGTTTGTCCTGATGTAGAGAAAAAACTTTTTTGATAATATATGTATTACGTTATATGTATGATAATTTTAAAGGCAAAAACTGTGCAGGACCCCTCCACCCCCACCTCCCACCCACAAGAAGTGGGTGGCTGCGCCTGCATCCACAGCAAACCCCACCGTCCTCCCATACCTTCTTATTTTCTCATTACCTTGCTGTGTTCAGGACAGTTTCCCAACCCAAAACTTTGGTATTTGACAACCTGGGAATGAGATTCAACCATCAGCTGTCTTTCTGGTCCGATTAAAAACAGCAACTGACAAATCGTACTTTTTCCATCTTTAAGATGGACAAGGTTTGGCCGAGAAATCTTGCTGAATATTGTTACACATGGACAAAGAGACTACTGAATCTGAAAATTGACTGAAAATATCTTTGCAAATGCAAGAAACATTTTTTGCAAATTCTATGTATTAAAAAGGTATGAGAAATACATAAAAATTCTCAGACTAATAATGGTTTGCTCTACTATATTTATAGCACTGTGACTGTTTTGTCGCACATCTGAAACAGAAAATCCAGACTGGCGTTTCAATAGACTCTCACAGTGCTGGGAAAGTGAGAAACATGCTCTCATAAAGGGTGACAGGACATAATTCATGATCAGCACAATACAGCCTTAGACAAGGATGTGCCTCATCTCCCCTTTAAAGGATTTCAATATCCCATGCATGATTCAGGAAGCCATTATTTCATTTTAACGATGCCTCAAAACCCTCACGACAGCTGCAGGAATTATTTTGGTGCAGTCAGGATGTTCTAAAACTGTAAGACAGTGAGAAGTTGTGCTTTAAAAAATGACCAAAAATATTGTCAAATATCCAAAAGGAGCCCTAGTGATGTTGTTGCACCACACTGTTCTGCAGTTTTTGCGTCGGCTCTGCGCCATCTTTTGCTTTGAAAAGGGCCTGAATGACTATGGTGCATCCAGGACCTAATGCATCTGACCTCCTTTCACTAATGGAAACGGGCCTTTTAGATTTACTCAAGGCTGAAATCACTTGTTCTCTCTATGCACTGCATCTACCCCAAAACAGAGGCTGCTTGGTGGCCAGTAACAACACATATAGCTCGCAGGGATTTTTCCCATGTGCGTGACCTAAGCCATTACGTAGAGTGAACTTGCCTTGTGTTATGAATACAGATAGGTAGCCCCGGTTAATGGCTGTTACTGTCCAGGGAAGAGACTTGTGAGTACAAACTTTGACACAAGCTGTGCATATACTTTTCTTTGATACAACACACACTCGTGCAGAAAACCACTCTGGATTCAGTATGTCCTTGGCCTGTCATGTTCCATTTCTCTTCCCTCCTCTCAGATCATTAAGGGGGAATTGATGCTGCCTGTTCATTATACAAGGGCTAAATGGAACCACAATGAAAATCTGCCACTCACTGTCAGTCATGATTGCATTATTCCATTACCGCCCATCCGCAGAAGGCTCTCAAGTCAGATCATCAAATACAACCATTGGTGCTCTCCACTTCCTATTTCCTGCTTCCTGTTTCTCACCATGAATCTTTAACTAACCAATTAGTAACCTCTTATTTGCTGTTGTTCCAGTTTGTCAAGGCCTGCACCATTGGAAGATATTGTTTCAAAAACAGACATTAAATATACATGACCTTGTCAAGATGAGAGCTGAGATATATTATTTAGGGGAGGGAGGATATTACAGCTGTTCTCTCTGTAGGTCGGCTGGATCAAGCCAGGAAGTTATAGTTGATATAAGTCACAGAGGCCAGGATGGAGTTCATGGCAGAAGCCACAAGAGATGTACACTGAAATCTGAAAACACAACTCCTCTTATTATGTGTCTCAAATCAGTCAAAGAAACATTTTGGGAAATTCATGTATTTGCTTTCAGAGTCCTGGTTGGAGCCACTGTAAATTACCTCTGTGCTGTATACCCTGTCATCAGTCCTGTCGGACTAATAGTTTAGTTGTCCGTTATGGGCTTGCCCTCTCTGACCCTGTCCAGAGGGAAAAAAAAATGTGACGTGTTATGTCTCGTTTCTTAAATCCATTTAACTATTAAATTGAAAAAAAAAAATAAAATAAAATTGAGAGACAATTACGACAAGACTCCAGAAAGTTACTGCTTGCAGCCAAGATGTAGTCTTGTTCTTAATCATCTGAAAAACTAGAAATTACTTTTTGGTAAGGATTGAACAAACAAGACATAACGTGTTAATTAGGGAGCTGTAAAGGTGCTGACAAGGCAAAGCAAATACGCAAGTCTTGTCTTTTCCTGGTTTTAAAGACTGAATTACATCAAAGTGATGCAATTTTCTGAACTCACCAGACTGTCCTAGCTGTTCTGTTATTTTCCTTTACCCATTTAGTCATTGTATATTACTGACCATAATTATTTATCAAAAACTTTTAGATTTTTTTAAATTTTGTGAAAGCACCAGTAGTTTTACTACAATATTGTCACAATATTGATAAATATCAATATCAAGGTATTTGGTCAAACATACTTGATTTTGTCCATATTACCCAGCGATATGGTAGGCAGATTTTTTATTATTAGGCAGGACTGGGCTAGCTTCTTCCCCCTGTTTCTAGTCTTTATGCTAAGCTAAGCTAATCATCTCTGGAGTGTAGCTTTATATTTAATATAGAGAGAAAAGAGTGGTATCTTCTCTAATCTAACTCTTGGCAACAGTGCAAAACAGTGTATTTCCCAAAATGCTAAACTATTCCTTTAATGCCAAAACACACTTGTCCATAACTACGGGTTGTTTGCAGACATATAAAGCTAACAGCAGGGTGAGCTCTTACGTATCGTAAAGTTTATATACGTTATAACTTTGAAAAGATGGCACATTTGAAAGCAGGCCACATTGACATCACTGGCACAAAACAGAGACAGATGTGATTACTCTGTGTGGTCCCATTTTCAATCTCATGTTGTGTTCTTGGGATGATCACAAGGTCAGGTTGTCCTCTGCTGGTCCAACCCACATAAAAACACCCACTCTTGTCTGTATTTGTCTGTGCTCGATAAAGAGAGTGTCCTCACATGCACCTCGCAAGTTCTCAAGATCCTGTGTCACGTTGTGATCTGCAAGGTTTGCAGTAATATGTCAAAGCCCACACATCCTTGTGCCCCCCAAAGAGCAGAAGTGAAGAATACTGAGTCAGTAGATGAGTGTCCAACTGACGTCTCAATTATTCCCTGTACTGTAGTGCCGAGTCATCGCTTAGACAAGTTTTTACCAACGGCCAAGATTGCTTTTGGGACAGGGATGCAATATGGTCCAGAGCAATCTATCCTTGTGTCAATATGTCAAAACACCATCATTCCTTTTTATAATGCTGCTGATTGTTAGTGCAAAGCCTCTCTGACTGCACTCCATTTGGTTGATAGTACTGGGAGTCTTTCCCAGAAGCTTGTTATTATGGATGATGAATAGTAGACTAGGTGGTACCACACTGAATAACATGATCTGTAATACATTGGTTTTATTGGGCATTATACAGTTTTTTTATGCAGGATCTGCTGCTTAAAGGTTGATTTAAGATCCTCTGCCGCCACATGACAGCCACAAAGGGAGAGGCTTATTGTTGTTTTTTATGTACAATCACTGTGTCTGTGTTTTTAAACAAATTCTTATTACGTGATAAATCCCAAGAAGAGGTATGAAAAAAAGAAGGTAGATGAAATAAAAGATGTAAAATGAAATAAAACGGGGCATAATTTAATGATACAGTGGTAATAAAATTACAGACTCATGTTATTTTAAGCTTAATTTACACTGGCAGAGTTTTAATAGTACAAATGTAACACTCTCCTCACATTTACATGGAAATTCTGCCAGTACAAACACAGCCCTCGGCCGTCGGGCAGACCAAAAACTGCAAAGGAACTGCCTTTGTGGGGGCGTGCTGCTTCAGGTAGCGGAGAGAAGATGAGATGTGATCCAAGAAGGCTGATTTGAGTGATACATCCATGTGCTGGAACGCAAACCAGATGCCAAGACACTTGAACACGGTTAGGATTTACAACCAAGAAAAATTATCACAACAACTAATTTTTCCTGTTTTGCAGTGATCGCTCATGAAGTCATGTTCGTGACTGGTTAACGCAGTGTATTTGCAGAATGATGTTGAACTGCATTTCAACAGAAGTTGAAGTCCTCTGCTTCAGTTCCCCCACTGCACAAATCAGGGGTGTAAAATCACAAGTTTCACTATGATACAATCGGTTCTTTGAACAATGATATGATATTTACTTTCGATTCTGTCCAGGGGCCTGGGATCAATATGAGACCATATCATATGCCCACTTAACAGAAGAAGCTGACACCCGTTCCTTTTCTGCTTTTGGTCAAACAACGCATAAGTAACTGTAAATGATTGTAACCAGTGAAGTGCAGTAAAATTTACTTTAAAGCTGTAATGAGTAACATTTATGCATTAAAATGTCTAAAAACACTAGACATATGTTAAAGTTTTTTTGTAGTTGTGGACTTACATGATCCCAAATGTGTCCAATAATGGTCGCACCCAGAGAAATAATAAATTAATTCAGGGTGAGGCGTTTCTGACAAGGTGCTAGTTGCTATAACCTAAATATTCTCATTGTCTCTTTCTTTGTTTCTTGCTATTATCTGCTAGATACTAGCTCTGTTTGAATTTCGAAATTAAGGTGTATCTTGATGGTAATGGCACAGATCGATGTTTTTACTTTGTGTTGAAGATATTGGATTGTTGATCATTGGATTGACACATTGGTTCAGATTGATGGATCATTACACCCTAGTACAAATGTAGTGTTCAGATTGAAATGAATTTGCAGGCTCTGTTTTTGATACAGTGTGGTTGTCAGTGTAAACATGGCGTTATCCCGATGTTACTGACTTAAATGCCTTGCTCGAGGGTGCTTCATTGGTTTTAAGAGAGGGACCAGTGCTAGTCGTTACTTCACCTAAAACCACCCCTCTCCTCATTTCACCACCCTGCCTTTAAGTCATGCATTCCACATCAGAAAATACTTGAATATTCCTGCTGTGAGTGTGAAGCCAATCATTCACACTCTCAGTAACATCACTCCAACGCACTGAACCTGTGAAACTTTTTCCATATTAAGGGCATTTATCCAACAGCGAATAAGAGTAATTGCTCTTCAATTATAAATTGTGTTTTTAATCATGGAAAGCTGGCACTCAATCCAATCCACTAATTGGTTTATCCCTGAAGGCATCCACTCACGTTGAAGTGATGAGACTGCTGATGAAGCGCACATTATCTGTACATGGGTATAGATGATGTATAAATACAGTATGTGTTTTTGACTTCTGCCCTGTGTAACTCATGTCTCTGACTTCTTTGTTCACAGAACTCACCTTCACATGGATTTTCAATGAGTACCCGACGTTCGTCATTCAGGACACGCGGCGATTTGTGTCCCAGAAGACAGGCAACCTCTACATCGCCAAAGTGGAACCCTCTGATGTGGGCAACTACACATGTGTAGTCACCAACACGGTCACCAAAAGCAGTGTCCAAGGACCACCAACTCCTCTAGTGCTGCGGGTTGATGGTATGAAAGTTTTACCCTAACCCTTCTTGTTATACACAGAGAACAAAGAGGCAGAGTGATGTATTGTTTTTGTTTTGAAATAGAAATTTGAGGCAGCACAACTTTCAAATTGCAGGTGCAGTCACTTTAATTAGGTATAGCCTGGCAAGTTAACAAGTTTTAAGAGGGGAAGCTCTTCGCTGGCGACCATTGATTCTGCCGGCTGTGAGTAACTATTGCCAACAGATTTAATCATCTATAACTCATTATGCCCGTGACTTGGCTTACAAAATAAAAGTTTTGCTGTTGTTGGGTTAGTGTGTTCATTATGCTTTTAGACTGTGTTCAGACTGCAGGGAAATTAGATTTGTTTCTCAGGTCTTTAACACATACTGTTTGCACTGTTCGGCCGGTGATATACTTGCTGTTTAACCATGCATTTGCGTTCGCGTATGCGTCGCGTTCATTTCTGAGGACGCGCACAACCATCGCTCCAAATGGATGCAGGATACGAGAGGCAGCCATGAAGCGTAGGGGTGCGTATGCGAACGCGTAGTTAAAAGCAAGTGTATTTCCATCTTTATTTGTAAGTGATCAGATCAGATTTGTGTTACCAGACTAGTGTGAGGAGTAACACATTATTGTAATTCCACTACCTTTGACGGTACCTAGACATCTAACAAACTATTATTTTTTCAAATGTATAATGTATGTGGATGATGCTGCTGCGTAATGTGTCCAAAAGAGTGATGAGTCTCTTGGTTAAACAATCTTGCCTATCAGATTATCAAAGTTTCCTTTGAAGTTGACTTTTATCCATCTGACTTGTTTGGAAATGAGAACCCTGAGTGATGTCAACCTCATGAGGCAGCAAGCAACTGTATCATATTATCTGATTCTTTTCATGTTGAAACAAGATAGGTTTGTAATCATGATTATTATATGTTTGATGTCATTTTATGTTTGATATCATTTATTTAAAATAATTGATGTTTTTTTCTCAATCCCATCAGTGGTCAGAAAAAAACACATTTGATATTTCGCCTCAGCCCTCGAACACAGCATAGTGTTCAGAGAAATACAGTTATAATTTCTTTTAGCTAACACAGTCATGCCTTAAACTTTGTTTTTGATTTTGTGTCTTTGTGACCTTTTCAAAGCCTTGAGCTGAAAGAATTCCCTTCAGGCATTCATGGCATCATCTCTATGTTTCTCTTTGTAACTGCAGGTGTGATGGGTGAATATGAGCCAAAGATCGAAGTGCAGTTCCCTGAAGTTGTCCCCGTTGCTAAGAGCTCAACTGTCAAACTGGAGTGTTTTGCACTTGGAAAGTATGTCCCTCTGTGAATTATTATACACGCAGTTATAACTCCACCATTAGTTGTTTACTGTACCAATCGGAGCTGCATGGTAATGTGTGAGGACCCCGTGCAGTGATTTTGAGAGCAGATTTCACATTTTAATGACTCCTTCTTGTGTTGTACACCCAGAATATATTGAGAAAAAGCACTCATTAGTTAATGTTTCAGATTAATTAAACACTGGCATGCTTTATCAGTGTTTTTCAGTGTTCATTTGTATCATATATATATGTTTTTGACCAAGCTAAATCCCCCAGATAAAATGATCTTCAGGAGTATTTTTCATTTTGTGGCCTTGCTGTTTTCATTCCTTTAGCCCAGTGCCAACTATCAGCTGGAGAAGAGTGGATGGAGCCTCTTTTGGCAGGAAGGTGGACATAAATAAAGCCAGCGGAGTTTTAGAGATCCCTTACTTCCAGCAGGAGGATGCAGGGATATATGAATGTGTGGCTGAAAACAGCAGAGGAAGAAACTCTGTTAAAGGAAAGCTGTCTTTCTATGGTGAGTAGGAGGATATTTTTCACTGACTTTGATCGAAAACATGCCTTACTTCACAACTTCTTGTCTTGGGAACAAAACATATCTTATACCTTCAACCTGTCAGTCGTCTTCCTAACATATCATGTACATTTATAGACTTTTACCAAGCCTTCTACCCACTGATTCATTGCCTCGGAGGTTCACTACTTCTGAGCCTGATTGAAACTCTTGCAGAATAAAAGTGCAGCTTTGTTGTGAGTCTCACAAAAAAGTTTAATTTGTTGTCATGCAATCTGTAGCTTTTATTAGAACCCATATATAACTGCATCATATAGTGGAATGTGGTAATAAATTAACCTATTACCAGTAGTTCATTTCTGACAAGCTCTTTATTGTGCCAGCGGCTAACACGGGGCCGTAGCTCACAGATTTATACCACCTTTCAGGGAGAGGTGATTTTTCCCTCACCAACACTGGACTTATGGCCCATATTCTGAGAAAGCTTTTAATGGCCCTTGATGAAGGATTTTTATGGTTTTTCTCTCCATTATTTTGCAGTTTATGCATTGATGATGTCTGCCCACAAGGCCCTGTAGGGATGTGCTTGACTGAAATCATCAAATCCAGATTTTTCTTTCCTGTGAAGGAGGATGCCTTTGATATGATAATACAGGGTTTTTTGCGGCACCTGTGGGTAAGATGAAATGCTCACAGTACCTGTAGGTAGGCTGAGGATTAAACATGCTTTACTTTAAAGTGAAGTGCCTGTTCGTAGAGTGGTATAGCATCACAGCACCGTGCCTTGATGACTTAGCGCTCCTGAAACAATAGAAAATGGTGCGATCATGTCATGGTCATATTGTGAGCAAGGTCATATCTTTTCAACAACTTGTAGCTATCACTGCCGTGGTACTATGTTGCATGGCCTTTCCTCTGTAGTTGTTGTGTGGAAGTCACGTTTCTCCTTGTAAGATTTAAGTCCTGTCTCATCTCAAAGCCTTGCAGACTGGCCGGCCGCCAGGTGATAAAAATCTGTAATCTCATTTTAAACTCCCATAGACAGGAGCTTGTGGGACATCCATCAACTGTACAGAAGAATAGGAGAATCAATAAGGGGATGTGGTGTTTGCGACACCCAACCAATGCGAGCACAGGAACAATAAGGGGAGGCCTCTCTTTCGATTTCCCACTTAATTGTCCTTCTGTAGTTCCAGGGGATTTATGAAATTAGATCATGGTTTAGCAGTTGACTGCATTTGAATGGGCTCACACACAATCAGATCGACTTTGTATAGATGTCGCTTGCATCATGTCTTCCCTTCCATTATGTTATCTCTGATGGTCTAATTTGTAATATTGTTAACGGGGATGTCATATAGTGTTTGTTTCTGTAAAGTGGTATATTTTCAATTCAGTGCTGCTCGCTCATTTCCGAATGTATTTATAATGCAATTTTTTCTCATAGAAAGAGCATAAAGACAGCTTGTTTTTTGATAACAAAATATTATCTCAGTTCTCACATGGGTCTGACAAACACTTCTCTGTAAGCTTTTTAAATATTACTTGAATGAGTCTTCCCACCAAGTAAAATGCTCTTCAGTCAATGCATGCAGGACTGTTACCGAAGATAGGGGAAACAAAGACAAATAATCAGCAGGAAACACCTTAGCTCGTTTTGAAACACGCTCTTGTTGTCTTTTACGCTTCCAGACATTTTTTCTCATCTAATGTTTTTGTGATTTTGCCTTTCGAGTTGACAGGAACACGGTGTCTAAACACAGACGGTTCCAAACTGGACAGGATATGACAACTTCAACCCTGAAACAAAACTTTGATCCCCTTCTGAGCTCCACAGAGAACATCATGACTGAATTTAAAGTTCCCATGCAACAGCTGTTGGAGGTTTTATTGTTTACATGTTTTCTGTTAAACTGGCAGCTGGGGAGTGACTTGTTGCAGACATTGATTGGTGTTTAGAGTAGCCAATAGTGCTGTGCGTTACACCCGGCGGTCCTTGGACCTAAGGAGGGAGGGATCAAGGGTTGAGAGTGGTCCTATTAGCTGACTCTTACTGGACTGAGAGCTTCAAGTAAACATGGCCAGACCAGGACCAAAACAGCCTCCAAGACCAATGGAGGCCAGTTGGACCACAGGGAATAGGCCACAATACAGAGGTTCCCCAGAAACACTGCAATCCACTCCTCTTTGTTCTCATCCGAACAACTTCTTTATCATTGTTGGGCCAGATGCTAGCATATAGACGACGTATAGTGCTATGCACATATGATAAAAAACTTGAACATTGTTTTTGACTTAACAGATTCACACATAGCCACATTATCCTGGTGATAGGAGAGTCTTTATTTTGTGTGGAAAACATTTGGTTTAAGTCCCAGTGTGGAGGTGAGTATTCACCCAGCTAAAAAGTCCCTGACACTGGATTTACCACAGGTACTGTTACAGCTGTGACTGTAGTCTGAGATAGATAAGACAAATGGCTATTTCAATTGAGAAAATTGAATTGCATTATAATTATTATTATATTATCAAAGAAACACAGCTAGGTAAGCAGGCAGACTGACTCAACTATCTTGTTCCCCTTGACCCTGGGAGGGCGTCCGGTATTTATGTGGGTGATTCACAAGGGCCATAAATCTTGTTGCACTGTCGCCAGAGATAAGGTGCTAGTCGTTTATGTGACACTAGGACCACCATCATAAATATAGAGGCATTTTCTCTATGGATTTCAGAGGTTTCAAAAGACAAAAGGGGAATATAACCTGTGTTATTAACTGCACTAAAAAAGAATGACAACCCTCCATTGTGAGCATGGCAAGAAATATAATACAGTCAGTAAAGCTGATGCTTGTAAAAGATCTGCATCATTTTAGTTAATTCATTGTAGTTGTAGCAAATCCAGTGGCTTATCTTTTCGCTTTGAATCCAACAGTCAGGGATTTTCACCATTCACTATTGATCTTTCTCCATTTTGAGCTCAAACAGCTGTTTTTATTCCTATATATTTATATATTTTTCAAGTGGAGGTTAGCTTTGGGTTAATTGGAAGTGGATTTATGATTTGTGCCCTTGGATGCTTCCTTAATGAACTTAATTGCCCGCTTGGTTGGTTCATTGATTTATTCTGAAACTGCTATGTTCTGGTAATGCTCAAGCATTCGTGCAGCCTTAAAGTGTTAATTTACAGTATGTGCTGTTGTGTGACCTCGCAGCTGCACCTCACTTGACGGAGAAGCCTCAGGACGTTCAGAAGACCATTGATGACACTCTGGTGTGGGAATGCAAAGCCAGCGCCAAGCCCAAACCCTCGTACCGCTGGCTGAAGAACGGAGAGCCTCTGGACTACATGGAAGTGAGGGATTTTTCTTTATCTGAGTTTTTAAAATTGATTTCAATAATATAAACAATAATATGAACATGAGAAGACAAACAATGATCTACAGTTCTTTCCACCATACAACACAAATCCCCCAGTAGCACAAAAAATCAGAAAAATCAAGTGTCCACCACACTTTCATTGTATTTCCAAGTAATGAATAAACAATGGTAAAATAATCAAATACTGACTTTATTCCCAAACCAGAAAACTAGTTCAAATTATGGTAGTGCAGATCAGTTGCTGGCAAAGCTTCACCCCTGGCCTGTGTTACAACTTCACTGAAATATTTAGTTTGAACTGCAGCTGTTACTTTGGATTTTTCAAACACTTCATCATCCTCATCCAATTTAAACCAAAAAAACCAACGAGTTGTAACAGTACCACAGTTTCACAAAATGCCTCTGATACTGCCTAAAATATGGGATTGGGTATTGGCAGGTACGCAGCTCCATGCACTGATCAGATACCACATCATTTATTACTGTCTATATATTTTACATATTATCTGTTATTGAAATCTGAATACAGATGCTGTTACTTCAATCTTTATTTCCTGATTTGGTTTGTTTTTGGGGGATCTGTGGTAAAAACTGATTGACTGAATTATTGATTTTTTTTTCATGTTCAATGCTAGTTAACTGTTGCATCTAAGATGTTACACAGCTGTCCACCACTAGCCAGGGCTGCAGCTCTAGCACATGGCGGCCCTCCTCTACCAATAATGCCTGAATGGCCCAGATGTTGTTATCAGCATAGTGGGATAGATAAAGCCAGTGCAGTTTGGCAGTATTTGATCTAGAAAATGAAAATAAGATTGTATGTAGGCTGTGTTAGAACAAACTGACATAGAATCAGTCTACCGGACCACATTCAATACAGACATGTGGACCTGCTGGGAGCACTGCTAACATTAGCCACACTGGCAGCTGACATATTGTTTACCTGCAGACTCTGTGATCCTGCTCGGTCTGAAAAGACGACGCATTTAGTGAGTTGTAGGATAATATGCAATGTCCATAATACATGGCACAAAGTGCCACACATTTCAGGGACATTTAAAACACAGTTTGTTTGTTGAAGAGTGGCTATTAACAGCTTCAAATGTCTTATACTACATGCAATATTTTTTCAGACAGCATTTAACCTCATTGATGAAAAAAGTGAGTGTTTTCTTTCTTTTAGACTAGTTGAAGAAGTCAGTCACTCAGACAGATATACTTTCTACGTATTGTATATGTATCAATGAGACCTGTGGGTGGTATGAGAAAGAAAATAAAAAATTGGAATTTGTGCTTAGCAACTTTAATCAACACCTAATCATACGATCTGGGCCGCACTATTTTAACAACAAACACATTAAGACTCCTGAAAGCTACAAGGCTGAGTCTGACAGGCTTATATTGAAATGGCTTTTGTTATTGTTAGCAGAGAGTCAATGTTATTTTCATTATAACAGCCTCTCGGCGGTTGAGTTGGTGGAGATAAACGTAACTTAATGTGTAAGATGAAAGATGATAAGATTACACTAGATTCAGAACCATTTTAGTAAAGGGATGGACTGTTTTTTTATTCATTTTGCTTAGAAGCAAATAATATTTCCAACTCATAGGCTTGTTCTTGGCAAGAATGTGTCACTTTGAAATGGCTGTATTTGCTTGGGACTAAATTTGGCATCAAAAGTGTGTTTAAGTGTGTGTGTGTGTGTGTGTGTGTGTGTGTGTGTGTGTGTGTGTGTGTGTGTGTGTGTGTGTGTGTGTTGGGCGAGGGTGTTTGTGTTTTGCAAAGAAGCCAAAGCGATGCCATTTTCTGCCTGTCATCAACCAGGGACTCTGTCGACAATTTAGTGCTCAATCTCTCCTATCTGCTACTCTCAATTTTATCATTAAGTCTCTTCTCTCTGGGGAGGATGAAAAATGCCTTATCATCCAAAATACATTTCACATTTAGGCAATTTGCCTTGTTTTGTGTTATTGTGCTGCTGGAGTGAGTGTGCTTTCTGCCTACAAAGAACTGCTCCAGTGAATCGCAGTCAATGAAAGTGTTTGGATTGGGTAATGAGCCCAACACTGGACTGTTACTGTTTTGTTGGACATGTCTTTAAAGGGGGCAGGTGGGTTTTAGTCTTCTGTAACTTGGATTGAAAGCTAAGATGATATCTGAAATCTGGGGCGCTTTAATTGGAGAGTCGGATCACAATGCACATACGGTGAGAGTTAGAAGAATTTTGCACTCTAAATGGTTTGCCATTATGACACAGAAGTAGTTATCTGCAAATCCTGTGTGTGCAGCAAGTCAAAATTTAATCCGTATAAATAGACATTATTGTCATGAACATCTCCTCTCTCTGTCATTTATGGCTGGCGTGGTATTTGTTAATATTGAAGCGCTCACAAAGGTCACTTCCTCTATTTGGCTCACATCCTTAACCACAGGAAACCCTTATCACTCCACCTGTGCATCTCCACTATTGATTTGTAAATAACATTGTAAAAAATTCCTTTGGTGGGTGGCCAAGGTAACATATTCTCTGTACATGTGGCTATATTAATGAGGTGGGGTGTTACCATTTTCAAAATGCCACCGTCAACAGCGGCAACAGTAAATCAATTTCCAAACCCAAAGGTCAGCGATGTAGAGAGAGAGGGAGAAGGAGAGGAAGGCCAAGGGGGCCATTTGTTATTCCTCATTAGAATGGATCAGTCCTCCTCTACCTCTCTCACGTTATCTCAGCATCTCTCATGCTCTCTTTCTCTTTCTTACGCTCTCTTTCAATCCTTCATCTTCCCACTTTTCCCTCTCTCTCTCCACCTCAATTTGGGCCTCCTCCAAGGGATTTAAATGGCGCAGAGGAGGGCTGTCACTTCAAAATGTCACCCCGCTGAAACAAGGACCCACTCATGCTTGTATTTTTCCACTCCACCACCAGCTTGTCTTTTAGTTACGTACATGAGTGTGTGTTTTTTGAGATTTTTACTACCTTTGACCTCCAAAGCCTTCTGAGGAGTTACTGATGTTGTGGCACGCTTTCAAAAAACCTACTGCAATCATACTTTTCAACCTTGAGACCTCAAAACTAGGGAGGATTTCAAAACCGAAGTTGGAGTCTTGGGGTCCTCCCCCAGGAAAATATGAAACTTGTTTCCTGTATTCTGGTGAGGGCTGTCATGATATGAAGTTTTTCTGATTATGATGACAAAGCAGCATATTCTCGTGGGATGGCCTTTTACAGTGATTGCCTTAATAATAACACTTTGTTGGACTTTATTAAAGCATACCTTCATAAACGTAGCATAGCTCTTTTAAGGGATAGGGCTGTATGTAATGTGTGTGCCTGACTTGTATGTGACAACGTTGATCCATAGGTGTTTTAATAGATCCATGATCTGATCTCAACATGAGACTGACCCTTTAAATGAAAATTTGTGGTGATTGCAGTAAGAAGGAAAATAACAAGTACACGTTTATTGGCAAACAGATGCTTATAGACGACCAAAACTGACATTATTAGCTGGAAATCGCATTGGGACCACAGCCTTTAGGCTTATCTAATCCAATTTCAAATTTTATCTCAAAAACACAGAAAAAGAAAAGATTTAGAAATGTTTTTCTAAGTGTATGTGAATTGGACTGCTCTCAGAAAAATATGTGTCTTTCCTTTAAAACCTTCTGCTGCTGGATACAGCAAGTTTAGAGTAGTGGTATTGTTGATCAGGTGGATTCAGTAAATTTGACAGTGTGAGAAACAGCTAATGAAAAGGAAAAAAAAAGGTGTGAAAATGTGTCATAAATTGTGAGAAACGGGAGAATTGTGACTGCAGGGTCAGTGCATGAAAATCCTTGAAAACACCTGAATATAATGTAATTTTTTCAAGGTTTGAAAAGTGCTTGGATTTTGGATGAAACTGTTTGGAATTTTAATTGCATTACTTTCATTTAAAAAAAATGTTATCTGACTGAATAGTTTCAGATTAACAAAAAACTTTTGACTTTTTGACATTTTGACTTTCGCTCAAAATGAAGATGACTACACTTGCCACTCCAAGTTGTTGAATTGACTATAAGATTGTTAAATTGAGGATGATATAATATGGTTCAAGTTCAAGTTTTGTAAGCTGAATACGGTACATTCATAGATGGACTGTGTAATATAACATCTAACTTTGCCTTTAAATGTCTGCTAATGATGTTAACAGTTTCATTCCCTACTGCGACTAAAAATGTCACTGTTTGATCAATCCATAGCAACTAGGTGGTTAACTGAAGTGACTATGATTTACAGATACGTTGGAAATCTAAATTACAGACTCCACTGCATTCACTTCTCTTACAGACAGGTGACACATTTTGAAACATGAAACTTTGTGTGTTTTCCTTTAATATAATTCTATCACAAAACATTATCTAGTTCTTTCTAATTTTTGGTGGCCTGGTAGCTCAGTTGGTTAGTGTTTACCCCATGTACTGAGGCCGTGGGTTCGACTCTGGCTGAAAGCCCTTTGCTCCATGTCATTCCTCCACTCTCTTTTCCCCTTTCTTCAACTGTTCTATAGATTCAACAATTAATAAAAGCCCCAAAATTATATATATATGTTTAAAAAACAGATATTTTTTTTTGAAGAAGTGAACTAATAAATTTGAGTAGACATTTGTGTGTAAATCTAATTTACCAGAGTAGCTTGAAAAGTTATGCTTAAAAAGTGCTTGAATTTGACTTTGGAAAAGGTATAGGAAATCTAAAACTGGGAGAGGGCTATGAAAAACAAGTTGGCAAACTTAACTGCAATCAGGAGAAGGATCATTACATCATCAGCATACAACAGAGCATAAATGATTCTCCTTTTCACAGCTCAACTTGAAACAGTGCTGGTATCAGAGAAGAGTCGAGCATAATTAATGATCGCCATGAAGTAGACGAATGCCACCATTTGTCTGCAGTGCTAAAGAGATTGTGATAGAGCCACCACGGAGTCTCTGAGGGTTTTTTTTAACAGGGCAGTGGGTACAGAATAGCGTAGTGTGGCACCGACCCATGCACTTACACAGATCTCTTTCATCTCTTTCATCCCCCTGGGCCCTTGCACTGTGTAACCTAAAAAGGACCATCTATCATCTATTCAAAGTCGCTTTCTTTCTGTTCCTCCCCCTTCCTCTCTATCATCCTTTTCCCCTTGAACACACATATAAGCATCCAGTCCCGGCCAAAAAAATCCAGGGACTTGTGTTCCACTTGGAAACTGCTGTATCCTTCCTCACCCAAGACCCCCTCTGGCGGCGGCTTTAGCGCCAGGTCAGCCGTGTGTCCATCGTGTGACTGGACCTCAGAACAAGCCCTGTTTGAAGCTCCTCAGCAGTGTCACTGACTGATGTTAAGGGACAGTCCTTGTCTTTTCAAGTGCCAGTGCTGTAATGATTCCAGACGACAGACAGACTGGCGGCAGGACCCTCTGGACTACTTTGTCAGTGACATTAAAAGGTCCAGCTACACTCAATGGGAAAGATCAAGGGCAAGAACAATGAGTGCTGCCACACTCAAATTGACACAACTATAAAAAGGGAGCAGAAAAAAGTGCTAAACCTTGTAAAGGTCAAAAAGGAGCAGTGGGAAGAAGAGAACTTTGTTTTTACTATCTGTACTCTGTGTAGGCATATTTAAAATCTTATGTTATTTACTTTAAAACAAACAACATATCATATTTCTTTTCTACCTAACACCCCACAGTACTTTCAGGAGTACAGAATAGCCTACTTGCTGCAGCTTATTCCTAACTAATTCCTCAGAGGTCTGATTTCAACCACAGTTTGATAATGTCTCAGTGCTATGTAAAGCAGAGGGGGGTTACATCCAGTCACTGCGGGCCTATTAAGACCACAGAAAATTAGCAGTGTTTCAATTATCAACCCCCCCAAGGAGAGAAAAAGTGTGGCTAAAGCTTGAATTAGATCAGGCCATTCATCAGAATGAACACAGTTGGCATCATGGTACTTAAAATGTCCATATATAGCCCTAATTACCCACCTCGAAGCAGATTTAGTCCGGCATTCTCATATTAACACCTAGTATGTGATACAGTTATGGCTCTAATTAGGCTCTTTGTAAGCCCTCCTTAAAAAATATCTCACACCTTCCTTACAAAAGTCCTGAAATAGTTTGTGGTAAACAACAAAAGGATGCTGTTGCATTGGTTAATTATTGTTAAGATTACTATATAAACCATAGAAAGCTTAGTCTAAACTAGTGGTTCCCAAACTTTTTCAGTTTGAAGTTTGGTTTTTCCTAAACACCCAAACTTACAAAAATATGTCATGAATTGCCATAAGAACTAGATTTATCAAGTACTCATAACACACCACATGACTGACTTACTTTTCCACTGTCCAAAAACTTGGAGAACCCATTGAGACCTGTCCTCTGCAGTTTGACTGGCTTTTGTGGAGCCAACAGTACTGAACTCTTACCTCTACACAACACACTCTGCCAATTGGCAACTGGGTCACAACGCAAAGTTTGGGAACGGCTGGTCTAAATGATGGTAAATGCTCCAGATGCTGCTCCAAGCAAGACAGTAAGAAAGAATTTACAGTGACCTTTTAGTACTTCATGTATACCATTTTATCGAACCATAGAAAATAACCAAACATTATTACTTGAAACTATTAGAAATATAGTAAACTGCACACAATCAGTCTTAGGAGTAAAGTCAAGAAACAGTGTCATAAAAAATGTTGCTGTTTTGGTGAGAACTTTTTTACAATGGGCCACCATCAAACAGGTCAACCTGTGAGTCTCCACTGTAACTGCTGGTGACCGTCATCATCCTAAGTGCTAAGTGTAAAAACTGAGCATTTATAAAGCCTTTAGTGCTGGATGGTTATTTCTTTATACTGACATGAGTGTAAAATTGCCAGGCTTTAAATAGAGGCAGCAAATTAGGGAATTATATAGGCCAGATAACTTTTGTTAGCTTGTAGAATTTAAAGGTTCATATATGTCATTCTTTATTGTTCATTTGGATGCTCATTAGTTTCTGAAAAGAAGCTGGCTGTGTGTTTTCCACACCAAAACAACAATAAAAAAGCACAATTGAAATCACACAGTACCGATAAGACAAGAAGATGCAACATAAGACAAATACAAAGATCAGAAAATAACTGAAACCTTGGATCTAGTATGCTTTTACTGTGTCATGTGTTCTGTTTATATAATGGCATTGTTATATAAACAGGTGTCACTCCTTTTAGGGATCATTGTCAGATTTGCTAAGGGATCATCCACTGAGGTCTCTCAGATGGTATTTTAAGGGCCAGGATGTCTCATGTGAATCTGAGGCCAGTTACTGTAACTTGTTAGTGTGCTGTTTAGACAGAAACTCCGATGATTTTATCTTCTTTTCTCAACAGAGGCTCCACTGAACAATATTTTCTTATTAACAATGGATCAAATGCCTGCCTGTAATGTTGTTACTGTAGTGACAAAACCACAGGGAACTACAAGGGCATTTGGAAAGTGCAGACCTCCACCAAGGCCAATAGTCCAGTCTTCATTGAAATGTAAATCTACAAGTGCAAACATCACGATCGATTTTATTGCTTGTTCTTGTGAAGCATAAAGTTCAGTTATTTTTCCTTGATCTTTGATGGAGTTTATTGCAGACAATTCACATTTGGATGCTAGTAAGAAATATAATTAGTTGCATGATATGTGTGTTTTTACATTTCTGGAGCCACGCCTTCCTTTTGGAAAAAAACGCATTGTTACAATTCAAGTGATGTTACAGTTGTACCTGTTGTCTGATGAAATTACACCCTCTGAGTGCTCTGTAAGGACTGCTTTCTATATGAACTGTGAACAACTGCATGTATAGCTACTACTGTGAATGTATTGCTACAACTGGCTGTATTGTTACTATTGAACCATCTATTGAATTTCAAGATGAGTGGCATTTATTCCCTATTGCCCTATCTTGTAATGGGAACAAAACTGAATTCTAATTTGTTTTTCTGTCCCAGACAGACAGTTTTACACACACCTTCAAGCAGGTGCAGTCTCTGCTGTTATGGGCTGATGCACCAAGTCAAACTGAGACAAGCCAAGCGGCACATGTGTATGAAAAAGGAGCAAAAGGGGTAACAAGCATTCATTTCCTGCGCTGAAAATTAGTGTGTCCACCTGGGTGTCATGTTTACATCACTGTCAATCGGAGCTGGAGACGATAAATACTCATAAAGAGTAATTTGGCCCGTGAGTGCCAGTTGTGTCCTTTCCCATTGAAGAAAAAAGCCAAATGTTAGTGGGGGTTAGTTTTTTTGTCCAGGGTAATAGGGCTCAAGTGGCTAAAAAAAATCAATTAATGCACCTTTAAGCATCAGCATGGATGTGCAACAAAAAAGAAGCACACTATGATTTTGATAACAGCATATTCATTACTTATTGATTAACCAAGGGCCTAAATACTTTAAGAATCAAACAGCAGTCATGGCACACTTGAGGTCATGGTTGGATGTGAACCTTGTTCTATACTGGGGCATATTATTGCACCAGAGGCATCCACTCAAGCCTCCCGCTGACTGTTCATCTTGTCTAAACCTGTTTAGTGTTTGTTGTCAGGTTAGCACAGCAGATTCCACTTTGAATCATGTGTGTATCTGTGTGTGTGTTTGTCTTTAGCAGGACAGGGTACAGGCGAATAATGGAGTGCTGACGATCAGCAGCTTGAATCTGGCCGACATCGGCATGTACCAGTGTGTGGCAGAGAACAAGCACGGCCGAATCTTCACCAACGCTGAGCTCCGAGTCATAGGTAAGTCCAAACAGGCAAGACTTTGTTGATTTCTGTAAATACATTCAGTGGAGTTGTTCTCATGCCATGTCTTTAATAGCTGTTAGATGGTACATGATGGATGCTTAAATTTGGCAAAGATGATTAATGTGCAAAAGCTGCCAAAATAAATACGACAGCAGTCAGCCTGGTGGAGGCGCTTTGATTAAAGGTCCACATTTGAGGCCATATCTCCTCCACCCACAGTCACACTGGCAGAACATTTGCGACACATGTCTGCAGTTTTGCCAGTTGGATCACGAAGATAATTTTTCAAAAAACATTTTCCCCTAATGCTCATTTTTAATCATTACTCTTTTTCTATTTTCTTGTTTGAACCATATTTAGCAAAAAATAAATGGCTTTATTGCACATCTGAAGGATAAACTAAAACTCCCCCTTCTATTAAAGCAGAGCAGATAAAGCAGATAATAAATAAATTTGTGTCTGTTCTTGCCTCTGTGTTGAGCAAACTGAGAAAAGAGCATTCGTGTCTACTGTTGTTTTGCCAGTAGTTTGCCCAAAAGTGCACCCTGGTCCTGTTCTCATGATCAAGTGACTACACTGATGATGGTCAGCCCTCAGCTGGGAAAGTGGAACTGACTGGTTTGCTGGGGAATGAGCAGCTGTGTGCACTGAGAACAGCAGACGATAAGAGAAACTCTTTGCTTTGTTGGTTATATATTATGTTATGTAAGTAAATAAAATAATCTCCTGATTGTATCTAACCACTCACTGCCATGTTTAGTATTATGTATAACAATTATATTATTTTGACTGGAGACATGGCTTGAGTAAAAGATAATGTACAATGAGCATCTAATAATGCCAAAATAGACAGGGTGACGCAGGTCTTGAATCGGCCTAAATGTGTTTATTTTGCCCTAATGACCTGTCCCACTTATTAACCATTGACTAAAAAGATTAAATATTGATATGTAATATTAATTTGAAAATTATTTGATGTAAAAATGATCTATGAGTCTATGATCAATTCTGTGTCAATCCAACAGTCTGTTATTCAGAAATATCGAATCTATCTAGATATCGAATTCACTGAGGTTCTATATGTCAGGTGTCTATGTATGCTGTGAGGTAAGTGAATTTCATGTTAGCGTTACTAATTGTAGAAGAAATAGAATTTTGGAAGATTTGTGTCACAGTTTAGAAAAGTGAGACAGGAAGTTGAACTCGGAGGCAAATGCCAACGCACAGCATGTGGAGTCTCAGTAAAAGCAGTGTTATATTTGTGACGTCCTTCAGGCTTAAAAATAGTCAAAGAGCGCGCAGGTTGTTGGAAATGTAATCAGACACACAGGTGGAGGCAACATGAAGGTTACGATCTGATTTGTTAATTTTTAATGGCAGAATAGCCCAGTGGGTGACAAAACTGGTTCTTTTAAGTAACTCACTTTATAAGCTATGTAGTTTAAAAGCATGTTATAGATCTAAGACAAAAACTGACAAAATGGAAGGATTGAGAAAACTTTAAATTACAAATCTGCCTGCTACTTCAGCACCACGGACAGCTCCATGGATTGGAGGAAAAAAGTTTTTATTATTTAGATTTTTTTTTAAGCAGAATTTAAGCAAGTGGAATGTAAGAAAGTTTTTTTGCTTTTCTTATTCATTCTGTCGCCTTTGATAAACACTGACAATAAATGTAAAACAAATCATATCATTCGTCATTTTAACAGACATTTTAATGGTATAGTTTTTTTACTTTATTTCATTCAAAACTGCTGAATGGGTAAATTTTGATGGTGGAAATCACTTAAAACACATGACATAACATGCTTACATGTCATGAATGCTGCACTGGGAAGAAGTTCTTGTACTCTAAGACACATGCTGCACTTAACAAACACTACATCCTTCAACCCTTCACCAATTTGAATAAAGTGCACACTGCAGTCTGTCGTGTGCAGGTCTCCCAGAGGCCTGGTGGTCTGACCTGTACCCATGTGATCATGTCATCACACAGATCAAAAAATCAGATTCACTCAGTGCTCTGTTTCCTATGTAAGTATGGAAAATGGTTGAAAATGAGAGGAAGCAAGTCATTTTGTGCACCTCAAAGGACATGGGTTAAAATGTGTATTTTAAAACTTATAAAATCTTAATTAGTGTTACATCACTAGAAAGCCCAGGATTTGCTTTTTAGAGGAAATTAGGACTCATATAAACTACAGGCATGATGTTTGAGACAAAGGCATCAGTGTCCTCACAGAGGACGAAAATGAATTGCCGGGTCTTAGGAGGACACACAGCACAGTTAGGCAGCTGATTTTTCAGAGCCGTGGTCGGAGCCATAGATTCTAACTTCATCAGATAAAGGATCAATGAGTCAGACAGACTAGACCAACATGTTCAGCTAAGCAACTCCTCTGCCCCTGAACTCTCTCTGCTACAAGGGCAGGGGTGTTCTTCTTGTTCAGTGAGAGAAATGAGCTCGAGCTTATCCAGCCAAGATTTTATTGTCAGTTTTCACACTGAAGCCGAGGGATGATAAATAGTAAATAAACAAATAAATAAATAAAGCAAAAATTATGTCTTTGTAAAAGTTAGCACAAGTTACAATTAACAAAAACGAAAAAAATGGAAACTCAAGTTACACTTTTTATTTCATTTCTTTAAAATGAAGCACTTTATTTTAAGCACTCTATTGGGTACTTTATTTTTAAATGGCACTGTTATTCTATTTAAAATGAAAACATTTATTTACCATTAGAATACATGTTATTTATATTCACTCATGTTTAAGTTGAAAAGTGAAAAGAAATATTGTTTTAACTTATTTAAATTGTACTTTTTGCCAGTTGTTGACTACATATGCTGAGCTACTTGGCCTCTTCAATATAATGGCTCTGAATCATAATGCAAGTTATCATATTGTTGACCTTCGCTTGGGAAAATTTTCTCTAACTTTTCTCTTTTTAGAGCAGCCCATGTGAAATATTTTTCTCTGACTCACTTATTTCTCTGTCTCTCGTCTCATCTCTCCCGCGTGTGTGTGTGTGTGTGTGTGTGTGTGTGTGTGTGTGTGTGTGTGTGTGTGTGTGTGTGTGTGTGTGTGTGTGTGTGTGTGTGTGTGTGTGTGTGTGTGTCTCCCACACTGACTTGAGTCCCAGTGCGATTTATATGAATGCAAAGATTTTATTGGTCGTGTAGCATCTCCCCTCGTCCTCCTTCAGATCACCAACTGGTTAAGATGCTGGCAAGAAGAGTTGTGAATTGTGACTGTATTTTCCTCAATACATGTAGGCATTAGCTTCCACATAAGTGGCCTATTATTTTAGAAATTAAGTGCAAACTTCACTCACAGCACTTTGCTGTGGCAGTTTGACACACTGGCATTAGTCAAATAAAGTCTTAGGGGTCTGTCAAAAACACTTCACCTCCTGACACAGCAGCTTTTAGATGCTTTGTGTTTCGAAACGTACATAATTGTGATTGGCAACTTGACGCAAAGTAACTGCATGTATGCAGGTGGAACTCACTGAGCCTCTGAACATGTTTTAATGCTACTGTACTGTAGGTGTGTGGGTTTGAAACATATCAGTAAGTGTAGTAGTGAAAAGCCTGAACGTCACAAACATCTTTACACTTTACAAAGTATTATGAGACCATGTGTGTTCTCTAAAATAACATACTGTAAATGTTAAAATGGTTATGATCCTATAGAATATGATGTATTGCTGGAGATGAAGCTATCCAACAGAAGGGCTGGGCAATATGGATAGACTAAATACCAATATCGGTATTGCAAAAGTAATGTAAGGATAAGTGTTGATGCTTTCATGAAATATTTGCACACTGAAAATTTTAATAAATAAACATTAGTAATGCAGATATAATGGTCAAGTGGGTAAAGGCAAATAATAAAACAGCTTGAATAGCCTTTAAAACCAGGAAAAGACAACATATGCCACATCATTATATAACAGTATCAAAAATACAATATCTAGTCTCATATCACAATATCGATATAACATTGATACGTTGCCCAGCCTTGTTTTATTCACCACAATCATGAGATTTCAGTGTTTATCTGTATACCATGCATCAGTGAAAAACAAATATCAAAAACAGAACATGATAGGAATGTCTTACTTTGTTCCTGTGTTCCTCCCAACTATAAAAAGAATAGTTCATCGCTACATTCATTTAATATACATGAGCATAAAGACTTTTTATTGAAACTATAATTCCTCCAACTCTGGCTTTAAGATATGAGATCGTATAAATCCATGTGTGTTATGAGAAGACAAATATCTGTTGTGCTGATGGAGGAAATGCTGGCATTTCACACTCGGTGTCAAGAAATAATTGTGAAGTGCGATGTGTGCATGAATACATGTGTATCACTGTGTGTATTGTTGTGTATGGACGTGCACCAGCATGCGTTGGCAGGTGCTCAGCCATGTCACTGGCGCCAGGCTGCGTGTTCACTTTGAAGAGCTTTCTGCTGAGTCGGTGCGCATACAAAACAGATCCAGACGACGGCGCCTTAGTAATTAAGGCCTAAAGGAGCAGCAACAAAGCCTCCCTCTCATTTTACATTCTCTCATTTTTGCTTCAGAGCCCCCGCGGCTTAATTCTTAATGCATAATGTCCTCCTAAGGAAAATTCATGGAATTGGAAAACCCACCTTTTTCAAATAAAATGTCTTCTTAAAAATGATGCACCGTGTCTGTTCCCCTGCATTTACGTGTGCAAGTCAGTCAGTCAGTCTGTATGTGGAGAAAGAGAAGGATGTGAGAGCTGACCTACCTAATGGATGGAGTGACCTGCATGTTTTTAGGACGCTACCCCGCTCTCATTTCCTCAGTAGCCCCCCCCCCCGCCTTTGCTCCTCTGTCTCCTCAGACAGTAAATTAAACCTGTTTTTTTCTACTTCTTCTGTCTCCCTCACAATACTTACTTTCCTTTCTTTCCACTCTTCCTATCAGCTATCGCTCCAGACTTCTCCCAGAACTTGCTGAAGGCCCAGACTCTGGCCCGACAGGGTGGCGATGTTCTGATCGAATGCAAGCCCAGGATGTCTCCTCGGGGCGTGATTTCTTGGAGGAAGGGGAAGGAAGCATTGAGAGAGAGCCACAGGTACAGAGTTTCTTTGTGTTAGAGCAGTAAGTGCAGTGTGTACGGGCCCATTGTTTAGTTTGTCTGCTTTACTTGCAGAATAGTATTTCATCGACTTGTTATTTTATTTTTCCCTACTTGATATTCATGGTGACAAACTGCAAAGAACAGAACCACAGTGTGACACAATACAATTTGAATTGCATAACACGTTCTGCACTCCACCACTTTCCCCCTGCTATCTACATTTCTTCCCTGAACTCCATTGTACTTTGCTCTCCTGGCTGTGCTCAGAGCCCGTTTCTGCACTGTTTACTTGAGGTAATTGGCCGTTCGTAGACTGCGGCACTTGGATCGATGCACTGATCCATCAGCTCATTAGCAGCATGTAAGGCCTGGAGGGTCATTAGAGCACAAGGCAGACGATGATCCAGGCTACCATCGAGACATGGGAGAAGCAGGTGAAATCCCCAAAAGGGCCTGATCAATGGTGAGCTGCTGAACAACACACATTCTTGTGTGATAGTGGTGGTGACACTGGGGGAACTAGCTGGACACCTTGTTTTATTAGAAATCAGGTTAAGTACAGATCAATGCAATACCTCTGTGTGCTGGAGAGGAGAAGAAAAAGGAAAAACAAATGTTAATCAGACAAGAAAAACCAATTCTCCCCCTGAAGATGTGATGCCGCGGTCAGTGATTGATCAGGATTCACTGCTTTGTCTCTCATGGCAGCAATCAGGGTGATATGCAGATGTGGTGCACTCTTAGAAATAATGGTTCCAGAAGGATTCCTCTTGAACAACAGAGGTTCTACCCAGAACCATTTGCTTCTGCAGAACCTTTTTTTTTTTTCTCGATGAAATGGTCCATCAAGGGTTCTTTGTAAAACTAAGGGTCCCGTTGAAAACCCTTTTCATCCGAAGACGCCAATCCTTAACAAACTCTTTCATCGAGTGTTCTTTGAACTACATTATAAAAGAGTTCACAATAGAATCCCTTGGATGGGTTCTAGGGTTCTAGATGAAATCTTAGAATAAAAAAACTTAGAAGAACCCCCTGGGTGGGTTCTAGATAAACCTTTTGGAATATAAAGAGGTTCTCATGCCATAGAAGGATTCTTCTTTAGAACCTGCCTCAGGGGGTTCTGGATGAAACCTTTCACAGAAGGTTCTAGGTATAACCCACAGGCACTGTTCTGGTTCAGGCACATAATTTTGAACTGTTCACAGCATTTTGACCTAAATTAAACTGGGTTTTCCTTGGGAACCAAATTTGGGGTGTCATGTTCTATAAGTTCCTCTGAAATGTCACCATTTGATGATATGTGCACTGTTCTCATTCAGCTCTGAATATTCAACAAGATTAAATTTGGAGGAAACAAAACACCCTGATGTGCTATTACACTTTTAATTGCCCTTCTGTCAGGTAAGGCACTAAACAAAGTGTGTTTTTAGTTGGTATTGCTGGAAACTTTTGGGTGTGCTTTCAGAGTCTCTCTCAGTTGTAAAAAACACAGCATGGTGTACACAAATCACTCAGTGATGCATTTCCACTTTCAGTTTGATAACATCTCTATTTCATGCTGAAATGTACCAGCAGGAGGTAAAGCACACCTGTCGGGACATGCAGTGACGTAGCAGGGGTCCAGATTTCTCATTTGATATGGGATTAATTGTTCAACTGGCTCAGCAGCTTTTCCACACCCAACCTCTGGGGTACCCATCCTCACCACAGTGGGAGCACAGCAGGTTTAGTAATGTCTCACCCCCCCCCCCCCCCGTCAAACAGTATGCTGGGGGAACTGAAGTTGCGATGTGATTGTTAATGCCAGGCCAAGACGTCTTGGTTATGGGAGGAGAGAGATGTTTTAGTTGAGGGGGAGCAGCAGCATCAGCACCAAGATTATGTGTTGCAGACGCCTGCTAAACGTGGTACCCAGCTTGCAGATTTATCATCCTCTTAAGTATTGAAAGGAAAATGCATCCATACTGCAATGTGTAATATCAATCGCACCATAAAAGGTGAGATTCCCCATTTGAGATTTTAACGTTACAGCCTTGCCCTGAGGAAGGTGAGCTGCATACAAGATGTCAGGCTTTGACATTATTGCAGCATTTCTTGCAAACCTATTCCCCCGACGCCGGGCTCGTTAGCATTTTGTTTCCTCCATATCGAAATGAGGCTGCTACCAATGCTATTACAGCGGTGGCACAACACTAATCCATCCCACTGGCTCAACTAAAATACCCATAATTCCTTCTAATCTTCCAGGGATAATGTTTTCAAGGATCTAGAGCAGGGGGAGAACAAATCAACTAAGAACTGGGCGGGATCTGATTAGTTAATGAAATCAGGCAGCGGTGATACCTATATCAGCTCACATCCCCTGCATGTATAACAAGATAGCTTTATAACAGGGTTGCCGTGCACTTACGCAACGAGCCATGAGGTTAACGATAAAGTGCTTACCTTAATTTAATTTCACCGCTGACCACTGCCAGCAATTGTAAAACGGATATAGGAAATAGCTCTCAGGAATATTACCTTTAGATTGTGTTTAAGATTGTTACGCTAAACGATATATATGTAATGTGAATCAATTTATAATCCTGCTATTAGAACTGCAAGAGCTTTCTGTGTTTGTTGCCAGTACACAATGTCTGTGCATTGCTGTTGAATGAAATAAGCAGCAGTTGAGCTGAGAATACTACAAGTTCCTACAGTAGTAATATACTGAGTTAATTATGCAATCCTTCTTTAGTGGTTAAAATAATGTTTTTCATTTACAGCCTCTTAGTTTTTTGTTGCACCATGGAGAGGCAGACAAGGCTTTTATATTACAGACAGTAGCTCACTTTAACACCGGCCAATAAGGTTGAGGTAAAGTACCTGTTTACTATATCACACTGCTCAAGTTTTATGTACCCCACAAATTTACCCAATACCTTAATTGCTCCAGGGCAACCTTTTAGAGAAAAGGGAACAAAGCGAAAGCATTTGAGAGAACTAATGCTCCTCATATCTTTATCTCGCTCTGTTCCTTTGCCGCTTTGGTGAGGAGGAAGTCTGACATAGGCTACTACACAGTTTAATGGCGAGTCTTATCCTTGCGACATCTCATATCCATAACTCTTTGTTATAGTCCATTATAAAGGAAGCCCTCAGTTCAGTTAGGAGAATATACCCCCAGCTCCTCGGGGAATGGGCAGCGCTGCAGAAGAGGCTAATGTATTTTAATACTTCCAGCCTTTGAGGCGATACAGGCCATTTCTGATCATTTTGGGAGGTCCGTGCTGCCTTCAAGGGATCTTTTTAGAAAGGGGTGTTCAAGCTCTTCTTTCAAACCAGTTATGTTTGAAACACCAGCTCAACCCCCATTACACTGTTGTGCCATTTAGAAGATAAGATGGGAGCTTCTAGTGAGGATTTGTAGGGCAAGGCATTTATCAATGGAGTAATTAATGTGCAAGGGTTCAAATGTGGTCCAGAAATTGTTCTAAAACCGTAGTTGAAAGGCAGTATCAAAGATTGGTGGCATATAATTTAACCACATTGCCATGACTTTTTGAACCAATTAAATTAAGTGTAGATAGATTTTCCACACACCTGTATGTGTGACGGGTGTGCCGGAGAAGGGTGCAACTTAAGTTGGCCCCACGCTACAGGCAACTGATTTTTAAATCTCACATTCATGAGGAGAGACTTCACAGATTTTCTTCTCTCCAATCCCGAACACTGACACACTACAAGATTTAAAAATAATAACACACCACAAGCGACATATATATTATCAAGTTTATCATGCCAGAGGAGGGAGCACGAGCTCAGGTGATCTCGTGTGATTTCATGTAGCTGAAGAACTTGCTGTAAAAACGTTATACTTTGCAGAAGTTAAATGAGTCTGGATGAGAAAATGGAACAGTCAACACTGTATATTCCTCAGTGAGAACTGGAGCTGAGATTTTAAATGTCGCTTTTAATATCTATCAACAGTAGCATGCAAGCTAACATAACTCACAAGAGTTAAAACCGTTTACTGTCGCTTGGCGCCTGTCTTTCTCTTCTGTACCGATGTAATTATCCAGATTTTAAATCATAAATATTAAACGTGTTTGAAAATGATCTGGTCAGATCTGTAAACCCATCACATTACTGGATAATCTGGGCCGAACGTCAGTACTAACTGAGGGCGAGCCTCCCTTCCAGGGAGAGGTGAATCAGAGGAGAGAATAAAATAATTCAGCAGGAAGTGAGAAAGTGTGCTGGAGTTCTACTCAACTCTGTAAAAGAGGTGAAGTTGTAGCATTTGCTGCTTTGAATCCATCAAAAATGTCAATAACACAATTTTCCCACAAGCATTGGATGTTTACCCGGTGTTGTAGTTTTCTTTCTATGACAAATGACTCTTCAAGACAGAAATCCCAACACATGGCAGTGAGCGTGAACATCCTGGTTTTGTCAGCTAAGCCGTGGCATCAGACTGTTAAATCTAGCAGCTGTTTGACATCATTCAAATATTAACCTGTGCTCATTAGGCTTAATGGTTATTGCCTGTTTTCAACAACTTTGATAACACTAGACCAAATGAATTATTAGTTCAGCAATCTCTGGCTGTTATGTTAGCCTGAGGGAATCCATTTTTAACAGTGTGATATTTTATTGATCCCTGTGGGGATTTTTTCGTCATGCCTGCCCCCTCTGGGGAGATCAGAGCTGGGAGACACTCAGACTGTTGCTTCAGGACTTCTCAGCAAGGCAGATTCTTGACTTCAGTGTGACAACTGATGGATGGGCTCCTGGTCTGCCTCTATTATTATTCTTATTCTCTAGAGATCTACAAGTGATGATCAGGAAGGGTGATTGACCCTTTACTGACTTTGTTGTTTTCTCCAGTGTGTTGTCGTGGTGCTGCTATGAATACATCATGTTCTTTCTCTATAGCTCTAACTTGCTATTTGGTCTACAGCGGTCATTTTTGAAAGTTAGGCTCTTACACATTGCTCCTTTAAATAGTCTTAAATTATATTTGGGAATGTCAGAAATATTTATTTGTTGGATCCCATAATTGTGGTCTAAAATGATCTAAAATTCATTCCAAGTGCAAGAGTTGAATTTGAGTGCCTCTGTTAACCAGTTACAGTCTTTTAGATTTGTGCTAATAAACATATTTGGACGAATGTCAGCCAGTTATTGGCATTTTTCTTTACTCATAATGACAATATACTGACAACATATGTATTTACTCAGAAGAGTATGTCTATGTTTTCCCATTTTATGTTTGATTTATTTGAATGATGGGATTAAAAATCTTAAAAAGTCTTACATTTAACTTGATACATGTCATCTCTTTACTGTTAACAGCTTTTGAGATGTTGTTTTCAGAAGGTATCTGATACTCCCAGCTGTTAGTGAGTTTTGCACATTTGTGTCAACACAGAACAATTAAAATGTATTAAATTGTGACACAGACTTTTCGGTTGATACCACAAAATGTGACATGAGATGGAAGTTGGTGTGGTGTTGTGAAGCCAGAATAAAAGGTTTTTATCAAACAGATAACAAGACAAGAACAATTCTTCTGTAAATCAAAACCAAACCTCAGCTATAAAATACAGCTATATTTTACATAATATCAGGTTATTGCTGACTCTTCTTTACTAGGACTAACATATTTAAACCGTATTTATTTCAGACTGTTTACTTTGAAAAACATGATAAGAAAAAGAACCGTGATTACCGTATCCTCAAAGCATGCTAGAGGCACAACTGTGAAACAGAAGGAGAACACAGGAAGTAAGCAAAAGCTTCAGTCACACTGTCTTTTAAGGGAAGTGATAGATTACCTCCGGTAATTACAGAGATCAAAAGAGACAGAACAAGGAAAATGCTTTTTCCAAACCTGCTGAAATGCTTTGATACCAGGAAAGACAAAAGGATCAAACATGAAGAGTAGGTATTAGAAATAAATAATTTAGTGATACATTATAACAAGCTAATATAAGTGAGATCTGATAATTAGTTGATTAAATAACGGCTTGAAATGAATTGCATTATCTAAACACACGAATAAAACATTTTTGCTTTTGACTCTGAGCATTATGTGCAACATGTGAGGCCAGTTTTTCACCAAAAAGCGAGGGGAAATGCTTTTTCGGATTTGCAAATAAATAAAACTAATCAAACCTTTTTATTTTTTATTGTCTGCCTCAATCACCTGTAACCCCGTCATTCATTTCACTCCTGTAAAGTGTTTGGTCGTTCTCAGTGTGTGGGTCTCGCCAAACGAGTTTCCCACTTAAATGTTTCTCGTCTTTCATCATCTATCCTTGACTCTGCCACTCAAATGCACTAAGAATTGGCAAAATGAATGCCATTATGCATATTTCTGTGCAAGGTCTTTGTGCACATGTTTTTGTACACACTGTACTGAAGGCCTTGTTGACACTGACATGCTTTTAAGGACTCAACCCCCTACAAATCTTTTCAGTGCTCCTGAAGAGGAGGGGGGCATCAACATTTCTAAAGTTTATTTTTTTCTGCTTAGAAATTTGTCACTGCACTTAAAATAACAAAAAAGTAGTTCATGATTTGTTGTCATGGTTTACAGTTAAAAGCACAAGTGATAATGCTGTGATTGTTTGAGTTGAGTGTGAGCGGAGTGGGTGAAATGAGAAAAACTAAGCCCATGGATGAATTTAATTGTTGCTTTGAGATGAAACAGACGAACTGAAAAAGCTCTACAACATGAACGAAGAGACTGGAGGCATATGCACTCTATTCGCACAGTGCCTTGTTGCTGACTTATCTTTCATATTTGGCTCTACGTCACTCCAGCAGCACCTTGTTGACTGGCGAAGTAGCAGTGGTACTCTCTCTGTCAGAGGAAATCTGTCAGGCTTGACTGATGACGCCAGCAGATGAAATGAGAATCTGTTATTTGGACTCACTGGGGCAATCTGTTCCAACTTCCTTTTATTACCACACAACCAGGCAGGTCAAATTAGTTTCTCTGCTCGTAACATTTCACTGAAATATACAAGACTACAATGACTTTAATCCAAGAACTGGATGCATTGAATGTTAGAAGCAATACAATTTTCTGTTTCTACTTTTATTCTTTATTTATTAAAGCATTTGTCCACATTAGAGATGAACATCTGCAGAGCTCTTAGCAGGTTATTGTCTATTTGGATGCCCATTAGCTGTTACAAGGCCACAAATACTCTTCCTGCATATGTGCATGTAACACACACACGCACACACTTATTTACACATACATACATACTAACAGTTGTATCTATGCCAACACATGCAAGGTGCTTTGAACCACATAAAGATATCTTGCAGGCCTCAATACAATTATAAACTCTTTAGCTGTTATTTAAAACTTTTTTACTTGTGGCTTTACTAATGAAATATTCCAAATAATTCCACTGGCAAATGGCTTTATATGTTTTTTATTGCACTGGTTCTCAGCTCAGGATTGTAACATGAAACCTCATATTCTGTCTTGTTTCATTTGTTTCATGGTTATGTTTGATGTGAGAAAATGTTAATCTCTGAGTACAGGCAGTAAATGAAAGTTTAATTTACTTATCTTGGGCTGCAACTAGGCTAGGGTGGCATAAAGAAGAAATCCCAACAGTGTGATTTTCAGTACTGTCATACATACAGACACAGTCACTCCTCTTTCTATTACACTGATACAGAGATGCTGTATTGGGGTTATGCATTGCAGGATGCAGCACACGCCACAAGAGGTCAGTCTCTCTACTGGTGGACAAAGCAGCACGGCCAAGCAGAGACACATGGTGTGTCGGGGTTAGAGTTACAGGACCATTAGTAAAAAAGAAAAATGTCTTTGCCCCTGTTTTGGAGTATTTTGGATTTAGCAATGATGATAAAGGTGGGTCAGCAAACACTGCAGACTACGGACTGGTCAGAGTAATGTAGTGTGCAACATTTAAATTAGCATGAGAAAGCGAGTGGCATAGAGTCACAGTGAATGCATGCTGAGCGGAGGGAAAGTCGAGAGATGAAGTTATCAGTCTGGCAGTAAATGTACAGTTTAGGTTATAGTTTGTTTTGAATAAAGGCTGTAGCTTCTCAATACCAAAGCAAAGCTCCTGACTGGCTGGACGCATTATGTTTTCGGGTTTTCTGTCTGTCCCATTCTTGTGAACACAAGATCTCAAGAATGCCCTGACAGAATTTCCTCAAATTTGTCACAAATGTTCACTTGCACTGGAGGATAAACTGAAACTGGAGGTCAAAGGTCACGGTCACTGTGACCTCACGTTCTGGAGATGTGATATCTCAGGAACAATGTTCAGCTCTCTATCAGTGCTCTGTAAATTCCTCAAGTGAAGACAGCACATTTCTCACTGGATATTATTCACTGGTATGATACATCTAATAATACAATATAGTGATAAAAACACTTAAATCATTTAATTAAATTTACTTACATTATATGAGTCTGGACAGACATGGATGTAATTACTACTTGACTGGTTGATGGAGGCATATGACCATGAGGCGATAATTCCAGTTTGCTTTTGCCTCCCTTTGTAACTGTGCATAGGGTGAGATGTCTTAACCATCATGCAGCATTGTTGTGTTGGATTAAAATTAATACCTTAGATGCATGTATTGTACTACATCGTAATACAGTCACAACCTGAGTCTCTTAGGCAACAGCCAAGTTATATGGAAAAATCATGTTCCTAACTAATATATGTCTATTTATGTCTCCTGGAGCAATATTACTAACATAAAATGTATAATATGCTTATATAGTATATGTAGATACATAACATTCAGTTACTTAGGATTCAACTTGTTATCCTCTTGAACTCAAAATGAAACTTTCCTCTCATAAAGTGATCTTGCGCTGTCCTTATCAGCTCAGTGCTGAGAAATCAAACTGTAGCTCTTCACACTGAGCTTCTCTCTCCTTATGTCACGCTGAAGCACAGGGAGCCAATTAAAAACTGACTGAGATAAACTCCAGGCTAAAGTTGAACTGCTTTAGGACACTGGACTTGCTCATTTGGAGTAGATTTTTATGCACTTTGAATGTATATATAAAATGACAGCCACGCGAGCTTCCACAAGTAGAGCCGTATTTCAGTTGAACTTTATTAACTCAGCACTGATGCGCTGTCGATCGGCCTAATGTGGTGATCTTTTTACCCACAGAGTTACTGTGTTGGATAATGGAAGCCTGCGGATTTCTAATGTCACTAAAATGGATGCTGGACTCTACACTTGTGTGGCCAGAAACCAGTTTGGAGTAGCGAGCAGTGCTGGGAGCCTTTTGGTTAAAGGTAAGACATTAATTTCTTGGCTTGGCTTCGAACATCAGCCCTGCATCATTTACTGAAAATTACAGTTTGGTGTTGCTTCTTTATTGTTTATTTCATCCCCATTAGCTGTTTCTTTGGAAATAACTGCCCCTGTACTATACAGAATATAATACAGTTACAGTAAAACAGTAATATTCAAAAGCTTGAGATATTTTTCGAATTGATATTGGTATGTATTTGATAAATCATTTTATGTAATCTATTTGAACATCACAGGTCTTGCAGATTTTGTTATCCAGCCCTCCTAATAAACACATCATTTATGGCTGTCAGTGTTTTGGAGGAACATAAAACCGATGATCTGCCAGTCTGCAAACCCAACCGAGCAGTGCTGCATCTAAAATTAACAACCATTGACCCTCCCTGTACTCTTGATGAACAAACAGTGAAGCAGAGTTGCTATAAAGACTGCCCTCTGCTCACCTGACAGATATACTGTCCAATTAGGTGATTGGTGGCTGCTGGAGGAAGCGAGACAGCTTATTGCATTCATGCACCTCAATGTTTAATTCATACTTCCTTTATTTTTTTTTTGTACGGTAGCTCATAGCCATGCTGGGTTTGTTTAAGATTTCAATCCATTTAAATCACACACTTCTGCAGTGCAATGAATTTTCTAGGTCTTTCTAAAGAGTAGAGTCAACAACAGTGCTCTATTAAAATGCCTTTTGGTGATTCCTCTTCACAAGTTTTTTGAATTGCAAATTGACTTGCATAGAGGCCCAATTCTGCTTCCCTTTTTCCCCCACAGCCTCTTTACATGGAGGAATGGAGCTGTTATACAGCGTACTGTATTACTGTATGTACGCATGTGTGTGTGTATTTATAATATTGGCCAGAGAGGGAATGTAAATTATACATTTACTCAGTTCATGTGCTTTACTAGAGTACAAATTCAAGAAACTGCACAAGCACAGTGCTTTCCAGAATAAAGGTTTACACACAGAAAGTAGTCCAACACAAGAAAACATTACTGACAATGTCAATAATGCTGTTGATTAGAGCTGCAACTAATGATAGTATACATTATTGATTACTTGAAAATGTATTTTTTTTTAACTTAGTCTTTAAAATGTCATTACAGTTAATCACTCTTAATTAATTTTCAAATGTCGTATTTTGTTAGTTCAAACTCGACTACACCTCATTTATAATGATATAATAAAACAGATAAAAGCCTCAAATTAGATAAAAGGAAACAGTAAATGTTTGGCCTCTTTGTTTGGTAATGACTCAGAAAACTAGAGAAGGAAATTCCTGAAATCAGAGAAAATATGGTGTGAATGCTGGATGTTGAAAACCTGATGCTAAACTGCATTACTGCCTTTAAAATTTGAATATAAATATAATAAGGCACGAATGATGTTGAATCCCAAATGCTGCCAAAAATCTTCAAATGCAGAGAAATCCATAATTTCCATGATGTTTCCTGCTAGTTGTTTCTAGCCAGCTGCTAGTTGCTATAGCTTCTGGAAAAACATGGGATATATCAGATACATCACAGAGTGAGGAAGGAAGCTGGTGAATGCGACTAAAGGTAACACGAATAAAACTCTGATACTCTGTGAGCATGATTTCTGCCTGAATCATGTCAGATAGATTCGCATCAGTTACGGTTGTTGTTTAAAAGTAAAGAAAAGGACTCCCATGATCCCGTGCCACTTCACATCATCAGACTTCATTGTTTGGTATAATTTAACGTGAGAGAGACAACTATTATCCATACTTACATTTTGTCTCATTCCAATTTCTCTTAATTAAGTATAAAATGTCTTATTTTGTTTATACAATGGTCTAAAATCCAAATATGTTTAATTTAAAATGTTATAAAGTAGAGAAAAGACTCAAATTTGACATGCAGGAAACAGTAAATGGGTTAACATTTTACTAAGTAAATGAACATAGACCACATTATAAAATCTAATTAAATTGATTAGCAAAATTATTGTCATTTCCTGTCAGTTGAAGTTTAATCACCTAATTATTTCATAACTAAAAACAATTCAAGTTGAATACTTGTTTAGTTTGGAAGTGAATCTGTGAAGTGAATGTTGAAGCCTGGACCAGGACTGTACCGGACTTCAGGATTCTGAACACAGATGGCTTTCGATCCTGCTGCCTAGTTAACTGCAGTTAATTGCATTTCACCTGCAAATCATTCCTTGGATTCCACCAGAGGTTGATGTCAGCTACCACTTCATCACTGACGTGTTATTTTGACTTAACTGAACCTCAGGCGTATTATTCAAATTTCACTTGCTCTGAATGCAGATATTCAGGCCTAACAACAATCCCTGTGCCGTTCTGTGCATTAAAATCCAGCACATATCAATACATTAAAAAACATCTCTGTATGGTTGTTGTTCCATAGGTTTACAGAATGAAAAGTGCCAAGCATGGTGCACACTGCGGGGAATGAGGGAGCCAATTTGTGATTTTCCTCCCAGTCATAACAGGAAATGAGCGTGACAGCTTTGCAATCGGAAGCAGAAAGTTTTACCCCTCTCATTTTACATCTGGTGCCAAACTTTGCTAAGACTCACCTGGAATGCACTGCCATGACCAGTCGGTTCTCCTTAGGGGGTGCGAGATAAACAAGCTGGCTTGTTTTGACAGAGCCGAATATAGACCTTTACTCCCCCTGACATGCTGCATTGGCTTGCCTGTCCATTAGATGCTTATGACATGCATGCATAATTCACAGTGGACTGGTGTATGGGTCTCTCGGTGCTATATTCTCTGCACCGCACTGCTGTTGAATGAGACACCCAGCCGAGACGGACCAAAGATTATGTTGATGCGCACCGCAGTGAGGATGAAATAGGATGGCTTTTTGTCTCAGCACAAACAGACCTAAATTATAGGCTCAGATGTGACCTGCTATAATGGTTGAGTTTTTCCTTTTGTTTGTTTATTTTTTCTTCCTCTTTGTCGTTGTTTAGTGATATATAAGACCATACTCTGATTTATGAAACTCAAAGAAAGAGATGCAATATAAGCTCACTGGCAGACTCAGAAGTAATTTATCTTGTTTGTTTAACATCTGGGACAGGCTTTGACGGAGGAAAGGAATTGTTTTTGAGTGTGACTGTTTTTGCAATTATTCCTTAATGTTCAGGGAACATAAAGAAATAAAAAAGCTCAAGGAAGTGTATTATTATAAATACAGCAGACAGTGTGAACAGTCTGGAAAAGGTATATCTACTGTGAAGGAGAATGGTCACTGTTGATATTAGGGCTGAACACTTATTTGAAATATTATCAAAATCGCAGTATGGCCAAATGCAATATCCAAATCACGGGAGTTGGATTTTTTTTTGATAAAGGTGAAATGTGTCACAACGTGCCATTAAAACTGAAGCATTGCAGTGGTACAGAGACGTCCTGGCCTATAAATTGTGCTCTCCAGATGTTAAGGAACATGCTTGTTTTGTAAAGATAAATATTTCAGTGAAAATGAAATGCAAAAATTACCATTCCCACTAAAATCATGACCCATGTAATTGCAATACCTGTCAAATTAATTAGAATATTATTATTTTCAGCCCCAGCTGATATTATGTTCCCTGTTTACAGAGCCAACTGTGATCACCAGTCCGGCAGGTCATCTGGATGTGACGGTGGGTGAGAGCATCGTGCTGCCCTGTCAGGTATCTCATGACCCTACGCTGGAACTCAAGTTCACGTGGTTCTTCAATGAGCAGCTCATCCACTTCGGAAGCCACTGGGCACATTTTGAAAAAGTTGGCGGTGTAAGTGCAATAATATTTTTAGATCTCCTGTGTCTTCAGGGAAAGACACATATGATGTGTTGCACATGAACATCCCCCTCAGAGGCCTTATCACAGAAAATTCCTAACTTGCAGGTCCTGTCTTAACTGTTTACTGGTAACCGTGGTAATTAGGATTGGGAGAAAAATGCCATTCCAGATGAACAGTTTCTGAGTCAGTGTTCCTATCCAAACTGAAGATAGTAAATATGTTTTACAGAAGCATGTTAGCTAACAACAGCTAGTGGTAGTGAAAGGTAAACTGTTTAATCCCTATGAGAGTATCCATAGTTTTAATACCCTATGGATACTCTCAGTGCAGACTGTGTCTTCTCTTAGAGTTCCCATAAAAAAGACATCTTTGTATTTCTCTACAGATGTTACCATACAGATGTTACCAAAACCTCTAAGTCTTCTGTGTAGACGTGCCCATTGTTGTATTTTCTCAATGTTTTTAATGCCTCAAAGTATGTTTGTTTAAAAAAAATCAACGGTTATAAAGTTGTTTAGCTTGGCAAGATGAGAGAAATGGTATCAGCTGCTAGGTGCAAAAGTTGATAAACAGTGTTTAGTATTTACTATTTCTTAACCTGAGATAAAATATGAAAAAGCAAGATAAGACTCTTAAGGATTTTCCTGTGATACCATACTGGGAAAAATCTTATCTTAGTCTTTTCCTACCTAGTTTTCTGTAATATGGCCCCACAATGCGCTTTATACATCACACACACACACACACGTCTGTGAGTCATGTTATTTAAATGACCTTTGAACTTTTCATAATGGCATAACTACAGAATGTGTTGAAGCAGCAGACTCTTGTGTTGTGCTAAGCAACATTTCTTGAGATAAAAAACAGGTGCCTCTATATCCTCTTGACAATCTGTCTATTTCCACTTGAACATGACTTTGTACATTTGACTTTACCACTTGAAAAAGCTTACACCATGTGGACAGAGGCTTAAAGAAAAACCATATGTGAATACTTAGACGCTCTTTGTTATATTCAGTCTCTCTCTTTTCACTCACTTTTTATTATATAGATGCAGTTAGACACATATAAAGTAGTTTAAAGTGACTTGTAAGGAAATCAGCTATTTGAACTCCATCACAATGATCATTAACACATTTACATCTCATTTCTCTGCAGCTTAATTTCATCTGCATCTTTTCAGGAGCAAAGTATTGAACACTTGTTCATGATGAATCATACAGATAATTTCTTGTTGTTTTTTTTTAATGAAGGAGAGGGCTGTATCTTTGCCTGTTCTGCTTGTTAATAACACCTCCTCTATTGACAAAAGCAGCAACCAAGGAATTCATTATGCAATACTCAGCTATGCATTATATTTGATCATCTAATACCAAATATTTTTCTCTTTTAATTAGGAAAAGCAATTATGAGGTCTTGGCTTCTTTATAACCTCTCGTTGTTTTTTTCCATTTGGCATGATTATTAACAATAACAAGAGCTTTGTAATTGTGTGTAGCCCTGTGGTTCATTTAAACACTCGACTCCTCCACGCTGAACCTTCGCTGACATGTTGTGATACAGAAACTCTTGACATACCGACGGTGAACAGACACTTAACATAAACATTCCTAGTCTGTATGGAAAGAGGTATTTTGCACATGACTTTCTTTTCACGATTGATAGATTCTGCTGTGAAGTCAAGGAGAATACAGCCTGTAACATACAATAGCAGTGAGTCATTGGCTTATATATAAGGTGAAGGCATAGTTAATGTAGCTACTGTAACATCTGAAGCACTGCTCATATAATATATGAATCCCAGTGTTTGTTTTTACCTTTTACACCATCAATAACATTTTCTAATTGCTCAGATATCTGTTATAAATAGAGATGAAGTATGTCTTCTCAGTCCAAGAGTAAACTGAAGATCAGTTTTAAATATCCGAGTCATATAAAAGTTGTATGGGTTGTAACACCATGGGGCTGTAATATTATATACCTTGAGTAAATATCAAGCAGCAAGCTCTCTGAGCACTGCTTTACAGCTCAGAGATGGAAAAAAAACATAACAGACTGATTTTGTTCAATATACATTACAGGCTTAAGGTATTTTCAGATTTACTATTGAAATGATGACACAGAGCGGTGACGGTTTAAAAGCCTGCCGCAGCATTTGTAGGTCTACTCAAGAGTGAATAATGACTTTAAAATTAACTAAATAGACAACATAGTTGAATGCATTCTTAAAGATACTTCAGGGACATTTCATATTGTCAAAAATAAAATTATTCAAAGAGAAATCTGCTCCTGCTTATTTTTAACTGGCTAACATACTATTTACTGTACTTTTGGCGAGGAAAATTTAAATACAGGCTCTGTGTCCTCCAACCTGGTGGCAGGCATCAAGAATAACTATATAGAAATAACCTATAATCTTCTCAGTGATTTTCTTGTTTGCTTATGTAGGTCATATAGAGGCAGCAGAACTAAGTTGAAACTGTTTAATAACCAGTTAAGGACTCTTTCCGGTGTCTATCCAGAAAATAATGTTTATCTGACATTTTTAACACAGTGGTATAGAAACTGAAATATGCCTTCCACCTGAAATAAAATGCCACTTATATTATCTGGGGTAAAAAGGAAGATGAGAAGGCAGAAAGGAAGAATGTATTGCCAGTGTCAGACACAGTCAGCATTTTGAATGTTGAGGAAAAAAATATGAAAAAATATTACTGTATGTTTTTGCAATTTCAGTTTGCTTTTTGCTGTTTTTTCATGCGACCCCATATATCAAGACAAGTCAGCCTTAGTGTAAAGGAATTGCTGTGTCTCATAGATACACATGTGCTGTGTAGTGAACAGAGACAATGACATTTACCTTTTATTCCATGTCTGAAAGCCACACAACATATGATTATTGCATTTTGTAAGACTTATTCCAGCTTCATTTGATTTTAATAAGTAAGCCTTGAGGTTCTTTTTTACTTGCTGTATATAAAATTTGAGAGATCTGTGACGCATCCTATCCTCAGTTATATTATCGTAATGATGGCAGGGATTTTCAAAGAGTGGATGACTTGCAGCAACTGAATTTTTATCTTTATAAAATGTCCCTGATTATACATCAAAGTAATTATCGAGTCTCATCCTGTTTCACAGTCCCTTACTTTCATAGATAAGACATCAACTTAACATTAGTGCTAACTTTAGTTCAAAGCTAATAATGCATTTGGCATTGAATGGTTGTCTGTAGAGTAAATGGAACCAGAGTGAATAAAAGGGATGGAGCTGAAAGAAGCTTTTTAATTCCTCACAAAGGAGCATCCTCATAAATGGTCATGAAAAGTTTCACTCAGTCATTTTGTGTGTCCCTGGACTTGTGTTGTACCTTTCTCCTCCGTAATGTAATAAACTGAATGCCAAAAAAAATCACTTTGGCATTGCACTTGTTTCTGAAGTCCTTTTAGTTCATTTTGCAACTTTAAAATTCTGACATTTTACTGTTTTTTTTTTCATCCCCCTCTGCACTGACAGCGCTCAGCTGGTGACATGATGATCCGAAACATCCAACTGAGGCATGCAGGGAAATATACGTGTGCCGTTCAGACCAAGGTGGACAGTGTGTCTATTGCCACTGATGTGGTAGTCAGAGGTAAGTGTGTCAGTGTTCGGAGTGTTCAGACATTTAGATGCTAAACATACTCTGAAAATATATATGAAAACATACTCTAAGAAATAACATGCAACTCAAAGAAACACTACCAGAACAAATATCATTGAATATATCAACAACAATGTGTGTCATGCAGCCTAAGTGTAACTCACTGTGCTGGGATTGTCTACTGAAAGTGTGCTTTGTTTAGCTGTGAGTAGGAGCATAGACTGCTACTTTGGAGAAGTTTAGCAAGACACTTGAAGTGGATGAATGGATCAAAGACCGGACTTCCATCTAGGACACTGGTCTTAATGACCCATGTGAAGCTAAATGGCACTTTTAAATATTTTTAGACTTAGTTGCTTATTTTCCGTTTTCAGTCACAGTTGAGTGGAGTTTAGGCACAAAAACTACTTGGGTAGGTTTAGCCAAAAACACTGCTTGGTTAGGTTTATGAACAAAAACTATTCATAGACACAAAAGCTACTTGGGGAGGATTATGAAAGAGTCATGGTTCATGGTTAAAATAGACCTTTTCACAACAGTAGAAAGGCTCTTTGTCAATCATACAGACGGGTCACTGAGGCATCAAGAACTAGCCAATCACAGCTCACTGGTAGTAGCCAATCACAGCACAGTAGAGTGGGGCTAGGCAGAAATGTCTTGGGAAATAAATAATGCGTCACTCACTGTCCCTCAGTTTATGGCAGGCAGCAACATAGACTGCTGCTAACTGGCAGCTTTTTGAGTCCTCCCCTAGAGGGACTGGTAATTTTCCTTCATTTGAAAAGTTTCAATTTGCATTTTAATTTTTTAAAATGTGTTTATCAAAGATGCTTATACTTTACACATTAGGTGAGGTTCACTGAGAGTGCAGAGACAGTTGAGTCCTTGCTCTGCAGGGAGCCAGGTTTTCCTGTGTCTCCCATTTTCAGTAGCAAAGCTGTGCTCACTCACTCTGTGCTTTGTCAAGGTTCACTTCAGTTGTTGATCAGTCAGGTGCTATAGTATACTGACGATTTAGAACCAGATAGCACTGCATTTTGCTCACAGCTCTGTACTTCTGTTTTTTCCTGTCTTCTTCCACCTTTAAGTCAGGTTTGTTGTTCTGCATTAAGAGGTTATTACCTGGCAATAGAGTGTACACACATACTGTAGCCATACAGCTGCTGACATGCATTCATGCATGCAAATTGTATTTATCTTATTTATCTTACACTTTTGTAGTAACACACATTTATAAATTGAATTTATAAACTTTATTTATATAGCAGTTTTCAAAACAAAGTTCTTTAAAAGACAGAAATAACAATGGTGGACAGTTATAAAAAAAAATAATATAAAACAATATAAATGGTATACAGCATTAGCAAAAGTGGTTAACACACATTTAGGAATTTCCAGTATTCACTGATATGTGGGCTCGTCACATCATAGTGTCCGAAAAGGGCCCTCATTTGTGCCAGTCTGGGTCACTATTCCAGAGTCCATGAGTTTATATAATACTGGCTCCTCACCATCAGATCAGCTGGCTCAGTTTTGGCTTATAAAACTCGTGTTAAAACTTTTTTTTTTCCCCCTACCAGCTGACAGACTACACATCTGAGGCCATAAGGTCGGTCTATTCATCTGCTAGTTGAATAGGCCCTTTTATATTTTTTTATGACCTCCAAGAGGCTGCCTGCATGGCATGTCAGGCTGTCGTGTGTCTGAGATATTAAATCAAACTAAGGTGCACATCTCTGAGCTACTTCAAGACATCTGAACCATAGACTATATGAAACAATATTGTATTAGTTACGTCTTTCTAAAGCACATCTGTAGTTGCAATACGATCACACCAGCGCTGCACCTGCCATTGGCTCAGTCAAGCCTCACATTGCACTCTGGGCTGGCCGGCCACAGAGAAAATGTTTCTCTCTAAGCTAAAGAGCAAACTCTTTATAAATGATGCTTAAATCAAAAGAGTGTTGGAAATTAAATTTCTTGGAGTAATAATAGATAATAAACTATCCACAAGTCATATTAAAGCTAAAATGTCAGTCAATTGCAATAACAGATAAAACAAATACTAATCTAATCTTCACACTTCAGCGAATTGTAAACGGAATTACACACAGAGAACTAACTCACTATTATCAAACTCTAAAATGTAGAGACTTGGTTGACTTGAAAACAATTGAAATTATGTGCAGAGCAAAAAATAGTTGTTGCCTGGAGATATCCAAAAGTTATTTTGGAGAGGAGGTCAACATGATTTGAGAGATATTTTTATGTTAAAAAAACATTAGTAAGGACTAATGCAAAACTACATTGTATTTTCAGTTAAAGAAGTGAATTTTGGAACAGTTGTAGCGAGGAAATATAAGAGGTTATGTATTTATGTATATGAATTTGTAGATTTATACACAATGAACTAATTTCTATTTGCGGACTGAGAATAAATTCCAATTCTTAAAAGAGATGTAAAGTTGATTGGGAAAATTGCCAGTTACAGAGTGAATGGGCTGACAAGTATTTATTTACTTTTGTCAGTCGGAACAAGTAATAAACCGTTGTGTTTATTGTGCAATAACTGCATCTCTGTGACGGGAGAATACAAATCATGGCTAGTTTTCTTCCAGATTTCCTGAGGGCTCAGCGAAACATATCTGTTAACATTATACTGGAAGAGTTATTTGTAGCCATTAATTGACAAAGAATTCTGTGTGGCTCACGAACCTGCAGTGATTTTATTATTATTATTATTATTATTATTATTATTATTATTATTATTATTATTATTATTATTATTATTATTATTATCAGTAGTAGTGGTGGTGGTGGTAGTAGTAGTCCTAGTAGTATTATCATTATTATTACTAGAAACCTTCTGCTAGCCATGAATGTCACCCTATTTCACAGTAAATGAAAGAATGTAAACACAAGAATGTAAGTGCTTTGGTGGAGGGCATGGCAGTAGTCTTCTATTCAACAGCGGCAACAAAGAATCCCATTACCACTCTATATGACAAAGTGAATGAAAGACTGTGAACAAACTTACTGTTGGGTATACTTTAATTAAATTGCAGTCTGACAGTGTACACCATATTCCCATATTGAAGGCACAGTTTGTGTGACTGCCTCGCAGATTCTGAGGATGATATGAAGTACAGTGTCCTGGTTTACAGGACACATGAAACATGCACAGATTAGAGGTGTGTTACAGTCATTTTAAACATCTTTTCAACAGCTAAGATTGTCATTAAACTATAGCAAACACATTTTTTTTTTTTTTAGATATTTGTCATCATAGCTTCCTCCCACAGTTTCACCTGATAGCCTAGTCGGTGCAGTGAAAACAGAAAAAAAAAATCCTTCATATTGTCCAAAAACAAATTAATAGCTAAAAGCAGGAATAATAGCCTACATAAGTGATCATCTGGTGACAGCTTGATGCACATATCTCCATTATTAATTATTCATGAAAAAATTGGCAGCACTCCAAAATACACAATGGTCGAGTGCAGCATTTTTCAGTATTACTGTGTCACCAACATTTTTGCCTTTACATATCAAGTCCAGTCTCACAGCACACAGACGGCGCTCATTTTAGCTAATTCATACAATCTAGTAGTATAACATCAATTTTCAGGACAAATAGGACAGGATTTGGGACAGCTGTTTTTTTGGGGGGGCGGGGGGGGGGGGGGGGGGGGCAGACAGTCGTAAGATTTTCAGGATGTCTGGTCACCCTTGCAGATGTACAATAAGATCTCATCTTTGCCTTCCTATCCCTCTATGACAGTGGTTCCCAACTTTTTGAGTTTATGGCCTCTTAAGATGAGATATATGTTCATGAGCCGAAAATGGTTTCACCTGGGAGTGACTTTCCCTTTTAATTTCCTTAGATTGTTACATTTCAACCTTTAGAAAAGGTAAAACTGTTAAGTTATTCCCTAAAAAAAAGCAAATGTTAGAGAAGAACTAAGATAATTCTTTGCAACAGAAATTATATCCATGTATTTTCTTCTTTCCTATCCTTTAAATCATCTCATAATTTACTTTTCAAACCCTGGGAGCGATTCTTAACCATTGCTGTAGGGCATGTCATAATCTTTTTTCTATTTCCTAAATTATAGTGCAATTAACGGTTCTTCAAAAAACATTATTAGTTTTGTTTCACTTTTAGATTTTTTAAAATCTTTTCTGCCACCAGTTTAACGAGCATTGTGTTTGGACTGGATGTAGTTTAGTGTTGCACTCACAGCCATCCTTATACACTCTGTTTTATCAGTTTACATCAGCTCTAAGTATGGCCCACCCACTGTGTCTTCTGCCTCTGGTCTTCATTAATCTCTACAGTATGTCTCATTCTTCCAGGTCCTCCCGGCCCTCCTGTGGACTGTCAGGTAACTGAGATGACAGAGACCACTGCTGCTTTGTCCTGGGGACCAGGGATGGACAACCACAGCCCCATCCTGAGCTACACCATCCAGGCCAGAACGCCCTTCTCTCTGGGGTGGCAGGCCGTAACCACAGGTAGGTTGGTTTCGTCTGACAGTGTGTGTGTAGGCTGTGTGAACATGAAGTTTATTGAGAAGGTAAAAAAGAATGCGTGGGGTGCGTGACTGGTATCCTTTTCAAACACCACACGTGAAATGACAGTAAATAACACATCACGAGCGTGGCTAACTTTCAGTGGCAGATCTCGCAGGGCTTTGATGAAAGGTTATTTCTGTGATGTCTCTCAGTTCCTGAGCTGCTCGGGGGGAAGCAGCTGTCAGCCACTGTCATTGACTTGAGTCCCTGGGTGGAGTACGAGTTCAGAGTGCTGGCAACCAACAGCATTGGAACAGGAGAACCAAGCAAACCCTCCAAAAAGGCCCGCACCAAAGAAATGCGTATGTATCAGAAGCTCCTGACATTTCCTATGCTGCCAACAGGGACACAAATTGTTTGCAAATTATGCACATTATACATACAGGGATGCTACTTCAAGACAGCAATTAGGCCTTATTGTACCAGTGTATTTCAAAGAATTCTCCACTTCCTCAGGACACACAACACCTGATTGAACTAAATTCACAACAAATGTGTTGATGCCCAGGAGCTTCAGTCTCACAGTTTCATCTGTGAGTGTGAGTAGAGAGGGAAAAACAAGTCCTCTTTAGGGCAGAGAATAGAAAATACATGAAACAGTTATGGAGTAAGCTATGTTTGGTTCAGAACCAACACACACCCAATCAAGTCAATGGAGTACACACACATACATGCAGGTACAGGCATACCAAAAAAAAAAAAGACTTTTCTTTTTGCCGTGGTATTTAAATAATCATCATTATTTTTTATACTAGTTTTGTATCAAAGTTAAAAATTTTCTATCATTACAACTATTGTGGAGTACTGCTGCATTTATGAAAAGTGTTGTATAAAGCTTTTTGTGGCTCTAGAGGGAATTGCATGAAGTCTGATAAACTGCCTCAAGTGATGCCACCTGAAGCATTGTCAGTTGGGGCTGAAGGCTGCAAGTCTGAAAATGAAAACAATATGGGGGTGTGGAGTTGGGAAGAAGTGAGCTTAGCAGACCTCTGCAGTCTGCTCTTCAGCTCTGCTTCAGGCTAGCGGTGGGAGACTATATTAGCTGATACTAGTGTAGAACGCAATTGATTTTTTAAAAACTGTCCATTGTGAGTCAAATTGTTTAGGGGCATAATGCTATATCTGTAAAGTATTCTGTTAAAATGTTAGAGTGAGCAACAGACTACAACATACTTTCATTTCAAATCACAGATACTTAAATCTGCAGACTGTTATTAACACTGTGGCTGATCTGTTAGTTCCCAGGGTGACGCCAGCCAGAGTGAATGGTGGTGGTGGAGGACGGTCAGAGCTGGTCATCACTTGGGAGGTAAACTTGTATTTACATAGATTCAGTATTTATATATAAGTTATATAAGTTTTATATATATGGTTCATTCAAATACATATCTGAAATAAACTAAAATTAAAAAACACACAGTTTTGACATATGAAATGTGTGATATAAATTAGTTTACACTGAAAATGATACCAAACACAACAATAATGAAATATAACCTTAATTTTTACCTTGTCTAGAATATCTGTCTTCACTTTGGTTGTTAATTTCTTTTAATGCAAAGTAGAGCATTAAATACAAAGATTTAAAGTCTACACCTCTGTTTGTCTAGCTGTATTTTATTTCTCCTCAGTATAAAAGCACTTAAGCAGCCAGAGTTCATGCCGGGCTTGCAAGTACAGTACCACCCTCAGCATTATTCCTCTAAGTGCCCTAATCCCTGCATAGCCGCATATCTTTTAGGTATATTAATATCTTTAAGATCAGTCATCTTGAGTCATCCCTCTGAGTCATCCCATACCTCCTTAGCCTGTTCCTGAGGAGCTGCAGAGCGGTCCGGGCTTCGGCTACGTGGTGGCTTTCCGCCCACTCGGGGCGCAGGGCTGGATGCAGGCTGCCGTCACGTCCCAAGATGCCTCGAGATATGTGTTCAAGAATGAGAGCATCCCTCCCTTCTCCCCTTACCAAGTCAAAGTCGGGGTTTACAACAACAAGGGAGAAGGCCCTTTTAGTCCAGTGACCACCATCTACTCAGCAGAAGAAGGTGTGTACTATTGAAAATCTGCAGCAAAGCCAGTAATCAATCAGTAATCAGTTTTAATCTTTTTAATCAGATTTTACTACCAGTTTTAGGAAAGCAAAAGCAATGCGTGAAGTGGACCAGTGCTCAAAATGTTCTGTCTAGCATGGATTCACTCTACAATCATATTTTCAAACACTTTGAAAGGCTGTGAAAACATATTTCCTCAATCAGTCTCTGACTATAGTCTGTGCAGAAAAGGGTGATGAATGGAAATGGAAATTTGGTGACAGTTGTTTATTTTCTTTGCTCGTTATGCCCATACAGGGCCCTGAGCAGAATTTGATTTGGGGCCTCTACCCGCTCAGTGCCGCCAATACCATTGACTATTGTTATATTAATGTTTGATCATTCACACGCTGTAATTCACACATTATAATGAGAAGCTTTTTCAAAATAACGACTTTAATAACGAGTCATTATTTTATTATAAGCCAGTATTTTGAGATAACATCTTATTTTGAAATGCAATCTCATTATTTTGAGAAACTATCTAAAAATAGTACACATGGTATAGAGCTGCAATGATTAATCACTTATTAAATTAATTGCCAACTATTTTGATAGTAGTTAACCACTCTCAATAATTAGTCTTAGAAATAAAGGTCAAATTTCTCTGATATGGGCCTCCTAAATTTGAATATTTTATGGTTTCTTTAGTCGTCCCTGACAGTAAACTGAATATCTTTGGGTTGTGGACAAAACAAGACATTTGAGGATGTCATCTTGGGCTTTGGGAAACACATATTTCACCATTTTTCTGACGTTTTATGGAGCAAACATCTAATCGATTAATTGAGAAAATAATCAACAGATTAATGGTCAGTGAAAATACTTGTTAGTTGCAGCCCTAATACAGTATATAAAAGTCAACATTAACATTTAAGTTAAATTTGTTATTTCCGTGGACTTACAGTCATTGTTTTATTTGATGGCCTTGATTCCCTGGCGTTTGGCCTTTGTGTCCATAAAAAACTGACAATACTATAAAAATAAAGAGGCACTGGATGTTGAATGATTAGGTTCTAGGCCTGCTTTTCAATATTCATGAAGTATAATTACAAATTTTATAATTGCAAATAGTTATGATTACAGACTCTCTCCCTACACTCATATTTTGATTACATTTCATTTGCCAAGTGTATTTCATTTTCTCAGATTTTCAATAAATATTGCGTTACTATTGTTATTGAATATTGTTAGAATGAATTCTTTTAGCCGCTTTATTATCTGCTTAGGATACTATTACTCCAATATGCATAGACATATCAAATAGTTGTTTATTGTTAAATTAATGTTAATGTTGTATACACACACACACACACACACACACACACACACATATATATTCATATACCTGAGATAGGATACAAGTTTTCTGGGGTTGTAATGGTGTGTTCAGTGAATTAAGTAATAACTTGCAGCAGTGGCCTGAGTAGGTTTTGGTTTGGCGCTTGCACAAACAACAAAATAACGTCTGTTTATCAGGAAAAGCAGGCCACAACAACCGAGAGGTAATTACTTTCTTGCCCAGGGTCTGTTTATTGTAAAGAAAGTAACCACAAAACCTGGTTATTCTCCAGACACGCTCATCTTATACTCATAAACACACACATGTACAGGAAAATCTAAATAATTAAACTTTTTGGGCAGTGAGGTCATATAGAAGAGTGTAAAACAACATTTTCCTGTGTTTGACGCATTTTCCTGTTCACAAGATACTTTAAAAGAAGATGAATGTGTTCAGATGAGTGCCCTCCCATTACTATGACTTTTTTTGTGTTAAGAATGCAGTCCTCATTTAGTAGATGTATTTTTGATGAACCTGCTTCAGACCCCAAGCCACCAAGCAGCAAGTTATCATATTACACTTTTGAGTGACACAAATTCCAGTGAAAAACATGTTTTTCCAGGTCTTTCTGTTGGAGCACTCCTTCACTCCTCCTCACACAGTGGTGTGGTTTGAGTGGATGGAGCTGCAGTTTATTCAATAAGTCAGACTGTGAACGTGGGTGTAGTGAATCCTTCTCTTCCTCCTTATCCTGACTATCCTTTGTGCCTTTCAGAGCCCAGCAGAGCTCCAGGGAGGCTGAGGGCGAGGAGTGTATCGGCGTCTGAGGTAGAGGTCACCTGGAAGCCACTGGCCTGGAGCAACAACCGCAGACGCATCCTGGGCTACGAGGTCAAACCAACACAGGCCCACACAATAGGAATTATAGCAAATATAGTGGACAGCGCCAACAGCTAATGAACAATACGATGACCTTTTATTATTGTCTATTTTATATAATTATTCATTCATGAAGTAAAATAAAGAATATGTGCATGAAGAAGTCCTCGTTGGTACAGTTACATATAGAAGCTTTACATAACAAATCAAATGAAGTATAATGTGTGCATTTGTTGTATGTTTGTAGCTGCAGTACTGGGGCGAGAGGCAGAAGCAGGACACAGCCAGTGTGATCAGGACAGTGGGGAATAAAACTTCAGTACTCATCAGAGATCTAGAGGGCAGCAGTACCTATTACCTGTCCCTGCGGGCCTATAACAGCGCTGGAGTGGGTCCACAGAGCAGCATAGTCAATGTCACAACCAAGAAACCACGTAAGGGCTCTCGACATATTGTGGCTGTGACTGTGTTTTTTCTTTGTTTATTTTTTTCCCTCTGGCTCAAGGTGCACGGTCACTTTGGTTTATATTTCATTTCACCAATTAGAGTAAAAGTAGGGACTATTTACTACACTAGAGCACTTTAAAGGCACCATGTGGAGATTTCTTGTTTATTGACTGTAATATTTATTGGGCACCCCGGTGGCTGAATACTTAAAGAGATAGTTCAGGTTTTTTGAGGTGCTTAATGCATAATCTGTGTATTACATAAAGTAGATGGTGGTTAAAACTACCTCAGTTTGGAGAGAGGCAGTGGGAGTACCAGCATGTAAGCTAGCAATTAACTTATGTGGACTGTGTCAGCAACAAAACATATTTTAACCACCTAAAGGTTAAGTGTGTAATTTTTAAGAGGATCTAATACAATATAGTATATAGTATGCTGCTGTCCCTGTCCACAGCAGTACATTGCAGTACTTCAAAAAACTGAATATCCTTTTAAGGTACTACCACAAAACTGCACAACATCCATGGTTGGAGTCCTGGCTGCAGGAGTAAAATAATGTTATTTTCAGTAAAGGCCTAAACATTTTCTGGCTCAAAAAACCTTTTTTTTTTTTGCACTGTTTACAGCCATGTTTCCATCATCTAGAAGTCTTCTTCTTCCCTCCTTTTTGTGGACACATTGTTTTGTTTCTCAGCGTCTTATCAACATGAATAGTGTGAAACAATGTAGTAGCCCTGCTTGTATTTGATAGATAGGGCATATCTTTGATGTAAATGCCAATTTAATTTACTGAGCAATTTGACAAGCAGGCTTAGTTGGAAAATGATGAGATGTTTCCTGCTGAGAGATTCCCCATAAATGTCTGTTAATTCCTCTTTATATTGTTTCACCTGTCTCTCTGTCGACGTCACCTGTGTGCCAATAAGTGTACCATATCATGTTAATATAGGCTAATATAAATTAATATCACCCTCTAATACATCTGTTACACAAACATCCAAACATAAGACTGTTCTCACTCCCACTCACATCCTCCTGGAGTCGATGCTCACTCCTAACAGTGAGATGATGAACAGTGGGAACTGATAATGAGAAATGTCCTTCATGCTTTACTTTTATTGAATGGGTCGCTTGTTGTTTTTCCTCCCTCCTCCTACTCTCCTCGTCCTCCTCCAGCGCCCAGTCAAGCCCCGGTCAAAATCATGTGGAACACTTCCAACTCCAAGGTCATCCTGAGGTGGGACCAAGTACATGCTCTGGAGAATGAGTCAGAAGTCACAGGATATAAGGTAAAAAAAAAAAAAAAGTGGAGTTTTACTGTGGAAAGAGGCTGCATCTCTAACGAGTGAATAGTTTTATAGATTGTAACATTGATTGTAACAGAGAATGACAGATTGTCACTTGGTCTATTTACTCTGTTTGAGTACCCTGTTTGTTTCTGCACTGCACATATTTATTAATTGGACTGAACCCGACTCAGAATTTTGTCAGTTGAATTGGATTTGGCTGTTCAATATGCAAAGATTTGACTATTAGCTTTTTTTAGTTCAGCGCCACAATAAAACTTACATCAGCCGACAAGAGTATGTTTCACTTGTAAGACTTGTGTTTTAATGCCGGTCTTCGTCATCTGTGGTGTGAAAACGTCAGATTGTCACACAGTCACGAGAAGTAAAAGTGTGCTTCTGCTCATAGTTAAGGTATAAAATCTGTCATGTATAAAAAGAGCGTCTCTCCTGCAGGGCTGCAGTGCATGTCAGCCACTGTCTGATGAAGGATTGTAAGGCAAATTTTGTGCATTTTCTTAACTGATAATTAAAATCACTAAGAATCAATTAATCATTAATAGTTAATAAGATACAAAACACACTTTTTTTCTCATTTTAAGTTCAGTTTTAGGTTTCCCTGTTCAACAAATTGCAAAACGATGTAATTGGAGGCACAATTACTGCCATTTCTAGACCATTAATTAATTATTGGTTATTTTTAATTGGTTAAATTCTTCATAACGATTAATCAATTGTTGATCAATCTTTGACATCCCTAGTCCGATTCCATGCTGCCCTTAGTGTCTGTCACTCTTCTTTGCCTCCATCACAGTTAGTTTTGTGGTTTATGGTGATTTGCTCCGTATGTGAAGTTCACAGCCTGACGAACTGTTGTATTGATTTGTGTATAATACAGGATTCATACATGTGTTGGAAATCCTTGAAAATGTTGGACTTTAAATGTAGTGTTTTCAAGGTTTGAGAAGTGCTTGAATTTTGGATTAAGTGCTTTAATCTGCTTGAAATTATAATTGTGCCACTTTCATAATAAGTCAACTGATGACTGAAAAGTTTGCTTTTTAAATAACTAAATAAAATAAGTCAGAGAGCCTAATTACTTTTGCCTTTCGCACAAAGTGAAGACACTCAGCTTGAGCTTCGCTTGCCACTCTGCGCCTGTGGCTACGCTTAAAGTCTTTTTTTGATGTGTGGCAGTAGGTTGCCTTTTCAATGAGCATTGGCTTGAAAAGTGCAAAATAAAATGAAAAAGATTTCATTGAAATGGATTTATTGGTCTAGTGATTGTTTGAGTGATTGTTTTATATTGCCTCAGTCGGGTTATACGATGCCAAGTCTACTTACAGACAGGTGACACATTTTGAAACATGAAACTTGTCACGCTTTTCGTAGAATGCTGTCACAAAGCATAATTTTGATTGTCTATAAACAATTACATCTGATTTAATGTGATGTGAAATGAACTGAAATAATTATTGACTATATTTATGTGTATAAATATGTAATTTTCAACAGCTGTGAGATGCTGGAAAAGCTTAACTTCTCTCATCAGTCAACCACCAGCACTTATTTTTGTTATAATGTTATCTCTGTGCATGTTTGTGAGTTTCTATCTGTTTTTTTTTTATTGTTTTAATATTGTAATGCACACTGACAGACAAAAAAACCCGAAAATGACTGCCGAACTACAAGGATATCAGCATCAACATCAACTATTCATGAATATACTGATTTTGCTGATAAGTAAGGGAGCATCTAAACTTCTTACAGTAGTGTTAACCGCATTCAATTTCAAAGTACAGCCAGTTTTTCACACTTGTTTTTTAAACTTTTATATTTGAATATTTATTTCATTCTGGCGATGTGATGTGTAGCTGCATTTTAATTAAATTTTGAAGCCCTCCACAAATTGCCTACTTTCCTTAAAATAACAATCCCTGGATAGCCCCAATGCCCACATCCCATTATTTTTAGCCATATAATTTCAGCCGCATGCACAAAGCTACAACTTCTTGGATTATTGCTCAAGGGGGAGTCATACTCTATAGGAAAATCGGCACATACATCCACAGCCGCAGAGTCAAGCTGCGGCTGAAAAATCAGGATTGATGCATCTCTACATTCCCCCTTATCTCTGCTGCACCCTCTCCTGTGGTGGTCCAACACATTTGTGTGCAGATATCTACAGTGAGATTAATTCTGGTTAGTTTCAGCAGCGGCACATCACATCTCACGGAGCTGTCTGAGCCAAACTCGAGCTACGGTGGAGAACTCTTGTCAGTGCGTCAAGAAGAACGCTCTGAAACCACTCATGTGACGCTCTGTATCTGGAGTGACTTCACGCCTCACACTGTTATCACCTCTCCCCTCTCTGCTCCCTGCAGGTGATGTACAGCCAGGACAAACACAGCCGTCCCAGCGTGGTTGAGACCAACACCACCTCCTTGGAGCTGTCGCTGCCAGTCAACCAGGACTACGTCATCCAGATTAAACCCTTCAGTGAGGGAGGGGAAGGCAGCAGCAGCCGCCAGATCACCATCCCTAAGATAGCAGGTGGGACACGTGCAGAGATATTCAAGACATTCAAGGTTTCGTTTAACTCAGAAATACATGGTAGGTAGAGGCTTCATTTACAATGTAGCTGAATTACAACAAAATAAAAGCTACTTGGTGTAATGAAACACAAATTAGATAAATACACAGAATGTCAAAACATTAAAAGCCACAGTAATCAAACTTTAGGAATAAATAGAAATGAAATATGATACAGTTAAAGGCCGAAATTGCCCTGAAAATAAAAATCAGGTAAGCTAGATTCTTCATGTTATTCTAGGTTTCAGATTCACTAGCAATGTCATGATATCAGATTTTCACTACATGATTATCATGGCCAAAAATCTTCATGATATTATTGTGATAGTTAGAAAATTGAGCCTTTTGTTTCTTTTTGGCAAACAAATTACACTCAGTATGAATTACACAGTATGTTCAAGAGCTTCTCCATTATTTGGGGTAAACAATATTATCATATGTGTATTATTAACATTATATCAATGTTTTATTGTTTAAATACCATTACTGTCAGTACCAGTAGATCACAACACTCCTAAGGTGAACTCTGACAAAAATGTCATGGTTTGGGTTTAGTCTTTTCCTGTATTGTCTTCTCTTATGTGTCTTTGTCATGTATGTATTATAATGAACTGGACAGGACATCGCTGCTCAGCCTCGCCTCCACGTTTTTCTAGTGGTCACTTGCATTATTGCGGCAGAAAATTGTCCTGCAACCTCAAAAGCATTTTGCCACCCTTATAAAAGGGACATCTGAAACTGTTGACAGCACACCTTGAACTGCAAACAAGGTCAGTTATTACCTTTCTAGGATGAAATTTTGTGAAGTATATAGACTAAGTGAGGACAACGGAGGAAACACTACTGCACATATTCAATGAGTCGTATAATCAGGAAGCAAACCTCGAAGCTATAAAACGTTTTCGGTGATTGCAACAGGCGAGCAGTTTTCATTGGACTGTGTGGGAGCCATCTTTAAATGCTGCATCTACTTCATTATGATACATCTGTGGTCTTTGTTGTCTTTCCTTCCTGTTTTTTTCCCCCATACTTTTGAGTTCTCATTAGCTTCACCTGGCCTTTATAAGCCCTTTGTGAATTTAGTGAGTGTTTGTTGCCTCTTTCAGTTGTCAGGTTGTCTGTGTCTGCTCCCCAGTGTTCCCCGTTTTTATGTTTTTGTTCTGGATCATACTTTGTGGTTTTTGGACTCTCGTTTTTCACTCTTTGTTGTACTATTGTTTGTTTGTTTGTTTGTTTTTTACCTGAAATCCTCAGCCACTTTTCACTATTTTTACCTTTTGTTAATTTACTGTATGTGTCCTTTCTGCATTTTTGGGTCCTCCTCTGAACTGAACTTTGACAGTAAGACAACAAAGACACATAAGGGAAGACAGGATACAGGCAACGACTAATCCCAAAACCATGAAAAAAAAATGGATTTGAAACATGAAAATGATGTCGTCACTGTGAAAAATCACATGAATTCAGTTGAGCTAGTTTTGAGTCTGACTGCGGACACCCATATTCTGTTTTTTTTTGAGCATATGTAGTATTATTCTGAATATCTTCTATCTGGGACAATTTCAGAGAACTCCCAGTGACAGACTGAGACATTGTTTCTATTAATCAAAGACCAGTGTGTGGGTCTAAAAATATTCTGCAGTACTATAAACACAACATGGTTTATAGCTGCATTGCATTTTGGTCTTGTGAGGCAGCTCCCTGTAGATAAATTGCTAACTCTTCCACTGTTTTCCCCATTAAATGTTGGTTCAGAATGGTCTTCAAATAAGCCTTTTCACTTTGAAAGTATGAATGTTGTGTTTACTGTTGTCTTGGCTGTGAAATAGTCTCTTTTCCACAGGCTGAGGAATATCTATATTATCAAACATCTAAATGGGCTCAGACATACAAAGAATATTACCAGCAGCTGGTTATTTAAAAGTGAATATTTCTTTTTGAATCAAACTGTGTCTGTTGCTTTTACCCACCACATGTGTAGGTCTTTGAAAGTCAGTCTGCCCCAGAACTGAGCGCAGCAGACCAGTGCCATCTATTGGTAGAGTTGTGTACTTACACCTCTCTGTACCGCTTTGTGCTGAATGCATTTTATAGTGGGCTCACTGTATTATTTTTACTGTCGTTATTTATTCAGTTTTATTTATTCAGTCATTTGTAGACCACGCCACCCATTAAGAGGTAACTTTGATATTTTTCAACCTGGAATCTATTTTCCCATGTTTTTGTGACTAATGGGGACAACAATAATTGAAATTGGTCCAATATTGAGGCAGAGCTCTGTGGCAACTATCTAATCCCTCCAGGCAACAGCACACGTGCAGAGTGTGCCCAGTAAAAGTGCTTGTGTTTGCCACGGACATGCTCAGATTTTTATTAGAAGTTTCCAAGAACAGTATGCAAAGAATTTCTACAGACATGGACCCTGACTTGGGTTAAACATCAGGAGGAAGGCGAAAAATGCTCGGCCGGTAAAACATAAGAACAACGAAACACCCACTCATAATGTAATTAAATGTTAAGAATAATATAGCACAGCTATGACTTTATCTGTGGCCCTTTCAGACACCAGTTATTTTTAAACTAATTTTAACTCAACTACATTTTGTTTAACCAGAAACAGCTGTTTTATTTCTCTCATAAAATTAACAAGTTTCCTTTTACAAATCAGTAATTTTAACACTGTCTTGACAGAATCAAAGTAAGACTCATCAAAACTACCTTGGCTCGACTTTCCACTGTTCCAACAATCACCAACTCTGGTTGTCTGGTTAAAATAAACCCTTTACTCTCAGTTTTTTCACATCGTGGAAAGATGAGCCGAGATGTTTTATTTTGTCTTGGTTGAGTTTGAATGGCTGACGATTTTGGGCAGAGCAGTAAAACAGCTGTTACTGGTTAAACAAAGAGTTTAAAGTGTAAAAAAGGTTTCTTTCTCTGTAGCTATCCTTTCCATAATGTTGTCAAGCACTTATAAAAAGAGTCTGAGCCTGTCAGTGGCACTTTTAGTGGTCTTACTTTGACAGTACACAACTGTCCAGAGGGCTTACGTTGCAGCTCAGTGTCATGTCAGTGCTTTCACTCAATACTAGGGAAATTTGAAAAATTGTAGTCCACATTAGTCACAAAAACATGGTTTCAGGTTGAAAAAGACCAAAGTTATCCTTTAAGAATATAAGAGCAAACAGCAGCTGGATTATGATTTGTCTGTGTATTTCAGGCTCCTTAGCCGTGGGTGCAGCGCCGGACTCTTCTGCATTTCCCATGGTCAACCTCGTAGCGCTAATCCTCACAGCCAGGACTGTACTATGACAAACATCTGCAGGAACCAGGCGCCACAGCTGCTTATTAAGAGGAGAAACAGCAGGTCAAAGACAGCAAGAGGCTGACAGCCACATTTCCACCTGCTCCCTGTCCGCCCCTACTGTGTCTTTCCTCTTCTTTCCACAGAGATCTCTTTGTGAGCAGGATTCTTTTCCTCCACCTTTCTAAAGGAGGCACTGAAAGGAACTGGCTCTTTCAGAAGTTGCTTTTATGGAACTGAAAGGACACGTGACTCGACTGTAGTCTCTTTGAAGACGTTTCTTTCATTGCTCCCTTCTAACCAATGGATATTCTCACATGGTTTTAACCTTGGAGGCTCAGTGCTGTGTGATGCACAATAGGATGTGTATATGTTTACTCTGTGGGACTGTGCAGGCTCTGTTTAATGGATATGTATGTACCTCTGGACTTTTTATTGGATGATGGGACTTTATTTTACCTGAGGATGGAGGAGACCTAAAGCACTTATAATGCTCATATTTATGTGAGTAAAGTCATTTCCCTCCTCTCTTTGGACTCTCTTTGGGAAACCTCTGGCACCGCTTAAGAAGGAAAACCAACTGTTACTAATCCCTGCAGAGCACAGGGAGCTAAGCCTCATTGCTTTATGACAAACCAGAATTTGGGACCTTTGTAACTTTGCCTGGATTTTATTCACGCTTTTACGTTGCTCCACATTACATCCAAACCTCAGAGTTGCCATGAAACTGACTGTAACCAAAGGTATTGAGCCAACAAGGTTCAGTTCCACCTGTTGTATCGTTGTGAGAAAACGCCACGTGTAGGCCCCCCCCAATATGGCTTCCATTGTAAACAGCAGACTTGTGTTGATTAATTGATGTCTGACCTTCCTCCCTCATCCATGATAAGTGTGTAACAACAGTGTGAGATGCATTGTTGGACGCTGTATGTATGAAATCCTCAGGTCCCAAATGAGCCTTAAGTCTTATGATTATTGTCCATGTTGTTATTATTCCAGAGATGTTTTATTTATTTTCCCCCCTCTGTTTATCCTCACCGTATTCTGGCTCACTCATGTTATAATTTATGAATAACTGACCTTAACTGCACTCTAGGTTGAGATTTTTCACTTTTGTTACTTTTTAGATCATATCTTTTGGGCGTTTTGGGCTCAGAAACAACATGCCTTTCTCCTACGTCTTTCATGATGAGCATTGTAATACAGTACAAGTGGCAGTGATTACTGACTTTTCTAACATAGCTTATTACAAGGTGGGGATGGTATTTTACTGTCAGCTGCTGTTTGGCATGAGATTGGTCAGTGTACGTACCTACGTTGCTTAGGATGTCTGAATGGATTGACCTGCTTTTAATAAACATAATGCCATTTTCCTCATTTCTTTCTTTGGCGTCGGAAGAAGTGGAGAGGTCGGGCCGCCTCAGGCTGTTAGAAGTAAAGCTCTTATGGTCTTACTCAGCAGATGGTGTTTGCACTGGAAAAAGCTATGAAGTGGACTTCAAGGTAAGAGTTTTTTTGTCAAACCACTTTTTCCATTGAGAAGAATAAACTTTCAGTTTTGATGGGAAAATCAGACTTAAAGAACCCACATAAAGTACAGCAATAAATACATCTGGAACCACTGCTTCTACTAAACAGACTCAGTGATAACATCAAGACAAACCTCTAAAATAATAAGAGCCAGTGGTCTAATTTTATTTAAGTGATTGTGATTATAGTCAACAAGCAAATAATATTTGTGCATGCCTTTGTGTTGGATATTATTAAAGCAATCACAGTTTGGGGTGGAAACGTATGTAAACTAGTAGAATTTCTGCAGCACTGAGTTTAACCAAAGCTGTTTCAGACCTGTGAAAACCCTTCAGCCCATTTATCTTCACAAGAACTTTTATAAAGACTTTGTTAAACCTAATTTGCTATTTGTCACATTTATTATCAACATACATCTGATAATAATGAGACAAATTCAAAAGTGGCCACTTTCATGAGTAAATCATAGTATTAGTTTTAAGTCTTACAATACATATAATTTATAGAAAACATGAACATTTCCTGTTGGAGGCAGCGAAACACTCTTAAGAGTTTTAAAAAGTTCTTTTCCATGTGGCTTTGGAATTACAGAAAGTGCTCTTTAGGCCTTTTTATGTTGAAGTTATTTCTGTTTATTTCAGTGTCACTCTGTGTCCCAACATCTTCAACTCAGGGAACCAAGAGAGAAAAATTCAATATTTTGAAAACAGATACTCCTGCAGTCATTATCTGCAGAGCTATACCTGCAAACTCTGAGTTTGTCGCCTGCTTGAGATTTGTTCGCTGCTCTTCACACCCACTGCCCTCAATGCTGAGAGCATCAAGGCTGAGTTTCTTTTTATTTCATTTGCTGTATCTGTCTGTGATCTTTAACACTATGTAAGCAACTTCATCTGAGTTTTACCTCACTAACTACAGTTGGTAACTCTCTTTTCACTGAAGTAACTTTCCTAGAGCCTTTTTTTCTCCCAATATTTGAACAAAAATTGCAAGAGAGTTTTTTGTTGTCGTCTTCAGAAAAAAAAACACAAGTATATAGATGTATATGAAACTTCAAAGCTTATTTTATACTGCATTATTTTTTCATGATTGAAAAATACAGTAGCTGCACTTCATTATGGGGCCTAGAGGACAAATACACACACACACACACACACACACACACACACACAAGCTGTGAAAACACAAACACAGATATATAAAAGAGATCAAACAGGGATTCCCTTCTCATCTTGTTCTTTTATTCTTTCTCTCTTCTTTATTCATTTCGAAGGAATGCAAGTACAATGTACAACAAAGACACGGCACCAAGCAATGGAGAGCAGCAGAGCAGAAGAGATGAAGCTGCTGTGGAGGAGGAGGAGGAGGAGGAGGAGGAGGAGGAGGAGGAGGAGGAGGAGGAGGAGGTGGTGGTGGTGGGCGCTGTACAGACAGGAGAGGGCCAGGTTTAAGGGTCGGCCAGAGGTCGTCCAATCAGACTACGGTACCAGGTGTCTCAGCCACAGCCAAATGTCTGCAACAATCCACAGTCTGGTTATTAGTTGTCAGACTTCCCTGGGCAGGCCTTTTCTGGACAGAGGAAGGTAAGTTCGATCTTAGGTGTTGATCCAAGGGTGATTTTGCCCTTCAGTGAAGGAACAGTGAGAAGGAATACAGCTGGGGATGCTTGATGTTGCTGCAAAGCTCTCTTCTTTTAGGTAACTGGTGCCCCCTGGTGTACCTCAAGTCCATGGCCATTTACTACTTTACATCTTCACAATCCACCAAACAGCACCAAATATACAGTACAAAGGTATGCATGGCTGCATTATTTTTTTCCACTGTCCAGTTTGACACCCACATCCATGATTAACCATCACTTTAAGGAGTTTAGAACCAAAATATGAAACACAACAGGAGTTACACTACACATGTGACCTTTGACAGTCAAGTTTAGTGTCTGAAAGCCAAAGTTGTACCTCGGTAAAACCCTCATAAACCTGACATGACAGCTTTAACATTGTTTGTCTTGAATTGAATGAATTTGCAGCTGCTTGTGTTTCGATTTCTTTAGAAAATATGACGTTTGCAAGGAAACAGAATTTTTGCAGTTAATGTTAAAGATACCATAATTAAAGGGAAACTTTGCCGTGTCAAGTTCATGCATTTTGACTTTCTGGCACTTCTGTAATTAAAAGTAAGTTGTTTATATAAATTTCATACAAAATCAGAGTTTGTACAATTTTGACCGCTACCTTAATTGGCACACTACATGTCTATGGCATCCTGCTAACATTCATTGACCAAATCACACAAAACTACAAGTTCAGAGATGCTGCTCCTACTGTATATTTTATTTATAACACTGTATGTGGAATATTGGAAGGGATCTGGGGTCGTATTACAGAAACTTCTTATCTTAAGATTTAAGTTAATAGAGTCTAAAATAGACTTTTTCCCAATTTGGTATGACAGAAGCAAAACCTAACTTTTGAAATCTATCTTAATTTGTCCTATCTTATTTTAGGTTTGAAAATCCTAATCACTCAATCCAACATCACTTGTCAACTTTTTTCTGTTACGTAGCAAAAGCACTATTTTTCTCATTTTGCTGAGCTAGACACCTTTCAACCATTGTTTTTCTCATTGAACACACTCAAACATAGATTGAAACACATGAAACAGACTGAAACAATACGGAGCAAAAATAAATATGGGAGACAAAAGAAAGACAGTGTGCTTAGCTAATGCTGCCTTTAGCTACTACAGTAATAGTAAACACCACTGTTAGCAAATGCTACCATTAGCTACTGTCAGCTAACACTAGCTAGTAAGTAAGTTAGCTACTACTACAGGTGGAAAAGTTCAATTTGGGATAGTTAAACAGTTTTTTCTGAAGTAAGGGGAATTTATTTAAGATTTTGGGAAGTTAGGATGCAAGTTTTCGCAACATTCGCTGTGGAATCACATACTACCAACTTTATGGCCTACCCAAAATGTGCACTACTTTTTAACATACTTTTGTGTAAATAAACCATGGTATGTATCTTTTTGGATGCATTGCTCATCATGGCAATTATTGTTGGCAACAGTGTACCAATTTATGAAGTATATGTCCCCTATCAAAGTGACTTTAACTTTACCTACATTTAAATTGAAGCCATTTTGACATCATACCAGAGCAGCTGTCACTACTGCACTGCATTGTTGGATATATTTTCCAGCGTAGTGTCCAGTGTTTGCACACTGCTGTGCACCTTGCATACTATTGGTTTCAAACCAAGGATTGACATACTAAAAAATCTCACATACTATTTCAGCTTTCTAAACTTGACTTGACTTAGGAACTGTTCAACTGTTTGTCAAATCAAAGCTTTTTCCCCAAATTAAGTCTGAATCGTAATTACCATGCTTACCAAACAGTTAAGATAGGATCTAGTTAGGAAGTTTCTGTAATACAGCCCCTGATACGTAATACCATTTCTGCAGGCTAAGTTGAAACATGAACATTTGTTGTACCATGACCAGCAGGGAAAAATATCAGTCACCACAGTTGAATGTAGGCATCACAGTCCTACTTCATGTTTTTTTCTTTTTACAGGGAAATTCAATTCAAAACAACCCGACATGTAAGATGTAAGACAGATTGAACAGCACCAATGGCTAAAAATGAGCTGGTAAAGGGTTGTAAATGAGGGCAGAAACTGTAGTCATTGTGCTGAACAAATCCGAGAGAATTATGTGCTTGATATTTCCCACTTTTTCTGATGAATACTCTTCATTTCCTTTTAGGAAGCTTAATTTCCTTTTTTATATTCCAGAGCTCAGATTTAAGATTGTTAATAATTCGGCCTTTACATCTTAGTGATTTTCTACAGTCTTTTTCATAATCCTGGACTTCATGATCCATCCTTCTTATGAGTTAATATCCATATTATTCAATTACAATTCAATAATGCAAGAAATTATCATGCAAACATTATTTCAAATACTAGTTTTACTGATGCAGCAGCCCATTCTGTGACTTGAACAAGAGGGGTGTGAGCCTACTCTATGTACTTACTACACAAAATGGCCAAAGTGGTATTCTATCCAGCTGAATTCTGAAAGCATATCTAATGTAAAGGCTGGGAGAGAAGAGAAACTGGGCTCATTCTGAAACATCAGCATGCTCAGAAAGTATGTTGCCACCATCATTTGAATACACACAACAGGTACAGCACCTAATGTCCACACGCATACACAGAAATTCTCAGAAAAGTCCAATCAGAAGTCCATCGTGATGCAGCAACTCGAGTCATATCCTTTCATTTGTGCCACTCACACATTTCACAGAACCTTCAAGACTGAGACAGAGAGAGGGGAGTATCGTGATCAAACTAGCTCTGACTTTGGTCCTTTGGGAACACTTGAATAAACTCCAACAGACGACCTACATGATGATTTCTACTCAGTGCATCCTCATCAGTCAGTGTGACGGGGGTGGGACGAAGCTCATTTGTTCATTTGACCGGCTATGCAAGAGAGGAAACTAAAAGTCGGCTTCAGTCTGCTCTCACTGGAGGCTTTAACAGTAATGCAGCTACCTACATGTCTACTAACAAAGTGTAATCAAACACACACGCACACACACAGCAGGAATCTGATGGTTTCTTGTTTTTCAGTACAGCAGGACAGACATATAGGCGACAATGTGCATGAGCTTTTTTTTTTTGTCTTATTCCTGTTTTTTCCAAATAAAACTGTCTGCATGGGATGAGTACCAACATGACGAGTGACTCTGAATAATTCCACAGTGTGAATGAGCGCACAGATTATCCAAACAAACCCCTTCTGCACTAATTCCCTTTGACCTTTGAGGAATACTTAAGCAAGTGGTTTAAATGTAGAGGCCCTGAGAGGGTTGCAGGGAATTTAGTTGGATTATCTCTTTAACTGCTCCAGATGTTTGGATTTCTGGTGGCATATTGTCGACCAATCAAGGACCACGAAGGATGTTTACTCTTTTTCTTCTTCTTCCTGCATGACACAAATGACTTCAACAGTGACGTGTTTGGATAAAAATAAAACATAAGAATTTAAAAGGAGTCTTGTTTCATCTCTGTGTGTGCGTGACTGTGTACAAGAGGCTCCATTTGAGTGCCATTGGCAGTAGTCTATCAGTAGGGATGGTGGGTAGGTACTGGGACACTGACACTTCTGATCCAAAGGGGGGCACTCTTGTCTCAGGAAATCAGGACTGCAGGGGAGAAAGAAGAAGAGACAGTCAGCCTTAAATCCCTCAAAGGGGAGGTTGTGTGAGGCTAAATCTTGGCCAGATATTATCTTTTGGAGTCAAGATGGCACCCTGTACCTCTGATGCACCGTGTCGATCCTCAGTGGACGACTCTGTTTCCCTGACAACAACTGCCTTGGTCACCTGCATGTCAGGATGCTGCTGCTTGGCTTCCTGTATTGCAATAGCCAAAGCCTGCGGGGAAAGAGTGAACTGTGGCTCTTGTGTAAAATAAATCACAGGAACACATTTTTAAATTCTAGATTTTTGTTGATTTCTGTGTTTTTTGGCTCAAGACTGAAGTTAAAGCTCCTATTCAAGGACTCAGTCAAGATGAAAATGATTTATTCTGACTCCTCTGAATCACAGCACTGAGGCAAATAAGAAAAGAGCTGGATAAAAACAACCCCCCAGATTTAATAAAATGGAAAAATACGGTTCAAAAAGTCCAAGTTAATGAGAAAGTGACGTGCAAAGCAATAAATATGGAAGATGTGTTTGGGAACAGGTGGACTTTTAGATGATGGGAACTTACAACTACATCATTAAAATGGCATGTATATGAACATTTGTGTTTAATGTGTGTGTAGTATCCAACCTGTCATATTTCTCCCTTCTTTCTTTTATTGTTGCTTACGGTTGCTTGTTTAATTTAACATTTCAATCACAATTTTTTATTATTGTGAATTATAAATTTGGAAGCAGCTAACCAGCATATGTGAAAATAGTTAATGAAAAAAAATTAAGTATTATAAATGTTCAATGATGTTCAATAACATCATAAAAGTGAAAGTTAACACAATGTCAGTTCAAGAAAGAGATTTTTCTACACATGGAAAGACACTTGAGGATCTTGAGTGAGGATCTGCTACTTTTCTTTGTCATGTATTATTGTTAATCTTAGGGTTGACTAAATTGTCAAACTCCACATTTTTTAAAATGTCACATTGGACTTTTTCCACTATTTCTTAATAATTTGTAGTCTAACAATGGATTGAAAATAATCGCCAAAGTAACCAATAATGAAAAGAACTGCTGGTTGCAGCCCTGCTCACAATGAACAGTTGATTTCATTTCATTTATTCAATTAATGTATTTGTTCAACATATGAAATGACTAAAGTAGGCCGATATTGATGTTAATGTTTGCAAAAATGTAAAAACCATCATGTACTGTATGTAGGAAGGTTTAATCTATGACTTTTTGACATGGCAATATTTAAATTCAAAGGACATTAAGTGTTTAATAGCCTGTTTTAAAATACAGGTTATTAATAGTTCCAAGACCGAAATAGTAAATAATCAGAATAGATGATTAGAAATGTAGAGTACTTCTTATCCGCAAAGATCCAACAAATCCAATCCAAATACTACAACACCCAAAACCAGCGACTCATGCACACTTTACCGTGTCATTCACAGTTCATTTGTTCCTGTCAGCTCACCTGTTCTTGGTCGACATCATCGTCTCCTGTGATAATGATCCTCTTCTCGATCCTGGTCTCAGAGTATCCTCCTTTCACCGTCTGCAACACACAGTGACTTTCCTTTTAATAGCCTTCAGGAGTCCACACTGAACTCAGAAGAGATGAGATGCACCTGCGCATGTTGCAAAGTCCATTTAAACATAATTATACATAAAATCATAAGCTCTTGTAACTTCTACTTCGGCTTCTCTACCTTGGTGACATGAGTGGTTGCCGAGGTAACGTTTTCAGTGACAAGGATGGGCGACCCCGACGCCTCTCTGCCAAGACTGCTCATGTGCACCTGAGAAAGAAAAACAGCTGGCGGCATTAGACAAACATCGCATTCATTACATGAATACAGATGATAATACAAGCTATAATTCTTTTTTACGCATATTTGAGGACATCTTATCAAGGCACACATTTATAACACATTTTATTCATGTCTTGCTCTCGTCTGTAAGTAGGTTTAAACCCTGGGGAGCAGGAGGGACTGTGCTGCAGGTTGAGTTAAAATTGGAAAGGTCCTTCTGTTTGTACTCACAGGGGACACACTCTGTCTCGTAGAGTAAGAAACTTCACTCAGGCCACTGATGCCGTGATCCTGAAACAGACAAATTCAATTATGTGACTGTTTTATAACATAATTAAATTTAGTTCTAGTTCCACCAAATATTATTTTTAATCAAAAATATGCCTCACTAAATTATGCAGCTAACCTGATCTGTGAACTCCACAATGGTGGTGGTGACCTCTGACCCGTTGGGTTGAGTCTCTGTCCTGACGTCCGTCTTCCTCACCGCCGGTGTGGGCATGACGTCACTGGCCTCTCTGCTCAGCGGTGTGACGGCAGAGACACGACTGGGTTCTCTGTGCGAATGATCTCTGTCCATCGACGACGACACCGGCACCGACCTCTTTGGTTTTTTGGGCACTACAGGCTGAAGTGAGAGAAAAACAAAACAATGTTGGTGTTTGTACATTTGACAGATGAGGCAAAAGATCTGTTGCCTTTGACTTGAATTCAGCGTGAAAACAAGCTTCAAAAGGACCGAGAGTTAACTGATGTAAAGCTGAAAGCACTTTTCTTGCAAAAATGAAGTCAGCTTGCCAGTCTGGCCTATGAGTGCTTGGCCGCCACAAACCAGTTATCCCTGTGGTAACTTTTCTGACACCTCCTGCTTAAAACCCAAAAAGTAGTTAATTTATACTGACAATGTAAGGTAAGATGATATATACATGTTAAACACTGTGCTTTTTAAACTGTCAAAATATAATCTATAATGTAAGTTTATAGGTATTTTAGGTTACTAGTAAGATAAAAAGGGAAAGAAAAAACCGGAAGGAGAAGAAATAGAGTTTTTTTCCTCATAAAAAGCGTTGAACTCATTGCCTGTCAGTGTGTTCATAACAACCAGTTAATGTGTGCTTTACATTCTACGACTGTCAACACAGAAAAAACATTAAAATCTGTGACAAACACCTCAACACCTCGGGTGTGATCACACCACACCACACACCTTTTTTTTCCTCCATTCGAACCACAGTGGAAACGTTGCTGTTCTATTTTTAAGTTTTTATATGATTCACTGACCAACTACTGCACATGACTGCGACTGAGCTTGTAAACAAAACACGCACTCGTCAACAGCTCACTTTGGCGGTCTGTCATCACACTTTAAAACTTGGGTGGCACTAAGAGGAAAGGAAGGTGATGGTGGTAGCAGTGGTGGTTGGGGAATCCAGACTTATTTCCTGTTGTTGCGCTCTTTTCTTTTATTTATTTCCCTTGTGCTTCTAGTTAAAAACACAGAGAGGTATGAAACACTTGTATATGCATTTTTAGGTGACTAAAAATAGCATTGTTCTTGTTACCTGCCAGAATACATCAAAATAAAGGAGCAGAAGCCTGTAAGTGCTCCACACACACACTTGATATGAAAACACTAGCAGTACCTGCACATCTGGCCGTTTGACCTCTGGTCGGACGTCTTCAGCCTGGATGTGTTTGGCTGGAGGGCTGCTGCTGGCTCCTCTGGACAGAGGGGCCGACACTAATGGAGGAGGCGGTTCAGACGGGCCCTGCTGCTGCTGCTGCTGCTGGAGCAGGTCAATGCCAAAGCACAGACCTCCATCAGGAGACAGATCCCTGTCTCCCAGTTCTGACATGCCCCTGGAGAACTCCTCCATGCCTGTGTGCAGGTCCGTGAGGACGGTGAAATCGACTTCGGCCTCCAAGCTGGACGTGGAGCTGACCGTGATGCTGGAACATTTGCGCTCAATGCCCAGGTGGGTCTCCTTCAGATACAGGATCTCGTGGTCCTGGTCGTCCTCAGAGACAGAGCCCAAACGTCTTTCCCATGGTTCCCTCTGCAAAAAGAGTGCAGGACATTTATTACAATTTAACACTTGAATAAAACAACAACAGTTTGACTGATATTCCCCTGAGTGGACAGTAAAATAAACTTAAAAAAAAAACAAGATATCCTATCAAAACAACCAACATGCCATGTGATGTACAAAAATACATTAATTAGGAAAATAAATAAAAAATGAATTTATCTTTTTATATTGTCAATGTAAATAAAAAATATTGTAAATGAGATTTAGTCATTGTGTAATGTTAGCAGTTCAAAATCATGTGTTTTGAATTCTGGTGGTGGTGTTTCCCCCGTTCATTAGATGTTAAATTTACTGGCTCTGGTGACTTTAATGAAACCAGAATGGCGAACCTTTGCAGATAAACATTAACACGCTATTGAAAACATCTGCAAGAAAAAAATGTGATAAATAACTAAGTGTAGTTTGTTTAGTCTTTTCCAAAGATGCGGTGGCTAAAAATGTGGAAAAACCATTAAGAGATTGGTGGAGCTGAGAGATGACTCACTTCGCTGAGAGGCTCCTCATGAATAGCGGGTGTGGGAGGCGTCTCCTATGAAAGAAAAACAAACACCCAGCAGACATTAATAAAAAACAAATAAAGCTGTATCATATCATACAAACTACAACAACCACAAACCATGACACCAATCTTATCTTTACTGTAGCTAATGAGTGTGTAAATTTTTATCAGAAAAGAGAGCAGAAATGTTGATAACAGTATTTTTCTCACTGCATTGACATAATGTTTGATAAAAACAGTATTTGCCAAATTTAGAGAAAGTATAGTTTACAATGTCCCCAACTGACAGCGTTTAAACTAATTGCTTTTGTACCAAGTGGAGCTTCCAGCATCATTAGGTATTAAATGTAAACACTTCATTCATCCACTAAAGCTGATTTTAAAGGGAAAGCTTTCTTTTTTTTTCTGAAGTTGGGTTGTATGAGGTACTTATTGATACTCAGTGTATCACCTACAGCAGATGGCTGCTGGCACACCCCCAGTTTAAAGCAAAGTTAGTACCAGTGTGAGAAGCTCAGCAACATACTGCTGTAGAAGGAGTCAGAAGAAAAACATATTTTAGCCACATGAAAAAGGCCTACCTACAATAAAAAGAAATGTCTATCTCTATGCTATACGTAAAATATTTTCACAGCTTTACCTTCATCGTCAGACAGCCGTTTTCCACAGGAAATCATCATTATATAGAACAAATTTCGCTCTCTCCAAAGCAACCAGACTCCATTGCGAAGTCATTTTACCTCACAGGACACAGAAGTTGCTGAACTACTGCTGCCTCGATCTGTTAGTTTGTTTGGGTTATTGTGTGACTTCGATGAATTTGAACTAAGCTTTTAAAACACAATAACACAAAGTAACTAACAGATCAAGGCGGTGGTAGACCTGCAGAACTCCCATGTTCTGTAAGATAAAATGACTGATTTCACTTACGGAGTTTGGTTGATTTGGAGAGATTGATATTTGGCTTACATAAAAAGAAAAGGCCAACCAAAAAATCACTGTACTTTATGTTTAGAATATTTTCCCTGCTTTACTGATGGGAAGCCACCAATATACAAGCCAAACATGACTCTCTTCAAAGCAACCAGACTCCATGTACACTGCTGCCTTAATCGGTTGATTTGTGTTATTGTGTGATTTTGGTGATTTAAAGGGTTATTTCAGATTCACCAAAGTCACACGAGACAAACAAACTAACCAATCAAGGCAGCGGTAGACCAGCAACGCTCATGTTCTGCAAGGTAATATAAGTGTTTTTGCCAAAGGAGTCTGATTGCTTTGGAGAGAGTTATATTTGGGTTATATGATGGTGTTTTCCTGTAGGACAAGTGTGTTTGACAGAAAGGTAAAGCAGTGAAAATATTCTAAATGTAGTGCACACTTAAACTGATATTGACTTTTTAAAGTAGGCCTTTGTTAGGTGGATAAAAAACATTTTGCTGCTGACCCTGTCCACAGGTGTGAATTGTTCAGCTTCCTACATCTGTACTCTGGCTGCGTCTTGTGGTGTATCAACCTCCATCTACTGTAGGTAATACGCTGACTATGGAGAAGTACCTCATACAACCTCACTCAAAAAAAATCTAACTATCCCTTTAAACTTACACAATAACCACATATGAGAATTCCCAGAGTCTGTAAAGCTTAAGGCTGTTGAGGCATGCGCAAAGGGTATATTTCACAGGTTGACACCATTAAAAATGACTGCAAGTGCAATGGTAATGCCATGCACTGAGAGGTTAGATTTTTCAAAAATCCCTTGCAGGAAAAAGGTATTCATATTCGGAAATGCAGCATATGAATGCCTAAGCCCTGAAGAGGTTTGGCAGCTCTGCAGCCCGTGATTACATCTAATCGCCTTTTTCATTTTCTGCTAGTGCTACAGAGGTGCCAAGGCAGAACATTTGCTTCAAATGCCCTTCTCAGCCATTTATAAAAAAGGATTTAAATTATGTGAAAAAGAGGTTTCAAAGAAAAATGGTGGAAAGGTCTTGCGCTCCTTGCAACAGCAGCCACCTTTATCCTGTGTGTGAGGATGTTGGAAGGAGAGACCAGGCAGGTGTTAACGTGACAAGTTAAGGTGGGATAAAAAGGGACGCCTAAAGCTTAAGCATTGTGAACTTTTGCTTAAAGGCCCGAAGCGTTCTGAAATGGCCAAGCAGATGTCAAGCTTTGCGGAGGGGGAATAACGGAAAGCAAAAAGCTCTCTGAGGCCAATGATGCGATGCGAAGGAACGTGAACTTTTGCTTTCTTATATACAGCATGAGTTCTGAAGTATGTGTGTGATTTTTTTTTTTGTTTTTAGATGGTAAAAACAAGAGTTGAACGACATCGCCTGAAGCTCATGCAATGTTTTACTTTCCGATGATGGACAAACAGGTTTAGGGGGCAGATGGTTTACCGCTTGCTTCCTCTTGGCTGTTTCTTGGCTGGGCGTCCTGTGGTGGACGTGGCTGTTGTCCATGTTGCTCTGTCTGTCCCTGGACCACTGCGTTTTCAGAGGGAGAGTTCGAGGGGGAGCTGTTGGAAATTTGGCGGTAGAGAAGGGATTCTCTTTAAATTCTGAGCTGTTTTGAAAATGATCTTCCTGTCCTCCTCTTGTCCACTGACTTTGTCTACAGTCTCTGAGCTCCTGTTGTCCAAACAACTCCTTACTCTGTTGATGGTATTTCGTGGCTCCTGTATTTTCCTCGACAGCATCTGTGGCAGATTGCCGTACAGTATTATCATCCACCCAGGATTCATCTCTTGATTTTGTTATCTGTACATCCCCCATCGCACCGTAGACGCCTCTATCAGACTGACTTTGAGGGTTTACAACACCTTTGTTCTCCTTATTCAAAGACTTCTTTGATCTCTGTGGCTTTAGAGGAACTATTTTGGTGACTTCCGAGTGCGAGTTCCCTGTTTTGTTGCAATCCTTCGCGCCCGTGAGGCTCGGGTCTTTTATTTTCCGAGTCTCACAATGCCTCGTGTCACTCTCGATTCTACCCCCGTTGCCCTTTGGGAGAGAATCGACAGGCAGAGTTTCAAAGGTCCTTGGTCTCTCTCGATGAATATTGTGTTCGTACTGACAATGCCTCATTGCACTTCCCTGTCTGTCAGGTGGAGATCCATATCCATTTTCTTGGACGTCATTTCCCCCTAATACAGAATCATGATGTCCATTAGTTGCTACTGTTTCATCCATATCTGTTAGTCCTGTGGCTGTAAAGTCTGTCTCCTGTTTCGGTGATGTTCCACGTCTAGTTTTTAAAGAGTCCTTCTGTGTTTGACAATTGTTCATATTTGCTTCAGTCCAAGGAATCTTACTCTTTTCCAATTTAGAGTACATATCCAGCGCTCCTTCACAAGTGTCCTGCTTGTCAATCAATTTGGCATCAGCGGTCGCCTATGTTGACATAGAGTAAACAGTTGCATTAGCCTAGCTACTGTAGAGAAACTGCTCGTCCATCTGTGATAGCATTGCTACCCCTCTTAATAGACCTTTTTTTTTTACAACCACTTGACATGAAACAGTAGTGTAAACACAGGTGTTACCAGTGATACTATTTAAGGTTTTATACCATTCAGGTCAAATGGATTCGGGGATAGTTCGGATTATTTGATGTAGGGTAGGTATGAGGGTCAGCAACAAAAAGTATTTTAGTCACTTAAAAAATGTCCAATTAGAAAAATAAAGCATAAATATACAAGATATTTACAATATTTACACCAAATTATCGTACCATCAGACAGCCTTTCGTGACAGGAAACCAGTCTTATAAAAGCCAAATATCACTCTCTAAACCCACCACATGCCACAGCAAAGTCAGTCATTTTACCTCACAGGACATGGGAGTTACTGATCTACGGCTGCGTTGATCTGTTATTGTGTGACACAAATAAACTAACAGATCGAGGCAGCGCCAGACGTGCAACTCCCCTGTTCTGCCAAGTAAAATGACTGATTTCTGTTATGGAGTTTGGTTGGCTTGGAGAGCATAATATTTGGCTTATATAACGGTTATTTCCTGTAAGGAAAGGCTATCTGACGGCAAGCAAAGCTGTAAAAATATTCTAAATATAACATACATGTGTACGCTGATGTTTTTTTGTTTTTTGTTTTTTTTTAGGTGGACTTTTTTAAGTGGCTAAAATACTTTTTCTTGCTGACCATGTCCACGGCACTACATCACTTAACTTCCATCCAAGTACTCCTCTCTGCTTCTCCAAACTCCATACACTCATACAACCCCACTTCAAATGATCTAAACTGTCCCTTTAATTAGTATCCTTAGTGGTACCTCTGTTTACTCTACTACTTCTTATCAATATGGCAGCCGTGAAAAAGGTCTATTACTGTAGTGAAGATAATAGAGATTAACTGGGAGACCTACGACTGCAAACTTTGATGCATTTCATGGTGCTTTTCTGATTTTCTGTGTTTTGGTTCAATGGAATCAACATTTGCATGGAGTAGAAAAGATAGGAAAGGGTGACCAATACATTTTTAGAAAATCACAATAAATAGGTAATTAAACGTAGAAGAGTTAAGTATTACAACTTGGGAATAGGTTCTCGTTCTTACTGTTTTCCGCTCAGGGGTTCCTCCAGGAGGAGTGGCTGAGGAGAGGCGTTTCTCCCTCTGGGCCATCTTGCTGTTGGGCTGCCTCAAAGCCCTCTTCAGCTCATTGATGCTGGCCTGGTGCTTTTGTATAACATCTTCTGGCTTGTCCAGGTACTGCTGCTTACACAGTGAAAGGCACAGCAAGGACACAAATTAACATAAGTTAAATACCCAGAGCTGAATGTATTCGACTCAGTTCTACAGTTAAACTCGATATGGATTTAACCTGAAAATGAACCTGGAGGTTTTTCGTCTTGCTTTAGTGCTGCTCTGATGAGAGGGTGGCAAATGATTGTCTGTTTTCTGTTTTCTAATTATGCTGAAGGATGATTTTAATTCTAGTGAGCAAAAAGAGTCCTGGTAATCCATTTTTTCAAGTCTGATCTAACCAGTCTCTCTCTTTGTGTTAATGACTTCAGAACAGGTAAAAAACAAAGGTTTTGTCAGGATAATATTTCCTTAAAAAAAATGGTGGTTTGTTGTTGTAATACTCATTTGGGCCACAAGAGGCTGAAGTGCACTACTATCTCATATACTAAATAGAACTAAAAGTATTTATATGTTTTCCTCCAGGTGAGTTAATTTCTCCATGTACACAAGGTTCGTATGGAGTTAAAAAATTTTGCAAAATTGCTGTCATGTCTTTCCTTGGCTGCCGATTCTTGCCACCAATTAAAAAAATAAATTTTTACATGAATGCTTTTAGTCATATTTAGAACATGGGATAGTGATGCACTTCAGCCTCGTGTGGGCCAAATCAGTATTACAATAACATACAATTTAAAAAACGATTCTGACAAGGAAAAAAATAACCTGCCAAAACGGTTTTTAAAGAATATTAGTGAATTTTCTCCCACCCGTTATTAAAATGTAACTGCATTCCCTGAGCCTAACTCCAGCCATGCCATAATTTTGAAAATTGTGAAAAAAGTGGGCAAAGGGACAGAGGAAGGGGGTGGGGTGGGCTGGGGTGCTCGCGGGACAGGCACAGTAGGGGGCCGTGGCCTTTTGGCTATGTAGTAGGTAATGAGACATCAACCAGAGAGGCAGACATCGCTCAGTGTCGCAGTAAGAGCAGTTTCACAGACTCCCACTCAAGAGCAGGAGTTGAAAGAGGTGGTCTACCGAACTCTGCTCTGATCAGAGTTGGGCGGTCCACACTCTTTTTTTAAATATATATATATATAAATTACATGAAGCAGACTATTTCTAAATGGTTGGCTCGATGTTAGCATGGGTCCTGCAAGTTTCAGGATGATTTAAAAGAGGAGAAGGGGGTTTGAGCCACTTTTAAACCATGAAATGCTAACAATTATAAATGTATTAAGAAATATCAGTGTCAAGATCAGCACTGATGTGTTTCATCACAGTACAGTAATAAAATTTATTTTACAGCTCAAGCAACATGTTTAAGTGTGCAGTAGTTCTTTAAGTCAAAACACAGGACAGAAAACAATTTAGATCAGATTTAGAAAATGGATCACCAGAATTTTTGTTTTCTTCTCATTTGCCTTCTGGATGTAAAATACTGCACCCATTAAAGACCAGAAACATATGCAAACTGTATTATAGTATACTAAGATCAAAACGTTTATTTTTGGGGGGTTTTATGCTACACCAAAATTGCCTTCTGCACACAATAAAGATTTATTGAACTGAACTGAAGTGAATTGATTTGATTTGAATTGAGTTCAAGGTCTGAAGGTTTAAAGTAAAATATTTTTGTGTTGCTGCACATCTTACACATTATGATAAATAACCATTTGAGAACCAAACAAACTTTAAAAGATGTAGATCAAAACCTTAAACTCATTTACCTTGTGATTATATGCTGATCAAACTCTAGACATATAACAACAGAGTTTAACTGGGAGACGTGTTCAGAAAATATAAAACTGACATGCAAAACTGTGATATTACATCTGAGAAACGAAATACACAAAAAATAACCTGAATGTTTCCACAGCTTTGGCTGTTTACTGTGACCTAACAATAAGTGACAGGCACAGTTATGAAGAAGAAAAACACAGCACACCTGATGAGGGTCAAACACAGCACATGCCAAATAGAGAGGACAAGCAGTACCTCCTGTTTGGGCCGAGGGATGGCCACATCCTTGTCCGACAGATGAGGGAGCCCGAGGTGGGGCAAGTGAGAGATGAAGTGAAGGGTTTTGAGCAAAGCAGGAGGTTGGGGATTAGGGGGTTGAAGAACAGATGTGTGCAGAGACAAAGAGGTAAAGTGCTGCAGGTGAGTCAAAAAGGCAGGCGGCCACAAGGACAGACAAACAGAAACAGTTGCCACCATCTGCGCTTGTAGACTAAGACTGTTATGCCATTTAATGTTCTGCCAAGAAGACAGGGACAATCCATTTCTGTGTCAGCCAACTGGTAATTAATGCAGTCATCTATTGACTGAGCGTAAGTGCTTGGAGAGGGGGATTATTCCCATACTTCTTCATCCAAAGATTTGGTGAGAAGGCATTACAAAACCACAAATGAACAGAGACTTCAGTGACTTATGCAATGCTAATATTTCCTATAGTATTTGAAGGGACAGTCTGGATTATTTAATGTATCCATAGTCAGTGGATTAGTTACAGTAGACGCCAGTTGGCATATCCCCAGTTAGGAGAAGCAGCGAGGAGTACCAGCACATAAAATAAGCAATGAACTGCTGTGGACATGGTCAGCAAAAAAAAAATAATAATAATTAGGCACTTTGAAAAGGCCCACCTAAAATTTACCTAGATTAAGAAAAAAATTAACTGCTTTACTTTGCTGTCATACAGCCTTTTCCAATGGAAAACCTCTGATATACGAGCCAAAAATCATAGACCAGCAACCCCCCTGTTCTGTGAGTTAAAATTACTGATTTAACCTATGGAGGTGGTTGGTTTGGTCTGACAGCAAAGTAAAGTGGTGAAAATATTTTAAATGTAATGTACACTTAAACCGATAATGATTCATTTTTTCAGGTGGTTAAAATACATTTTGCCGCTGACCCTGTCCACAGCAGTACATTGCTTAGCTTCTTACACCAGTGCCCCTGCTGCTTCTTCAAACTGGGGACATCCCTACCACCATCTAGTGTCGCTAATACACTGACTATCAATAAGTACCTCATACAACCACAATTCAAATAATCCAAACTATCCCTTTAATAACTTTACCTGCGCAGAATTAATATATGATACACTGGAATCACCTTTACCATAACAATAAAACAATTTGTGAATCTATATAACAAATAAAGATTGTCTATCTAGTAAGTCTGTTTAGTATAAAAATAATCCAACAATATTATATCGTTAATTAAATAAAATAGAGATTTTTATTTATCTCAGCTGGAGCACCAGGAGATTTGTCAACTGGGGAAGCAGTGATTCACTGAATCATCAGCAGTGCTTAAGGGCCATCTGTGTATCCTGCTAAAAACAATCAATCGCTCTAATTTCACACAGGGACACTATTAAAGATGCATAAGCGTGAACATGTGTTGACAATTGAAACAAGCTGGAATTGGTATGTTTATGTCACTCTGGATAAGAGCTAAACGCCTATGAAGAAAATCTAATATGAATTTCCACTGAGACTATTTTCCAGCGGGCAGACATGAAAAAAAGGGAAGAAAGAGAATGAATAAATGTATATTAAACGTTTCCCGTCTATTCATCTGAAGATCGATTCATGCAGTTTCCATGGATTCTACTCAGCGGAATCCTGGAAATCATGACATGAAAAGAAAAAACATTCCCTCCAGAGACAAACAATCAAAAAATAATTGGTTGTGTTTACCAAACACAGAGTACGGATGCATGACCTACAACAACCAAAACCACACAGACAAACACTACAGTCCCAGGCCAAAATACCTCTGGTTTTGAGTCTACAGGCGAGCCTGCCTCCTCACCCTGCAGGAGAGGAAGGGGTGGACGGCAGAGAGATCAGAGAGAGAAGAACAGAGGTTAGCAAAGTGTGTTAACACTACAGCAGGGAAGAGAGAAGAACTGTTAGAGGTAGGAAGCTGGGCTAAAAAAAACAGAACATCTGCAGCATAGAGGTCATGTTAGATTTTCTGAGGCGATTTAAGAGATAGCGAGAAGAGAGGAGTCATACTGAGAAGTCTTATAAGTCTGAGGAGGAGCAGAAGATAGAGGAAATTAGGCCAAACAGAAAAGTAGGGATGGTGATTACAGTCTTAAATCAAAAAGAATGTGAGAGGGAAGGATGAGGAGAGTTAGTCAAAACTTAAGGAGGGATTTTTCTTACTTAGGGCAAAGCAACTGCTGTGCAGTTTTTTAAGTAATCCAGAGGAACTGCTTTTGTATGTTTCGTTGCACTTTCCTCAGAACCATTATTTATTTTTTCACACTTGAAAGGAAATATTTCATTATCAGGTGAGTGTTTGCTTCATTTACATTGTTACTGTCTGTGGCTCCATAATAGTAACTCATCCATATTGTGTGCACTGAATGTACGAGTCTATAGCCTAAGGCAGCAAACGCTGCACTTTAAACAATAGTTTGGATTTGGGATTGTATGAGGTACTTATCCGTGGTCAGTGTATCAGCGGGAATACTGGCGTAGGAAGCCAAGCAAAGTACAGAAACAGCAGCAAAACATATTCTAGCCATCTGAAAAAGGCCAAATTGGAAAAAAAAAAAAACAGTTTAGGTATATATTATATTTAGGATATTTTCACTACTTTGCCTTGCTGAGAGTCTTTTCTGGTTGGAAACCACTGTTATATGAGCCAAATACCGCTCTATCCAAAGCAACCATCCATTGGCAAAACACAGCGAAACACAGGAGTTGCTGGTCTACCACTGCCTTGATCGGTTTGTTAGTTTGTGTTATTGTGTGACTTTGGTGTTTTAAAAGGTTAGTTTGGATTCACTGAAATAACACAACACAAACAAACTAACAGATCAAGGCAGTGGTAGACCAGAAACTCCAATTTTTCTGGGAGGTAAAATGACTGTTTTAGCCAAAGGAGTCTGGTGGCTTTGGTGAGAGCAATATTTGGCTTATAAACAGCGGTTTCATGTCAGGAAAGGCTGTCTGATGACAAGGCGTGAAAATATTCTGCATATAGCATACACTTTAATCTAGACTCTTTAAATGGCTAAAAAACATTTTGCCACTGGCCTGGTCCATAGGAGTATATTGCTTATGTTTCTACACTAGTACTCTTGCTGCTTCTCCAATTTACTGTAGGTAACGCACTGACTATGGATAAGTACCTAATACACCCCTACTTCAAATAGTGTGAACTATCCCTTTAAGGTATCTTTTCTGTGTATAACAGTGTTGCTTCATCTATTTTGTACCTTGAGCTCCAACGTCTTGGTTGGCATTGAGATGTTGGCACCCCGAGGAGGCTTCTGAACTTGATCTTGCTCCTGAATCTCATGCTGCTCCAGCTCCTGATCTGTGTACTGGTCCTGGTCCTGGTCCTGATAGTGGTACTGTTCATGGTCCAGGTCCAGGCTGCCCTCCTGGTCCAGGTCTTCTCTGGACATGAACTGTGTGCGTTCACTGGAGCTTCGCTGGGACAGCTGGTCCATGCTGTCGCCTAGAGCTGAAGCTAGTGAAGCGTAAAGGCAGGGAAACATCAACCACCTGGACTCCAGTGTTAAAGGGACAATTCACCCCACAATCAAAAATCTATATTTTTCCTCTTACCTATAGTACAATTTATCCATCTAGATTGTTTTGGTATGATTAGCAGAGTTGTGGAGACATCACCTCTAGAGATATCTGCCTTCCAAGACGATGGAACTATATGGCACAGTTACTCACAGACCTTTGTGCGAGCAGCTCATGGTTGTGACAGCACGGGATGTAACAATTACTGCCCACCGCTTCAGTAGACAGAAAATAGTTCCTACATGAAATTATTTGTAACAAGGTCTGTTGAGTTTTCTTAATGTATTTTGGTGCTCTGAGAACCACAAGCCAAGTGACATCTAGTTTCATTATATTCAAATGAAGGCAGTCATCTCTATAGCCACTTACTCACACAATCCTAACTGTATAAATATAGATAAGAGGACAAATTTGTATTTTTGATTTGAGGATAAACTGTCCCTTTAAAAATTTCACATGATATAATGTACAGAAGAGTGTTTAACAGGGTCACATATCTCAATGGGCTTTACCATGAAATCACAAGTTAAAAACTGTCTTAAATTCTGTTTTTGCCAAGAAATTTTAGGCTCTGACAACACTGCATTTGGAAGGCACTCCTTTCAGAGCCATAACACAAACTCAGGAGCTCTGAAGCCAAGAAACTGCCTCATAACAAAATCTATGAAAAATAAGTGAACATCCATGTGGACAGTGAAATAGTTGTGGTGGTTCTTACCTCCATCAATGCTTCGGGGCAGCATGTACCTCTTGCTAACAGACCTATCGAACTGTGGGGCAGGCCTGTCAATCAGGGCACTGGCCTGTCTGGTCTGGGCTTGGGTCCGCCCGCTGTAGCGGAACTTGGAGCCAATCACCAGGAAACCCTTGGGAGGTGGCTCTGGGGAAACCAACCTGCAGAAAGGTTCAAGTTGTGTATATCTCCTACAAATACTCCTCAGTGACATCTTTTACTAAATTACACACCACTTTATTTTACTGGTCCCTAATTCCCTAAGAATTTCCTGTGAAAGTGTGTGATTTGGTACTTATTATAGGGGAAACAGAAACAAAGTTTTAAGTGGGGTATTTCAGTTTAGTTAGTTGTTCTGACTTGCTTTCTTGCCGAGAGTTAGATGAGAAAAGATTCCCCTCTCATCTGTACGGTAAATATGAAACTACCACCAGCTGGTTTACTTATCTCCACACAGAGTGGAAACAGGGGAAAACAGCTAGTCCACAGATAACAAAATCCCCAAAGCAGCACCTCTAAATCTTCCTCGAGTCTAAGTCATCACTGTGAGGTTGCCAGTCGAGACTCCAGGAAGTTACTGTGCCTAGTCAGGACAACCACAAAGTGTATATTTTACACTTTGGTTTTTGTGTGGATTAAATAGACAAGATATAAGTGTTTGGTTTCTTTACTTAACATCGTGTCTTGTCTTTTTTCTAGCCATTTTGATTACTGATTAGTTTCATCAGTTCCAATGAATTTTGTCTGTCTTTCCCTCCTTTCTTTGCAAGTTAATCTTCATCTCAGCTCAAGCGTTCCTAGCTTTTGTATCTTCCCAATGTTCACCACTGTTTTGGACTCCTGTCTTTGGATTACCTCTTTGCCTCTTTTGGATTTGTTTGCCTTTGTTTGACTGTTTTTACTTCTGCCTACACAGCCTCCATAAGCCTTTTGTATTTTGTCTTTATATTTTGAGTTAAGTATTAAATCATTTGAACTGTCCCAGCTTTGCCTCCTGTCTGAAACAAAGTCAGCTTTTGCAGAAACCCAACCTGAGGTCATGCTGGGATAGTCAATCATGTGCACTGGCTAGCCGACTGCTCCACGGTCAACCTGCAATATAACTGAAACTGAACGCTATCCAGGCATAGTTCATGGACCAAATGATGATACTCATCCAGTTGTGTCTTTGCTTGGTATAGTTCCTGTAGCTAGTTTTGACTATTATGTCTGGCTTGCAGGTTTTGCTGCAAAACAGCGAAAGCAAGAAGCTGTGATCACGCAGAGTAGAGACTGAATGGGGAGAGGAACCAATAATAGTGAGAAATTCCATGAATCAGAGACATAAACATTATTTTCTGATTATTTCACAGGGGTTTTTTTCTAAGCACAAATTAACACCCCCACATGCCCCACCACACCGCTACACCACCGTCAACTATTTGCTACAACACCTTATTTAGTCTAAATGTGGCCTTAGAGGTGCTGCTAAGCAACTTTTGTTACCTTCAGACAGAGCCAGTTAGCTGTTTCCCCCTATTTCTAGTCTCAAGCTAAGCTAACTCTCTCATGACTATAGCTTCATATTTACCATATAGATATGAGATTGATATTAATCTGCTCATCTAAGTTGACTGGAAAAAAGTTATTTAAACCCAAGGAAATGATCATTTATTTTGAGGAACTTCATAGCATATTCTGTAAGTGTTTTTTGTTTTGTTTGCTTACCTGTGGGCCAATTTCACATTTTTGCAAGTTCAACTGACCTGCTGTGCACTGACTAAAATGCTCTCTAGCTCACAACAGCAGTTCATTAGAATTAATTAATTAGAGGTGTATCAGCTGATTATTGTCTCTATTTTCCCTATAATTATTAGAAAATTACCATCTTCTCCTCAGGAACCTTCTAGTGAATTCACGGTTACATCAGTTCCTTTCAAGGAAATTACAGAGCTATGGGACTTATACTGAAGTGTTGTCTTGAAACCTCAAAGGATCAACACATTTAGTGTCACTTAAAGGACAACCACAGTGTGCCAAGTGTCAACACTTCATGCAGGGGGATAGAAAGTGTGTCTGTCTGTATCTGTGAGTTGTAAGTCCTACCTGAAGAAGGTATGGTGCTCAATGCAGACCTTCCACAATCGCTTCGAGGCCCGATGGTTGGGCAGCTTGAAGCCTATGGTGCTCTCAAACTGTTCATACTGGGCAGTGAGGGGAGGGGGTGGAGGAGGAGGAGGAGGAGGGAGGTGAAGAAGAAGAAGAAGAAGAAAAAGGAGGGTGAAGGGGAGTGTGGGGAAAGATGGAAGGATGGTGGCAAGGTGAATTGTGTTTACTCCGCAGCAATGGAAAAATCAATGTATGTTTTTTTTTTTGTTTACTGGTAGAAATATATTCTCGTGTCTCCTGCTGCCATGTCAGGCAGATTTTCCATCTCTAACCAACCTACAAATTAGCCACTCATGCACTCACTCCATCAGATGTTCAGTGGTGTGAACAGAAAAGAGGCTCTCAAATCAATACGTTATTAGCAATATAACAGGTCTTTAAACATTAGGGGCGGCCCATTCACAAGAGAAAGACAACTTTTTGTTCAAAAAATTCTGTGGGGACACTTTAAAATAAAATGGCTTTAAAATACAATGATGGCCTTACAGGCAAATTTGAAGTGACAGCTGACTTAAGAGGATAGATCTGCAGAACAAAGTATATGCATAGAATGGCCTTGCAATTCACTATGAAGATGTCAATGTCAGTTTAACAGTGGATATAAAACATACTGCACAGTCCCCCGAAGGCCAAAGAATGAAGGCAAAAACAGCAAATCATAATAATTTCAGGGCACTGGAAATCAGAGCAAGCATAATGTGGCTAACATTTGCAAGTAAAATCCTTGATGAAAGTGCAAATCCTCATGACTGGCTAATCACTTTATAGTCACCACAGAGGAAGAGAAGAGGAGGAGAAAGAATAAAAACATGACCTATCAGCCTAATCTTTAAGAACGGCATCTCTGAGGGCTAAAAATAAAGTCCCTTCGTCAGTTGTCACATGGTTTTCTGCAGATAAATCACAGAAGTATCACTTTTATCAAACCATGAAATGACTATTTATGCTGCTTGGGACGAGTCAAGAGAGACAATCATGTCATTTTAACAACTGTGAAACCATGAAATAGAAATGTGGATTTGGCTCTTTACCAAATGATCCTTCATTCCACTTGATTCGGCTTTGCCACAGTGACTGTCATGGGCTCTAGTGGGATTGAGCATGCAATAATTGTGTGGTGAACTACTCAGTCAGGCAAGATGCAAAAGACAAGATAATGACAGTTTTTATGTACCTCTCCTGGTCGGATCTTGATGTAGAAGTTGCTTCTCTTGTAGGAGATCTTGAGGATTTTTGGCCAGGCGAATCGATTGATCCGTAGACGGTCTCGGTAGATGAGCAGACCGTTGGCGCTCACACCGAGCATTATGTCAATTCCCTCTGAATCCTGGTGAACATCAGCACAGAGCATCAAAAACCTTGTACAAAACTGTGTTGACAGATAAAAAGTCTGGCAGCATTTCTTTAAAGTTTTTTAATTATTTTCAAGTCTTATCTCTGTACTCACTTTCAAAGGGGCTCTTTCTGAAGAGCTGTGGTTCTACCCAGAACCATTTGCTTCTAAAGAACCTTTTTTTTTCAAGGGTTCTTTGTAAGAATAAGGGTTCCATTAGGAACTTTTTTCATCCAAAGAACCCTTTCTGAAAGAAAGAAAGAGTTCTTATCCTTGAAAAATTCTTTTGTTGAGGTTTTTTGACCCATAATATAAAAGGGTTCTCAACAGAACACCCTGGGTGTGTTTTAGATAAAACCCTTGAATAAAAAAAGGTTCTTAGTAGGACCCCCTCTGTGGATTCCAGATAAACCCTCAAAATATAAAAAGGTTCTCAGAAGAACCCTCTTGGTGGGTTCTTATTTGCACCCACAGAAGGTATAAAAGTTCTGGATAGAACTCTCTGAGAGGGATCTGGATGGAACCATTACACCACAGAAAGGTTCTCTGCAGAGCCTCTCATAGGGGGTTCTGGGAGAAACCTGGAGAGATGGATCTAAGTATAACTCTTCATGCTGGATTCTAGGTAGAACTCTCTGAAAGGGTTCCAAGTGTAATCTTTATAAAAGGTTCTCCAGAAACATTTACACAATAAAAAGCAAAAGATTGACAAACACTGTACTTTTGCACTTGCAAATCCAAGCTGTATTAACAAGGTTCAAGTTGAAGGTCATCACACCAAAATGTTAATAAATAAATAAATTAATTAATAAATCTTGAGTTTGCGAGTGCAGAAGGTAGTGTGTGGGAGTCTTTTTGCCTTTAAGAATGTATACCTTAGCATGATGAAGGTCCACACCATACATTGAAAGCTTCTTGGCATTTTCTAGAAAGTTCACCTCTGCCTCCGCCGGACTCATTCCCCTACAACACAAATGCCACGTGTGATTCATCTCTTCTTTCATATTCATCCCACAAATCAAAAATACCAGCATTTCTCATTATCCTCATGGCATTCAATTTAATTAATCAAGTCATATTTCTCTGACCTATAGTTATGGTGCAGCTCCATCACTCTCTCCTCCAGCTCACGGGTCTGGTTGGGTGCAAAGCGGAAGTCGCTGACATAGTCAGGGCCATGCTCCTCTGGCTCGTAGTCTCCCAGTTCAGCCTGGACAGTGTAGGAGCCCAGAAGGGCGTGGGTGACAAACGAGCAGGGCAGACGACCAGACAGGATGTCATCCCTCAGCTGCAGGCACAGGTAGTACCTAAAGAAAAACGTAGGAGGCGGAGGCCGAAATGCTACTGACACTTGTTTTCAAGAGCCGAAAAACATCTGGAAGAAAAACTGTTTGACTGGTCAGTCACAATCCTTATTTAATGTTGACTCAAGCTTCTAGCCATGCTAACAGCGTGGTTCTGGAGACAGCAGTGTTTGTGGGTATGTCAGGAAGTCCACCATGTTGGTCAAGACTATAATAGGCCATCTCAGCAAATATTGGATTGATTACATGACATCTGCACAGAGAACGAATCTTAATGACTTTGGTGATCCTCTGAATTTCATTTAGCTCCATCAAAATTTTATTTACCAAAATATCTGCATAACTTGTGAAATTCCCATCAGCCTCAGCTGCACTTTGGGGTTAATGGCAATAAGCAAATGTACACATGGTAACACAATAAACTGAAATGGTGAAGGTGGTAAACATTGAACCTATTAAACATCAGCATGTTAGCATAACATATTTTTGCTGATGTTAGCATTAAGCTTATAGCATGTTGTAGACTTAAGGGGCTATTTAGATTATCTGTAGTGTATGGTTTAAAGCGCATGGCCAAGTGCATTTAAGGTGAGTCCAACTCCACTTTAGCTATTTAAACAGCACATAATCTGGGTGCATAGTAAGGTGCAAAGGAGCTGTGTGCCTCCCTGTGGTGCATTGATATTTAAATCGAGGATTTGGCAAGTTCGACAAGCAAACAGAGATGATGACATCACCCATTAGCAGTGATGCAGGCACTAATTCTGCAGGTTGGACGGTCCAGGTCATGATAATGAACATTAACAGATTAATGGTGGATGGGTTGCAGGTGAATGAAATGTAAACACTTCATTTCCATGCGCACACACTCACTGCTCCAAATATCATCATATATAAGCAGTAAAACAATAAATGAAACAGAAGTCAGGATTTATGTTGCTGCTTTACCCTTTTGACATTTTGGACGTGTAGGAGACACAGGAAATTAATTAACATTTGATCCTTAGGGATCCTGTCAGATTTAAACAATCAATGAAGTTACAAACTGTGTATATTATGTGGAAATGTGATATCCTAAGCATCACATGGATGATGTTTGACCTCTGATGCAAGTCCACCCAACTGATTTATATCTTTGCCTACTCTACAGTAAAAGGTAGTTCACTCAAATTACTGAAAAGGATTGTGTTTTTTCACTCTTAGTGTTATTTGTTGAGGTTTTGGGACTGTAGTCAATGCGAATTCCACAACCAAACAGAATTGTGATTGAAATTCATTTAAAAAGAGCAACATGTTTTTCCAGAAACGATTTCCCAGGTATTTAGGACGCAAACAGTTAATTCTCTGTTCAGCATAAAACAATTCCTAATGAAGACTGCAAAACAGTATTTTTTTTTCATAAAGACATCCTTTTGATAGAAAGTTGTTCCAGTGTCAACTCTTACTAGTTTTATGTAAAACACTAACACCACTAATGACAAACTCCTCTGGAAGGGCATAAATATCACAACCATGGGACATAAATCTGAAAGTGCATGAACAGCTTAAAACTGCACCACTAGAGGTAAAAACACATTGTTTGTGATATTTAAGTGAACAGAACATTTTAGGAGTTACTTAGGGTTAATTTATTCTTTATACACGTGTGGGCTATTTTAAGTCTTGTTCTTTGCTTTGGCTTGGTCATGATTGTGATACTTATACACATATACATCTGCATGGAGTACATACAGTGCATACAGTACACTCTAGACAACTAAACAACAGTCTCACAACGAAAATAGATATTATAAATACCGACCTATTTTTGTGTTACAGATTGAGCTGTATTGTTTCAAGTCAGTGAAGAGTTCATCTGCATTCATTTGTAAAAACATATGAAAGCTATTTCTAAAATGAATAAATTAACATCAGTTTGATTGATTGCTTGTGACTCTGACTGCACATAGAAAACCGCAATTTAGGAAATTCAAAAAGAAGTGAGAGAGGGATATCTTACTGAAACAAGCCAACATTGATTGATTTTCCCTGGAGGGCACAAAAACTTGATTCAGGGAAATAAATCAGAACAGAGATATCTGTTTTTGCAAATGAGCCTTTCAAGTTCTATTGATAGATGGGTTTTTATTTTGTTATTTAAGTGTCCTGCACCACATGGTGCCCAGCCCAGATGGACTAGGGCACTAAACAAAAAATAACAAAGATTAATAACAAAGTCACATAGCAGTTCATAAAGTACAGTTCTTCAAATTCAAAGACTTTATACGTCCTATGATCAAGGCTTGTTCTGCCACCAGCAGTTCTGTATCTGTTACATTTTAACTCACATTGTTACATCAAGCCCCCTGTCAGAAATGTGACCAAGCAAATCTTGACAGGCATCTTTTATCTCCCAGTGCTCTTGTTGGAGCATTATCAGTACATATTCTTTTTACAACGCCTGCTTTGTTATTGTTATTGTTTCATTTCATTTATTAGGAGGTTTTTGTGGGTTGTTCATTTAGTTTTCTCTGAAATCAGGAGACTGCTAGCCTTTATACTAACTTAGCTGTTAATATGTTGCTAATATAACATTTTTTCGCTAACTTACCGCTGTGCTTATGGTTGTGTGGTATGTATTCTACTCTTTCTGCTTTTACATTTGTACGCTTGTGTTTATGTTTAGATAAATTACTGTGCTGTTTGTTTCAAATACAGTTACTCCCTATGTTGATCTGTCACTGGTGATTTCACTGCGACTGTGTTTCTTCCTGGCATGAGGGACAATGTAGCTAGTTAGTTAACTAATATCATAACTATCTAGTCGCTGTAGTGTGGTAATTCATTCATTCACATTTTTCTTTTAACCTTAATCTTACAGAATGGGGTTTGTTATATCTCTCAGGTGCTTTTTTCTATTATTCCAGCTGATTTGACTGACAAATGTGGTGTTGGTCCTGGTGGACCCGAGTCAAAAGAATCTTGTTTTAATAGATGGAACTTGAGTTCATGTTTGCCATAGGTCTTAATTTAAAGTATCATACACTATCAGGGAGGTCATGTTTTGCTATTTTCAATTTAAATAATATGCAAAATAACTTTCCATAATATATATATATATATATACATATATATATATATATATATATATATATATATATATATATATATATACATCTTTTTTTTCAGATGATATTAATTAAATAACTAATACCGTTAAAGTAAAGAAAAAAAATAGTATTTGCTAGGATTGCTTCTTACAGTGGTTTATTCTTGTGCTCCATTGGTACTCTTTGTATATTAAATATGTTAGTAAGATGAGGGTTAACTATTGTTTATTATATTCCTTCATTGTCTGATTTTTATGATCACTACCGATGAATTTGCTTCCAAAGATTCCTGGAGTCGACCTCGTCTTCAATCTTTATTGAAAGTGTATTTAGCTTGCTGCATGGGGTACTCTGTCTTAGCTGTTCTTTCTTTAAATGCTGCCTGACTCTACAACCCTAATTGTGTTTTAAAACTCTGTGTTGTATTGAGACCTACCTGGTGATGTCTTCAATGAGCACGGATGGGTCTGGTGGGTAGAACTTGACAGAAAATCCAAAGATCCAAGAACCAACTGTAGACAAACCACCAGCAAGGTTATTTTGTGAAGGGCTGGCTGTTCATTAAAATGCTGTAAGTGTGTGGATTTGCTGGACTGTGTGTGTGGGTGAGTGTCTGCTGCACTTACCCCGAATTTGCTTCTTAATCTCTTTGGAGGGATCCAACCAATTCTGATAAAGAAAGAAAGACACAATCCCCTTTGAGAAATTCAACCTCAGCAGCATCATCCATATTCACATTTTTAAGAGCCCTTTTAAGAACTGCTCTTCCCTTTTTTATTAAATCTATTCCCTAGTTGAAAGCCAAATATATTCATGCTATGAGAAAATGGATGAAGGCTTCAATAAACACTGAAAGCATCAATACTGGGCCTATAAATGCCAGTTGAATCCAGCTCCTTCTGCTTAATGTCACTAGAGCTTCCATGGTGCACCGCAGACCCTGTGCACCGTTTTAAAAGGCCATACTGTCTAATCACATCTTAAAAGGTTAAAGGCCATGTATGCCATTCTCAGGCTATAAGTGCTTAAACTCGGTTAAAAGGGCAATCAGGGACTCAATGCTTTATAACACCTGGAATGTCAGTATGAGTCGGGCTTGTTGGCCGAAAGGGTGACTGACATCTGATTTGATTAAAATCGGTGACAAAATCTGGCCAAAAAAGTAGGTAAACTATTGAAGACAGAAACACGCCAAATTTATTGGCAACAGATATGTTTGGCCTTGCACTCCAAAAAGCTATTCACCACAGAGGGACCTCAATTACCCCCACATGTTATAAATGATCACTGTGATAATGACTTCTGCAAATAAAAATTCACTACTTCCACAACAACTACAAGACCTACACCTGGAGGACGCCTATATTCAGTTAAATGCTTTATTGGTGTCCACCAGGGAGGCTTCTACTTGAACAGATTGGACAAGAAGGACAATAATTTTTTTTATCATAACTACGCAGATGATACCCAAAATTACTTAACCCTCTCATCTAACAACTCTTTGTCACTGCACTACCCAGATTAACAGCTGGCTGTCTTAAAACTGTCTTCATCTGAACAAGGATAAAACTGAAATAATCTTATTTAGGAAAAATGAGGAGATATTTATTATTACTACTCTCCTCTATACAAATGGATATAAAAGTGAAGGACACTGTTAAAAACCTGGGTGTTTTGATCGACTGTGATTTCAGATTTAAATACCATATGAAAGCAATAACTAATTGAGCCTTTTACCATCACACAAATATATCAAACATCAAGGTCTTATGTCAAAGCAAAGTTATTCATGCTTTCATTTCCAGCAGGTTTGACTACTGTAAGTGTTTTCACTGGACTTTCTAAAAAAAAAAAAAACATCAAACAGCTTCAACTTGTACAAAACACAGCTGCTACAGTTTTTACAAGAACCAAAAGAGCCGACCACATTACTCGATACTTAAAGGGATAGTTCAGATTATTTGGAGTTGTACTGGGTGCTTATTGATTATCAGTCTTAAACTACAGTAGATGGCAGCGTGCATGCCCCCAGAAGAGCCGACGGCAGAAGTAAAGTAATGTGCTGCGATGAACAGGGTCAGCAACAGAAGGTATTTTAACCACGTAAGAGAGGCCCACCTGTAAAATCACTATCAGTTCAGTGCCAGGGATAGACCAGCAGCTACTACATTCTGTGAAGTAGAATTACTGATTTTGCCCATGGAGTTTAGCTTCTGTAATGGCAGATTCCCATCAGAAAATACTGACAGCAAAAGTAAAGAGGTGAAAATATTCCAACTAGTGCATACACTTGAACTGGTATGTATTTTTTATTGGCCTTTTTTAAGTGGCTAAAATACATTTTGCTGCTGATCCTGTCCACAGCAGTTCATTGCTTAGCTTCTGTGCCGGTGCCCCTCTCTACCTCTCCTAACTGGGGGCATGTTGAGCAGCATATACTGTACTTAATACACCGACTATGGATAAATACCTCATACAACCCTACATCAAATAATTCCATCTGTCCCTTTTAAGTCCTAACACTGGCATATCATACATGACAGAACTGACCTTAAGAAACTACTGCTTCTTTATAAATCACCACACTGGACATGATCAAAATACCTCTCAGATGTGTTCCTGCAGCGCACACCTGCTAAATCACTCAGATCACAGGAGAGGAATCTGTTTTAGTAAGACTTAGTGCCAGAAGTAAACATGGTGAAGCAGCTTTTAGCTACAGTGCTGTTCAGTTCTGGAACCAACGTCCTCACTGAATTAAAGACAACAGTCTAGACTCAAAACCCAATTGTTCTCAGATGTTAAATAAATGTTAACTGACCAAATGTTGTCTACTTTCCCTAAAGGAATGTGTTCTTTTTCTTCTTCTCTTATTGTTCTGTCTTTATATTCTTCAGTTTGCTAATTTGTAAAGCACTCTGAGTTGTCATGGTGTATGAATTGTACAATATAAATAAACTTGCCCTGCCTTATTATTGTATGAGTCTATGAGAACGAATAAAAATATCTGTGTGTCTGTGTTGTGCGTCTGACCTTGGAGTTGTCCGTGTCCTGGAAAGTCAAGCCAAAGTAGTCCCTCTCCAGCAGGTTCAGATGGCCACACACCATGTCCAGCAGGGTCTGGCCCTTGGCAAATTTCTGTTACACAAACATACACACATGCATATGAACATGTACACACAGCGAGTGGGCAGGTGACGGAGTGCAAGTTCAGCTTGTCTGAACATTGCGTACTATTAAAGAGAAAAGGAAGAGGGCAGCATGCAATAATGCAATTTAATAAAGATGTGGATGACTGTGGGGCATCTGCTGGCTCAGTGATTAAGACCCATGCTTTATAACTGCAACATCCCTGGTTCAATTTCAGCTTTTGTCACATGCCATTCTCTCATTTCTCTCCCCATATTATCTGTCTATATCTACACTGACATAAATACAAGATGCAAAAAATAATGTTAAAAAATGCAAAACTATTTGTTACGGTATCTTAATAATTATAAAATGATATTGTCTGTGTTTTAGAACTGTGTGGTTATCTGGTACACAAAATAATGCCCAGTTATTATTTTACAAGGCAATCTTTATTCATATTTCATAAGACAAAGGAGTCAAAAAAATATCAGTGACACAAAAATCCACCCGACTGTGGTGTGAGAGACGTTTCCCGCCTGTCCTCTCCCCTGTTCAGGAGGAGGAGCTCCTCTCTGTATGACTATATAAGGGGAGCAATCGCCTCTCGCATCAGTGGCGTTTCAAGAGACCACACCTATTTTCTATCTAGTCCTTCAGGGCTCAGAAAAAGGACTCTGTGGGTTGCACAGACGGCCTTGGCAAAATGCTATTTCCACACACACACACACACACACACACACACACACACACACACACACACACACACACACACACACACACAGACTCACACGCAGGGACACACACGCCAGATTCATCTCCTAGGGAAACCTGGCTCCTATGGCGACAAAGCAACCAAGCAGCTGTTACCATGGAAACAGAAGTAATAGGTCCCTTCTGTATGTGCGTGTGCCCTCTCACTTTCTGTATCTCTGGTTACTACGAGGCCGCCACAAAGCTTTGCTCAGCTCTTGTAGGAAAAGCTGGCAGCACAGTCAGCAACCCTTTTAAAAATTTAAGAATGGCTAATTAATTAAGCATTATAAAGTGATCTGTCTCTCAATCAAATAAAAATAATTTACATCCTGCTGCACTGAGGCAGCCACGGGTGAAGCGGTGAGAGAATGATGCTGATTAACAGGCAGCAGAGGCTACAGTCAGAGATTTTTGGGGGGCGTAGTACATATATTCGATTTTTCCAACAAAATGAAATTGCAACACACATCTCAGGTGGTCCCCCAAGCATGGCAACCAATTCTGGAGCTGCTGATGAGATTTCGTTGTCGCTCCAATTGGCTCCAATCACATTTCTGTAACTAGTTCTGTGGGCTGATTGTGTTAGCAGCCATTTGGTGTAATCCTAGAAATCCATTTAGCTGATTGCCTCACCCATGCAAACAAGATGAGGAGAGACAGCGTGTGTGTGTGAACAGGTTAATGTCTGGCCGAGGAGAAAGTAGATCTATTGAACTTAGTCACTTTAACTAATGCAAGTGGAAGGATGGCACTGTGGAATCAAATAACTGGAGAAAAAGTGTTAAGATGTGTTGGTGTAGGTTCTACTGTGCAATGTAATGGCAGGGTATAGTTCTTAGATGAAGTACTCAATATTTTCTAGTTTCTAGCTTGGACTATAGGCAGCTTTAACAAAACCATATAATAGTGTACTCCAGTGTTTCTTAAACTTTTTACACCGCGTACTACCTCAGAAAATACTGAGCTCTCCAAGTACCACCTTATTGTTTTGTGTCATTTGTTGCTAGCAGGTCTAGTGAATACCCTCACAGTGGTTCTTAAGTAGTACTTATACTCGCTGCTTGAAATATTCTCCTCCTGATGTGCACTTCTCTTCATAATAGTTGCTGTTTGGAGGCACGATTGCAGTGTTTGTTAAGCACTGATTTTCATTTTCTTTATTTTACCTTTTACTATCTTGCCATCACAGTTTAGCTAGTAACTAATGGATGGATGACACATGCATGATCATGACTATATTGCAGACTGATATTGAAATTTGTTCTATTTTCATTAGTAAATTTGTAGTATTTGAATAGTATTATATGTTTTTAAATTCATTAAGTTTATTAAAAAACAATTCTGGTATTTCTTTGCGTACCACTAGAGGGAGCTTGCAAACCACCAGTGGTACACAAACCACAGTGTGAGAATCTAGGGTTTACTCCAATTAAAAATAGTTAATGGTACCATTCAGTTTTCCTGAAAACAATGCCAACACAGAACAATTTCAGCAGTTAAAGAAGTGGAATTTAGGGGCATTTAAGTGTGAGATTGGAGACAGCACCCGACAAAATACCACTCTTCTTACCCACGCCTCAAAGGATGCAGACAGATGTTCTGAAACTGCAGCCTGTAGGGCAAAAGCAGCCTTCAGTAATATTTTATGACAGCTTAGAAAGTTACTATTTGATGGCAACTAGTGAGACCTCGCAAGTGTTGCAAAATCTATTAGCTGAAGTTAGTGATTTCAGTGGACAACTTTGAAGTTTAATGTGAAAGTAAGGTGAAAAACTGAAAAAAAAAAAAAAAAAACGTATGGCTGAGGACAGGTACTCAATGAATATAATGATAATCTCCATTATGAGAGCAATCATAAATCCTTTAACAAGCTTGCTGGTTTTCCTGTGTGACCCTCAGTCATATACTGGCTCCCCACATTGGCACTCATTAAAATTTTGAGAATCCCTGATGTAGGAAAACCTAAAGTTTCAAAGGGACCTGCACTCTTGGTAGATATGAACAGATTCTAAGGTAACAAAAACACAATTCTTATTTTCAGGTGATTATAGACTAATGAAAACACACATGGATATTATATTCCATGTTCCATCTTGTCATATTCTGCCAATAGATCCCTTAAATCTTTAAATTAGTACTCAACTGATTTAGTATTACACTTCCACAATATTGAGGGACTTGCAAAAAACAGATTTTGATCAAAATAGTAGTAGCAGAGGCTCCAAAATATCCCGACTTTTCAGTCATTATTATGCTTTTGAAGCTCAAAAATGCTGGAATCCTGAATCTTGTTTTTTCCCTAAATGCGACTTAATATTGTCTTTCATTAGACCTGCTCATAAATTCCAATGTCTTTCAAATCCAACACCCTCTGAAATCTGAAGGCTGCCCTTCAACTAGACAGGTTGTGCTCCAGTGTTGGTGAGTTTATGTTCTGAAGTTCCTTTGAGCAAGAGACTGAACTCACTTGAACTTTAAGCAGCTCAGCTGACTGCGCAATCCGACCTCCTCAGAGCGGAGGAGCGATGCTGCAGGGAAACAAGTTCGAAGGATGCTGTTAAAATGGGAAGAAATTATGCAGAATATACAGTAGATAAACTGATTTTATCGTCCTTTGAGCTTTTTCAAAGGAGGCCGAGCTGGGTCCCAGTGTCATGAATCTTTCATTTGGTTTAACTCGTTAACCACATGATCACATGAACCACAAACTCATGGAGCTGGTGGTTTTCTCTGCGGAGGCACTTTGAGTGTGAGAACGCTGAGCACACTGGACTGTGAGGCTTTATCCTGTCTTCACACAATGGACACATCACCTTGAGAGAATGTGATTTATCATTAAAGACAAGTTAAAAGATTCTGAGAAGATTTGGCAGCTTCTAGTCTTTCATCACAGACAGAACTGAAGCATAACAGCAGTCTGAGGTTGGGATAAGGATGGAGCACATAAAGTGAATGCTTGAGGTTGGTTATTGGTTATGAGTTCTTTTCTTTTATTTATTTACTTATTTATTTTTGTTAATGTCAGGCAGAAACTTTGCATGTCCAAACTTTCAGGAAATGAAAAATTAAAAAAAAAAAACATATTTTTAAAAATAATTGAAGAAAAACACTTCTGAGGGCCAACCTCTCCCATGTGTATAACACCTCATTCAAGATGGAGAGACTTCTGGGTTTTGGCTTTTGAATACTTTTCATTGATTAAGGCTTTAATATGAAACATTTCTGCATTTGAATGTCTAAAAACACTCAACATGTGGTATATATTTTGCTGTGCACTTATATCATCCCAGATGTTTCCAACAAAATTCAAATGGAGGGAAATCTGTAATATATTCAAGAAAACAGCGTCTTTCCTGCTGGCTCTGCCAAGCTAGTAGAAAACTCGTCTGATACGTCAAAGGGTGAGGACGGAAGTCAGCACTTGTGACTAAGTGCATCTTTACTATTACCTCCTTCATGAAAATTACTTCTGCAAGAGTCATGTCAGTTAGAATTTCATCACCTGTAGTGGTTGTATTAAAGTGAAGATAAGAAATCCTATGACCCTTTTCATGACGTCATCAAACTACATCTTTTGTTATTATTTTAATGTGAGAATGACCCCTATAGTGGCAAAATTCAGTGCTGGACAAAGTACAGTACTTGAGTCCAAGTATAGATACTCCTGGTCAAATATTACTCAACTACAAGTGAAAGTTGCTCAGTCAGAATTTTACTTGAGTTAAAGTACTAGAGTACTTGCTTTTAAAGATATTTAAATAGTATTCAAAAGTAATTCAAACTGCAGTTTCTAATATCAATACATGCTGTATTGTTTTCACGATGCATTTACAGAACCTTGTAACTCTCTGAAACCATCTAATGATGCACTGACCTGCTTGTCAAACCACTCTGCTACACAAAGCCTATAGAAACACCTATAAAAACTTCAACATAGAAATGCAATCAAGAACAAAAAGGACAGCTGTTGTGTACTGTATTAAAATCACCACATAAAATTAGATTGAAGCCAACGGTAAGTTCTCCAAGACTGTTAAATAACTGAGATTTAATTCTGGCTTCAGGGGCAGTATATACATTAATTGTGTGGGATTTTTCACCCCGATAAAAACAATCTAACATTAAAAGCCTACTTGGAATTATTTCTCTTTTTCTACTTAGAATGACATCTTGAGATTTAATTTTGTCTTTCTCCTTTATGAAAGAGGGAGAGTTTACTTGTGCTTGTTACAGAGCGACTGGATGACATATTTCTGCTTTTACATCACTCCCAGTTGAGAACGGGTACTGTGATTGGTTTCCTTCTGTGGGGAACACAGCGTGTGGCCAGTGGCATTTTAGAAAAGAAAAAAGAGCAACAGCTGACTTCAAAGCTGTGCTTAGCCGAAAAGTAACAACAACCTTCCTAGAAATGTAGTGGAGTCAAAAGTACAATATTTGTCTTTGAAATGTAGTGGAGTGAAAGCCAGAAGTTTCCAAAAAAAACAAATACTCAAGTGCAGATACTCAAAAAATGTACTTAAGTACAGTACTCAAGTAAATGTACTTTGTTACTGTCCTCCACTGGCAAAATGTATATATTGTGCATTTAAGTATTTGTAAAACCCACAGATGTAAAGAGTGACCAATAGCTTTGATTCATGAAAAGAAGTAAACAAAATATGGAGATAGATCTTCCTGTGTTGTAATACTGTTTGTTTATACGGAGAAGCATGATAATACCACATCCTGACTGAAAATGATGCTTCAAAACAAAAAAACATTTGAAACTCAGATGTATCCATTATCCCACTTTGCACACTGCACAGTTGTTGCTACTGTTTCACACCTCTTTGAAAGAGAAAGTTAAAATGATTGGTGCGGGGCAGTGATATTATGGTTTTGTATCACAATTCAGGCTACTAATATGAAAAAGAAACACATTTCAACAGTGCCAACACAGGACTGACTACGGATAAATGCATGAAAGCAATTTTATTATTTCTATCACCATGTGAGTGAGACACCTCTTAAATAGCTAAGCTCTGAAATATCAGTGGCACCGAATGCTTTGAATTCAGGCAAAGCAGACCCCAAACAGCCCTGCCTCTCTAATAAAATGGGAACTATGTGGTTCACCAACAAAAACGAAGGAAGCATGAAAATGAACATGAGCATTTGATGGGTTGGACCTGCGGAGTAAATTACATTCAGCCAAAGTTTAAGCAGTTAAAAGTACGAGTACAATGGTCTCCTCAGGATTTTATTTAAAAAGCCAGATGTTTGAGTCAAGAGGTGTTTTTGAAAAGCTTGGAGGCAGTGACGTGCTGCACGCAGGTGGTGGAGTTCTTTCTTTAATAGTGTGGCTTCAGGTTAAGGACTGGACAATGTAAATGCACTGAGCTCAATCAATATCTATAATGTTGTGAGCCAAACGTCAATAAGAGGCTGAGGGTGCTTCCCTGCGCTTTTATCATCACGGCCTACATGGACATCACGAGCGTAATTAAAGTAATGATTTCATTGCATTCATCAGTGTGTCCCCGCTTGCCTTTTTTTTTTAATGGCAGACAGTGATATACACACTCACACACATACCACTGTACACAAGCAGGCACTACCTCCTTCTCCATCTTTCTCTCCACCTCCTCCCCCACTCTCTTCATCTTTTCCTCCTCCTCTTTTCCTTCAGCCGTTCTATTTTCTCCCCGGTCAAACTTAAGAGCGCTCATCTGTCAGCTGTATGGATTTTCTGCCAAAGCCCAATACCTCTAGTGTCACTGGCCAGGTGACATGGGGAAGTGTGTGTGTGTGTGTGTGTTACCAAGACAGAAGGAAGGATGAAGGGGGGAAGAGAAGGAGAATATGTGTGTGTGTGAGGACATATTTCTCCACTCACTGGCTCTGGTAAGTAAAATATGTGAGGTCACGTGGGCGGCACTAAGCCATAAAAGGAATATAGTTGACATGAATGAGGTCGAGCAGCCAACAAGCTTATTCCCGTCACACATCACACTCCATCAGCAGCAGCAGCCAATGGGGCTCCAGCACTAGCTTTAATGTGATTCATGGCAGCCCTGTAAGTCCAGCTCAGGATCTCCCTCTGGTGTGGAACACCCCCTCTGACACCCCTCAGAAGTCCATTCAGTCCAGGAGCAGATTCATTTTTTGCAGCGTTCGATCATGACGAGTGTGCGGGCTGCTGTTAAATCCAAAGTGGGAATTTGTCTGTTTACAAACACAAAAGGCTACACAGTCACGATTCATGGAAGTCAGGGATTGCTCATCTGAGCCTTCCATCCCCCACAAAGTGGAGATTGTCTTCCCTCCCTCCACCCATCACTCCCCCTCTCAGGGAGAATAGCAGCAGGGCTGCATTTCCTGACTCAGTAGCATGTATTACCGAGGGAGACTAAATCCCACTGAGGTGTACCGCGGTGTGCTGTGCTGAGTCAAGGGCTCTGTTCAAGTAGGGGAGATGTACACCGGCTTCTTGAAATGCTGTATTTCTCGTCTCCCTGCACAGCGAGATATGCATTTTAAGCTTGTGTGCATTTCAGCGTGGAGAAACAGCCACACTGTGTTTTAATAGCACTGCAAAACATTCTGAAATCATTTTTTCCAATTATGTTTCTGCATGTTTGCAGAAATGCTTGCAGTAATTACCTACGGATAACTCTGTGTGTATAGCTGTGGAGCTAGAAGCAGCTCTAAAGGATAGGACTTATTTTTTCAGTTTTGGTCATCATTTTTTTCTGTTATGATAACAATGTACCCACAAAAGTAATTGCTGAGATCTGGAAACATAGTGAAAACTCCACAACAAATTATTATGGCGAACCAAACAAAGCAATCAGACAGGTTTTAAATGATCCTGGTCCAGGAGAATAGGGACTGAGTAGGAAATAGAAATAGGAGATCGGCTTTGCAACCTACAAACTGGGGAAAATCAAAAGTAAAGCAACAAAAAACATGATTTGTTCTGACAGAATGGGGTCTCCTCTATTAAAGTCAATACAAACCATGTAAAATCATTTATTTGCTTTTCTGTTACTTTACAGTCTCATGTTTTTTTAGCCACATCTTACAAGACGCTAATAAGACCTCCTAGCTTCCTGTGATGGACATTATTCTTGTAACAAATTTTATGAGCAGATCTGTGACAGAAAAGTTCAGGGAGATACCCATGCAGGTGATACAATTTTAAATATTTACATCAATATATGGTCTTGGATCAGAGCTAATTGTGAACAAGGGAACAGAGCCAGATAAAAAAAGTGAACTAATGCATGTTTCAATCCTCTACTGTTATTAGAATATTCGTGGTTGGACCCATTGAGATAAAACATTGACGTGTATAAAGACTGACAGTCTAACAGCTCCCCAAGAGTGGAACCAAAACATCTGGAGGCTGGCTGCAGTATAGTTCATAAATCCTGCCCCCACCATATTAGCAGACAGGACATGGGCTAAACTAAAAAACCCAAGTACATGTCACAGAAATTTTTTCTCAAAAATGGTTACTGTCATTTTAGGTATTCCTCATAACACTGGCGATAAGTTTGGTTTTACTTACATTATTCTATTCTATACAAAGATACATGTGATATTATGGCTTCATTATTGTACAGTGAGAGGAAGTAGAGACGTGTAGTCAATTGTTATTTACAGTCAACAGGATAAACAGTTGGTACAATTTTAACAGTATCATGCAGAAGAGGAGGATGCAACAAAATTACATAATTAAAGGGTGGCAGTCAAATCTCCAATGAGGGAAAATGACGTGATGGAAACTCAGCATTTTGATTTGTTTCATGTATTAATTTAAAGAACATTACTGTCTCCTCATCGCTCCACATAGAACTGATGTTTGCATCTTCTGCTATTTGTCATTTCTTCAGTAAAGCAGAGGCTTAAGTGATGTGTAAGAAAACTGTGTTCAAGCAGATGCAGCAGGTACTGTAAGACAAAGGTCTGTGAAAATAAACAGTAGGCAGTTGGTTTCTTTTGTTTACCTTTGTTTTCTCATTGTGGCTTAACTGCTGTAGGTTTGTAGTTCCTTTATTTGCTTATTTATCGGGCAAAAATTTGTTAGATTTAATGTATTGTGTTTTCTGAGGTGCAAATTCCCACCAGGTTCCTAAAACACCCAAATTTCCAAGAACTACAGAGGACATGACCTCAGTGTCCTCAATGATAGGTACAGCCCTGATCTGCTGTTTTGTTTTTAATCTCTGTGATCTTTTTTGTTGTGTCACAGATCTCAGCACACTTGGTGAGTAAAATGTTATCATTGATAGAAATGATGGCCAGAATTATGAAAATAAGACATACATTGTAAAAAGAAAGAGTCGCATAGTAGCATACCTCAACTGCAGCTTCGTAGTCTGAGCCGTCAAGAAGAGTGACTTTGACAGGAACGGTCTTTGGCCGCTTGGTGGATTTCTGCGGCGATTTGGAGGCTTTGCTGGGGGTCTTCTCAGAGCTATCATCTTCTCCGTGGTCCTCTGGAACCTGGGAGAGAGAGAATCAATCTTTTGAGTGTATGGGCTTCAAATCACTGTACTTTGTCTTCCATTTTAAATATCTGGATTCTGAGTCATGAGGCATTACGTGCTTGTCTTGCAAAGTGATTTAAAACCAGAATTTCTGATCATGTGAGCCAATCATCAAATGCGTGATTTGGTGCTGGAGCTGCTGCTCTAAGACGTTAAGATGTTAAGTTACTGGCACAAGCTGAGGGGGCTCGCCGCCTTGCATATCAAACAGAAAGCCGGAAGGCCCCTGAGTGATTGAAAGGCCCGAGTTAAATGATCTACAGCTGCTGTGAGTTCCACAGTGCTCCCACCTGATTGGTTCTCCTGGCGTCACCCTCCATCGCGCTCTTCATTTCCCCAGCCAAAGCCTTCTCTGTTGTCATCGAAATGGATTGCAGTCCTGCAACCACACATAAACATATTCAGTCAACATCAAATCTTTTCCTGTTCCAGAAACCTGTGTGGAGTGTTTGCTGCTGCTAGAAGTCCAATCCCCCTGTACGCTCCTGATGGATTTGACTCAGGAGATGTTCGCAAAACACTTCCCCCTTCTGCACACAGCATCGGAAACCCTCACTTAAAGACATTTTGGTGTAATGAATGGCTGCGGAACAGATACCTCTGGTGACATAACATCCAATTTCCTTTGCAGCAGACATCTACTGCATGGTATTTTTTAATTATCCTGTACCGCCATGCAGGTTGAGCCTCTTTGTCACATGCGTGGTCATTGCATTGTGCATTGAGAGCTGCTGAAAGAGGGTAGCTCAGGCAGAGCTGGCTCACAGCCTCCCACAGGAGCACTCTGCATGAAGAGTGTTGGCTTCAGGACGCTCTCTTCTCACACTAGCAAAGGAGATAGCATAAATTACATCAGCCAGAGAGCCCTGCAGCACGGCACAAGACAGCAGACACACCGAGATAGAGAGAGAAAGAGAGGAGTAGGAGGGAGGGAGACGACAAGGAAGGAGAGGGCGACAACAATCAGAGGATGAGACAGGAGGAAGGAAAGAGTAGCACGGAATAAAAGGCAGAGGTTACGAGGATGGAGACACCAGGGAAAAGTAAAGAGAAGGGCCAGAGAGTGAGACATACAACTGCTGATACAATATTCGGGTGAGGTGGAGACAGATGAGGCTTGTCATTTGAAGGTGACCACTGCTATACTGGAGCTGGACTGCAGCTACAATACAGTTACAATGGCTGATATTCAGATTAGGTGGTGCAGCTAAGAGGAACGAATTATCCGAGATAAAGCTCAGAGTCAATCAGAAGCTTCAGTGTAAAAAGTGAACACGAGGTCACAGCTTTAATATTCCTTATATGTCAGCTGAAATTTTCAAAGATAACATAGGACATTTTCTTCCAAATTACTGGGTGTTTAAATTATACATTAAAGCCATTTTTTGAGACAGGTCGGATTGGGATGATAAGATAGTAATGCAGATTTTTATGCAGGTGCTTCTTTCTTTCAGTTTAGAAAAAAATACAGTGTGGTAATAGACTTTTTCATGGCAGCCATACTGATAATCATGGAAATGGATGGTTGAAATGGATGACAGCAGCCCACTCTAATTTGACAGGCAGTAAAAACAAATTCTGAGGTCTTTTCCAGTTGAAACGTATAAAATAAAAAAAGCATACTGCTTTTTAGCAGCATATGAAGCCAAAATCCAAGGGCTCGCTTATGTTATGTCTTTCATATCCTACCCAGTCCTTTGTGCTTGATACAAGCCATTTACTATGACCAGAGAAAAGGAGAAAACAGATCAGTTTAAGCTCCACTTCCTGCGTTACTTTATACTGTTTCTGAAGTTCATTATTAGAAAGTACATCAGCTCAAATTAGGTGAATTATAAAAGTTAACATATCATCTGGTGACCTTTTTGAGTGGACAGACTCTGGAACCAAACTCCATTCTAAAAGCATGTGCTTTTTAGTAGGGCCATATTTTTTCACAGGAAAAACTTTAGTTACATCATCATGAAGATGCTTTTCTGAGTCACTTCAATCTACACGCACAGTTGGCGCACACATCATTTACTCCGTGAAATCATAAACTAACCTGTGATTAAGTGTCTGTCACAGACACACAAACTCACTGGCCTCTTTTACAGTGCTCGTTTTCACCCGAAGAGGGGTGTGGTCGTTCTCGAGACATGGACGTGACGTATGGCTGCTCTCTTCCATGGCAGGGTACACGCAGGTGTTACTAATGATACTAATTAAGGTACAGTTCCATTTCGTGTAGCAGAGCCCTTCCAGTGTGCCAACATGCACAACAGCAACATCCTGACTCAAAAACAAAACCTTAATTATTATAATTGGTAACACCTGTGTTTATCCTACTATTTCACGTCAGAATGGCTGCTGTGAAGAAAGTCTATTGCCAAACTTTAAAGGTTTTTCTTTTCCTCGAGTATAATGTTTATCTTACAATACCCCCATTTCTTCAGCCTCAAGAGGAAGACTGTGCACTAGAAACAAACTCTACTGTATAATGCAACAATTTCTTCTTGAGTAACTCCAGGAAATGTGTTGGCCCGAGGCATGTGTGATATTCTTTAAAACCCGCAGAGCTCCAACTACTTAATTAATAACTACCTATAAAGTGTAAAACGGTAATAAAAGCACCAAATTGAAGGGGCTTTTCACTTCAAAGCAACATCAGTTGTTGATTTGAACATGACAAAATGATTTGTACCTGATCACACACATTGTGAAGATGTCCGTAATATAAACCTTGAAGTTTGAATGTAAAAAATGTGGGGTAAAAAAAGAGAAGAAGGCATTAGCGAGGAGGGGACATGGGAAGCTCTGATAAAAAGTACAAAGCTTCCAGGGAAAACTGTCATTAGGGAGGAGCAAAACAGAAGCTTAATTTGGACTAATAACGGCCAGCGAAGTGTTTGTAAACCAGCAAAAGATATGGTAGTATCTTCCCCGCAAGAAGAGGCCCTAATTAAATTTTTTTTTTCCTCAACCAGCTGCCTGACTACGTCTCTGTGTTAACAATTTGGGAGGCTGGAACACAGCATGTCTCAGCTTTCATGATAGGTCAGCCTCCCTCTGCATAATGAAGCTGGATCAAAGAGGAGAGCAGTCTGGCTCCAGGAAGGCTGCAGATGTCACACTCACACCGTGCAGTGTTCCCTCACAACTTTGAAGGGCCTGTGGGTTGTTTAATTAATCTAATTATGGAATAATAATAGGATAATTGATTTTAAAAGATATTCTCATTATGACTTTTTACTATATTCACCTCTGTTATGGGTTAAAGTGGTCAAATTCAAGTGATATTTAATATTTTCCAGAACAGATTTTGTGTAAATTTGTCTGTACAACTCATGTTTATGCAATGAAACAATGTCAAAGTCAGACAGAGGAAACAGCCAATTTACCTGAATGCATATATGAAGAGGCAGAGTAGCTGGGAAACAAAACACCGCATGGAGCTGACTGATGAGTGAACCTGGTTTCATCAATTCAAGTATCTCATTAAAAATATCCACCTGCTAGTTTAAAAAAGATTCATAGTGTAGATTCACAACTTCATACTAACAATAATAGAAACCTTATTTTTATAGCACATTTCATTAGAGCTGGGAAACTTTTCAATATTACTGTATACTGGCTTTCGGTGGAGCCTTGTGATATGATCATATCATTATAAGCACATTAAAGCCATGGCTGGTCAGCCAGTCCACAACTTTGGACTAAAATTTCTCAACAACCATTAAAAGGATTTCAATGAATGTCGTGCAAACATTCAAGATTAGCAGTGGATGAATACTGACTTTGCTGATCTGATAGTTCCTCTAATGCCACCATGAAGTTGACACACTGGTTTTGCACAGAATGTATTGTCATTGTAATAACTTTGGTGAACGCTTAAAGGCACACTATGCAGGATTTTTACTGAGATAGACTCATCAAAATGATCCGTCAATCATCCCTTAAGGCCCACTAGCAGTGTGGAGGAGTCTGTATCTGCAGAGACCCTGACCTCTGCCTGTATTTTCTTATTTTCTCATGTTTTGTCTGGGAGGTTTTTGGGCGTCAGCCTTTGAGCAATGATGTGTAGCACCCGCAGGCCGAGGATCGCTTCAGATGCGTTCACACTACATCCTGCACTGTACGGAGGTGTGGGCGTGTTTAATTTGTGCTTTAGAGCATAACTGATAAAAAAAAAAAAAACACTGTACTTCTCTGATTCACTGCTTTGGTCTCGCTAACGCTGCTCTCTTTCATTCACTCTTTAACTCTCAACCACCACTGCTCTTTCTCTCTCTCTCCCTCCCTCTCTCTCTTTCTCATTTGTTGAGGGTGCAACTTTGAATGGTGCATTTTCAAACAGCAACTTATACATCCTGCATAATTCTGCCTCTAATTTCTCATCATTTCTCCACACTGGACCAAATTTTAGACTCATTATACACCAATCGACTTGTTAGAGGGGCCGAATTCTAAGATCTGGACCGAGTCCAGACCAGATTCATACCTGTGGCACTACAGTTACATGGTATAGAGTGTTGGACCCTTTCGCCACCATAACACCTTTCAGCACCACATTTCATACAAAAGCTTATTTCATCACCGTAGCCTACTGAAGAACACAGAAAAAGATGACTCAAATTTCATTCTTTTACCTTGACATGTCTAATCTGATCTCATTCCTTTGTTCAGTTCTCCTGAACACTCGCTCGTGTGAACCAATCAGATCTGTCCACTGTAATACCCTCACTCTGTGCAAATGTCAACCCCCATGAAGCAGCTGTCAGAACAATGAATCAGTGAATCACAAGCAAACTTGAGAAGAATTTTAATAGATCAGTGTCAGAGACTTCAGGGCGCTCATTTCACACACATCATGATCGCGAGGCCAATCAATTCTTTCATTTGGGTCACTTTGTGATTCAATCACCCCGACTCCGCATCAGTTCTGGTCTCCGCACAACTAATCATCTGTGTGAGGGAGATGATGGAGACTGAGATGTGTGAGGTGCTGCGGCTGCTTAGACTCAAAATTCCTATAACAGTTATTGTCTTCAAACAGACTCCCATTAAGGTCTTTCTCCACAAAATCGTCTGCGGCCCTTTGGTTCATCAACTTCAAAGAGCAAACGTCAAGGAGAGTCTCTGTGAAGTATGACAGCGTCGGGGTAGGTGAAGCTCTGAAAACAATGTGTGGTATTGAAGGCCTCCAAAAATAGTGAGTTGGCTTTTCTTTACTTCAATAAGACAGAAATACTTTTTTATTTATACTTCAGAAGTTTCAGGACTAAATTAAAACACTGTCAGACTAGATGTTGGGGAAAGTGTTTATACTTGGATGGTTATCTAACTTTCGGCTATCGTCACACTCAGACACGACTCCGATACTGAACTACAGCTTTTAACATTTGCTTGAGTCATAGTCGACCAAAATAATCCCAGACAGCTTCCTCTCTACTCGCACTCTTGTCCATTAATCTCAAACTGTGTGGGTATGTGTGTGTGTCAGGGCGTGTTTTTGTGTTTTTAGCCTGATGAAAAGCGATTGCATCTACAACTAACTAAAGGTCACAACAATCCCAAGTCAGTGATTGTGATTGTATCAGACCTCAAGAGACAGAAGTCGATGTGATATTGATAGAACAAAAGGGGAACATCTACAGCCCATTCTTACTGTTTACTCACACTGTTGAATGAATATTACTCGCTGTTAAAGACCTTGATCTATTATTTAACTAAACTACATAAAAATTTGGTTATTTCAGAGATTTTTTTCTGTCTTTGTTCCCCCTGTGCTCTTCTTACTAGCTAGAAGTGGGCGGGGCATTGTTGGAAAGCAGTGATGTCACAAATTTGCATGCACCAATCACAACTGAGTAACATTAGAATCCAAATCACAACGTGATGACAGCTGACTGAGTTGAGTCTTAGGCTGGCAGGGAAATGCCTTTGTCGGTCAAGTCGGATCAAACCATCGATATAGTGTTTGAGTATTTGAATGTTAATAAATAATAACTAAGGATTTTTTCAGGCTTTAATTGTTGTTAAACTGACTAAACCATTAGTCTGTTCCAGAGTCTTAATAAGCCAGCCAGCCATGCTTTCATTTATTTGTTAGTCGCAGAAAAAAAAAAAAACATTTCAGATTCTATTCAGGAGCTGTACCATATCATTATGCTGTGGGATTGTTGCAACATGGACCCTTTTTTTCGTCACACGGCTGCTAACTGTGCTGTAGCTGCCATTAGAAAGTGAGCTCAATAGACCAACGGAAGGCAGTTTGACAGGGAAGCACCTGAGGGGATTTAACTTTTCAGCAGCTCTGACCAGACTCTGACTCTGGGGACAATGAAGACACAATGGGCTCCGGCGGGGACAGAAGGCATGAAGCAGTTGAGGCGGGAGTTTGTAATTTAATGACTTAATTTGTAAGCACACATTGTCCATAGTGTGATAAGCCTGCAAGTATTTGTTTTGGTGAAGATGGAAGTGAATAGTGAGTGATATAGTGAGAAATACTTAAACTTCCAATATGCATTCTCCTTTAAGCTTTGTTTTTGGTCTCTGCCAGCTCAGGAAAATAGGTCTCTCACAAATTTCACAAATTGTTTATTCAATAGAGGTACAGATACTTGTGTAAATAAATACTCTGGTAGAAGCAGAAGTACTGATTTAAATTCTTTACACAAGTAAAGACATTTCTACTGGCTCTACTCTAAATTTAAGCCTCATATAAAATAAAATAAAAAAAAACAATATACTGAAAATAATGGGCAATAACTTTGCTCCAACGTACAAATCAGTTTTCACTGTCAACAGCAGTGCTTGAAACATTAATCTCATGAAAACACACTTCAAGAATAATCAAGCATTTTTTACTTTTGTTAGAAAATTCCCCATCTCTACAAGACTACCAGAGTCTTTTGTCCAGCCACAGCAGAATCTGGTTCTCAAAGTTCTTTGAATCAAAGTGTGCCCTTTTGGGTCTAAATATCAGTCCTGCAGTGCTAAAAAGCCTCTCACAGGCAGCTGACAGCTGAGTGGATACACAAAGGATTCATTATGTGTTATTGTCACATCCATTTAGGTCGAAATTGGGCTTGATGTTGAGAAGGCGGCACACAATGACGCAAAATAAAAATAATGGATGAATCCTTTCAATGAATTAAAACTAAAGTAACAAGTCTGATTTGAAAATGTAAGGAGTAGAAAGTGCAGATATTCTACTTAAGTAAAGAAATTAAGTAAGACTGTAACAAAGTATATGTACTTTGTTAGTTCCCTCTTCTGCTAGCAGCTAAATGCTTCACTTTGTTCAACAACTATAGTTGCCCAGGACAGGTAGCGTACAGTTTTCAGAGTTCTGTGGTAAAAACAGCTGCCTGAGGGAACCAAAATGGCACTATAGGGCAGTGAGAGTGAGCCAAGACCAGAAAGTGTTTGAGGTGTCTGCAATCTCCAAGCTCACCACTAGATGCCCCAAAACACTACACACCTTTAAGTCTTTTAAATTCTTAAATGTTGCAATCAATTACAATAGTCATGCAATAAATGGCATTTTTGAAGCCGTACTGCATTTAAGTCACCACTGAGTTCAATCATCTCTTTGGCAGTCTCAGCAACTTATCAGCCTCACAAATGTAGAGTACCTGTTTTCTTTCCAAAACATTCAGCACAGAATGTACCAGATAATTAGTGTTAACGGTTTTGTGAGGTCTAATTACAGTCTACGTATTAATGTTCAAATTCAGAGGTGTGAGTTCCATCCGAAAAACCTTTGTCAGTGTGTCACTGTTGGCTGTTTGTCTCTCCATTGCAAACCCACCCCCTCAACATTTTGAGCAGACATAAAAAAGTCTGTAAAAAGCTCTGTGATTATTATTCATTCAGCTAACTGTTCAGTTCTATTTTCTGCAAATATTATTTCCCTATGAAGGCCTGCACGTTTTTTTCAAAGCACCACCAGAAATGAAACCCTGACAAAGAATTTCTTTACTTCTTCTTGTTGAAGATTTCTGCTGTCAAAAAATATTAGAATTAGTTTCACCATGTGTAGGTTTAAAATGCAGGAGGAAACCCCAACTCCCACTGGTCCTTAAAACCTCCAAATCCCCTCTAAAATACCGTAAAAAGGACACGACCTGATCATCTTGGCTGCTGCTGGCACACAAGAACCCCCAACACTTGGCATATTTACCTGCATAAACTGTAATTCATTCAGGATGGGAGAGAGCCATGCGTCATTTACACCTCTTAGACTGACTGTCACAACAGAGAAGGGTGTACAGATGGTCTGACACTTTGTTAAAACATGACACATCCGTAAACTTTCATTATTATAGTACTTTTCTGCAGCAAAGTACGAGCCTCTGCATTTCAAACATTTGTCATCACATTGCACTTTGCTTTAAATAATTACTGTCTTTTTGGGTGAAAAGCAAAGATGACAAATTTAATGTCTATGATCCCCAACTGTCAAAAAAAGAGATTGTATCTTCAAATTAAATGAAAGTGCTTTGTTTCCATAAGAAGTGTTGCTTTTTTTTATGAAACACTGCAGGCATCAATAAGATAAGCTATTGAAAATCTTTTAAGATAAGACAGATAAGCAAGATTCAGCCTAGTTTCTTCATTGTATCAAACACGCAGACTTTCCTATCATCAGTGAGTCCTCTCATTCAGGACTCTATCAGCCTTTCCATGTCAGTCAGCCTATCTCTGGAGATGACCTCCTCTGCGCTCTACATTTCAGAGTCAGTCCAGATACACAGTAATCATTACCGAGCAGCGCGGTGGTCCTGATGTAAGCTCGGATCAGCTGCGAGTCTTTGAAACCGCACTCGCTGAAGAGGAAAGAAGTCTCAAACTGCACAACGTCAATTCCTCTCCAACAAAAGCAAGCCAAACGCAGACAATGTGATGTCCCAAAACACTCATCGTCTGCAGCCAGGCAGCTCTCGTAAATTGCCATATAGTAACGGACATGATGGCTGATCATCTAGGACAGAATGATGTCCACGATGCACCATTCACCGCAGCCTGCCCGTGACCATTTGTCTTCATGCCATCTCTCAAACAAAGACTCTGTCAATTTAGAGGCCCTAAAATTGATGCGTCTTCAGGCGAGCGTCAGTTGCCCACAGGCCTATCATTCATCAGCAGGTGGGCAGGAGAAATCTGTCAAATATAGCATCTCAAAAATATGTCACAGTAGAGCAGGGGAAATACACGGATGACAGCTTGTGGATTCCTCTCGCTCCTCAAACACAGTATGCTGTCAGTAAACGGTGCATGTGCTAACAGCGTCAAGTGTTTGCCTGTCTCCAGAGTATATTGGGGGAAAAAAAGTTAGTCTGGTATACAGTGACGAAAGCAGGAGTCACAGTGTCATCAGCACGTCCTCTTGTCATGATATCAAAGCTCTGAAAGAAAAGTTTTGGAAGATCTTGACCCAAAAAAAAAAAAAAAAAATCAGAGCTAGACTGCAGAACAGTTTGAAAAGAGAAATACACTGTGTGGATAAAAAAGTTAAGAGAACTCAAACTTTAAAGGCAAGGAGTCCAACTCAAAACCTCTTAAGTTTTAAAATGAACTAAAACGTTTTTTGCAGACCTATAATCTTTATTTGAGATAATTTACTTCTACTTTACTTCTTTGTTGGATAAACTTGACTTGACTTTAGAAATTAAAAAAAAAATGTATTTCAATTTTGTCATTATTTGGGTGCCTGAAACTTTAAAATGTTTATGTTAACTATCAATACTCAATCAATAGTTTTTTGAAATACAGTTTTGGGAGTTTCTAAAACTCAAAGATCCAAGTTTTTTCTAAAGTAAATGATCTAAACAAAAGATTAGTAGCTGGTAAAACCTTTTTCAAAGTTATGCGTTTAAGCTGGGCTCAACAATCTATTGAAGTAAGTTGCCTTGAATTTTTTTTACAATGTATTTTATAAATGTACAATACTAAATCATAAAATTATCATGACAGATCATCAGAGATTAAGGAAATATGCTAAATTGAAAGACTGGCTTCTCCGACAACAATGCTACAGCCAATAATTTCCATTCTGGGCTGGAACATCTGTTTTTGTTTGCCTGTTTTATTTCTGTTAGAGTTAAAAGTAATGCCAAATGGTTATTGAACGATGTAGGGTTTGCTTATGAGTCATGAGAAGTTATTAATAATTTTTTAGAGGGAGCAGATTTTTACGATGGAGATAGTGAGCAGTATGTTGATGGAGCCTGGCAGGGAGTCACTGAACTCCAACTCCAGAGTATGTATTTTCAGTGAGCCTTTATTTTCAGGATAATGGCCTTAACTTTACATCGACAGACAGTTATGAACAGCTGATCAACTTAAAATATAATACTGCGCTTGTCTTGTGCTCCTATTCAGTCTGAGCTTCGAGTCTCAGGAGGAGGAGGAGGAGGAGGAGGGGTGAAACAACTATATTCAAGCAAAGATTGTATACTAAATAGAGATTTGACATATTTAATACACCGTCTATGGCTCCAGTCAGTGACTGCAGTATTCATTTTTGGCTCTTACATACTTCTCCTTCAAACTGATTGAGAGCAGGTTTAAACATATCAAAGGAAATCCCAATAAATGTAGGTAGAAAAGCTATTATCATTTCTAAACAACAACCTGCTCAGATTCAAAAGACATCTCTCAACATTTTGTGTCAGGTTTCAGAGCTCTCATCCGCACAAACGAGCTGCCTCCCCTCACTGTAGATGCTACTGATTGCTCTATTTTAAAGCTTTTAGATCAAAGTGCAGCGTTTAACTCTGCAGATCAAGCTTGCAAATTTGCGCTCTTCTTTTTTTGGCAGCTGCTTTGCTGTTGGAAGAAAAGCATCAACCTCTCAAGCATGTCTCACAACATCCCGTTAAGAGTTTTAGACCCCATGCTGCATTTCATTATCACTCGTTTCCACTTGGTCATGTTATTTGCTTAATGCAATATGTGTTTCCATACAAACCACTTATTCCAGCAGCTTCTCATGTTGTTGAGGTCTTTTTTAATATAAGATCAAAAAACAAGGATGCTTCCAACCAAGGAGCAGTTCATCTAAATTACATACAAGGCCAGTGGCACAGTGTCTGGTTATATACAGAAACTGGATGTGAACAGAATTTTATTTGTGGTGCTCAAGAACACTTAAAGATCATGAAAAACTCAAACTGTGTCCCAGTTACTTAGGATCATGAGAGTGCAACTGTAATGAGCAGCAGATGTCCTTAAGTGAGGAAAGTGGAAGAAGAGTTTAATTTGTTTTTTTTTTTTGTTGTTTGTTTTTCTGTGTTATTAGGGTTAAAGACTGCAGGATTTTCCCAAAAACAATGCATAAACTGTGACAAAAATAATCCCTCTCAATTATCACCTATGACCCACTAGAAATGTGTGGCACCGGCTGCATCCACAGTGGCCCCTCCCTCCCCCTTCCTTCCCTCTTGTTTCTCATTATTTCATCGTGCTTGAGACGCTCTGCCAATCCAAAATGTCGGCATTTGACATCCTGGGAATGAGACTCAGCATTCAACTATCTCTCTGGTGCGTTTACAAACCAACTGAAACATCACCCTTAAAATGACCCTTAAATGAACACAGTGATTTTGTTAACCACTCTGATGATCGGACCACAAAAGGGCTTTTTAGATAAGGGGTGCATCAGCTTATGAAGTGACTCACTTACAAGATTAGGATTTGAGTTATAGGTGATGACATTTAAAGGTTTGCTGAAACTGTCACTAAATCCTGACAGTAGTACATTAAACAAATATGTAAAAAAAAAAAAAAAAATCGTACTCATCACACTCACTCTGGCTCAATCTTTCTCCAGAATTGCCTACCCCAGCTTTAATGCTCATATTTAAAGAGAGACTTATTTGCTCATTCTGATGAAAGCCTTTCAGTCTTTTAGTTCTAATATTGCTGAATAATTAATCTTGTAACAAAATGTTACAAAAACAAAGAAGAGATAGTGGTGGCAGTCGCAGTAACAGAAGTAGTCATGTGTAATGTGCTACAGAGAGGATCATGCAGATAATGTGCTCACTGTGATCTCCAGGCGGTGTTCTTCTTCCTTTTCCTTTTGTGACTACATCATTTACAAAAATGAACAAAGCATGCCCCAAACTGTACTCCTGTTAATTAGGCTATTCATTAAATTGGAGATTTAAAGCGATATTACTCCCTCTCAGACACGAAGCCAGTTTGCTCCAACCCAACCATCTGTCTGCTTTCAGGACGTTTTGAGAGATAATTCAAATCGACTGTAAATATGGATCTGGGTCTCTCCTTGTTCTGCCAAGTGTAAAAGTATCCTTGTTGTTTTCCAGGGAGTTAATTGGACAGGTTGGCCACCCTGATGGATTCCTGGCACTTTGCGGAGGTTAATTCCTTTCCATGGTGGCTTTGACTAGTACAAACAACAATCTCTGAGTTTGTCATGAGACGCGTTCAGCGCAGAGGGACTGATAACCTGCCATGGCAACACACCAGTATTCAATAAATATTCAATTGAAAAACAAAAAATATATCTTTTTGGTTTTCAGGGCCTCCTTTTTAAATGATGTCCCATTAGTGGCCCTACACTGAGAAACATAGAAGCATACACATCTGGAGACTTTATTCATCTTAAAACTGTCACTCATCTACAGTATGACAAGCATGGAGCAAGTTTCTGCTTTCTAGCTGAAATAAATAAGAAAACTGGTAGGCTCAAGCATATCTGTGATACAAAACATTCAGTTCCAAATGTATGTGAATAGTTTCACTTGATTTTTGTCTACCCAGTATCTCTGCACTTCCTGGAGTGAAACAAAAAGTTGAAAATATTAAAGTGTTTCCATGAAATAGCTCGATAGCTTCTCAGAAGGTAGCTCAAATCCCTACATCTAATTTTAACACAGATGGGATGCTGATGTCAGAAAAGTAAGTTGTTTTTATCATGTCAGATGTAAACAGTCTAAATCTAACACCAGGTCGCAAGAAATTGATTTTAATGGCTGAGAATCTTCTCAAGAAGAGGAGTTATTTGGTTGTTTCAAAATCATAATAATAGTGGCTTCTACGTTTTGCCTCCATGCAAGCTCTATGGATCATAATACAGGCTGGCTGGTTGGTAGTCCAGTCCACCACATTGGTCAAAACTCCAGACTGAAATATCTGGATGATTGGATTATTGCCAGGAAATTTTGGACAGACATCCATGTTCCTGCAGCGGTCCTACTGATTTTAATGGTCCCTTGACATTTCCTCCAGCATCACTATGAGCTTGACATTTTTGGTTTTCGTTGAAAGGTTTTAACTATTGAATTGGATTGCCATGAAATATCCACAGTGCCCAGAGGATGTGTTCAGATAGCTTTGGTGATCCACAGACTTTTTATCTTGCACTGCCACCAGGTCAGAATTTGAATTTGCCGACTTATACTTTGGTGTATAACCTAGTACCTGCCAAACTAATGACATATCCATCAGCTGCAATTGTACTTTGTGTTCACAGCTTTTCAACATGGAAAAAAATGATAAATATTCATAATTTAGTGATGGATTTATCATTATGGATTTATTTTATGTTTTCTCCAAAAAGACACTGCAGATAGCTTAACCCCGTTCACCTTTCCAGCAGTTGATAAGGGTTAGGGACGAGACTTGAGACTTGGTCTTGAGAAGCTTTTATTAAGTGACACACTTTGATATAAACTGCACATTCACTGCTAGACTGACAACTTACTACTAAGGTTAAGTGTCTGCTCTGCTATGAGTGGCACTGTCACTTTCAGTCTGCTGCCCGCTCTCCCTCACTTGCGCGCTGCTCACACATTACTGCCCTAATCCTTAAAGGAATCATGCTACACTTACAGCAGTATTGTTCAATCAAGTCCAACAAAATGCAGTTATTTGTGATGTCACATTTAGCCGCCATCCTGAGGCTGAATACGTTTTTTTTTTTTTTTTACTGTGGTCAGAAAAAAATCCATACCATCACAGCCCTACATTATATCAAGCAATGGCATGGCTATAGACTGTTATTAATAATACAGCCAAATTTTCTTTTTTTCACTTATTGTATGCTATTCTTATTGTTCTTACTGGTTGTTAACATTTTGGATTCAACACTCTACATGTACAATATAATGAACACAGTGTACCAAAACTACTAGCATGAATAGCAATTGATTCTTACTTTATTTACTTGTATGCAGACATGTCTAAAGCAGCTGCAATTGCTAAGAGGCATCCACACGGACATCCACAGAGGCCACCCACTGTATTAGCCAATCACCTAACAGTCCTCAATGAGCCTTGCCATTTTATCATGCAGCTCCCTCCACATCTCAGCTTTATAATCAGTGCTTCCCTCCTAATGGCACACACAGCCAGTCGATCAATCCTCGCTGGGCAGAGGCTGCCTCTGGGAAACCAGGTATGGGACGGTGGGGGTTGGGGAAGTGGGAGTGGCGAAATGTCCTTGTTCAGGGGAAATCACATACACACATTCTCCAAACCTTTGGCACTCAGCAGTCCTGGGAGCAGATTGCATAGCACGACTGTTAAGTCCGCTGCAAATCATGTCACACCACAACAGAGATAAATGATGCGACTTACGAACCAATGAGGCTGCAAGTTCATCCTCCCAAAGAGAAAGCAAGCGCAGAGGGAGTGGTGCTACCTGCATCGATAGTACAGGCTCTTTCTCCGGGGAAGGGTCTGTTCTACAGCAGGGGATATCACGGGTTGGTAAAGTTTCTACGCCTCAACATCTGAAGTGCTACGTTCCCCTTGCTGAGCTGATACGAAAAGACAGATTGTGTGATTGCAAACTTATCTGTGTCTGCTTCATAATCGCTTTGAGTGAAAGAAGGTGGCAAATGTGCGTATCAAAATTATAAGAGCAGGGGGTGGGGGAGGAGGGTGTCATTGTAAAGTTAATCCTCACTGATTAAAAGAAATCAGGCAGTGAAATCTCTCAAAATAAACTCAAATGCATCATTTGATTTATGAGACGAATATCTTAAACATTAATCAGTTTACATGAGTGGAAGAGCCAACCTCTTCCATTCTATGCCACAAAGTAATCCTACAACCATTTAGTGAAGAAGGTCATGTCAGGATATGTAACAAGGCATGGGACTATTACATGAAAGGTCAAAAGCAATTTGAATTCCTCTGACATGATTGGAGTGCAGGCTGCTAACCCTATTCAGATTGCTCGATCAAAAAAAAAAAATCCTGATTATTTTAAGAACCATCGCTGTGCAGACACTTGTGTGGGTGACACTGATTGTGAGACATGTTGACATACTGTTGATACACTCACTGACAAACACAGTCCCGACTGACAAACATGCTGCAGCATTTCACATATACAGTGAGACAGAGCAAGGCAGCCTGCAGACGGTAGACAACAGAAATCACTCTTTTCATACAACCGTCTCAGCATTTCCCAAACTTAGGATCAGGGCCAAAAATGGATCACGGACATGTTTTTACTGGGTCAAATAAACATCATATATAATAGTGCCAGGAAGTTGCAATGTCATGATCGCAACAATTAATGCAAATTCAACCAATCCCTTTTACTTCTGCATGACCTTGCAATTTCGTTCAGTCATCAGAACTTTACTGTCAATGTGATCATCATAGCTTCCGGCAAGTTCCACCAATCAGAGCAGTCCCCCGTGCAAACGTCATACATGTACCTTTCAATTTGTCACTGTCATTGACACTTATAAATGCCTTGTCCAGTTTTTTATATTTGATCATTTTGTGCTTGTTGTTTTTGATGGAGTTATAAACTGATTTTGCCTCTTTGTGTTGCAATTTTAACTTGTTCCCCCAATTCAAATGCAGAGAGATGCCTAAAAAATTGCAACAATTTTTTTTTATTTTAGAAAAGCTGCTTTGAAGTCGGGCATTTTAAGCCACAACAATTCTAAAAAGCCTGAAAGCCTGAAATCCAGGAGGGACTAATACGGAAATTAACAGTCACATCACTAATGGATAAAGCTATAAACCAGCACAGGAATGTAAAAAAAAAAACATTGTACAAGGACTAACAAAAAGTGACATTTGCATTTTGGAACATAATACAGCAAACTTAAACTACTCAGTCCAGTGAGAAATGTGGTCAGTCACTACAATAGTTTAGTATGAAGCCTCATTTTGATACACTTCCATTTGGCTCATGATGGTTACTGCATTATGCTGTAAACACTTCCTGTATCAGTTTCAAATTAAAAGCCCACTAGTGCTTTAGTGGTCAGTGCAACTTCGTTATGAGGTGGCGAGAATCTTTACATTACACTCAGGAAATTTTAAATACAATTTAAATTCATGGTTAGTTGTGTTCAGTTCCTAAATGTGGATGTTAAGGCGCCCAATTTCTCTCTTGGGTCTAAAAACATTTGGGATTTCCTAGTGTGAGTACAGCGTGTAAAATATAGCAATTTAATACAACATCTGAAATGACACCCTTAAAACTATTCACAGAGTCAAATCAGCACCTCCTAGACACGGCCTCAACAGAAACTGTGTCACAAAGTTAATATTTCTTGCAGTGCTCTTTCACTCATTGTATTTAATCTCATAGATATTGCTGTTATTGTGTCCACAGCCTGTGTATTTAAGCAGCTTGGTGATCATCATGACTTCAGTGGGACAGAATATGAGTACCTCCTGTTAAATGTAGATTGTCCATGTTTCTCATTAGAATTCGTGAAACCATGCATTAAAGGACCAGTATGTAGGATTTATGCTGCACTCATGTGCTCCCCAGATGGTCTCGTTTCTCCAAATTGGAAAGTCATTCTTCCAACTTTGGTGTGTTCATGACAACAACAACAGCATGGACACTGCATCAGTCCAGTCCCTTAAACCACTAAAATATTGCTTGTTACTAGGTTTAACTTGTTAATGGGTTACTTGTTATCAAGTTTAATGCTAAAAAATATCTTTTCTAAGTACTCTGGGTCACTCTATGTGGACAGCACCACAATATTACAAATTACATGTGAGCAAAAAGTTAATATGCAATAGGCAAATTAAAAGTTACCAACTAAATATTAACTCTTGCCCGCAATGTTTCTCCATATAGGACATCAACAGACAACAAGAAGTTAGCAAGTCATGTAATGACATTTCCCCAGACTTTCCGAGTAGTTATTATACTGTTCGAATAACACATGAATGTAGGATTAGTGACATCTAGCAGTGAACTGGCTGCAAAACTCTCGAACAACACAAAAGGTCATATCTATTTGTCTGTTCTGCACTACTGCATAAACATGGTGGTGCAACATGGAAGCAGACCTACGTTCTCTGTAGACGTGATTCTTTTTTTTCAGGTGATTATGCACTTATGAACACATACTTATGAATATTAAAGTCAATTTCTGCCATATCCTGCCAATAAATCCCCATAAATCCTAGTGGCATCTATGAGATTTTACATTTGAGCCAACTGAACACCACTTGCCTCACCCTCCCCTTCCAAATGTGTAGGAGAACCTACTGTGGCCACAGGACATGGAAAAATTGAGAAAGACCCACTCTAGACCCAGTGTTTAGTTTGTCCGTTCTGGGCTACTGTAGAAACTGTAGAAGTCAGTTCAATATGGCAGACTACATCAAAAATGAACCATATCCTTTATAGATATAAACAGCTCATTCTAAAAACACAAAACAATTCTTATTTTCACGTGATCAAACACTAATGAAAACTTAAGAATATTTTATTCCATTTCGCTTTATTCTGCTAATAAACCCCAATAAATCTTACACACTGGACCTTTAAATAAATTAGGATGCATTTTTGGTAATTGTTTTTAAATTTCTGTGATAATGAATTACCTAGGAAAATAAATCCGTCAAGCACAATAAGCCCTAAAGCTCACAGATTATATCACACTTTATCACAACAGTCACACTCAATTAAACTGAATGCAACCATCTTTCTCCCATTCCCTCGGTAAAAGCATCTTCTGCATTCTCATAGTGTTCACACTGATGAGTCCTCACTTCCCTCGATTCCCTCATTCTTAAGGGTGTTTACTTGCAGAGTCAAACAGAAAAAACAAAACATATCTTCACTCATCATCACAATGACAGGATAACGACAGGCTTCACGCTGCGCCTGCAGAACGGCTCAATTTTTTTCTATCTGACCAAAGAGGAGAGTGTCGCAACTAACGATGGTTAACACAGAGACATCAGGCGTGCCTGTTTAAAATGCAGTTACCATGGGAACCCTAGCCTAACATCGTCTGTCAAGCATATCAAAATAAGATAAAGAAAGAGAAGAAAAAAGGAGACAGAGTAGCCCGTAGGCATTATTTTGCTAGTTGACACGCACACACTCGTAAGAGAGAGAAGAAGAGGTGAACAAGTACACAGTGCTGTACTGAAGAATGTGACGGTGCATGTAGAGGTGGGTACGTTGAGGTGACACAATGGAGACAGTGGTGGTGGGTGGAAGAGCACAACAACCGTTTCATGTACAGTGGAATGTCAGCTTCTAGTCTGCATTCAAATGATTTGCCATAGACACAAAAGGTCAGTGAGACAAGATGTAGATCTATGGTATCTGTGTCACTGTGGGGGGCGAGATTATGTAAGATTATTATTTAAGCATGTTAGTTTTACACCCTGAGTGGGGGATAATCTGTTGCTCACAAATGTGGTAAGGCTATTCAAATCAAATATGCAACACATGATGTACAATTAAGCTGCTAAGGTAAATAAAAAAGGTGGGTAGGATTCTCTTTTATGGGTGAAATCATTCTTAGTACCTTTACTACATTGACATGAAGTTATGCCAAAAGTCTTCAAATGTAGGGTAAATGAAAAGAAGCTATTCACCAGTCTCTGCTCATAACTTAAAATAAGAGTTTGACTGTACTAGAAAATCAATCAGGAGGATGCAAAGTTTTACAAGATCCACATAAAGTATTGAACACAGCTGCCAAGAAATTAGCATAAAATATTACTTTTGCCTTTTTTTCACAATTGAGTCTATGGGAGGATTGTTACAAATATTTAAAGAAGCTATATTTAAGAATTTCAGTTGTTCAGATGTCTGTGTATTGTGCTGCAGTTAGCATGCTAACCAGCTAGCTTGCCTGTCTTGCGTTGCTAAGGTTGTACCAATACCTGTACCATTATCAGAAAATCCTGCCAATACTGCATAAAATGCTTTATCAAATCAGTTCTATCAAACAAACATGCAACAACCAAATATATGCAAATAAAATTCAGCTTAACTTGACTACTCTGTATTGGCCGACAGCTCTTGGTGAGTAATGGTATGTTCAGACCACCAGCAACAAAGCTTCAGGCTACAAGACATTTGTCATGGAAGCTGACGACATGAAGCCAGAAAATAATGTCCGACTGTTGCTGTGTGTCGGGTGTGACATGCTGCTAATCAGAGTTAATCAGAGCTGGCCTCACCTTTTCTCAGAGCTCAGCGACAATGTACCTGCCCAGTTTTGGCTGTTTTGTTGCTGTGTTGCCAGTAATATGAACATCTTTATTACTGACGGTTATTCTTGTTATTTTGGAGCAACCAGGCGCAACAATATCCTTCAGAATTAATAAAGTTCTATCCTATCTTACATGATGAAAATGGCAAATTAGCATCTACAAATGTAAACAAGCTAGCAGCTGTTAGCTTTTCATTTGCGGTGATTTGGACATTTTAATGCCAATGATCCTCCAAAACAAGTCCCCATCAACATTATTTCGCAGGGGCATCGTCGCTGTATCCTGGGCTTAGCGCACGCCAAGATGATTCTGATTGGTTTAGAAAAATACAAACATGCAAGAGCCAGAGCCCTTTCTCCCGGACTGAGTGTGGTGGAGTTAGGTCTTGCTACACAAGAACATATTTGCTAAGTTACCTGGTTGCTGAAAGAAATTAAGACTTATGGGAAGGACTGTGCATTTCCTTGTTTCTCACGATAGAGATGAGACTAGAGGAAGTGACGCCGCCCCATTTTGCTTGGAATATGAATTCGACAGGTGGCCAATACTTTCATTGTCACTCATCCTTGAGCTTCAAGAACTTTAACGTACTTTCATTTATTTCGTGTAGTCAGTTTAACTAAACAGGTCACCACAACTGAGCTTTCAATGTGTGGTATATCTGACATCACCTTCAGTTTTGTTTTCAGTCTAAAGAAAACTTAATACATTTATATGTTCTCAAATAAAAAACTTTAAGCTCTCAGCAGTTATACCAATTTTCTCCAGAAAATGGACTTATTTTACTTTTAAACTGACACTGTCATTTGATTTGTGGTTTAGCATTTAATGACAGAAACAATATACCTTTCTCTAACACAACTTTAATGTGATGTTAGAGGTGAGATCGACAGAAAATGTGATGTCTCGCCGAGTTGGGCTTTGTATCCCACAACACATCATTTGTGATGATAATGCAAAAAGTGACAGTTTATTACGTGCTGTTATCTTTAATACGCCTTTGAAAGCTCCTCTCACTTCTAAGCGATTTGAATTTATCTTGTGTAGAATTCCAATTTGGCTGTGAACAGACCACTGGCCCCGCTTCAATGAGCTATTACAAATCGATCACAGGATGACTTGAAATAGGACTCGAGGGAGAATTGTGTCGAAGTGTACTACCTTAAACAAGCATGCGCGTTGAATTTACATGCGCAGAAAGACACACAGTAGAGTGCATCCCGCAGACGTACAACACATGACCTAACCTTTACCCTTATGGCATGTGCATTGGTGACAGATTGCACCGAGGTTACACATTGACCGGAAAGTAATGGAGTCACCGCCTGTGAACGCTGTAAATACACCCGCCATATAACCTTGCTAGTCCCTCCCTGTTTTAACTGAGGAGTTTGCCTGAATGTCTGTTACATCTTAGCTGTCACAGATAAGAGCAAATTGCTCTGTGGGAAATGTAGCATGTAATTCCATTACTGTATTACCTGCAGTGAAACTCCTTGAACCACCTTGACAACAGCCTAGAAAACAGGCATTCAATAATTTTTCCTGTAGCTGTTTAACACAACATGCATCTACAACACAAAGAGGCTCTGCCCTTTAATGTGAACAGGCAAAGGGATGTGACAGAGAGGAGGGGAGCACACAGCTCACTGCTTATAGCTGCACCATTGTAATGTACACCAGGGAGGCTGAAAGTGGAGCAGGTGAAAGAAAGCAAAATGAGACTGGAGGATGCATCAAGGGGCAGAGGCATGGATGGACAGATGGATGAATATTACATCTAATTTGCCCCCTCCCTCACTCTGCCCCTACAAATTCAGAGCCTGGGATTTAGCCTGTGGCTGCAAAGAAGCCAGATACACAAGGACTGACAGTCTGTGTGAGAAGGACGAGGGCGAACAGAAGGATGCATTTGCTGATAATGCTAACTTTTACGGTCTGTCTGGAGGTGTTGAAATAAAATTTGCTGAATGGTGCAATTATGTAGACTTTTCTTAGTAGACTCTCTTTGCCGTTTCATTATTTTATTTCTAGTGTGTTATTTGTTTCTGTCTCCAAAATGAAGATGAGGTTTGCTTTGTGGTTTTATGTTTCCTACAGATTGCTGTATGTGCGATAACTGTCAAAATCTAATCTGATCTTCACTTTTGTTTATAGTTTATGCAGCACAATATTTAATTTTAATTCAGTTTGTGTGCAATCCTAGGAATACATTGTCCAATATATATGACAGAGGATCAAGATGCATTTTGAGAATAGAATTCATAAGAGAAATACTTACTAGGGCTGCAACTAACAATTATTTTAATCGTCAACTAATTTGTTGATGATTTTATCAATTAATTGATTAGTTGTTTGCTCTATAAAGTGTCAGAAAAATGTTGATCAGTGTTTCCCAAAGCCCAAGATGTCTTGTTTTGTCCACAAATCAAAGATATTCAGTTTATTGTTACAGAGGAGGTAAAAATTCAAGTACTTACAGAATATACAATATATACATAAACACACATTTTTCCAGTAACTCTCCAAAGCTGTTTAACTTTTGTGACAACGATACATAATGACAGCAAGATATTTTACAGTTTAGCAATAAATGTTATTGTCTAAAACAATATCAGGGCACTGAGGCAGTAAACTTATAATTGATAATTAATATTTCTAATTGTTTTAAATAACTTTTTATGTAAACTTGAATTATGAAAAAGAAGCAAATATACATAAAATGCTGCCTATAAAGCTTACAAATAAAAACAAGATAAGAATAAGAACAATTAGCATGAGTGTTCATATTGGTTCATATCAGACAACATATATGCCACTAATATAGACCAATAAAGCTTAAAAAGGCCAATAAAAAAGCAGATAATATTAGTCAACCAATATATCAGTCGGGCTCTAGAAGTAGTAGTTTCTAATCTACAATAGATTTATTTAAATTATTTAGTGCAGCTCTAGATACATCTTAAAATGACTGTGGTTTACACCTGGAGCACCTTTGAATATTGAGTAAATTTCAAACCCATTGCCAAGAGTTCAAAGTAATGTTTTACACCTATTTTCTGGTTAACAGATTTATTTTACAACATTTTTTCAAGGAAATCAATTTGATGAATTGGAGGCCAGGTCATTCCTGTTTTATTGTATCCTTTGATATAAATCTTAAGTTTCTAATGTAGATCAAATCCTCTTCTTTTAGTTTTCAGGTGATTTCCAGTTTAAAACCCCACTTTCTCACAGTGCAATTCACACATTCAGGAGACCCACCGACTGCATGAGGCGCCCACGCCTGCCCCCTCTGCCACACCCGCGACAATACACTCCTCTGTCTTCAATTAGCTCATTATCTTGAGCATCAGCTGTTAGCCTACAGCTCCACACAGAGAAATCACGGTCCGTATGCACGCTGGCATGTCCAAGAATAGGTCTGAACAATTGTAGGTGGGTCGGTTGCGTACAGTGGAGCTGATCAGGCGCTAAGTCGATGAGAAAGGTGAACCTGCTGACTCTTTCTGCCTACAGGGCCTCGATATGCATGAAATAAAGGATGCCCTGATTCCAGCAGCTCATTAAAGCAGCCCGCGACCATATTGGTCGGATTAAAGCTCTGTGGCAACACCCTCTCCATCCGTCCATGACACTTGAAGCACAAAGCGGTGTCTTTGCAGGGAGCATGCAGCCGTTTTGTGCAAAGCTTGTCACCGGTGCGAAGACGCTCCCTCCCTTACAATGTCATCTCACAACAACCGGCGAATGCAGCACGCACCTGTTCCGCTGTCACCCAAACGAACAAATAAAACGCATACCTGTCCTCTCCTGTCAGGTCCGGTGTCAGGCTTCAGTCCAGATTCTGATCATTGAGATCGCAGGAAACTGGAAGACGGACGCCGCCACCGCCCCTCGGCGCCTTTCCTCTCCTCTGCCGCGGGAGATGAAGCCCTGCAGCCTGGGACAGCAGACAGGCACAAGCCGGCAAGGATGTCTTGCGGTCGGGGAAGGGCTGAGGAGGAGAGTAGAGGGGCGTTTTCACCACGGTGGAAGCGAGGGAACTCCTAACGTCGTGCGTGATATGTGTGAGGACCGCTCCGCTTTATGACACGCAGCGTCTGTTACTACTGGCTTCACTGGTTTTCAGGTCATCTTTTCCCACTGTAACACACCGTGCTGGAGGATTTTAGACTAAAAACAAAATGCTCCAACGCACTTGGAGAGCTACTAACCTTATTTCACTGTCAGCTAAACACATTTAAACACACTGATTAAGCCCATTGTTAAGGAAGCTCATTTCCGCCAGTGAAAGCATAAAAATATCCCCATGGCAAGTCTCATACGAGATTTAAAAAAGTCTAAATTATGAGACTTTTAAAAAATCCTATTATGCTTTTTAAAGTAAAATCATTATGACATAAAATAAAAGTTTAAAAAAATTAGTTTAAAATTCTAAATTTAGTTTAAAAAGTCATAATTATGAGTCAAAAGGCATGATAATGAAACAAAAAGTCGAAATAATGAGATGAAATAAAAGTAGAAATTATGATATAAAGAGCTGAAATTATGAGACAAAAAGTTGAAATTCTGAGTTAAAATTAAAAATAAAAATTATGAGATGAAATCAAAGTTGACATTATGAGTTAAAAATTGAGATAAATACTCAGAATTATGAAAAATTGAAAAAATGATTAAAAATATAATTACAGTAACAATAATAATAGAATTAGATAAAAATGATAACTTTTTGTTTTATCTCAGAATTTTGTTGTTTTATCTCAAAATTAAGACTCATCAGATTTTTTGTCTTCCATGTATTGTAGCCTTATTTCTCTTCAGACATAATTTGACATGCTTTGAATAAATTTAATAGATTAATTATCATCTTCTTATTGTTTTTTTCTGTGTTACTAAGAAAGATTTAATCTCTAAATGTATATTCCTTACTTAATTATTTATTTTGGTTTATTTACCAGGGGCAGAGCACATTAATGAACACAGCTGTAAAACACTCAGCCTGTTTTTCATCTGTGGTCCCTGGACAGATATAAAATGAAGAGTGCAGGACACCTGCTGAGCTGCTGCTCCAGAGCTTTTAGCTGTGCTACAATACTTCAGCCTATCAGTGTCAGAGCGCCCTCAAATGTCTTTTATGTACCTGTCAGTTACTTAAAGTCCAAATGCAATGTGCATTTGGCATAATTAATTGCAAATCAATACTCTTGGCTTTGAATAAGACTAATGGAAAGTGTTGTTGATTTTTGTTGACATTAAGGCCCAAAGAGGCAAGAGGATGCAATGTAGAATTTAACTTTTATCTTGTTTTGAACAGAGAAAGGGTCATATAAGGGATTAGGCATTAGGTTAAAGGCATTATACGCTCAACAAAAAATATAAAGGCAACATTTTTGTTTTCACTCCCATTTCTATTAAGTTGAAGTAAAAGATCTAAGACTTCTCCTGTGCACATTATTGTTCTCAAATTCTGTTCACAAATTTCTTAAAAATAATTGTTGTCCACCAAACTCCACCTGATAGGAGTGGCACATACAGATGCTGATTATGCAGTATAATTATTGCATAGGTGTACATTGGCTAAATGTGCAGTTTTATTTTGAAAAAAGGCATTTATTAGCCACTGATCTACGGCTATTTAACATAGGGCTGCAGATGTCAGCGTCTGTCAGTTGGACGGGTGATCATGGCAAAAGACAAAGTAATCACCAACATTGATTTGAACAAATTCGAGAGTAATGAACCTTCTGTGTGCAGAGATTATATATATTTTATTTTTAAAAAAATCCACTTTCTGTTACATTGTGCTAGAATGAAGCTCATTTAGCTCATCGCACAAAATTTAACCTCTGACATACTTTACATTCAGAGGTGTGTAAAAGCCCATCTTCAAGTTGCGGCATTAAGTGAGAATTGTCATACTGTTCCTTGCATAGTGAGCAGTGCGTTGAATGTATGAAGGCTAAGTGGGTGATGTATTGCATTGGTGACTCATAGGAACCTTCTGTGCTGAACGCCCTCTTCAGCTTTCATGCACAAGTGTTCTGTTCAAATGCAAATATGCATACAGGAAAATCAATTCCTGTCACGCTCCAGTGGGTCTCCTTCAGATGCTTACAGGATATGCCAAAACGAGCAACGGAATGACTTCATTGCCATATGGGGAAGATTTCTGGATGTAAGCCAATGCTATATAGGATCTTAATTTATTATCCATGTAATGAGTTAGGTAAAATATTGAACAAACTGAATATATGATCAGAAACTCATATTAAATCATTCAGGATATCAATATCACATTTCACTTGTGAATGTAAGAGGCCAGCATCACTCCAAGAAGTTCTGATGAGATTTCTCCACATGGTGGCGGTCATATACCATCATCACATTCATATGAGGACAGTGTACAATGAACTCTAATGTTTACAGTATGTAACGTATACTGTAGCTTTTCCCCTTAAACCACACACATACCAGTTTCCAGTCACCCCCCCGAAACTCGATAATTTGTTTGGGTTCTTACCCATGTAATTGCACATATTTGCTTGTAGTTCAGCACATATGAAGAAACCACAGACATCCATAAAGAAGTTATGTTGCTCCGAGCTCGGTCCAGGATGTTAAGGTGCATAATTTGTGCAGTTATTACTCTGTACACTGAGATTGAGCAAGGTCATAAATCTCTTTATTACTGTGTTAACCTTACATTATTTACACTGCATGCCATATGGTTGTATTTCCTTGAGGCAGAGACATAAATTAAATATTTCTCTGGGAAGGTTAAGAATGGGACCAAACGATGAAGTCCTGTCAGAACCATGTCCCCTTACATGTGATTTATACATGCTAAATTCTTAAAGAGAATTCAACACCTCTGCTTTGTTGCCAGGAGGCAAAAAAAGAAAGATGACTTCTTTTTGAAATATATACAGAGTTATAGCCCCTAAAATTTCCTTTCAAGACAATGGGAAGAGCTATCCAACTATTAGACAAATCTCTCTTGCAGCACTGTGAAACATCATGCTGAAATTTAGTGGTGGTAATTTTAATATATCATAGCTGTCGTTCAAATAATTAAATGTTCATTAAACTCAAAATTTCAATTATGTTTCACGGAATTCAGATTTTAATGAATGTGCTTCTGACAGTTTCTTTAACTTATAAAACTACAGTTTTTCCTCAATAGTTTGGCTCATTTTTCAAAACAGTCTTAACTTCCTCTGAACAGTTCAGTTGTCTCAACTGATTCCTGGGGCATCACAACTCTATTGCGTGTTTGCAAAAGGTCATAACTCATCTCAACCCTGCAAATGATTATCTACAAACTCCTCTTCGCTCTACTTGTTACAAGAACATTTTGTCTTGCTGAATGCTGTTGTGTATCCCACTGAATTTTTAGGATTCGAACAGCAATTTGTATTTCATAGAAAATCCACACACATTTGTATCATGAATTTATTTGTGTAGCAGTGTGTTACGTGCAGGGTATAGTGGTAAATATAGAGGTAAGCAGTCTTCTACTTACCTTTTTTCTCTTCATTTTTTTGCTAAAGTTGTTCTAGTCGGTTCCCCTCATCCTCTCCACCCGACACTTGAAGCAGGTTGCCTGCAGGCTGCAGTGACAGTTAACACAAGCGCAATATTATACTTTGAGAATGACAAGTGACAACAACTCCCACACTGTAAGTTGATCAGCTGTTTATAACTGTCAATTGTCTGTCTGTGTAATGTTAAGCCTGTTATCCTGAAAATAAAAGTCCACTGCTCTGAAAATACACACTCTGTCGTCGGAGTTCTACCTGCCAGACTAATATATGCCTCAATTTAACTTTTATAAGCATAATCATTATAAAACGATATTAAAGATTTCCCCTTACTCATTCAGCAAACATTTGGCATTAATTTGAACTGTAATAAAGGTGAAATTGGTAAATAAAAACAGCTACTCCAGCCCAGAATGGAAATTTCAAAGGAAACATGCTCAAACATGCTAGCTGATGATAATCATCCTAGATTATGATTTAGGACAGTAAATATATTACATATTTCTCCTTTAAGTTTTTAAATAGACATGATTAGCATCTTTGCAACTTTTAAGCCTAAACATGATTTAAATAGGTGAGTTATATATATAAAATTATATATTTAAAAAAAACTCTAAAGACCAAAACCATTGTTGTGCCAGGTTGTAAATGTGTTTATTTTTGCTGTAAAGTTTTACAGTAATATGTGGGTCTGTGGTTTTCTGATATCAGATTGAATTGTAAACTCATTACACCTCATTTCCATATTCAGAGAACAATCAACTCAGTGGAGTGGGCAGATTTGAATGTCTGGACTCCTGCAAACAGGGACTGACTTGCTTTTGGAGCAAGCCTCAAGTGGCCACTTGAAAAACTATTTTTTCAACATTTTTTTTTTCAAACAGTACTAAAGCCAGAGCATTGAGAACAATACAAAATAATAATATAAATGATAATACAAAACAAACAAACAAACAAAACGTTGTTATAAACTGCCATAGGTAAGAGCAGTCTCTTTTATGTGTCCAGTGATTGTGATGACTTGAAATTGCAGGTTTCACAAATAAGCACCTTGTCTTCTCTCAGATAAAATGAAAGCATATCAACAGCCAGGTGTGTTTTGAGGCAGCAGCTGGAGTCCAGCAGGGACCTGATATTCAGCAGGCAGCTGAGACAAGAGTTCAGTCATGGCATCAGAATGTGATTTGAGTTTTATGTAAATGATATGACAGGCAGCCAGAACCTGTCTTATAGTCTGCTGTGTGTTGTGTTACTCTGCACTCTGCTGATATGGTAGTATCCCATTCAGACCACCTGACAGATATATAACCCTGTTTGGGATGGTCTCTGGATGAGACAAAGTTCAGGTAAACCGTTTGAAATCAATTCTGATCTGACATCAGTTTCACCTCTGTGCGGCTTATTGACAACACAAATGTTAACTTCACCAAGTGCTAAAACATGCACATATGTAGTCCAGTCATCTTATGCAAAACATACGAGCAGGAGTGGAAATAACTAATTACTAATACTCAAATTACTGCCTTTCATCTGCATTTTAGTCGCCATGAGGCTATCCAATCAAAAATGGACCAATGGAAACCATGGAAACCATGACAGACAAGAAAAAAAAACCCCAAAAAAGGCACATATTTGGAGAGGTGAATGTGACCATTGAGCAGAAGTTGGGAGTAATTTAGACAAATTCCTTCATAATGAATACCCACTATTGATAATAAATTAAACATCAGTGGTTTAAAGTAACTAATTCTCTGAGTACTATTTGAGAAGAATACTTTTAACTTTAGCAGAACTGTAAACAAACTGTTGAGCTCTGGGCCAGTTACACACGCACAAATTAAGGGTAGTGGTCAAAGTCAGCATTGCCTGTGTGTTAATTTTGGTACAAAACTGATTTCAAACTGAATAGCAGGAGACAGGACAGTATGACTGAACAGTTGTTTATTGAATATCTTACATTTATTGTACTTTGTACTTTTGTTGTAGTTTCTCTTAAAATTAGTCAACTTAACTCAGTTAATTTTCACAGCTCATGAGCCAATACTGAACTAATAATTCAAGTTTAGTTCAGTTAACTCACATTTTAGGGCAGATGAGGAACTTGTGCTTAAAAAATGAACCAGCTGAAAATGTTTTCCAAAGAGAAAATGCTGAAATATGATATGATACATATATACATATATACATATATACATATATACATATATATATATATGTATATATATATATATATATATATATATATATATATATATATATATATATATATATATATATATATATATATATATATATATATATATATATATATATATATATTACAATATGATGCAATGCATACATGATAAGATGCCATACGATATGCTATAGTATAAAAGAGATAACATACTGACATATTATAATATAATATAGTATGTGATATAATATATAAGGTGCAGTAATAATAGTAAGCACATATGTAATAGTACAACAATATGACATACTATGTGATATCTATGTACTATAATATAGCATAGTGTAGTATGAGTAGTATAGTAAAGAACCCACAGCAGTTCCAAATTAACAGGACCTAGCTGCTTTTCTAATGATTTATATTTTATTTTTCTGCATATGAGCTCTCAAGGAATTAAAATGACTGACAATTAAGTTTTGTTCCTGTTTTTCTCACACTGCACAACTTTCCAAGCCGTTTTCAAGTCAGTCCAAAAGTGTCAAGTCTTCACCTTCTGGTCCATTTATGCTAAACTAATTCCAATGGCCCAAATCCCATTAATTGTGCTTTGAAGATCCAGTTGCAAGCGGAGAAACAGAGCATTTCTCTGTGTCCAATAATTCAACAAGAACACTAAAAAAAAAAAAAAAAAAAAAAGAGGGTTATAAATGTGTACTTGTGGAAAAAAACCCTGTGGTGGACTCGTGTCTGTTTGGATTCCTGTTGTGTTTCTACGTCCATGCTGTTCCGTTTAGGAGTCTGTCTACTCCTTATTTATGAGATAAGGTGCAGATGGAGTTCCCTGAAAGATGTTCAAGCCTCTGACTTTTGCTTTCATCAGCCTGTTCTTACCATTGGAATAGACTAGTCAACCCATGACAGAATCTTTCGACCACACACTTTTCTGTATGACTGGCAAACTCAAACAGGCTTATTACCTGAAGGGTCAAAGATCTCATTCAAATGAGACAGTTACTGATAATGTTGGAGTCAAAGGCCGGCGGGATCAGGTGAAGATAGTGGGGACTTGCATGGTAAACAAACACATTACTGTGGGTAATTTTTTAAAAACTGATAGCGAGTAAACTGAATTCAGGGGGCTGAAAGAGAACAGATGACTGCGGCCCAAAGCTCAGAGGGAAATAAATGTATTGTTATCATTAAAACAAATTTCAACTTGCCATGTAAAACCCCACCACACTGTTGTGATGAAAATGGTTCAGTTGAAACAGTTGACTAGTCGGATGTGTGGAGCGCTAAGCAAACTGATAAGCTAAGGGCCCGGTTATACAAACGTGAATTAAAGGTAGTGCCACAGTGATGCAAAGTTCACCAAAACTGAACTGGATGCGAAGACAGGATGCAATTTATATCAGTGCCTCCAACAATCACCAACTCAACTTTAGTCAAAATAAATCTGTTATTGACCACGTTAGGTATGAAAACAGTCTGGCTCTACATTCAGTTTCTCCTCGCTGCTAAGGGTTTATTTTAACCAAACCAGGTGGTTCTTGTAACAGTGAACAGATGAGCCAGACGCTTTTCATGACTTTAATCGAGTTTCTGTCAAGTTTTAATGAACATGGTAATGCCAGCAAGCTAGCAAATGTTATCTAAATGTTCAAAAACAAACAAATGTTTAACACTGTTAACAATATGTACCAAACTAACTGTAAAAAGTAAATTAACTTAAGGATGAAAAATCACTACATTTGTAGTGAAAGACTACAAATGTGTTGACAGGAAGGAAACAGATGTGTAGCTCGTAAATCAAACAGGTCACACTACAGTTTGCAAGTAGAGGATTCGATTGCAACCTCACTGAGCTGGAAGCTGGAAGATGAGGGGCTCAATTTGGGAAATTTTGTCCCCCTTTTTGTCCATATTTGGCCTAGGACGTGTCACCAGTTTGTGTGAAAATGTGGAACAGTGAAAATGTTGACCTTATCCCAACCTCACACCTGTGTAAACAAACACACTACACACACGTTTTCCTGCTCCCAAATGTGCTGCTCGTCATGATCCCGTCTGACAGGCTGTGTGTTATGCGACGCCGCGGTGTGTCTTCATTTCAAGACCACCAACCTACTAACTTCATCTGACTGCTGCCATCTCCTCTCTGCTGTGGCTTTGCTCAATTTAGGCTGAGCCAAGAACAATGAGAGCATCATGGTTGCTTCCCATGACCCTACATCACAAATGCATTGCAAATGGATTTCACATCTGGATGTCAGTATAATTCTGTGCTGCTTATAGATGACGTGTGTGCTAAAGAACATTACACTGTGGTGTATGTGACTTCCTAGAACATGTGGCCTGTAAAACTGGAAGACTTAAGCTCTCAAGAATTTCATCCATTCACCATAAACTGAGATTTAATGGCTGAAAACAGTAAGTATTTGTTTTGATGACCCAGTCTGATCAAATTACACTACAAGTCTTAGATGCTCCATTGTGCTCCTGCTACACTGTAAAAATAAATTATTTGTTTTAACGTTTTTGTAATTCAAGTTTTGATTCACTCATCTGTATTATAAACAACACACTATAGTAAATCAATGTAAAACAATTCACAAAACAAACAACAGATCTCAGCACTCAACAATCTAAGTAACAATAACAATAATAATAAATAATACAAAGAGAGAAGGAAAGGAAAGGAAAAAGGGGGTACAAAGCGTGTTAAATAAAAATGGTAGGAGTACTTTCAATCCTTTATGTTCCTTTCTTTATGCACATTAAAAAAAACAGACCAGACCTCATAAAACCTCCGTGGGTAATTATTGGTCCTTGCTATTAGCCATTTGAAAGAGACAACTTTAACTATTCAACAAAAGCAGGCTTTGTCTCACTGACTGAGATTTTTGCATGGATATAACTTGTGGTAAAAGAGACACGACACCTACTCAGCACAGCTGGAGAGATTCTGACGATGGTTTACGCAACCACCCTCCTCTGACTGCTTGCTTCCAGAAAGGAGAAACAAATAAACAATCCAACAGCACAGTTGCACACAGCGAAAAGTCCTGCTTCTTTTCAACACCTCCAGCAGCAATTATCCTTCATAAGTCCCATTCTATAAAGTTTAACCCACCTATAATAGTACTGTGTATGATTTTGTAATGTCTGAATTTGCCAAGAGCATCTCTATGACCACCCTGCATCAGCCAATATACTTTTGCATATATCCTCTTCTATGTTTGTGTTGAGATCTCTTTCCCAGGTTTTGCTCTAATTTTCAGTAACCACAGTGTTTACCACTATTTTATAAAAAACAAAAATTGAGGCTAATTGTGTAGTCTTTGGCAAATTAAAATATGATACCAGTCTGTTGTCCACTTTGCTTAAAACAACTCCCAAACTCCTCATACAGCTCCTAATTTTTTAGCCCTTTTGTCTGTTCGACTAAAATAATCTTTAAGCTCCTGAAACAATCATAAAATATATTTTCTATATGTCTTTCCTAATATTTTTATCCAACTGTGACACCCGTAGAATATATTTTTTTCATATTTGGATTGATGGATTGATCCAAATTGAGGAATATCCTTGTTTATATTGAGAGATATGTAAAATTTTAAGCACTTCTGTCTACATCTCTCTGGGATGCTCCAGGATTGGACCGCTATCTGTGCCTGGCACACTTTTATGTGACAATGTCTCTATTGGCCCAAAGAGGGCAGCAAACTCATCTTCCGTCTGTATCCATGCCAGTTGATTATCACTTCCATTATTCCAGTATTTAGCCAACTTTGCATTTTCAAATGACGTTGATATAGTTCTACATTTGATAATGCAAATCTCCCTAAAGTTCGAGGTGTGTATAATTTATGTATGTTCATTCTGAGCTTCCTCGCTCAGCTGATTTAACTGTTAATAAACTGTTGACTGGCACCATGACATATAAACCGAGGTGCAATTACCATCTTAATTATGCTTATCTTTTCCTATAAACTCAAATTTTAACATTTCCATCTATCTAAATTTGTAGCAAAGCCGATATATTAATTTACATTATGCTGGTGAGATCTGAGATCTTAAACCAATTAATTTTATAGCCTGATATTTGTTAATATTTTTCAAATAATTCCAATAATATCCAGGGTGAAGAGGCAGGGTCTGTGGACAGCCGCAAATGTCATCCACATGAAGGAACAACTTGAGCTCTCATCTTCCAGCAGTAACCACACAGATCCTGGCGTTGGATCACCATTGCAAGCAGTTCAAGATGTACTGTAAACAATAGTGGGGAGAATGGGTCTCCATGTTTTGAGCCCTGTCACAGTTTATAGAAGGGTGAAATAAGACCATTTGCAAGGACTGATGCCTGCAATTCTGCATATATATCTCTAATCCAATTCAAGGAACTTGAACTTCGCATTCTTGGGTCAGTTTAATTCTGGGTCAGTTGCCATAGTAACTGATGCCACTGCAAAAATTTTACATAGCTGAAATACAGTGTTGGGCATTAGCGGCGTTACAAGTAGCAGTGTTACTAGTTTAACTACATTTCTCAGTAACATGGTCGTAACGTCGCTGTTTTCTTCATCAAATAGCTTTTCAGTAGTGAAGCTACTTTAGTGATCAAATAACGCGGTAGTGTCCACAGAAGCATCTTGGTTTTACAATACATTCTAAACACTCAGTACAAATTTTAATAATCTACAGACTGCCCAGGCCAAACAATATTTTTATCCAAGAATTTGCCAAGTTACTATCTGGTTTTATATCAAAATTTGACAAATTTATTTTGCTTTAGGTGATATTAACATACATGTATGCTGCCCTTCTCAGTCACACTCTGGAATCTTTTAAGGTGTTTTCACATCTGCCTTGTTTGGTCTGGTTAAAATGGACTGTGGTACATTTGCCCGTTTAGTGCAGTCCATTTTGGGCTGGTGTGAAAGCTGTCATTCAAACTCTGGTGTAGACCAAAGAACTGGACCAAGTCCACCTGAAAAGGTGGGTCTCGGTGTGGTTTCAAATTAACTCTGGTGCAGTTTGTTTGTGTTGTGAAAGCAAACAAACCAAACACAGGATTTTAGTAACAGATACATACTTCAGTGCACATATTTTCACTGGTTAACAGGTCAAACACTGTTAAAATGGCTGTGTTTACATCCTACTTTGTGTGCTTTGTCTGATCAAAAGGTGTGAGACAGTAATACAACTGTATGTCACACACATGAAAAAGTCTAGTAAAGGGCAGATGCTCTATTTACCTCCGTCTGTCTCTCTTTTTGTGAACGGGTGATGATGCAGGATGACAATCGCCAAAAGTGTCCAATCAATGAGTTACCTGTCAGTTTGTAAAACTGCATGTTTCCTCCTCTTGGTTTGTTTGTAACAAGGCAGTGTGAACATGAACTGGAACAGAACTAAAATGCAACAACGTTTCTTTTTTTTCTTGATCCAGACCAAATGAACTGAACTACAGTTGTGAAAACGCTCTTAATCTCATTCAGACTGTACAAGAACTCACACAAAATGGAAGAAAACAGTTTTACATGTATTTTACAAAACCTAGAAAGATGCAATGAAGAATTATCATAAAGCAATTAAAAAAGCAAGAGCATCCTTTTCTTAAACCTAATTTTAGCAAATCAATGTAATCCCAGGTTAAGATTATAGACTTGATTATCACCCCCCTCCCTGTCATTTTACTGATGCCTCACAAGATGTGAGTTTTGAAAATTCTTTACTAACAGAATCAGGGATATAAGGCAACAGATGCCTGCTCCAAGCTTTCAAGTATAGCAGAGATATCCAAGCTAGCTTTAACCTGTGATGTCTTCATTGAGGAAACATCCTCTTGCAGCTCCCTGAGAATGTTGCTATATTGAATTGAGTTGCCTGAAGTTCTGTGAGAGCATTTGTTGTAATAGCTGGAACATTTGGGAATTAGGTCGGACAGTCCAGCACCAGGCTTTGGGCATCTATGTCAGTATAGCTGATCCCCTGCTTATCTGTTCGAGACTTTGAGGTTGAGGCAACCATATAAAAAAAGGACGATATCCAGAAATGATGGCAGCGTGATTTACATCAGCAAAATAACCTACAAGTATTTAGTCACACTAATGATAATTACAAACACATTTCATTTCCTTTGACATTTTCTCAGTTTAAAGTCAGTTCTTGATTTTACATTAAAAAGAAACTTACAGCTGCTCTCATTGGAGCTACTTTCAATACTAAACATAATTTTTAACAATGTTTTCATTATTGTGAATTCAAACCATCATGATTTATCTAAAAGTGAATTTGAGACAAACAGTTTTTATCATATATATTTTATATAACGGATTGATTTCAGGAGAGTTTTATCTCTAAAACAATGCATTCTGGGAATTTGTGATGATCATTTTCATTTAGAAACTTAACTTAATGAGTTGATTGAAGTGTTCTTCAAGTTAGAAGAACTCATGTTTATAAGTTCTGAAGTGTTCTAAAAATAAATATTAAGAATTTAAGAATAATTCAGTGAGGCCACTTTAATAACATTGATTACTGGTGATGGAGTTGAAGGTTCTGCTGAACAAACTGCACAAATTGAGTTGTGATAGAAAGGTGGAAAATTAAGAATTCCTGCTGCTTCATTTAACCACAGGATAGTCTTCAACTGAGGAGCAACTATTGACAGAAACATATTTTTGCAATGTGCACTGATGCAGTAAAAGTAACTGTGTTTCATTAAAAACAATGAAAGAGGATCAAAAAGTTTCACAGCTCTTATTTTTCTTCACCGGAAGTGTGTTTGGTCCCTCTCCCATGTGCTCCCACAAACAAGGGTTCTGCTCTGTTTCCAAGTTATGCATCCATGTGTTCTCTTTCCTCCAGATGGTGATCTAGACATTGAAGGCCTTCTTCATTTGCTCCTCAAAGGAGACGCAAGGTGACAGGTGAGGAGCCCCTAAGAGATGCCTGACAGTAAATCCATGAAATAAAATTAAGAAAAGTAAAAGAGGAGGATTAAATGAATCTCAAGTTCAAAAGCAATATAATTTTTTAAATATAATATTGCTTTTGACTTTGAGTAAATAACCGGCTTCCTCAGAGACAAGCAGATTAGGTTAAAGTTCACGTTTTCCCGTTATCACAAACAGGCAAAAGTCAAAACCAGGCAGGTAAAAGGGAGGCAAAAGTTAAAGGGTCAAGCATACAGATCGAAGGATGAAAAGCTTGGGCAGAAGCACATTTCAACTCAATGTGCTGGCACATATGTAAATGAAAAGGAGGGCTACAGCTGTGAGAAGACAGTGAGGTAGGTGGCATAGGGGACATACATGCATACAAATAAGATAAAAAAGAAATAAAATATAAACCCATGGAATTCCCACTGCTTCGTGTAACCTCAGGACAGTCTTCAAACTCAGAAGCAATGGGCTTGGTCACACATACGCAAATACAGGGGAGTGGCCATCATATGCCGAGGCGAGCATCTTCACTATTGGTTAAGGCTGTGACGCAAATTGGCAGCCATGCCCCTTAATTTGTGTGTGTGTGACCAGGTCTTAAAAGCAACAAAGCAGAGAACGAGTGATGGGTTGACTGAAGTTGTGACACTCTCGACCTTTAGTTCTCTTTGGAACTGCAACAAAGAATCAATTAGTTAAAAGGTATCAAATGGGCTAAAATGTGTTCAGTAAGTAGAGGCTGCAGCTGATCTGTTGGAATGGTATGCAGCAAAGGGGCCGCAGGCAGGATTTGGACCCACGGCCTCTGCAGAGGACTCACAGCCTCTGTGCATGGGGCTCACACTCTGTCAACTGAGCTACCCAGGCACCCAGTCTTTAAGAAATTTTGAACAACTATCAGAACACCATGAATCTGATGAACTACCTTCATGATATTCACAAAATTTTATGCTAAGCTAAATGCTGATGAGATACAGATCATAGGGCAAGATAGCACAAATTTTCAAATATCAGTCTAGGTTTTCCATTCCATTCAATAACCCAGCATTTCAGAAATCTTGATGTCATATTCAATCAAAACCTCAGCTTAGACAAGCATGTCAAATCAGTTCAATCCTTTTTTCATTGCCTCAGAAATATTTCAAGGGTCAGACCTTTCTTTCTGCAAAAAATCTGGAAATTGACATCCAGGCCTCATAACTAGTTGGTTAAATTACTGTTATGCTTTGTTCTCTGACAGAAGCAAAGAATCTCTCTTTCTGCTCAACCTCATCCAAAACTGTGCTGACAGAATTTTGACTCGCACCAAGAACTATAACCACATTGCACCGATCCTGGCTTCCCTACACTGGTTACATGCACAGGCCTAGCTCCAAGTTATTTATCTCATGTTTTACTTCCCGCCTCCCTGAGATAATCAGATCTATCATTGCTAGTTGTTCCCTGGTTCAAATTTGTACTTAAAGGGGATAGTGTTTTTGCAGTTAGGGCTCTGAGACTGTGGAACCTGCCTGAGGAGATCAGGGCTGCAAACTGTCTTGGCTCTTAAATCAAATTTTAAAACTCCGCTTTAAAAATCGGGCCGGTGTCATTGTCAGATATAATGTCTTGCTCATTTTGTATGTTACAGATCATAACTGCTTAATCCTTGTTTTTCTGGATCCCAATAAACATGCAGACACAAACACTACAGCTGCTCCAGCTGTTTATGCTGACTGATCTGTTAAAGACGATCTGACAGCTGTGATCCCGTCCTGTGTACACTTTGCACGTCTATTAAGATTCATTAGGCTCTATAATTGTAATGATTGTTTGTTATTAATGAGATTAAATTTAAAGACACACACGCACATGCTGTTTAACATAAATGAAAGGTGTTCTGTGATTGTGCAGACAAGTGGGCAAACCTCAGCCAAGTAGACACACACACCTGTACACTTTTAACTTCAATACTTACATTTTATTTATGATAGAAAATATGTTAAAAGGGAATTTTACTAATACACACTCCTGGAGAAGACAAAAATGAATGTGTTTTGTGATTGTGGGGATGTGTGGTTTTTACCCCAATGTACTGAGCAGAAGAGAGCAAATGCACCTGGCCACACCATTGTTTTTCCTTCATTTTTAGACCTTCCACCCATGGCCACACAGACCAGGTGCAAGTTAATTTGCTATTTTGCAGACGTGGTAAAAATGTAAACTGCACCAGTATAAGCTAGTAAAGCCACCTGCACCAGGTGTAAGACAGGGCCCCATGTGTTTTCAGTTGTGTTCAGTTTTTATGGCGTTTGTTTTCTTTTTGCTTTGAATGAGCTCTGTTTCTATTGTAAAGAACTTTGCAACTGTGTTTTGAAAGGTGCTTTACAAATTAAGATTACTGATCATGCAATCACATGCATATATGTGTGTGTGTGAGTGTGTGTGCATGTGTGCATGTGTGCATGTGTGCATGATCAATGGACCAGCAGTTTGTCAGCAGCTAATCTCAAATACTACCAGACTGATGAGCCTGATTTTTTGTGTATATTCATGGCTGTATGATGAAGGACCTCTGTGATTCAAGATTTCTGAAAAACCTTTAAAAACGGTCGTAGCAACAGGCATTACATTTTCAGGTCATCCCCTTCTCGTGAAGGCAGTATCTCAGGAATGCATAGAGGAAACCCAGAGAATTTTTTTTTTCTCACAATTGTCTTTCACAATTGAGGTTTCTTCTTGGTGAGTTTAATTTGACCACTGAGACAAATTTAAAATCTCATTTGAGACTGCAAGTTTTCTCAAGAGCTGATTATTTAAGACAACTTGAAGATCACTGGAGTGAGACAAAAAAAAGGAACATTTTAAAATCTTCAACTGGGCTCAAATTTGTCTCGAGCTGAGATCAGTACCCAAATTTAACAAGTATGACAGATAAAGAAGATAAAGACAAGATCTTATTTTGATATTTTCATTTTATTTGATATTTCCTTTCCTCTGGGAATTTATTTGAACTTGGTACAAGTGTCCACTTGGACACAAGGATAAATTGAATAGATTTTGGTGGTTAGAGGTCAAAGGTTACAGTGGCCTCACTAAACACATTTTTGCCTATAACTCAAGAATTCATACACTAATTGTGATAAAATTATACACAAATATCAAATAGGATAAAATGATGAGGTGGTGACATTCAAAAGGTCAAAAGGTTAACTTCACTGTGACATAATGTTCAGCTTCCCATCAGTCCACTGCAGTGTTAATAAATAATTCAGGAAGTGTAATAAGTTACCTTTCACTAATTATTCCTTTAAAAGGTAATAATATTACTTATTACTGTGTATAAAAAGTAGTTAGTTACATTACTCACTGTATTACTATATTAACTTTACTTTGCTGGTAACCCTGTGCTCTAGAGTCGAACTGCAGGGCTGCAAGGCACTAATTCTATTTTTACTGCTCTGTTTTACACAAACATTGACAGCTGACTTCTCACTCTTCTTAATTGGCCACTAGGGGCCACAAGTGATCAACAACTGCTTCAGTCTGAAATCTTGTCTCAGCTAAGGACAGCATATGTAGCGGTCGGTTGGTGAAACTTTGCAAATCTCTGTTGGTTGCATCTGGCAGTTGTGGTGGCATTGCAGTAGGTGCTTCACTATCTGTTGCCTGGTAGAAACCCACACTCTAGTGACTGCACTCTTCCACTCGCAGTAATTGGAATCAAGCCATGCAAATTTAATAGAAGAATACATCGAATTTTATATCTTATTATTGCGCACTGAAGAAAGAAACCAAAATCATGAGTATATACACACACACACACACACACACACACACACACACACACACACACACACACACACACACACAAAGAGTAACTGTTATATACAGACAGAAAAGAGACTGAAACAATAAGACAGGCAGCCATGTTTCTTCTCTGGGTTCAATTAAGTGTTGAGCTGTTAGAATCTGAGCCACTGCACCTTTCATGGTCCTCTGCTGGGAACATCATCTCACTGTGGCCTCCAGACACAGTATGTTCCTTGTGTGAAGTCATGCCACATGACTCTACTGGTAGCAGCCTCAAACAAAAACCAGTATGACTTACACAGTAACATGCTTGTTCTTTACACAGGTTCTCAGACACTGGAGTGTCTTTTGCTATTCCTTGCTGCTCTCTGACCCAGAATAGAAATAACTGGGAATAAAACGATAAAGAAATCACCAGCACTCCAGTGCAGGTGCAGAGAGTGTTGGTATTCTCAGAGAAACATGTTGGTATGAGAAGAACTTTCATCTTTTTTTTCGTGCGGACGAACCGTGTTAAACTTTATAATCTGGTTCATAGTGGTTTCACATGTCCAGTAAAGCAAAGGTTACACTCCCTCTAACACTCATGTTTTTTTTTACACATCAGCTTTGACTTCAGGTATTGTACCCTGGGAACACTTGACACCGATTGTTTTTATTACCCAAACCACCAGGTTCACAGGCTGGTCAGAGGAAATGATTTTCTCCCCACACAGGCACATGTGGAGTGTCATCATGTTACAAAAGGTGTACTATATGCTGAAAGATGATTCTGTGACAAAAAAAAAAAAAAAAAAATGTTTCAAGCTTCACTTCTTTCACTTTTTCTTGTCAAATTAGTGTTCCCATAGTGAACTTTTACACCCAAGATGCATATTTTAAATTTATTCACAAGGTTAGATTAACTTATTGTGTCAGACTCTTGTGAATGCTGTGTCATAAATGTTTTATGGTTTTGTACTTTTTGTTTCTTGCACAGGTACCTAGTTTGGAAAAAACATGTTCAACATATGACATCAACAATCTTGACTTTGAGAGGTGTGAATTGATTTATGGTCCTCTCTGCGGTTACATCTAATAATGTCATCAATCTGACAGTTAAATGTGTCCTTGAGGCTTGTTAAAGCATGCCATTATAAATTCTGACTAAAATACAGACAATGACATAAGATAAACCACACCAGAATATTTTTGTAGATTATATTTTCCTGTGTTTTATAGAAGTAAAGTAAAGATTCATATTACAGAATGAAGCAAACATACAGTCCAAATATTGCTCCCAAGGTGTATTTGCACATAACCACATAATTGATACATCCCACCACTGTCACCTGACCTCAGGCCAGCAAACATCTCACCATTTTTGGCTTCAATTCTCAGTAAGAGGGGAAAATAAACTTTATCTCCCATTATAGCTGTTAACATTCCTCCACAAAATTGTGAGATCTTTTAAGAAACTTAACCACAATGGAATGAAAATGTGAATCATGTGTATTTCTGCAAAATGGTGAATAACCCTGCTGAAGTGACATGGAGACTGGAGATGGGGTCCTTTAATAAGATCAAACTCAAAGTTATAACACATAAATATTTTATTTTATAGTATATCGTTTCAATTTTATTAAGAAAACCTGTTTACATTCTAAGTTTCTGGGTGTTTGCATTGTTTATTAGAGGATCATCAATTTATTATTCGGCTAATTTGCCCATTTATTGGTTATGTCTGCTGTTAAGCACAGAGACACACACACACACAATCTGTTTTTTTTTTTTTTTTTTTTTTTTTTTCTTGGCTTTAATGTTGAAACATTCATCACCTATGACAGAAATATGTTCATAGGAATTGAAAAAGGAGGTGTGGTGTTTGGATTACATGTATGTATCAGTGTAAATAACTATATTTTGCTTTATTTTGGTTTATATTTTTAACCTATTTTATTCTTAATTTAACTAATTAGCTGTATTGCGTGTGTGTAGCATGAAGGAACTACACATCACATTTTTGTTGCACAACCCTGTGTTGTAGAATGATAATAAATTACCTTGATACCTTGACACTTTGATATTTTAGGAGATTAAAACTTAATTTTAAAAGATGTTAAATGCAACATTATATTACATAAAAAACAAGCTTCTTCTAATCTAGGATTACAAAGGTGCATTGTTTTGTCAGACACAGGAAATCTAAACATCTGGTCCATTGGCACTTTATTTTCTTTGAATCAGGGCCTTCAAAAGACGTAGATGAATAGGCCTGGTGCAGGTGTTACAACACAAGGTATAGTGTTGCAGAAAACAGAGCTGTCGGTGGGAAACATTAATCAAGCCCAAAGGCCAGCAATTCGTTAATTCACGCTATTAAATTCTTTTAGGCACCCTTGCACATAATTACATGTACTTGCAGCAAGTGTGGTGCTACAACATGCACTGATACACTATACTTCTCAGTTCCCCGTGGGCATGTCATCGGAATAAAGATCTGACAGACAAGCCTATTCAGGTAAATGAGAATGTAATAATCACCCAAAGCAGCCTGATGTGTACAAGTACAAACATTTAGCCATTTTACTGCAGCTAATAAAGACATTTCACTTTGAGTTGCTATTTTAATGATGTTCCCATAATATATGTTAAATTTACTACTTGTGTTTCTGCGTAAACTGCTATGTTTGGTTCATAGTAGTGTTGAGGTTTTGAAGCACGCATGAATTAACTCGCTTCATCCGTGAGCAATCAATCAGATGAGAAAGAGACAGAACATGGATAAGGAAAATGTTCAGTTGAAGGGGTTGGTCTGTCAAAGTCATTACTGGTGGACCTCAGAGGACACATTGCTGTTAATGTCATTAACTCGTGTTTTCCTTTCTCAGTCAATGTATCTTCACTGTCTTTGGCTTTGACAGATATGTTTCTCTCTCCTTTTTTGTATACAGTTTTCAAAATACTGTATATTAACCCCTGTTTGTCCAAGCTTTGTGTAACATGAAAATGTTTTAATTCTTTGTGTCACTTTGGAAATGTACTTTGTGACTTAACAGACAGGATTAAATAAACTTTTAAACCTGGAAAGAGATTGATTACGGGTCCTGCTGCTCCCATTGGGGCTCATTTATCACCTTTCAGTTCACTTTTCCATCGGAAGCCACATACAGGCTTTTTAAAAAGCCCTTGGAAACTTGGCTTAAAGAGAAGTGGTGCTTTTTATTTATCAGCAACATTAAATATTTATACCTAAATAGCAATACCTGAATGGGAATCTCTTAACCAAAATATTTTATCAAATAGTGTACTATTTATTATTAAAGATTGGACAGTAAGAAGACAAGCGTGATAGTCAAAGTTTAGCATCATTCACCATGGTACTGTAAACTATGATTGTCTGGTGTGTTTTTTTTAAGTAACTTGAATTGTCCGTCTTCTTCATTTCACACATAACAATACTAGATATTTTATTCATAGATTAACCGCCAAACTGGAAATGTCCCTGGATTTCATTTCAGAAATCTGGTCACCTTTAGCCAACAGTAATCTGTGATGCTCAGCCACCCAAAAAACTTTGCTTCAGTGAGCCTCTTGCACATACTTTTAGAAAGATGCTTGTTGCACACAGGCTGGCAGAGGTGTCTGCAGCCAGGTACTTGCTATTGATGGGAAAGTCCAAAGAATGTCAGCTTTGGTCTTGGTAGAAAAGCATGGTAAAATAAAAAGAAAAACGAATCTTTCCTCTCATGACCTGAAATTGTTTGTAGTTTAAGTAGTTAACTAGACAAAAATTGCTTAAGAGTAGTTTAAATACTTTGAATTGCTATATAAATATGAATGCAGTTGAACTGCCAGTTTATTGCATGTAATTCAAACTGACTGGGTGAATGGATGTGGTTTAATCAGATCTGAATGACAGTGATATACAACATACCAACTGTGAAAAAGATTGGTGCATGGAAGTGTGGCATCACCTTTTTCTGACCAAATAAACCGTGAAGAAAAGGAAACGGAAAGAAGAAACATGTAATAACCCAAACTATTCAAACTTTAGCAGGAAACGGTGTGTTCATGTCAGATCTAATCACTCTTAGCAAGAACCCGGTTGAGAAAATACTTATTCTTTAAAGGTTCTATATTAAAGCTCTGTTTTCTCGTACAGTTATCTCAAAGAACTTAAGAACTGAGTGATGAATGTGCTACATAACACTTAAATCTTAAATCTTAATTAAGAGCTTGTTTATTAACCATTGTGATAAAGCAACAGTTGCAGTCACTGAATGTGAACGATAGTTTAAATGGGAACACGCCTCACATTCCGCACTTGATTGAGCCAGTGTTTGCATGTTACTACTTTCCTTGAGGTGAGATTTAACACTTGCTGCTTAAGAACTCAAATGTTATGAAAGACTTGTATGATTTACCTTCGTAGTGAAGAATTCTATGAATTCATGCCCTGGGGCAGCAATACATTTATCTTGATCAATCTGGAACAAACCTCCTTGTTCTTAGAAGCCAGGTAGTTTGTGCTTGAGCACGTACCCAACAGATGCAATACACTATAAGCAGATTGCACATGCACAGTTTCCTGGCCTTTAATAACCTGTACACAATCAGCACCTAGATCTGCACCACAACTCTTGATCTTTTGTGCTAAGCCGAGAACAAGTTTTGAGGTGACAAAATCCACATGAGGAGTTTAGAGTGGATGCATGGGTTAGAAAAACCAACACTTTAACCCAGGAGGCCGCTGTTTGTGTTCAATGAGAAAACAAAGGTCAGTGTTAACTTATTTTAACTTGGGTAACGCCACACCAGGTTACACCACGCACTTAATTTAACTTACGTAACTAACATAGCTATTTTTTACCCTGAACCATGATCTTTTCCTAAACCCCTTCTCAATTAGTTTTGTTATGTTAACCAAGGTCCAGTACAACAAATGTCTAGTATGACAAAGGTCCAATACACCAGTCGCTGATACTGTCCAACAGTCATATATATTCTTTGCAGAACATTCATATACATCATTTTGGGAAGAGTCAGATTTGCTGTTTTAGGAACTGTCATATACGTTGTTTTGGGAACAGTTATATATATTATTTTAAGAACAGCCATGTCATTTTGTTAACAGTAATATATGTATTTTTGGGCACAGTCGTATATGTCGTTCTGGGAGTCAGTGGCGTTTCACAATGTTAACCAAGGTCCGGTAATGATGAAGGTCCAGTATGAGAAAGGTCGAGTACACCTGGTACTGTCCAATGATCATACAAATTGTTTTCTGAACAAATTATTTTGGTTATTTTGATAACCGTTAAATATGTCATTTTGTTAACAGTAATATATGTTGTTTTGGAAATGATCGTGTCATTTTGGGAAGTCATTTATGTTGTTTTGGGAATAATAATCTTTTATTTTTTTTTTGTTGCTGTTTTTTTTTTAACAGTCAGATATGTCATTTTTGGGAACAGTCTTATATATCGTTTTGAGAATAGTCATGTCATATGTTGTTTTAGGAGTCAATCAACCTGTTCCTTTGTTTTAATATGAGGTCATGTTGAGCTGGTAATAATGCCACCTCAGAGCTGGGAAAAGTTGCAGTAGCCAGAGAGCCATGAGGAGAGAACATTTGTGCTGCTGCTGTTGAGCCAAAGAGGCCCTAGCTGAAGTGAACTGAAGTCAACACCTGAACACCTGTCATGCCTGAAGACTAGACTTGAGAACAGCACCGAAGGATAATGGTGGGGTCAAATTCTTTAAATGCTTTTTCAGAGCAAAGGTGAGGACATATTTTCCTCAGATGGTCAGGTGGGAAAGACACGACGTGGTGCTTATTAACTCAGAGGCAGCATGATTTATTTAGCGATATAAATAACATGTCCCCCTCAATTAACCCAATGGCGTCCGCAATAGTCTCACCCAACCTAAAATGTACAAAACAGAGAAAACCACAGACTGATAAGCTGTAATTATAACATTTTTTTGGAAATAGACAAACACAACACTGATTTATTATCACCTTTATAAGTTGACATGGCTAACTTGTTAGCAAACAGTTGCTATTTACACATCCAGCAGATAAAGAGTGACAAGTCTCTGTATCAGGGAATGCAAATCCAATATTTACTCTTCTCTTTGCTCTGTTTTTGGCCTCCACCAACTCCTGAGGAGAATATCTATTCTCTTTAGCTCCACTATGAGCTCCAACTAATTGTTATATTTGTCTGATGGTCTTTTTTGAAAATATTTGCTTTTACAATGATGTGAAAGTAATATGGAAGTAAACCAAAAAAGTAAAGTCGGGAGTCAAATCAATGAGTTGACAAGTCATTATAACGCTCTGGATTCATATATCCAGGCAACCAAAATTAAAGGCACAACATGTAATTTTTAATGTGTTTTCAGCAATTCTTAAGCAAAGGTTTTTGTTTACAGAAGAATTTTTCATTCCTGGTGGAAATAAGTGTAATAATTGTGTTGTATTTCACTTTAATGTTTAGAAATGCCATCTGGGGAGACAGGGAAGTCTTGATGTGTCTGGCTGATGTCAAAGCAAACAGGCCTTCATGTTAGATATAAACATATGCCAGACACATGTCAGTTTCTGACTGTTATTTTATACTAGCCTGGAGACTTTAAGAGGTGGCAAATAGTAAAAAAAAAAAGCTAATTTAATCGCAAACAATAAGATATATCAATATTTTCTTGGAAAAGTCCCCAATGAAAACATTATTGTGGCACTTGAGCAAGCCATTGAATAATATATACATACACACACACACACACACACACACACACACACACACACACACACATATATAACATACCTGCATCATGGAATAGTGGTTCAACACCATCCACACACTTTCAGAGTGACAATTGTATTACATAACTACATGTGCATGCATAAACTGCACATGGACGAACATGTGCAGTTTAATGTCTTTGTTTGCTCTGAGCTAGAACTGTTTTCCTGATTCCAAAGAATTGAGCTCCATATGTGTCAGTGTGTGACAGTAAATAAATAAAAAATGTCCGGTTTTAAAAATGTCACAGGGCCCAAGAAGTCCAGTGAATAGTATACTGTAGCTAGGCTACATGTTAAGAGATTACTACTACAACTACTCCTTTACTCTATAAAATTTCATGAGACTTCAAACAAGGAAATTCTATTTTTTCTAGTCATTCGACTCTGAATGCTAAATACAGAACACTAAATACAATTACTTTTTTAGTACATATACCTATAACTATCTCACCAAATTGCTTTTGAAACAGCCTTTTCTTTAGATAATGCACCGGTAATACTAATGAATTAATTTGTCACAGCAGTGTTTCTTCTGAGTAACTAAAAAGTGTACCGATATACAAAGGTACTGTAATAAAATTTGGTTTAAACCTTTAAACTTGCTTTCTTGTATCACCTCATTGTACTCTTCATCTTGATCTTGCATGTGTGTAACTATTTGTATGTATTTAATTATTAAGTGACTATTATACAATATACAATGTATTATATAGTAAAACTTATTTACAAAACAGTTTGAATCTTTCTGATTCCAACAGCACAGAGTAAAATGATAAAATCACTGACAGAAGAAACTGAATAGCGTTTTGTCCCTTGTGCAGATTATAAACAGAAATGGAGAAATAGTGTAATTCCATAAAAGATAAAATCACTCTGTCTCTGTCTGGCATCAAGACATAGACGTCATAATTTGTAGGATGAGAGAAAGTAATGTAAATAGTTCATAAAATAGGACTTGAGGGTAGATTTAGTATTTTTAAACATTGGGGTCTACATGACTGATAGGTACAAGAGGTTTTGGAATTGATCCAGTGGATAATAGCAGCAAGCAGCTGCGAAACAGGCTCCAAATGCTGCAAAGTAATCCTGAGGGGAAAATGTGCCCATTAAAGTGCATCCACTAAGGATCTTTACAGAGACAAACCTTTTTAGACATGCCCTTCAGATGCAGAACTGATGTCATTATATCTCTCTCTTCAAAAGCCACCAGACTGACAAAGTCAGTAAATTTACCTCACAGAAGGCAGGAGTTGTTGGTCTACCACTGCCTCAATAGTTAGTTTGTGTTATTGTGTGTCTTTGGTGTTTTTAAGTTCCGATGAAATGGCTAGTAGTCTCCTTATTGCATAGGAGTTTCCTGTAAAACAGGCAGCTGGGGATGTACATGTCAGACATTGGTGTTTACAGCAGCCAATAGTGGTGCGGGTTATACACCCTGCCATGTAGCTAAGGCGGTCCATGGATGTAATACCAGGATGGAGAGTGCTTATATTAACTAACTCTTCCCAGGTTTTTGAGCTCCCAGTGAACACGGTCAGAGTGGGACCAACTGAAGCCAGTGTGATGTCAGGGAACAGGCCAAAGGACTGAGGTGGTTTTCCCTGTTGGTTTCAGAGGCTTTAAGGCAGCTAATAGCTGATAGTTACAATTAGATATTTTAGCAACAAGTAGGCTAAAGCCATCTGGAACACCAACACTAACATTGCTGTGTATTGCTTTGTGACTACATCCCAGTACCAAAACACACAGGCATTTTAGCTTCAATGACTAAAGTTAGCTGTTGGAAAGAGAAAGTCACGATGTCTCTTACACTACCATTGGGTGGATAGTCTTTCTAATTACTTATCTTCATTGTCTGATAGTTCAGCAGTTTCACAACAAACAGCGACTTACTTGATGTGTAAAATTGTCCAAACATCATAGATGTAATTCATTATACAATTCAAACAAGATTAAAAAAAATTTACATTTTTCTGAAGTTAGGTCTCATAGTGGTCCACTGGACGGGGAGATTTCAGCTCTGTATCATTTAGACACCAAATATGTAAAAATAGGATCCAGTTTTGAAAATACTCGAAGTACCCTGTAAATAAAACACTGCAACAGTGCTAACAAGGTGGGCCATTACCTACCCTGCTAGTTGTTTGTATTGATTTTTTTCAATTGATCCACCTTTTCAAACAGTTGAAAACTGTCTAGTTTAGAAACTTTCACATTACAGTGATAATTGTGCAACTATTTTATATCTGAAAAATAGTGATGGTTTTTAATGTAATAGGCCTCAACATGGCCACAGTTTACTATGGTGATTTACTGTTTCAGATATTTGGTCAGCACCCTGTGGAGTGGCAAGTATCACTCAGAACATTTTAAAATGTGCCAGCCATCGCTCAGTAGACCACTTTGTCATAAATCACAGTGTGGACATGGTTAATTGCCACTGGGTTATACTTTGGTTGAAAACCTGTGGTCTGTTTTAGCTTGGCATAAATTTTGTCCAGATTTCTTATGTTTACTAACTACTAGCCTGAAGTTTGAGTGGAATAAGTAGCTGATCACAAAATGAGAAAAAGAAAAATAACAGGAGGGAAAACTGATGGGGATTTAAAGGAAAAGATGGAGAGCAGGACACCAAGATAGATCACTACATTATACAGTATGTAAACACAACATCATTGACCCTTACCAAGGCCCATCCTTTTTAGCTCTGTGCTCCAATAACAGATGAACAAGTCTGGTCCCAACAGAAGGTCGACCGTCTCATTTTCTGTTTCGTTATTTATGTTATGTACTACAGTCATCTATGTTGAAAACAAACCAAATTTTGAAGGTGGTTATAAAAGACGTTTCTGGGGCACCTGTAAAACAAACATACTGTCCCATCTTAAGTTATCTAGTGTTAGCAAAATGCTACACTTTTCTTAACACAGTTGATGAAGATTAGCCAGATAGTTAGCAAGTGTTTTGCTAACATGAGCTATCAGATGTACCTAGCTGGCTAATGACTGATGTATACTCGTTGGCTAGCATTTTGCCGAAATTAGCTATTAAATGTAACCAGCTAGTTAACAACTGATGTAGATTAGCTAGCTAGTTTGTTTGCATTTAGCTAAAGTAAGATAACTTAAGATGTGACTATAAGCCTATGTTGCAGGTTGCAGGTTTACAGGTTCCCAAAAACACCTTTGACCATCTTCAAAATATGTTTTTCTTTTCAACATTCTAAGCACGAGAAAACAGGAAAGGAGGAAGTTGACCAAAAGTATGAAGCTTGTTCAACTGTTACTGGAGCACAGAGTGAGAGGGGGTGTTTACATGCACATAGCATTTAAAAAAAACACAGATGCGAGTTATATTCTAACAAAAAGATGAAAAATTTTAATGTCTCTTTCACATCCTAATTACATTGATCTCAGTGTACATTGATAACAAATCATTACTTAGAAACATTATGATGTAAAATGAATCAGTAACCTAAAGACTCACCCTATCATAGACAGTTATCAGGTATTGAGAACATAATATTATATTTAGATGTGATGTGATACAATGCACTTAGAATGGATTATGGTAAATGCTCCAAGTTTTACTCAACTCAAAAACAGGATACACACTATGCAAAACTATCAACATATGTCTGGAAATGAGCAATCGTTATTGTCTTTAAGTAACCAGCAAACATTCGCTGTTCGGTACAAAAAGGTCTATCCAGTTAATGAACCCGAACACAAACAACAAACTGTAAGCCGTGGTAGGGGCCCTGAACCTGCCGTCGCATGGTCAGGATGTCTGCACAGAAATATTTCCCAGGGTGTACTGTGGGAATAAGGCCTTCTTTTCTGAGTTATATTACTGGCGCTCAGTGCAGAAGGTTTATACTGAGGCTCCAGGGTAGGCTTATTGAGGGTGGACTTAGCACGACATTCCAGGATGATAGGTGGTATTAGAGTTTCAGGAGGTCCAGTAGGTCTCATGTTCTATCCTATGAAGGGAAAGGTGTTTATATGGTAGAAATGCAGCTCTGTCTTGAAATATATTTTCTGATTTTTCAAAAATGCATAATTTGCATCAATAAACACAAAAAAGTTCATTATGGTAGCAGTCTGGTTAACTCAAGTTAGATTATTTGGCAATCTCAAGATAACAAGCTGTTCTGCTGCTTCTCTTGAGAAAACAAAAAGAAATTTTCTCCACTTAACAAGAAAATAGTGGGGTTTTTTGCCAAATAAGAGGAAAATGATGCTGTTATCATGCACAAAAAAAGGTTGCTATCTTGCGATAACAGGAAAATCATCACAACAATGGCTGTTCTTCATAAATAAATTTATTACGGTTTCTTTAGTTTCTGGTAACGGCTTTTTGTATTCCTCACCTATAGCACGGTAATTTAAAAATACATCTGATCATCGTGCTAATTATTTAGCCACAGCAGAATGTGCAGGTACTGGTGCTCATTTCATCTTGTCAAAATGTATTATATACTGTTCAATGGACTGGCCTAGAGACAAAATATAGAATAAAACCAGAGGTAGCCTTGAGAATTGAAAGCAAGCTTATGACTGGATGTGGTGCAGGTTTACAGCTCTGTGGGGAACATGGGGTAGGTCTGGAGCGTTGACAGTCATAAATCAGCACACAAGAATGCTACTCAGATGGCCATGAGCTAGCAAACAAGGGAAAGCTAGGGTTCAAGCACTGCAGCTGACCTTGTACACACCCAACACAATCAAACCCCAGGCTACCCAGCTGTGCACCTACTCACATTAAACTACTGTTTATTTCCTCCTCAGATCAGAGAAGCTCAAAAGAAATTAAATGAAATTTTAAAAATTTCACTGCACTGGGTTTGTATTTTTTGCTAGAATCTGACTTACATTATACTTTATACAGAGGGCTTTTAATTGTAGGCAAATATGTTCCACACAAAAGGAAAATATAAACATTTTATCAAAGAACATAGTACATATAAAACAAGTGACAATTATCTATGAAAAGTAGTATTTATAGTTACTGGTGAAAGTCAGAAAAGTAACCACCATTAGTGACTATGGTTGTGACCATTTTTGTTTGCCATTTTTGCTGCAGTGCCAGTTCTTCCACCCACATGTATTAAAAATGATGTAAAAGACAAGAAATTATCTGTATTCACATATAGATGATGATAACTGGTTGATGCTCCCAAGCAAAAGTCCATATAGTGAAAACCTTTTTAGATATAAGTATGAAGTAAGTAAGAATTAAATTAGTCACTGATAACAACAGGCTCTAGTAGTGAACATTAAATTATGAGAAAATTAATTTCTCTTAAATTATCAATTGGTGCATGGTGCAAACCGCTATTATGTACTAACTGGCAGGAAAGTAACAACAAAATATAATTATAGTGGTCAATTCTAAGAAATAAAAGTTTTACAGGGTTTCTGACATCTTCTGCCATATGTTAAAAAAAAACCTGAACCCTCCATTTCCATGTCTGTTCCCTTTATATTGTCCATTATATGTATTGATGTATAAAAAAATAGAAATATGAGATTTATAATGTATAATGTACATACAGTCATTCATACATAAATACTATACATAATGTACAAAGTGAGGAGGCAACTGTTTGTTGAAAGGGTGTACGTAAATTGCAACCATACTTTTTTCCCCATTTTTCCTATAGACCACGCCGGCATCCCATCATCAAGCGCCAAGTGGCCAAAGCCACGCCCACTTTTGTGGTGCAGTCTGAACCGTCAGGTTTCATGTGCACTACAGCCTGCACCAATGTACTGATGAAGAGTCTACGGACCTCAAGAGTTACAGTGGAAATAATTAATGAAACAATGTACATAATTTCCAGCTATAGCTAATATAGCTATATAGCTAATTTTTCAGCTGTTTTTATATGATTTATGCAGTGTCAAAATTGAAAACAAAGTTTTTTAAATCATTTAATTTCAAAGGATTTGGAGTGACTGCTTTGATTGATAGGTGGGTGCCACCACAAGTGGCTAACCGCTACGTAGCAGCTTCATTCGACCCACTTCAGCCCCACCCACATTCCACTCTTTGCACATTTTTTGATTGGCTAGAATTTATCAGCGTCAGAGCATCACCACCTGTTAGTGACATCATAGGGACTACATCTATGTTTTTTGCAGTCTATAAGGAAAAAGCTAAATGATGCTGATGACAGTTATTAAGAATGGTTAGATAACTTAAGTGGGAGGCTGTTGTATAGATGCATCAGTAAAAATCAAGGGCTTTTCACACTCAATACTCTTAGCCCAGGGCTATGCTTAAGTAAGAGTTGACCCTGGAGTAACTCAGCCCCTTTTCATGCACAGATTGTTAACCTGGGGTTAACCACTGAGCCCAGGGCTATGAGATTCACACTGAAGTTCTACTTGCTTGGGTTAAATATTCATGGTATCACGCAACTACCCCATACCTGTTTTGTATGTAAAAATATTCTGCTAGATGGCATATGTGTTAGAGGAAACATCGAGAATCAGCTACTAGAAAACATATCAGAATGGTGAATGTAGTTAGCATATATTATTGGTTGTTCTTCGTTAGTTTGTAATTGGCTGGGGCTGACACAGCTAATGCTAACTCATCTTCCCCTTCAGTGGAGGAATGTGACACACGTTGCACAGATACAAGTCAGTATAGTCAAGGTCAGACATTTTAGGGGACATAAAGAGAAGAAAACAAATTAAGTAGAGGAGAACCTAAATTTATCAAGGTATCACAAATGTTCAGGTTCAGCCAAGGATGTAAAATAATTACTAGACATGTCTACAAGGCAACCATTTGTTTAATATAAAATGAATGCATACAAGATTGTCAAAATTGCAATCTCAGCACATGTCAAATTACATTGGTTCTATAGGATATTTTGGTTTCCTGTCTCACTTTTTGTGAGATAGGATAGGCCATGCTGCAGGGACATTTTGCAGCGTACCTGTGGGTCTATGTGCCGGTCTGAACTATATGTCAGTTCATGGTTATGATCATCGTCATTCAAGAAAACCCCACCACTGTCTTTTTCAAGAAAACTATGAATACTTTAGTTATTTATTGAATACAAAACTCTCCTATGTTTGTCATATAAAATAGTTTTATAAAATATACAATACTCTTACACATTCTAATGTTAGCTTTATCATCAACATGGTTTATAAAATTATAAAAGTTAATGCTCACACTCTTTCCATTTTCCGCTTTCTCACTCACAAGCTCACACATACCAATCATGGCAACTGTATTAACACCAAGAACTACTATTTTGTACTTGTAGTATTTTATAATATTTTTATGTAAAGTAAATTCTGTTCATGTTACATGAAGTAATAATTCTTATAAACAAAACCCATTAAACTAATCTTGTATGAAATATGCCCCATTATAAATTTGTAAATGATTTATTTAAAGACAGAGCCACATAATGACACTGAACTTGTCAGAATATTGGAGGGCCACTTTTTAATCCAATCCACAGCATGCACTAAAAAGGCAACAATAGCCAGCTATTCTTTTTGTGGTACTTTTATTAAACTGCATAGCAACATTCAGTGCTTTTACACAACAAGTGGTGATGCTTTCTTGGCAAGAAATTGGGCACAGTAATACAAATACAGTCATGAAACCTGTAGTGCCAGTACAAGCTTCAGGGCACACTGGAAAGGCTGTGCCAAACTTAGCATGTTGTCTTGAAATGCCTCCTCACATAAACTCCACTTTTATGGAAACGCTCCCAATAAACTGGACCACAAACCAACTAGTACTTGTCCACTTAGTGATTTAATTTTCCCTTTTTGTTTCTTAGAGTGGACCACATAATTTGGTAAATGGTTTGGTGTGGTGAGACACAATGCTGCCTGACAAAACAAAAAGACCTAACAAAATGTTAATTGTACTGTTATTGTGACAGGAGGACTATTTCTGCCATCAGTGGAAAATTTTACAAGGTGCAAACACTGATAGGATAAATACAGTATATAGGATAAATAAGTAAATATAGATCTATTGACAGAAAGGAGACAGAAACAGGAAGGATTTAATTATTGGTCAGTGGAAGAGCACATGTAGCCCCAGAAGCAAGGAACACAACCACTAACTATGGTGGAGAACTGCACGTCATTTTTATAATTTTTTAACTCTATTAGCTTTATGGAATTCAACACTCTTGAACCACAGTCTGTTTAGACCTTGGGCAACATGGTGCTTCAAATTTCTCTCTTCACCCCAAAGAGTCACTGAATAAAAGCAACACAATAAAAAAAAAATAACAATAAAGAAGTCCATATTGACTGGGGAGCTGTGATTTCCTAAAATGTGTCTCCCTGTCAAAACCATTGAACCTCTGAGGATAAAACTGTCATTATTCAGTGTTTTTCTCATGGAGAGTAAATCCCATTTCAAGAACTAAACCGACACTGCGTCTGTCTCAGTACTTTCCATCTTCACTACCTTGTCTGTAATGCCCCACATTCATTTCTAATGAAGATGTAAATCTGTACAAGTTTCATCTTTTACAGAAGTATTTTCCTGAAACAGCAGGACACTGTAGTTTTACCAAATGGTATTCAAACAGGAGTAAATTAGTGCGTTTGTCAGAGACTATTTACAGTGGATTAATATACATTTGGTGTACTAGTATTTGTGGCAGCAGGACTGTGTATTTGGGACTGATTTAAAAAATAAACTACAATGCCCATGTCTATTGTGATGAGGGAACATGGCACCCATTATAACACTGAGATTCATTAATGTTTTTTAATAGTTTCTGGATGACAACAGAGGTCTGTAGCACAAAAGAATAATATCAGACTTTGACAACACAGACAATTATTTTTAGTTTAAAATAGTTCCATGTTTGAGTGTAGAGAGTAACAACACAGGGAGGCATCATAAGTGTTAGCTGTCATGGGTTTTTGTCACCTATCGCAATTGCAGAACTTCAATAAGCTATATCAGCCGGTAAACTCCCTAAACCGATGTTTTTTTAATTTGTTTTAACAACTAGTTTTGCAGTATTGAGTTTGATATGAATATAATGCTGAAATTTACCACTAGATGTCACAGGTTCCTCAGCAGGAGTGGCTGAGGAACAAATGATTTTAGTTGGAAGTCAGCGAGTTTTCACATTCCCGTAAATGTTTCACAATAAAAATCTACCTCATCAACAGCAGAAGTGGCACGATGGTTGTCAGGGACAGGGTCAGATTAGAGTTATATTTGGAACATAAAATGATGGGCTGTTTATTTATGAACTTTCCAGCAACACAAACTAATTAGCAACTTGGGACTCCTCTACTGCACACCTCCATACACACACACACCCCCAAGGCCACATGGGGTGAGTAATTGATGTGCATGTTGGGGATGAGGTGCTCCTTTTGGTTACTATCTAATGTGGATGCAAGAATGACGCAAACTCAGCTGAGAAATGAATTTTTTGTTTGTTTTCATGATTTTGTGACTAGAAAGCATTAAGCGTTGATCTGGGAAGCCCTCGCTGTCATTAATTGGTTTGAGCTATGGATTCCTTGCATATTAAGGAGTGAGACTGATGATATTCTACATTTCTCTCACTGTCAACAAATCCCTTGAAAAGATCAAGGCAACAAGGTATTTATTCTGGATGGTTCAGTAAGTTCACTGCAGCTAAAACTGTCAGACAATTTTTACAGAGTCGGTGTTAGCCAGGGGCAGTGAGGTAAAGTACAGCAAATATGACAGATAGTTTGGTGATGGATTGATATGAGATAAGTGATATGAACAAAATATGCAAAAGTATCAAAGAGTGATGCTTTCCAGACAGTCTCATTTATCAAAGCTCAGGTGTGATATCACAATGTCATGCCTCGCTCCAACTTTCCATGGCTCCTTATGTCCCTCTGTTGTCCCTGAAAGATAGCTGACGTCACTGTTTTAAAAGAGAGAGTCATAAGTGGTCCACAACACTCTGTTACTAGGTGTGAAACACAAATCAGACTTGACAGAAGCAAGGTCACTGGCTATTATATGATGGTGAAAATAATCCTCCTGCTGCTCTCAACGGGGGAACAAAAAAAAAAGGGACAGCCTCCAGGGATCTGTATCGAATATGCTGAAGAGTTCTTGAACCACTCAGCCTGACGGAACTTGCTCCAAGAGTTATGATGCTCAGGAATGTCGTCAGTGTCAAACTCCAAAGCCCTTTTCTTGAATGTGAGTGTACCTGTGGAGGCAATAGTGCCAAATGGAGAGCGAAGGGGCCGAAGAGGAGGGAAGGAACTGTTCCCCCAAGGAGAAGAGCAGGAGATGAAGAGGCGTCAAGCTGTCATCCAGGACCGGGGACTCTGTGGAGACTCCTCATTGGCACGTTCTGCAGGGGACTTTAAAGAGAACATTTCACATTAAACCTTTGCACTTCCATAAAGACACTGGAATCACATTAGACATATTAAAAGAAGTCTGGTCAAAATTAAAGAACCAGAGGCCAAGATATCCTGACTTTTTCTGTCCGTAGTATTAGTCAAACTTCAAAAACACTGAATCCTACATTTCCCATAATGCAGACCCTCCCTGCATGATAAATACCCACAAATTTCAAACTCCAAACGCCTACTTTGTAACAGAGGCTTTCTTACAAATTTGTAGTTGCCAAGCCAAGATAACACTGACATCACTATAATAACATTTTTTCTTTATCTGTAGACTCATTTAACCTCTTATTAATAACCACCTTTTAAAGGCAAGTAAAAGCTTCAAATGTTGTAGAATAAAATTTGAAAATCCCTAAACTCGTGTTAACCACAGACCCTTTACAGGCATCAAACCAAAAACCAAGAACCCACTGACTTCGATACAAAGGAACCAGAAGTGCTAACTATGCAGCTACGGCTATCTGAGACCACAAATAACCAACAGAACATTTGGTGAGCACAAAATTGATGAAATGTCATCTTATTTTCCGATTGCTGTCAACAAGGCCAATATAGAGCAATAAACTGGTACATTCCTAATTTTCCTTTACACTTACTATGATATCATAGGTCGTAGTAGAATAATGTTGACTCATTTGTTAATCAGTCATTTTTTCTGAGAACTAGAAATGTGTCTGCATGCCAGAAAAATAACAAAAAAATATAATATAAAAGCATAAAATATTTATCACTTAACTTTTCTGTTCAGTTGCTGAATGTTTTTTAATGTTATTGCTGTACTGTATCGCATTTCAAGCAGATAAAACTTCAGAAAGCATGAGTAATCGCATGCACACATTTGATTCAGACCTCAGAACACTTCAAGTTTTTTTCTTTTACATGCATACAGGATAAATGATACACAAATTGTGTCTCATTTTTTATTTTCTATTTTATATGTGACATTTTTATACCCTTAATTAACAGCATTAGATACAGTAAAACCATGCAAAACAAAGGGTCCAAAGATGTCCATGCCTGGTTTTTGTTTACCATCAGCCTTTTTTCAAGACATTCAAGACATTCATTAGCTTGTCGTATTGATCTAAAGATATGTAATGAGAATGTCTATGTTAGAAAAAGACTCAGACTGACCTTGACAGACAAAAATCATGGCACTCAGGGTCTGATTCTGTGTCAGACACATGACAAACACAGCGCTGAGTCTTTGCCTCCTCATGTTCAGTTGCTTGTCCACCAGCAGCACGTTTGACTCGCTGAGGTCCTCTGTAGCTCGACATTCCATAGGGCACAGTGCGTCTGAGGAGTTAAAACAAACAGGGCACTAAAAATGTGAGATAAATCACATTCTTGGAGGAAAATACCCTATCATTAAATACTGTTAGTTTTAGAGACTGCTTGGACCTTCTAGTAGCCCTCGAGCCAGAAGTCATATAAATTCCTTTTTTACAGTGGAGGAAGTATTTTATGTTTAGCCATATTTGTAAAGGAGGACCTCTATTGATTTGTACAAAATTGCAGATCCATGATGTTAATCCTGTGTGAATCTGTCTGTGATCATCACTCATCAGTATAGATAATCTCACAGACAATCTCAAATATCATTCTTGTTCAGTTGTCTGAACACAGATGTTTTAAAAAAAACATACAACCCCAAATCACTGAGACGCTGATTTTATGATATTATCACATGACCTCTGGGTTTGGAAGGATATGGTAAGTAATTTACAGTTGAATTTATACTTTACAAGAGAGAGTTGGCTGCAAATATGTAGTAACATCTGTCAGCCAGTTCTGGCAACCAATTCGTGTTGCACTGCTATACACATATAACATGCCTCACTCTCCATAGTAATACACCAAGCACGCAAGTGCCAGTGTTGGCCTGATCCTGCAGCCTTTCTGTTTACAACTGCAACCTGCATGACCTCAGGATAAAAGGCCTTTCAAACTGAAGTGTCTGCTGTAGCTCAGCGTTCTGTCTTCATGCATCACAAAATGGTCTGTAAAAGCTGACATCTGCTGTCGGTAATTGTCTGATGATGGGAAAAAAAGCCTTGGGGAAACCCAACCTTTACAAAATATGGTAACCTGAGTAAAAGCAATTTCATTTAAACTGTAGCGAAGGCACGAAATCCTGCATACACACTGACATATTGAAACTACCTACTGTATAACCACAATGTTGTGAGCCAACAATGGGAAACTACAGGAGCAAGGTGACACCCTCTTGTTTACTTTCTACATTATGCGATTTTATAAAACTTTAGCTTGGAAGAGCCACAGCATTTCTTTGGGGATTAATCTTCTAATGTAGCAAAGTACTCCCCACAGTGTTAGCACACACTCGCACACACCTACTGGAGTACCTGCAGACACCAGAGCTATACTTTTTGTCATATCTCACAGGTGCTTTCTTCTATCATTACAATTTTTCATGACTTAAGCAATAAGTTTGTTTGTATCATATTATTGTTTTCTATTTCCATTTTAATCAAGGGCGGATATTTGTGTCACAATTGGTAGGGACAAAAACATGTCCCAGCTTGAGCTATGATAAGCCCATGAGTCTGTTCGCTCTAGGCAAGTGAACAAAACTAACCATGTTTCTCATCGCTACAAAGTCTGCTGCATGTTCTCTACCACCCTATCTTTTTCTCCTTTGGTGTTGTCTGTCTGTTCTTCTGTTGCCTATTGTCAAAAAGTTCCACAGCAAAAGTTTGACAGTGACATAGACATAGAGTGTTATCATAAGCATAGTAAAATCTGTCAGTCTCCTGTCTATGGTGCTCAGCCTGAGTGGAGATGGGGGATGCTGCTGCCAGAGGAGTGCTGACTGAGATTGCAGAATTCATGGGAATAAATTATAACAATAATAGATTGGTGTATATTTCTCACTTACCCCCTGATGGTCTGAATAACTTGCTAAATTTGGTATTAATTCCTTCCTCACTCTCTGATGTGTCCAATATATCCGGTGCTTAACCGGATATATAGCAGCAGCTAGCAGGAAACACACCATTACCTTGAATAAATTACATATTTCTCTGCATTTGAACATCATTGGAAACACTTGGAATAATCTTATCTAATCGCAATTCAACAAAATACAGTATATAACATATGTGTCATATTTGTAGACATTTTAATGAGGAAATGTTTTACATATTATAGCCTAAAATAGGGATGGTAATGTTAATCACCATTAAGAATTTAACCAATCAAAAATTTATTAATCAATAATTAATTGACATTCTAGAAATGGCAGTAATTACACACCACATCTGACATTGTTGTGTCTGATGGAAATATTTACTGAAACTAAAACTTAAGCATGACAAAGTAAAAATGAGAAAAAACATGCATTTTGTATCTTATTGATTACTAACGATTAATCAGTTGTTAGCATTTTCAACTATCAGTTAAGGAAAATGCATGCAACTTGAAACACCAGCTTTAAATATGTTGGTAGGATGAGGGTTAATGTTGCAGTATGTGTCAATATCTCAATCAGTCTAAACTATGTCAATTTGTCTCAACTTGCTAAGCAGTAATAAAGTGAGCTGTTTACCTGAAACAGCCCACAGCAGTCTTGGCACTAGAATACAGCAAAAGAAAGAATGCTTTCCTACTGACTTGCCAAGGATTTTAATATGCGGTTAGGAGGTGGCAAAACAAAGACGTGGAAACAAGAAGGTGTTGGAAATACATTTTGAGGTATTGCTACTAATATGTGGTAAGCTAGGCCACATGATTGTCACATTTTGTGGAAGCGCAAATTGTGAAAATCCACCACGTCATAACGCCAGACTATAATGTTCTCTTTTTATGGTCCCTCATCCCATGCAGAGCTGACATAACTCCTGAGGAGCAGTTAGCATACCTCTGGCCAGGACAGGCCACTGGACTTCAGTGAAAAAAACACGACTGCGTTGGTGGTCTCAGGACTAGTCCAACAAATTCCAGTACTAGCACATTATCAGTAAGAATCCCATCGTGTTGCCACAGTGTTTGTTCATGTTGAGACTTCTGCCTCTATCTAAAGGAGAAGTTAATTAAATATAATTGTGAGGAAGTTTAGGTTCCCTTTAATTACTTCATTTGGTTTTGTTTGAAAGCAGACTAAGAAAAACAAACAAACACCGCAATACCAAATTAACTGTTGTGGTAGAAAAAACTCTTTGAACAAAGCCAGCTTTAGTGTTTGATGACTGGAGTATTTTAATTTGGCAAAATTCACCATGAACGGAAATTAAGAACTGTGCCTGTTTCTCCACAACCCATGTAGACCATCAGCTTTGCATGACAGATCTCTGTCTGATCTCTGTCCATTCAGCCTCACCAACTCCACACTGCAGATTAAATGTAGGCTATTTCAGCTGCCCGGGATCCCTGAGACTGTGTCAGCTTATGTCAGGGGAGTTATAGCTACATCGATTATCACACCTTCACAGATAAGTCCCAGGTTTAATGAGGCTTGACCAGTGATTTCTGCTCGTCTGTTGAGAGACGATTTGAGTGTTTCTGATTACAGCATTCATACTGTATCTGGATTGATTTAGGCGATTCTGGTGCCTTTGCTGCATTGTTAATATATGCAGCCTAATTATTTATTTTCTGATTATGGTGCAGGAACTGTTTTAATAAAACATGAAGCTGTCAGTCATACAAGTTCTTTTGTTTGATTTAATTTTGCCAAGAACACAAAAAGTTGTAGTCTAATTAACTGTTTTCTTATTCTTATTATTTTTTAGAAGAATAGAATATTTTTTAAGAATAATTTTTAACCTGAACTTGAAATACCTATGCATATATAGTGATATATAATATAGTAACATGCACAGTGAGGTAAAGTTTAGAGAGCGATATCTGGCTTATATAACAATGGTATCCTGATGGAAAAAGTCTGTCTGACGACAAGGTAAAGCAGAGAAAAAAGGTGACTAAATTTGAGTTTTGGGATTGATGCAGAGTAGGATAATAGGGAGTTGTGATATGTCTACGATATATTGGCTGATATTGCAATGATCCCTCAAATATGGTTATCAAATACCTGTGACACAGATATGTAATGGAGGAGAGATACTTTGCAGTTTAAAAATAAACTATTTACTATATTGTGCTACCAAAAAAGGATCAAATATACTGCCTGTAAAACTAAACAGAAAAACAGTTAAAGTTAGGTTATGTTAAAAAAAGAAGGGGGGGCATGCCGACTGCCTTTTACTGACTGACTATGGATACAACCCCATTTTAAAAAAAAAACTGAACTGTCCCTTTAACCATCAGTAAAACGGTAATGAGATGATATGAGTGTAATAATGCTGCAGATTATGGCTCATATGTTGAGCCACAGTGAAGCCGAGCAGGTGAAAAGGCACACGAAGTTGTGCAGTAACAACCCTCACCTGGCTGATGACAAACTTTGACCTTGCAGGGCGCGTTTGTTGGTTTCTGTCGGGCTTGCCATCACTTGAACCGTGACTGCGTCTGTTGCCTTGAGGAAAAACTTACCGGGCGTGTCTGCTACATTGTGTTGGCTTCGAAATCTGTGCGCGACTCCCACTTGAGTTGCACAAACCAGCCACAGTCTGTTTTTAAAATAGGTTTAATTACCCACTCAGATGTTGTGAAAGTCCATAGATGATTGCACAACAAAAGCAACCCCAAGTGCACTATTGGATAATTAGGGCCATATAGGCCTCTTTATTTTATAGTGTTTCACAAAGCATGTCTTACTCGGGAGTGTTGATCCAGATGATATCCAAGTGGCAGTAGTAGACGCACTCTTTATCCTTGTAGGAATAACAAGTGCAGCGCTTGGCTCTGGACTTTGGCTCAGACAGCTGTGAACCCGCGGGTCCCCCGGAGCCAGACACCCTGCTGGAGCCCGGAGGACCTCCGGGGTTGACCGCGGATATGACCAAGGCATCGAAGACACCTTGCATTGTACAAGAAACACGTCAGAAGTAAGTTTAGTAGCCTAATAAACAAATAACTACATGAACATATAGGCTAGATGAAATAACTGTGTTGTTAAAGTTTGGTGCAGCTCTTACCTTGTAAGAGAATCAGTGCCAGTATTTTGAAAAGCATGATAGTATCCTCCTCCTAGTCAAATAATCCCAAAATGAACCATAGCCTGATGAGGATGCAGGGAACTGGTCAAATTAATCTCCCACCATCAGCATCGAGTGAAAATCCATCAAACTCAGTGCAGATGTCCATGTGCAGCTCATCTCATACGATCCAGATGTCAGAAGACGAATCGGGGGATGTTTGTCGTTCACTTGCTTTCATATTTAAAGCTCCATGTCAAAAAAAAAAAAAAACCCTACCTGTAAAACGCGCATTCAAGTGGGAGGAAGCTGCTGTTTCCTTTTCAGACTCACACAAACTGCTCTCCTGCAGAGCAGCGCGTTTTTAAAGGTGAGCTGTGGAGCAAAAAGCGCAGCGATGCTCCTCAAAGTCACTTCTGCTTCTAAAAGCCCAAATAAAAGATGAAGAGCTTTGTCGAGGTTTGAGTACACGCCCACACCTCCTTTAACACCCCCTCTATGATGTGCAGCAGCACTACAGTGTGTGTGTGTGTGTGTGTGTGTGTGTGTGTGTTCACTGAAGTACTCCACTTTTGTTCCTGCTGATGCATGACATGTAAAATATGATACAAAGATACAAAAAGATATCTTTCAGCGGCTCTTAACTGTGTGGGCCCCTGGGCCAATAATTATCGTCCCACATTAATCCAACTGTGAAATGAGGATATTTCCATTTTGTTGTTGCTGTAATTTACTAAACAGAACGGAACCACTTTATTGAAAGTACTCAGACTGATAAACACACCTTGCAATGTAATAAATCTGGTGCAAAGACATACTATATCTTAACTTAACATTTAGACACCTCTTTGTTATATAAACCTGTGCAGAAATGATCACAGCCTACCGAACGTCAGTTTAACAGAGGTGGGACCAAGTCTTTGTTCTGCAAGTCAAAAGTAAGTCTCAAGTCTTTGCACTCAAGTCTCTAGTCAAGTTTAAGTCCCAAGTCGACTGACAAGTTACAAGTGTGATATAGCGCCCTACAAACACTGTATGTTGCTAAAACATGATTGTAACATTTGTTTGTTCGTGATCTAGCGATGTTCCTGCAACATTACGCTTAAAGAGTTATGTTGCAGCAACATTCTGGCAATGGCACTGTCTTGTGACATCTTGACATTATAAAATGACATTGTCAAAACATCTCCAAGAATTGGTGGAAACGTTGGGGCAACATTTAAAATAATGATGACACTCTGGAATTTCACTGGCTAGGGTGCTACAGTGTTCACTATCTAAACAGGTTTGAATGGGCATTATCATGTATATATAGAGAAAAGAAAAAGAAAAAAGAAGACAATAGAGGGTGTTGAGTTTTTAGTTCTCCAGCAGATTCAGGGTTTTAAGAAATTGGGACCAGGTATTATGAAATATATGTCTGATTACTGTTAAATGCTGTGATTTGTTCAATTGAGAGATTTTCAGCCAGCTAGTCCAACCACTGTGCCATTGTTATTAAGTGTCTGTGTTTCCAGTTGAGCAGTATTGTCCTTTTTGCAGAGGTCGAGGTGATCAGCATGTTGTTGTGGTAATGGGTGTGAGGTCTTCTAAGAGGCAGTGGGAGGGAGAAATTGGAATGTTGTGGTCCAGCGTTTGAGACATAATGTTCTTATATTGTGCCAACAGTTTTGATTTGGTGTATATGACTATGCTGAGTGAAAGTAGATGTTTGTGGTGTTTAGGGTGAATTCGGAGCATATGTCCGTGGCTGTGAAGCCTATTAAGTGCATTCTGTGTAGAGTTATGTGTATTCTGAGTATGGTCTTATACTGAATGAGCTGTGATCTGGGGTTGCTTGTCATCGAGAAAAAATGGGAAAAAAAATTTGTTTCCAGTGGGTTTTATCTTTATTTGATAAATGGTTTTCCCAGTCTGTGGTGGGGACAGTTATGGAGTTTATGGTGCATTTTGACAGTGGTTTTCCTGGATGTTTACATTTCAAAAAGGCCTTTTATTAATGGTGGTGGTTGTAAGTTATCATGTGTGATACCTATTTTTGTACTGGGTGCGCGTTTTAGGTGTGGATCTTGTAGAAAATATTCTTTTACACATTCAAACTGCTAGATTAATTTGTTTTCAAAACAGGTATATTGTATTTTGAATTTTGAGTGTAATTCATTTGCCAAAAAAGAGACCAAACACTCAGTAAACAAAGTCAAAGATGAATTTGTGTTTTCTCTGTGACTTTATGATGACTGTACTTAAATATGTGTTTGTGTGCATGTGTGTAGTTGGAGTATCTTCACATCTACATCTGCATTTTGAGGCATTTTGGGTGCGGGTCAGATAGGGGCACAGACTCAGGGGAGTGTTTTTACTTCCCTCTTTTTCTTTTTACTCACAGGAATCCCAAAAGTAATGGAATGATTGACTACTTAAGTGCCTCACAGTCTGGTCTGAACTTGATTCTGCGCAAGTGCTTTGCTTGTTGTCTCTCAGCATGAGGACTAAAGGAGTGTCGGTGCAGGTAAAGCCGTCCATTGTGAGGCTGAAAAATCAGAATGAATCAGACAGGTGGTGACCAGATCTTTGCACCTGTGTGGTTTTGAAACTAATTGTTATAGACAACGGAGACAAACATAAATCGGTTCCAGTGATGGAGAGTGGAAAGTATGGAGGGAGGAGAAGATTGATGGCATACCACCTCAAATGTGGACGAGGAAGAGGTCACAAAACAGACGATGACCCTGAACGTGCAGGTAAAAGAACCAAGGTGTTTCATTACATAGAGTTCAGTGTGTCCTAACAGTGGAATGTTGTTGCCTGATTAAGTCAATGCTTGACCTCAGTCAAATTTAGCATGCATTTATTTTAACAAAGACCAGACTAAGGCTAATGATGGCAGCAGTTCAGGCCGGGCAGACTAGAAGAAGTGTTAGGGGATGATTGATTTGCAACAAAACATAAAATGGCAATAAAATTTTGGCGAGAACCACAACCTGCTCCTGGCACTGAAGTCACTGAAATTTATATTCCCAAAAGGACATTTAATAGGGGAGAGGCATCAATCTACCAATACTACTGATACAAAGTCTTGTTTTAAGCATTGATTCTAGCGTAAAATACTAACAAAAAATGCACATAGTCATTCTGCTGCTGTTGTGTGCTTGTGCACAGTGATCATATACATATTTCTTCATTTACCATCAAAAAATGTCTTTAAGCACGTCATTAACTGTGAAAAATACCCCAGAATCCAGAGACAGTTTTGCCCGCATATTTCACCTATGACCCCATATGTGATTAAATCTATGTCTACTATGTCTATACTCTCCAATCACTGTGTAGTAAGACTGGAACATATCTTATCACTGGATTGGCACCACTTTGATTCTATCAGATGTTTCCAGTATGTCATATTTTGAATGCCACACCACACACATCACATTTCTGAGTCCACATATTTTAAATATGGTGTGAGGACATATATATAATATACAGATATTTAACTTCATGTGTATGCAACATTAAATGTATCTGGACACAGTATGCTACGTGAGGTAAATGCCAGTCCCTCCAGGGAAGTTGTAATGTTGCAGACTAATGCAAATGTCACACATGTATGTCTCAATAAACTGTTGTTCATATTCAATTATTAATTATTACACAGGGTTTGTGATCGGTGTTGACATTTATCAGTGCTCTGTGCACTTGTATATTTTATAGTATTGTGCTGCGACTGAGTTTGAGATCCAAAAGGATTTTGCTTCATTGTGGAATACCCCCCAGGTGCATTTCTTCATTTACAAATAAAGCATGTTTTGTTAGAAGTTTTTATAATCCTGAGTCTTTTTGGTAAGGTTATTTAGAACAGTCAGAACAGAGCGCAGTTTTATTCTCTCTGGAGCAAGTTGCTTTGCGATTTTCACTTGCTCCTTCCATGAAATCAGGCACTAATGATCCAAAAAGTAAGCCTGCAAAATCCTGGAAGAACTGAAATGCTTGTCTAGTATTTAAGCTGGTATGATCCATATCGGAAAATCTCCACAGATGCTTGATCTCTGATCCAGATTCTTGTAAGAATTTAAATAAGATATTTCTGGATTCTGGGGAATTTTGTGCAGTAATGAATTGAGAATAGAAAAAGAAATGCGTCATGTTTGTCAAATTATTTGGTGGTAATATTATTTGAACAATGACAGTGATTAATTATGACATATTTTGCTCCCTAACATGATAGTTCATTAGCTGCTTTTAGCATTAAAAAGAATCAGTATCAGTATTGATATCAGTGATCCTGGCTCTAGTATTATTTCGTATCAAATTTTGTGATACCACCCACCCTTAACATTTATCATGTTATTAAAGCTAAAAGAGAGGGAGCGATCAAATGTTTGTCAAATTCATTTTCAATTTGGCTAAAAAATCAGTGTCATTAAATGCAATTCCATTTAATTGATCCATTCTGTTAATAAAACCACTGTGGAGTGTGAGTGTGTAAGTTGTTTTCAAGTTCATTGAACACAACACACACGCTGCATGAAGTAATGATGGAAGGTACTTGGGAATACCTTTGGGAATTTGACGGGGCTGTTGTGTGTACACAAAGGAAACTGACAATAAGTCTAGCGGGAGCTTTTATGCGGGTGCACCTACATTCTGCTCAGATCACTATTATGAAAACAAACATACCTCACTGAGCCTCCAACTCCAATTTCCTTTCACTTTGTGTTGCCTCCTGGGGCGATCATTACTATCAAACACCAGACTGCCATAAACAACTGGAGCAGAGAAAACCTGTTAATCTGTTTATATTGTCTATAATGTTCTAATCTGACTACCGTTTTCCCATCCCTTCTGGAAATAATGAAAATCCACTTAAAATGTACATTTCTGAAATAAAAGATTGAGTCTTCCCTGCTGATTTTAATGTACACACACAGAATTACACACACATTAGGGCTTCCCACTCACACACTCCCTGTGTGTTACATCCAGTAAATGTCCTGGATTTGTACTTGCTACAGAGGCATCCAGTAAACTTTGATGCATCTGACTCATGACTGCCCTCTGGTTCCTTCCCAAATTCCCTAAGGCGAGGGGTTTGTGCCATACCCCAGTTCTCTGGCACATTCCCCAAGCTGGGAAACAGAGAGAAATTCCAGATAAATGAAGACCATACTCTGTTTTCTTGCTCCTGACCAGAGCTATGGAGACAGAATGTTATCAGAAAGTTGACTGCATGTGGATTTTCCGGCCACACGATGCATGCATGCTCTCAAGGTATCATTTTGGGTTATTCTATGGAGGATCTGGTGCAGTGAATCTGATGCTGCAGTGTGAGTTCACATGATCTTGGGTGTTTATTTAGATTAAACAGGCCATGAAAATATAAGTGCATGGTATAAAATGCCCATGAAAATGTTGGTTTGGCTGATCAAGGCAATAAAATGCAGTGAGGTGGGAAATCTATGAATAGGCCTCATTTAAGTAGATTGTTTGTGCTTAATTCTCATTGCATTATGCCACACGTTTTACTGCTTAAATCGCTGGTGTTGTGTTCATTAGGAATGGCATTATAAAAAAATCCATCCCAGACATAACAAGTTTTCTGATATTTCCAGAATCTTTTTTCCTTCTGTTTTACTCCCAGCTTTACCTCAAGCAAGCAGACATATGGTTTCATACCATAACACATCTTCTGTATGTTCACTTTCTGCCTGCCAACATCTGCTTGTGTACTGATGAATGTAGCTGTCCTGTATCCACAGTAGCCAGCAGAGAAAAGCTCACTGGTGGACTCGAGGCTTAACTGGGAGACAACTGGGAAAGTAATACACGTCAGGGGGATCCCAGCTGCCACTTTGTCCTGTTTTTCTTGGCCTTCTCGTATGTTTTGTTAGAAAACATTTTGGGTGTGCAAAGCCTGGGGATTTGAAGACTCATTTACCTCAGGAGTGCGGTGGAGCAACTGAGGTAGAGAGGGGAGAAACAATAAACAGGTGGCATTAACATCTCAGAGGCTGCAGATATGTAAGCCTGCTGAAATGAACATGATTAGCTGTTGTCTACAGTGGTTCTACACATCTGATAAGGGTTGGAAAATTAAGCACAGAGAGTGTATTTCAACATAGAGGTACTGTTAACTGGAAAGTTTTTTCAATATAGGCAAGAGCCACACTACCTGCTCTTTATTCCTGACTTACCTTCTTAAAGACCAAGTATAATTCATTAAGATGTTATTAGATATGGCAATAAAGCCCACCATGAAGGCAGTCCTTTCCTGACAGTTTCTCAGTTATATTCAAACATAATATATTTGGTTAAAGGATCAGATTTATTTGCAGAATATGTCAAAAATGGAATATGATACCCATACACTGAAAGCCCAAATAAAACAGTGAAAGCAGTGGTTAGCATGAATGCCTCACAGCAAGAGGGTTTTGCGTTTGAATCCCTGGGGGCGGGGGCTGGGGTGTTTGTGACTGGGACAGGGCATTTCTGTATTGTGCTTGCATGTTATTTGCATGGGCTCTCTCTGGGTGTTCCAACTTCCTACTACAGTCCAAAGATATGCAGGTCAGTTGATTAATTTTCTCTAAATTGCCCATAGGTGTGAATGGGTGAGTGGTTGTTTGACCTTTAAGCGTCAGCCCTGTGATGAACTGCCGACCTGACCGGGGTGAACCCCGCCTCTCATCCAATGTCAGCTGGGATAGGCTCCAGCTCCCCTGCAACCCTTCAAGGATAAACGGTTATGAGTAATGAATAAATATTTGTTTTTTAAAATGTTAGTGCCTGGGCTGTCTTAAAATTTGACTTTGACGGGACAGAGGTAACAATGCTGCACAGGCCATTTTGAAAAAACACTGGCTCAAGATACAGCCTCTCGCATTTTGTACAAATTTCACAGTCGTCATACATTCTCCTACACGCTTGGAAGGGGAGGGTGAGACGAGGACTTTGTAATCTATAAGCTTGCTGCTAGATGTCACTAAATCCTATAAATTAGTCCTTTAAGTGATGATATGCTAGACAGAGACATCTGTCATATCACTTCTTGGCTTTATACAGTGTACAGATGATATGTATCGAGTCCCACTGTCCCTGCTACCTTGTCCTGCTGAACTTCCCACCAAATAGAACATGATTGCAAGGTGAGGATTATCGTACCTAAGTCAGCAAGATACTTCCTTTATGAGTAACAGCTGATGCCCCTGAATCCTACAGATTCCACGCTCTGTGGTCACCACTGAGGAGCATTTGGTTTGCCAGAACCAATTATTATCAGCCACTGGAAATTGTATGACCTGCAGGATGCTTCACAGTGAGTGGTGGTTTTGAGATTTATGCAAAACCCCACAACTTGATAAAATCAGCATTGTCAAAGTCAGTCAACAAGGTTCTTTCATAGAAAAATCTGGAAAAATTCTAGATTCATAATGACAATCGATCAAGTTGGAAGTTAACTTCGGAGCCATAACATGTGCTTTGTGTTTGAAAGAGACAAACCTATGGGTTGGTCCTCAAACACAATTTCCATTCCAAAATTCTATGGATGATGGAGTTGTTTTTTCCATGTTGCATAAGAAGAAAACTATAAGTGGTTAGCCAGAATCATGGGGATAATAGGTACAGCTACTTGTAGAGACTGATAGAAATTCTCTGGAGGGATAGCTGCCAAACCAAAAAATGATCAGACACAAATGCAGGAAATTTGCCTCAAAATAAAAACTTGCTGAGAGGTTGACCTCTGATTGGCTCGAATGGTTAAACTGATTATAGGGGTTAAGACATTTTGCGGAGACTGGATTTTGAAAGACATGAGTGAAAAATATGCTCTAAGGACTTAACTGTTGTCTCCCACGAGACACTAAGCACTCCATTTGAAAATGTGATTTGTAATGCTGCGGTTTTCATGTGAATGGAAACTCCTGGCAAAGGACTAGCAGTGATTGATAATGCAGTAATTTGAGTATATTGTGTTTAAATATAAAGGAGTTTGTGGTTGCCTCAAATGTTTTTACTATAGAGGTAGAAAACCCTGAGTAGCTGTGAGCAGCTGAGAAATTTAAATTTTTGGCTCAGATGCTCAGATGGTCTTTAAATAGAGGCCTTAAAGATACACTCAATAGGATCCATCTGAGCTGTTCCTATCAGGATGTCAAATATCAGTGTTTTGGACACAGCAAAACAATGACAACAAACAAATATCACTTCTATATAAAGATTATTTTTAAAAAAAGTGTGTGTGTGTGTGTGTGTGTGTGTGTGTGTGTGTGTGTGTGTGTGTGTGTGTGTGTGTGTGTGTGTGTGTGTGTGTGTGAATTTGTGATCCACTGACTCATATGATAAAAGGATGAGGTAACAAAATTTTAGGTCAAAGGTCAAATTCACTCTGGCATCATAATGTTCAGCTGTCTATCAGTCCTCTGTACTCTGTCTCTAAGTGAAGACAGCATGTTTCTCACTGGAAATTATTCACTGGAATCATACATCTACAGTGATAACTTCCATTTCGCCAACAAAATACACTTAACAGATGTCTACTAAATTCCTTCAAAGTTATAGGCCAATATAGTGATAAGTTCCATCCTAAATTCCTTCAGTCTTCAATATATACATGACATTAAATTAAATAATAAATGATATCGATAAAGTCTGACAGAAAACTGATGGCATCACAGACAGCTGTTTTGAATATGATATTAGTACTGACACATTTCACTAGATTTTAAAGTCTGTTCTAATACGCCAAATACCAAATATCCTATATGACAGCAGTTCCAACCAGTTCTTGTAACCATTATTTTGGTGATATGCAACAGCTGAAATTTCCATTCATTAAATACAAATAAAGCACTTGATTCTATAACATATCTGCATTGTAAGGTTTTGAGACTGGATTTCGCTCAGCTAGCAGAGCAATCCTGTTACACACATGCTGAGAGGTCTGATCTGTGTTCTCGTGGACACTTTGCTGGCGAGCCAAAACATGCATCCAATTCAATTTAAAGCCCCCGTAATTCTGGCCTGTTCTGATTATTTATGTCAGAGCCTAAGTATGGTTGATTGTTTGATTAGTGGTGGGTGGCTGAGAAAGCAAAAGGCATAGCAATCAGCACAGGAGATGATAATCTACACATTTGTTTATCTTTGCACAGGAATCTGCTTCAGGTACACAATATTGGTGTTTAAAACAATAAATGCAAATTATTTCAGGAACTGAGCATAGAATGAGGTGTTAGTATGTTTTATCAACCAGAAAATAATGAATTCCATACCCTGTACTCCAACCCACCATGATTTTATCACATAAACAACAACCTAAGGATCAATGAGACATCTGCCAGCTAATTTCTGCACACTGAAACAAGACAGGCTTCTGTCACCAAGAAACATAAACGGATTAGATAAAATCCAATTACTATTAGCTGATCTTCCTGTCATGGTAAATCACTGAGCCATTTGTCTCTCAGGTTTTGTCATCTTAAACCATAGACTACAAAAAAGTTTGCCGTATGAATCCATCAATATTGTTTTTGCCTTTAGGAATATCCTAATGATGCATATTATTTATTTGTGTTCGACATATGGCTTTAAATATTAACAAAACGTTTCAAGGACAAACAGTTCATGAAACAATATCAATATCTGTCTTTATTTTACGTAACATAATACCTTTGCTTACATCATAATATTACATGTCAGCAGAAATAAATCATTTATAGAATGCAGATAAATTTCTTGTTAGGCAAATCCAAGAAGGGATGGAGTTAATGGAGTAATCAGCTTTATTATGCATTTGCAGTGCTGAAACAAGCTGGCCTAATTATGACCTCAGGTCTATTTAGCTCCCATTCACACATCAAAAACACTGATAACAGTGTGTAGTGATTATCAGATAACATAACCCATAGGTAAATTGATATGTTAGTTGCTTTGATTAATGAGAGGCTCCGTTCTACTCAGTTAGGTGGGGTTTTGACGCCACTCAGTGGTGACTTCATAGTAAAGTCCTGGGTTGATGATGGGCATGATGTTTTTGCTATGTTTTAAGATATAATACATAAGGCACAAACATTTATCCACTTTAATAATACTGTTAATTCAGGTTTGTAAGCTGTGTGATATATTATTGATAGTATTATATGCTGAATGTTTTTATTTTGTATATATGTTTTATTGGTGTGAAATTGTGCAGCTCATCTGGAGATTACTCCATTCTCTTGAAAATAAAAATACAGTCAAAAAAAATACTCATGACTACAAACTTGCCTCTACTCTTTTTTAAATACATTTGTTATGTTATGTCATGTTATACTGAGAACATTAGACTATGTGGTTCATCTGTACTTTAGGAGGTTTTAATTTTTCTACGGAAGCTGCCAGACATTTCACCTTTGTCGCTTGGTCATGTCGTTACCATGACAACAGTTGTCAAACACCGCTAGGAGTGGCTAATTGCTAACGAGCTAACTGTTTCTTATTACTTTTCTATATTTTGAATAGAATTAACTATTCTAGTTTTCTAGTATTTCATAGTGTGCGCCTCCATGTCAAAGTATAAGGTAAACTGAAAGTACTGCGTGTACATTTTGTTGTCTTGTATGCTTATTCTGACATGATAATAGATGTCTTATAGCTACATCTGTGTTTTATTAGATAGCGTTAAATTGGCTCGCGACAGCAAAGCTCCAACTACTGCGTACGAATAATTCAATAAAGAGGAGATTCATAGCTGTACTAAATACTAATATCTGTTTAGGTCTTATGTAGTGGAGGAGGTAGTAATTAGCAAACCACTGGAGCTGCTAATAGACTACTAGAAGCCAAACACACGAAGTAAACACACGTGTTAACAATGATACTAATTAAAGTCCCGTTCCATATAGTGTAGCAGAGTCTTTTGACTGAATCAGCATATACACTAGCATCATCCTGACTCTGTTTGATCTGAATGGAATGGAACCTTAATTTGTATTATTGTCACACCAGTATTTGTTTACTGCTTTATTTCATGTAAAAATGGCTGCTGTTAAAAAGGTGCGATGTGTACTTTACAGCTGTTTGTAAAATGTAACTTTGTGCTCAAGACCATAGGAAATTAAACTAAACTTTGATTTGCTTTCTTTGCCTTTGCAGACATCTGGATACAACGGTTCATGTGACTACACCAAAACTGAGGAGAGGTGACTGTTGTTTTTAAATGTAAGTGTAAATGAACAGTTATTTGCAAGCGGTGGTAAACAGAGACAATGTTTCTCCTCAGGGAGGGAAGAAGTTGTGTGCGATACAAATGTGGCCTACTCAACACCATACAGGATGTCCTGCGCCAAAGACCCGGTTGGATTGAAGTCAAAGAGTGAGTACAGTTGTCTATTTATCATCACATCAGTTTCTCTATCATCATATTTGTGGCTTGAACCTGGTATCTACTCTTTTTTTCTCATAGCGATGGAGAGTGGGACTTCAACTGGTGTGATGTGGGCTGGCTTAGGGAGAATTTTGATCATTCGTACATGGAGGAACATGTAAGGATAAACCACTTTCGCAATCATTATGAGGTGAGGTAGCATAAGTCTAGCCTGGTTTCAGACCATACAATTGAGATTTTAACAGGAAGAGTCATTCAAATCAAAAGTCATATATTTTTTTCTGTTTATGTTTTGTGTTTCAGCTGACTCGCAAAAACCTCATGGTGAAAAACCTGAAAAGATACCGGAAAAATCTTGAAAGGGACGTTGGCCGCATGGAGGCATCCAAATGTGATTTCTTTCCCTGCACCTTTGCACTCCCCGGCGAATATCATCTTTTTGTAGAGGAGTTCAAAAGAAGCCCTGGCAGCACCTGGATCATGAAGCCGGTTAGCTGAAAACTAGTGGAATAAATGATGATGATGCATTTTCCCCAAAACTAAAATTAAGTTGTCATTAAATTGTATTTAAGTCATGAAAATTAACTGGTATGTTGTTTTAGGTAGCAAAGTCTCAAGGGAAAGGCATTTTCTTGTTTAGGAAACTGAAAGACATCATGGATTGGAAGAAGGTAATGTGCATTTATGTCATTAAGTAAGTGGGTGTAAATGAAATGACTAAAAACCGATATTTTATGGACACACCCACATATTCCGATTGATCATATTGTGCTCACACAGGATGGCACACGCTCAGAGGAACAGAAGGATGCAGCTCAAGTGGAAAGCTATGTAGCACAACGCTACATAGAGAACCCCTACCTGATTAATGGTAAACTGAAAAATACACTTACGTTGTTAATCCAGTTCAGAAAAATCATCAAATGTGCTAACAAACAAAATAAAAACATAAATTAATCATGGGCAAATTGTGAACAGGAGGATTAGTGAGCAGATAAAAGCTTTATACCCATGCTCATGTACTTTTTGTGCTTTTTGTTCCCACAGGCAGGAAATTTGATCTGAGGGTCTATGTGCTGGTCACATCAGTATGTACTACTAAACCTTGTAAATCATAATCTTATACACAAAGTAAATTTTGCTGCATGTCTGAATCTGTGTGTGTGTGTCTTTTTTCAGTATGTTCCCTTGAAGGCCTGGCTGTATCGAGATGGCTTTGCTCGCTTCTCAAGCACCCGCTTCTCCCTGAGCACCATTGATGACAAATGTATCCTTTTTTGGCAGTCATAACATTTTCTCTCCAATCATCTGAATGTTGACACACTTACATGATAGTCTGAGTTTTAAGTACCAGTGTGCCAGTCAATGTGCCAGTCGTCCCTTACCAAGTTGAAGCTTTGTCTTATGAAATATTCAGGCAAAGTCAGTTTTAAATAGGCCGGTTTGACCCAATTTCTGAGGCTGTTGTTCCTAATTTTGTCGCTTTCATCCACATCCCTGTGGTGATTACGCCATTCAAGCTCCCAAATTCTACTTAGTGTCTCTTTTCAGATATGCACCTCACTAATGTGGCTGTTCAGAAAACAGCACCAGACTATGATCCTGAAAAGGTGAGTAATTCAAGAACCTCACACAGACGTTAACAGATCATGTTACTGCAGATTTGTGTCATTTTCTGAAATGCATCATCTTCAGCAAATTCTATCTTCTCTTTTTTCTTGCATTTTTAAAATTTATCTCTAAATAGGGATGTAAGTGGCAGATGCAGCACCTTCGAAGATACCTGACTGCAAAACATGGCAGAGAGACAGTAGAAATCCTGTTTAAAGAGATGGATAACATTGTAGTCCGCAGCCTGCAGAGTGTACAAAAGATCATTATAAATGACAAACACTGCTTTGAGCTCTATGGGTATGACATTCTCCTGGATCACAACCTTAAACCGTAAGTGCTCGTACAGTCTACATGAACACATTCACTTACGTACACACAGGTTTGCATGCTTATAGATAAACCCAGAAGAGCACATGCACAGACAAGCGAACATTGCACACATTTGACTTGCCTTCCTGGATACTTGAAAACAAAGCAGTAAATCTGCTAGTGAGATGCTCCGGAAATTATGATGTATGAAAACCTCATAAATCTGTACACCATACTTTATCTGAAAATACTAATAACACACACGCGCTCAAAACAAGGCCTCTTTCACATGCAATTTTTTTCATCCAGGTGCTTCTGCCTACCTAACAGTCTGTCTTGGAACTGTTTGCTGTTCCTCGTGGATTGGCCTAATGCCGGCTCAAAAGGCTAAGTAAATGTTTGCTGAATGTCATCGCCCTCCATCTCTTTGCAGGTGGTTAATTGAGGTGAACGCTTCTCCGTCACACACACCTAGTAGTCAAGAGGATTACGAAATGAAGTGCCGGCTGCTGGAAGACACTTTGAATGTTGTTGATATGGAGGGAAGGTAAAGGCCTCACTCTCATCATGTATTTGTCTTTTTGTCATTAGGTGTGAGGGCTCTCTGACCCTCCATTTATTATAGACATGACATTCTTTATTGGTACTTTTTGAAGTACAATCTTTTGAGCCAGGATTATGGCATATTGGAGGAAAGAATCACCTTTGTAACAGACAATGAGTTCCTTTGTTTCTTTCTGCCATGCTAGTGTTGTGTTCTAATTATCTTTTTTTTTTCTCATTAGGCTGACTGGCAAGGAGAAAAGGGTGGGTGGCTATGATCTCATGTGGAACGATGGGCCTGTCTATAGAGAGGATGTCAACCTACAAACATTTGGCAGTTCATGTTTCACTGCTAACACACACCTAGGTAACCTGCCTGCTGCTAATGCAAAGTTTTTGGGACAATGAAGTCTGTATTTCTTGATGCAATTTGATAAATGTGCAAATGCATACATGCTTTCATCATTCTCTCATCATTGTAATTGCTGCAAATATATAAATTTCTTTGCTGCAGGGTGTTTGAATGACAGAGAGAAGCAGCTTCGTCGGCTTCTAAAACCGTTTCCTGGCCAGAAGAGGATGTAACACACTCATCATTTTTATGTCCTACCATTACAATACCTGGTATGTGTCTGGATGACGACAGGCTTCAGTGAGCTGAAATAACTCAAAAACATTAGTAATATTTCATACAGAATGATCTCTGTGTTGAGGGTTGAAATCTGAATATGCAAATGAATATAAACTACATATCCTTAAAACTACAGGAACATTGTAATATTTTCAGTTACAGAGTTCAAAGACATATATACATGTTTTCTTAAAGGCATAATATTCAACATTTTCCTAAAAAATAATGCATAGACTCAAACATTTCAATCATCACTTATGACCCACTAGAAGTGTGTGGTGGCGCCTTTATCTGCAGAGTCCCTGCCCTCTGCCACTATTTCCTTAGTCTCTCCTTAATTTGCTGTGCTTCAAATGCTCAGGACCAAACCCAAAATGTTGGTATTTATTATCCTGCCATCTTTCTGGTGCATTTACAAACAGCCTGGACAAATCCCGCTGATTCTACCTTTAAGAATGCAGTAATTGATGATTAATAACCACGTTAGTGGTTGAGTGTGTGATTTTAGCAGTGTCTCTCTAATAAAGAAGCTTGTCATGTGTTCAAAAGAATGGCCAATGGATCAATGTCTCTTGAGTGCAAAACATTTATTTCTATGCCTTACAAATACTTGCATTCAACATTGAGAAAATACATACCACAATCTTTCTGCGTGCGTGTCGACATAATGTACACATTTATAATAACATTGCCCTCCTGGCCCCTTATCTATGGCTTTGATACTTTACATGAATATTAAGTAAGGAGGTGCAATCTGTATACATATCGCATTATTTACATGAATGCAAGGTTCCCATGAATCAAGCGCACATGGTAAATCACAACAGATAAGACACTCTAATGTAAACACAGTGTTCTACAGACTTCAAGTATGCAGTGGAACATGATGATATTTATAACATTACCATGTTACAGCCTAACAGCTATGATGTGTGTTGGAATCCCATTGAATGATCAATGGTACAGCACAGTAGACATTAAGTTACATTCAGCTCTCTTGCTAAATATTTTCTTTTGTGCATGACAATGTAAACATAAAAATGACAATGATGATACAAGTCAACCACAACACTTTACATAAATATAACTATGGTATATAAAATTTGGAAAAATATGCATTTACATTCGTAGCAAACATTACACTGTCTTCAATGATATAAAGAGCTCAGCTCTATGCAAAATACAATATATTATCATAGACTACAATTCAAGCTGTTCAAACATGAAAAGCCCTTGTAACCAAAAATGTAATACCATTGCACAAATATATCTGAAACAAATTACATTACTGCGGTAACACCATCACTTGTCGCGCCTCCTTCTTTTTCAGCCAAAGATGCTTCAGCTGAACACACATCTTAAAACATGAGGCACCAAAGAAAAGACAAAAAGCAAACATCAAGTAAAGTAAGAGCAATGAAAACAAATACATTCCAACATCAAAAACTCCACTAATAACGGCGATGGTTGTATTTGATGACTAAATGTAATGACCTGTGTTGAACTTCACTATGAATTACTTACGCTGAAAGCTGTCCAGTAGTACAGAAGATGCTTATTTTATGCCTATTTCAACATTAGTAGCACACCGAGAGATGACTGTGCAGTGCAAGAGTTCAATTCACACTGAAGCTGTTTTTATAGTTCTACTAGTGTTAAAGGTCATAATGAGCCATCTGTCAAAACACAGTCCAACATTATGACTGTATATTTACTGTACATTTTGAATGAAATACAGTATGTATATATATATTCTGCTCTATTTAAGTGAAATCACTGCTGTTTTATTTCTATTCTAGCTGCTAAACCTCTTGTTAGTTTTGACCTTTTGAAGGCTGTACACCACTAACCGATTTAGACTGTTGTACAACAGTTACAACATGTTAGTATTACACAGATTACACAGAAAGCAAGCATGGTTTCAAGCTCCTGTACCAAGTAACCACTAAGTAAAGCACTAAACTGTATGTCTATAGGGGTTACTTTGCAACAAAGTGCACATTTTTTGTTTTTCCATTCTGCTTACTACTAAGTGGTGCTTTGGAGAGAGACTGAGGCTCTTTAGCAGCTCTTTTCATGGCAGTTTTATTAGAGGCCTGACCTCCCGCCTCTGTCCTCTGCCAGTCCTTCTCTACTACTCTCTTGGAGGTGACCTCTCTCTTGCTTGCAGCAAAAACACGTTTCTCTGCACCAGCTGCTTTATTGCAACCAGGCTCCTTTTTAACATCCGTCTCGGAGTTAGCTCTGACACGGCTTTTCCTCACCTGACCTCTACCGTTGGGGTTAATTGCAGATTCCTGGGGTTGCTTGCGGGCATTGCCTGCGGCCTGCATGTGCTTGAGGTGACTCCTTCCAGCTGAGGGGCTAACTGGGGTCTGGGCACCTCCTCCTCCGCCTTGAGCTCCTGGGCTCCTGCCTTCTGTGGAGGTTGCTCGGGTCTCACTGCTGCTCCTCTTCGCCGGTGCCCCAGGTCTGGCCCTGCGTTCGAGCAGTGGGCTGAGCCGCGAGTGGCGCTGGTAGGCATAAGCAGAGCAGCTTCCGTTGCACAGCGGGTAGCGGATGTGACAGTGAGGGCAAACTGGGAAGCGGGAGTGCTGGTGCTGGGCTGAGGCAGGTGATGGGGGGTTGTTGACAGGTGTGAACGGGAAGGTCCGCTGGCTGTGCCGCAGGCCTTTTGGGGAGTTGAGTCGTGACGGTGGAGCTGTGTGAGGCCTAGGTGGGTGAGCAGTGGTAGCAGAGGGGAACCCCTGTGGTCTCGGACGGCTCCCAGGTGGACGGCTGCTCTCTGCTTGCACTGTTTGGATCTGGAGCCACTCCAGTTGCAGCAGCCTCTCCAGGTACTTCTCTAACGGCCCTACAGGCTTGGGCCGGGGGGCACCGCGGCCCTCCGTGTGAAGAAACACGGCCAGCTGCCTCAGGCTCCAGCTGTTGAAGGGAGGAGGCAGAAAGTCTGGGTAACTGTAGCTGGGTTTCTCACTGTCGTCGTCATCACATCCCACAGTCCCGCGAGGTCCTGGGAAGTCCGGGGGAAAGTCATTACTGTTGATGACCTCAGCCCGGAGGTTGAGGTGAGGAGGAGTGCAGGGCGTGCAGGGAGAGGGCAACACGGGCAGCCTCTCAGAGTCCGACAGATCACTGGCACTATCTGTGTCAACATCCTTCTGGTTGTAGTGCTGCTGTAGTGCCTCTGGAGTGGGGGCTGGGGAGTGCGTTAGGGGCTGTGCTGGCATGTGTCGTAGCCCCGATATCGGGGAGAGAGGCAGGGAGAGGTCTCGCCGATTCTTCCCCATCCCCCCACGATTCGGCTGAAGCTCATTGCTGCATTGTGACAGACGCTGATTTTGGCGTTTCTCTTCTTTCCTGTGCACGGATAAGTGTTTGCGGAGTTGAGGTCTCAAATCTCCTTCTTCTTCAGGGCTGTAAAGAGACAGACGAGTGTCAGGAAAAGCTGTTGGGGATTTGGGGGATTTACTGTACGTAAAGCAAAGCATTCATAACACTGCAAACCCCTCTGCACACATACCTGGAGAGTTTGCTTGTGTTCCGTGTGGTGCCAGATTTGACCCTGCAACCTTTAGACTGTGCACCCTGAAAAACAATCATGATGGAAATTGTTTGATTATTTCTGACTTAAATATTACTTTTTTTCACAGCAGCCATATTGGAATGAAATAGTAGGGTAAACACAGATGTTACCAATCATTCTACTTAAAGTCCTGTTTTATTTTGTGTTGCAGAACATTTCCACTGAGCCAACATGCTCAATAACAGCATCTTGACTCTGTTTAACCTGAATGGAACAGAACCTTAATTAGTATCATTAATAACACCTGTCTGTCCTACCATTTCATCTAAAAACGGCTGCTGTGAAAAACGTCTGTTATGAGGAACATACCCCTCGACACACGCTGCAGCGTCATGTCAAAGGACATTAATGCTGAAACATTATCTCTGATGCCATTCACTCACCCTCTGCACTGCTGTCACCGTGTCCTTATCCTGACCTGGTCCTGGGAGGCCATTTTTCACTTGGCCCACTGCTTTCTTCATCTTGTTACCTTTCTTTGAACTGTAGAAACACGATAGTGGTGTGTCAGGCTCGATCTAACCCATGTCAGAGACGAAATATGACAACTTTAATTCTGTCTTACTGTAAAATGAGGCCTACCTGGCTACTGGTCCGCTATTTTCAGTGTTTTTTACCCGAATCTTCTCTTTGGAGACGACGCGTTTCAGTGTCGTGGATGCTGTGCGCTCCTGCATGATGGGCCCCATGTTGCAGGTCGCCAGAGGGGATGATGTTGTGAATCCAGCGCTGTCAAATGATACGGTAGCTAAAGAACCCAGCCGACATCTCGGATCAGATACTCTATTCTGAGAATGAGGCTAAAAACACCCATTTTCTCAAAAGTGCTGCAATGCATCATGCGCAGAGATGTCGACAGTCGTGTCTCCGCTGCAGGTTTTAAACTCGTTGTCCTCTTTGCCGTCGACTCGCCTCTCTGTTATTTAAACAATTAACAATTCAGCGGGTATTTTTTTTTAAAGAATTACTGACAGCAGACGCATCTTTGTTTCGACTGGCATCTTCACCGCCATTAAAAATGTAAGACGGGCAGGCAGCGTATACGCTTTGTTTGGCTCGCTGTCCCAGTCAGATAGGTTTGTTTACCTGCTGCTGACTGGCTCGCCGCTTGTGTCAAAGTAGGTATGCGCGGTGCATCATGGGACTTGAAGTAAAGACACGCAACTCGCCCTTTCAAACGGCACATGCAGACGGCCTTTTACGAGTATATTACTATTCATAAACAATGTATAATAAAAATGGTAAAACTACTGACGCGGCATTTAGGAAAATAATTTAAAAGAATTAAAACAACTACAGCTGCTGATCATAATTTACTCAATCTCCCATGCATCGTCACTTACACTCTGGTGCGTTTGCAGCTTCCTGTTAACTGCGCGCATGTAAGCAGATCTCCATACTTTAATCATGTATGTATGTTGCAGAGATGTGTCGGTGGTTATGAAGTACAGATCAGATTATGTGATTGCGGCCAATTGCGGAGACTCCGCGAAGCACGGAAACGCGTAGTTTCAGTAAACACTACATTAAATGGAGGATCAATGTGTAACTAACGCTTCATGTCTTTACACGGTGAGGAGATGTCAACGTTGTATTTTACTGAGGTACATTAAAGAGTTTAAGTAAACACTGTTAAGAGAGTACATAGTGGGCTGTATGCATTCAGACACGTACTGTCTCAGAGCACACGCCCTCCCTGTTCCTGCTCTGACTGCGTCTGTTTGTATACATTTACACCAAGAGGATAATTTTCTGTGTCAAATGTGCAGCACGTCATGCATTAGTATGTAAATAGTGTTAATTAATGTTACAGCTGGGTCATTATGCTTTTTACATATGGTACATTTTGGTGGGGATTATATATTGTGATATGAAACTGGGTATCTCTTAGATTTTGAATATCATTATATCGTGATGTGGCATAAGTGTCGTCTTGCTGTTAATTTTGACAGCAAAGTTTGATTTACTTTTGTCACTGACTTGACCAATATCTCATTTACTTTCAGTCATGTATTAGTCATCTGAATTGTTTTAGTTTTAGTCAGGGCTGCACAATTAATCATATTATTATCAAAATTTTTGATTAAGGAAAAATGTGTGGCAAAACATAATTATAATTAAGCACCGTAGTACTGCAGAGATGCATGGGCCTACAAATCGTTTTTTCCACAGGCAGTACAGACCCCAACAAATGCAGAAACATCATAGTTTGAATATAATTGCAATATAATTTTTCCCCCCCCATATCGCACAGCTGTAGTTTAAGCCTAGATTTAGTCGACTAAATATCACAAGATTTCGTTGACCTCTTTGAAATGCAATGCTTTATTTAAATGTTTCTTTAGAATTTCCAAACTCTACTTCTGGAAGAAACCTGCATTAGCCTGTTATTAACAAGTATACTGCATTTCTGCTCACTTTGCCAATGTATGTTTAACATTAAGTATGCTATACTTCTTCAAATGTGGATTATTCTTGTTACATATTTGTTTCATACCTATGAGGGCTAATTGCTAATCTGTGGTCAGGCCTATATATATTGGGTTAAATGTTCATATAGTATTTATTATAGACCTGCCCTTCCCAGTGTCCATGTATTCTTTTAATAATAATTCCAAAACTACAAACTATGATTTTATCAACACACCATCTCCAAAAACATTACTTCAGTAATTCAGTCTCTTTTTTGCTTTGGGCAGTATCCTCCTTATGGGCACTGTTATGTTCTGTAAAGTTACAGCGGGATTGTGACTTTTTTACTTTAACTACAGAGCCACTGCGGTTGTGTTTTTTACAAGTATTGCACATTTTATACTAAACAATTAACAGTTACTCCCCTACTGTTGGGTAGTTTAAGCTATAGTAATGCATCATCCTCTAGAGTATCATATGTTTGCTATTTGAGAATTTACTGTATGTTATTTTAGAGAAAATGTGTAAATTGAGATATATATATATAGCCATATTATCCAGACCAGATGCATTTTAGGAATGAATGTGACATTATTTTAATATGTTAAACTTTATTTATAGGTGAGCAGAAGACCAGCTCTCACACAACATGGATAGAGGGTGGTTTATTGGATATGAGAGGATTCCCAGAACAAACTCTGAAGAGCAGATGTCCAGCTCTTGCAGTGGCGTTTCAAGGCCCTGCAGGACTATAAAGCTGACTGAAATGCTTCAAGCTGACCAACCCAATGCAGCAAAGAAACCAGTTCCAATCCGCCCCCCAAGCCCCAGAACCACTCAGCCACAGGGACAAGAGCTCCACCGAAGTCTCTCCTGCGAACCCACCCATAAAGCTGTGTCACACAATATGGATAGAGGGTGGTTTATTGGACATGAGAGGATTCTCCCATCAAAATTTGAAGAGCAGATGTCCAGCTCTTGCAGCAGCCTCTCAAGGCCCTGCATGACTATCAAGCTGACTGAAATGCTTCGAGCTGACCAACCCAACGCAGTAAAGAAGCCAGTTCCAATCCGCCCTCCAAGCCCCAGAGCCCCTCTGCCACGGGGACAAGAGCTCCACCGCAGTCTGTCCTGTGAACCCACCCCTAAGCCCATCATCCGACAACGGTCACACTCTCTGCCCTCCCCGACAGACAAGAAGAAGCATTGCAGAAATGTTGGCGTCCGGTTTGTTGACTCTTTGGGGGTTGACCTGGAAGACATCAGGCTTTTCAAATCAGGAGAGGATCCATTTGTACCACATCATGTTACCTTTAGGTTGTTGATGGGTGCAGAGTTGGCAGACGGAAGGCATCAGGAGATATCTTCGCCATACCTGAAGCCGGTTTTTGCTCAACAACCTGGTGACCAGCCAGGATTCCTGCATCGTCTCCACAAGCAGAAAGTGTGTCTGGAGAGAGTCTTGTGTTTTGAGCTGGGTGTCATCGGAATCACCCAGGTTCTCAATTTGGACTTTGAGAAAGATGTCACAGCTCGATATTCATTTACAGAGTGGAAGAGCTGCACAGAAACAAAGGCCTCATGGGTGTCCACTGTCACCAAAACCTGGGAAGGAGGAGGGGGCCAATTCAGCTGTGACACATTTCGTTTCCACCTGCCTGTTCCTCCGGTCCTGCAGCCAGGAGCAGTTTTGCAGTTTGCCATCCAGTACAAAGTCTGTGGGGCTGAATACTGGGACAATAATGATGGAGAGAATTATAAGTTAGTTTGCCATAACTACAAGCTCACTGTGCCAAAAGAATGCGAGGATAGTATGGTGCACTTCATTTAAGATGCTGACTAAAAGTCGAAGAAATCTAGTTAGAGCACTTTATGACTGTTATCAGCAAGACCTATTAAAACGTGTAACTACATTGTAACATAAAATGATCATTTTGTTAAACTAGTGCTTACACAGGGTGTCTTTGAATCAAGTAAGGTTCAAGATAAACTGTCAACTCTGAACAGACCTAGCCAGAGTAACATTAACAAACACTAGTGCACTTATTTCTGATGCCAACTTCGTGCAAATGTTTTATCTTTGTGTTTCTTTGTAAAAAAAAATTGCACTGTAGTATTGAATTTTCTTGGCTATTTTAAAAAATGCACTTTATTGTTGTAGGAACACCTGCTGAAGTGATATCCACTGAGTGTTTCGTAAATATTCAGTGAAAATTGAAATGAATGCACCTTTTCTTCCAGCTGTGTATTTGACATAGAAAATAGTTTTGTACAATGTAGGAATTTGATCTACTGAAATATTTTGCTCTGTATTCAAAGTTTATTTTTGAGTCAAATGTTGTCAAACCAAATGTCTTGGCCATGCAATCAACACAATTTGAATATTTTTAAATGAATCAGAAATGAATGCTTATTTTGTTTAACAATAAAACACAATTGCACCTAATATTCAGATTGTTTTATTATCAATATTTGTAATTGTCTAATTTTTAAACTTACTTAAAGCTGATGTCGTACCTCCTCTCCTATCTGTCATCTACAGGAGTTCCCAAAGTTTTTATGTTAAGGACCTACACAAGAGATGCACATGAGACCACAATTTGGGAGGGTTTTGTCTTAAGGAATCCCTGCTGAGTAATTTATTTTCAGGTTTAAATAAAGATATTTATATTTCTAGTATTATTTTTGAATGTACCAACATACCACAACAAATTCCTTGTAAGTGAAAACCTACTTCGCAATAAAACTGTCTCTGATTCTGATATCACAGTACTTTTCAAGAAGGTGATTGAATGAATGAAAGACAGAGGCTGAGTTTGCACGCTCCACCACCAGTGGAAAAATTTAAAAAAAAAGTGGACGTAATTAGAACATGTACAGACTGTAATGGCAATTTCAAGTTCTTGTTTCTTGGTGCTGAAGCTGCTTGAGATTTCCCAACCTCCCACTGAGTGCACCAAGATACCAAGTCCTTTTGTGTTTCAAATTATCATGTCTTGACCTCTTAACAATGGGAACATCTGAACACAAAGGCCGGCAGGATGCTCCTTATGTGAGACACACCCTAGGGAGTCGGTGCCGGTACCTGACAAGGGAGTGTGAAAACACCCCTGAGCAGGATGCTGACACCCGCGGCAGACAGAGGGGTGTGAAACACACCCTAGAGGGCGTTCTTCAGGCATAAATGTTCAGGTTTTCCCATGTTCTGGGTCTTTCTACACTCTGACCGCTGGTGTGCTGATTGACCTTCTTTTGCAAAGGAAATAAAAACCTTGTCGGCTGGCAGAAGTCTCTATTTCATTATTCACCAGCAGCAGCAGGAGAAAATTTCTACAACAAGACTCACAAACAGACACTTACTTATTCAGAGAACATTCAGCATTAATTTGAACTCTGATAGATGTGAAATGGCCAAATGAAAACACCTTAAAATGTTTTTTAAAATGCTTTTTTAATGTTTAAGATTTGAAAGCGCAATGAATTGATGAAATAAATTAATGTTTGTGATTAAAAAGGTGTCTTCATTTTACAATATATTATTCAACAGTTATTAATTTTTAGTATTAAAATTAATACAGTGATGCCTTTTACAGTCATTGAATTAGTGTTGTGATAAACAATGCAGCATCTTATAATTACTGTAATAACACTTACAGTACTGTGGTACAGAGATTAGATCTACAGTAATCATGCTGTGAAATGTATTAACAGCAATTTACGAGCTAATTGCTGCCAGTAAGTTACTGTACATTTTACAGTATTCCTGTTAGTGTAATATTGCCTATTTAAGGAGTAATGTTTGATGAGATTGATTATCAGAAATTAATAGGTGTAAGAAATGCATTAAGTAATAAAATGTCTCTGCTATGGGTTTTTTGTTGTATTTTCTACATTTTATATATTCTAAAAACAATTTTATTTTAATGTCAATATTCACATAAGATTCTACACAAAAATATGCTATTTAATAAATTTTGATTTTTGTTCCTCACTCTGTTCCATTTAGATCAATTTATTCTTTGACCGACAGATGGCGCAAACTGTTTGAAAGGAGGAGGGACCGTAGTGGAAGCACTGTGGTGTGAATGTGTGGCAAATGTTTACATGGCTCTCCGGTCAGATCGGGGGGTCCCTTAGCAGAATTTGGACTGGCTCTGACAGCTGGCACACAGTGTCGTCACATTAAGCATAATTAATTAATTAAGTCCAACGTCAAGACAACAACAACAAAAAAGCTGATTAATAGAGACGCATACACATCTCGCGAGAGTTTCCTCAATCCGCGTGTTGAAGGAAAAGGCTTCCCGCGGTTTTCGCTGGACCCGGTTTGTCAGAGCTGTCAAATAACGGCATCGTGTCATGTTTTCTGTTTTCGACATCACGGTAAGTAATGTTGATGTCACAGTATGAAAAAATCCTATATCGTGTCCTTAATTATTTTAGTGACTGCAAGACCGGCTGCTGAACATTAACTTGGAAAATTAACTTCAGTTAGCTAGTAGCTAGGGGTAGAGCTAACAGTTAAATTTAGCTAACATTAGCGGCAGGTATTGTTAAATAGACATTGTTACCCCCAAACTACCAAGAGTTGATGCCATAAATGTGGCCAAGCAAACCTAGATAGATGTTGAATATAAGCAACCTAGAAATTGTTTAAGGTTAGGTTGTATCAAACTGAATGTACAATGGTAATTACATAAAGATGTAAAGTAGATTAATGTTCACAGTGTGAGACAGATGTGAGGGTTCAAGTGTCAACGGCTAATGTGCGAATCATCTCAATGTTACAAAGAACACTTCAGCTGTGCCAGTGTAAAGTCAAGTTACATAGTTTGGAGTTTCATAGACTATCTAAGTATGTAATGTTGACCTTCACCTATCAAGTCATACAAGATCAGTGATGGCGTGAGTACTGGAAAGCTGTCCTGAAGTAGAAGTATTGTTAAATTAATGAAATATTATTTATCTTAAAGTTAGAAATATTAACTAGTTACTTTTTAACAGCTGGCTTAAAATGCATCATCATAGCAGGCCTTCAATCTGAGCTTTACAGTCAATTAGAAGACAGCAGAGGCCAAGTGGCTGTAAAGCTGTTCCCCACAGGGAAGAATGGCACCAAGTCAGGACACACAGGTGGGGATGCAAACATTACAAACATTACTGTCATTATTGTTTTTGGAGTAATGGTGAAAAGTAAGCTTTGATGAACCCTTTTTATGTGCAGCTGGAGAAAGTCATTGATGACATGTTAAAGAGTGGGAATGGCCAAATACTGAATGCATTCTTGCAATCGGACGAATGTGAAGGAACCACCACAAAATGTTCTCAACAGTTTCTCACCAAACTGGACAAGCTTGTCAGCAGGGTAAGATGCAGCCCAGTGCACTCAGTGAAATGCTGTGATGCTCTGCTGCTAGTAGATTTCATGAAACCTTATCTGTGTTGTTGATGTAGGGTTTAGATGAAGAAAGTTCCAAATCAGCCAGTTTGGGCTTTGCTATCCTCTACAAGTGTGGGAAAAACCTGAAACTACCTGGTTGTTGTCAAGGACTATCAGGACTAATAACTCAAGGCCTTCTTAAAAAGATAAGTATACATCCAATGCATACAGGCACATAGCATTTGAGTAAATGTAATCTGTAATGTGTAAAAGTACATGTCCGTTGTTAATTGAACCTGGTTTTGTGCACATGGTGCAGTGGTTTGAGAAATGCAGGCAGCTGTGGATCAAGTGTGGCCCGCAATGGAGTGAGACCTTGTTTAACCTCTGTGAGGACTTCTTTAATGCCTTAATGGTAAGCCAATGTCTAATTGTTAAAGACACTTTGTATAATGAAACTGCTGGAACATGTACTACTCAGGTTAGTGCCCATAAAGTTAAATAATTTTTCTTTCCTCCCTTTTACAGGCAGTTCACGAGTCATGCAAAGATGGTACAGTTGTATATTTTTTATTTGTATTCCATCTCTAGTATGTATCGTTCGTCTTCAATTAGCCCTTACAGGAACCAAGTGGAAATTAAAACTAACATGCTTTTATTCCACTTTGAATCACTAAATGTTTAGAAAATTCATTATTTATCAAAACAATAGTATAGTCTCAAAGACACAGTAGTACTGGACACAATATTATTTATAGGCGAGTGTTAAATTTTTCTCACACTGACACTAGTGTCAAAATTTGTAATTTTGATCTCTATACCACCTGTTTGAGGGCACAATCACATCTGATGTTCTTAACATAATTTTGAGGTAATTCTGTTCCTGATAGACTGAAAGATTGTAGGAACAGATTCAGGTGGAAAATAATGGGAATTCATTATTAGGGCTGCAACTAAAGATTATTTTCATTATCGAATAATCTGCTGATTATTTTGATGTTGATTATCTTATTATATGAAAAAAATCTAGAAAATGTAAAAAAAAAAAAAAAAAAAAAAAGAAAAATGCTTACATTTCCCAAAGCCCAAAGACTCTTCATTTACTGTCATATGCGACAAATAAAAGCAGTAAACCTTACATTTAAGAAGCTGGAACCAGAAAATGCTTGACAGGTTTGCCTGAAAAATGACTGAAAGGGTTCATTGATAAGCAAAATAGTTGTCAACTAATCTTCTTTTGATTGATAAATTTACTAATCACAGCAGCTCTATTCATCAAAATGAGTATAAATATAAAGCAAAAATTTTAACACTTTCAAGAATCAAGAATCTCAGCAAGAAAAAGTTGTGCCTCCATTCACAGTATTGCTGCAAACATGTTTTTTATTTGTTTTGCAGGAACATACAAAATCACTGAGTCCTTTCTGTATCCTATTGGTCAGTTGGCAGTAGACCCCAGAATCTACATCCTCATCCAAAAAGAGGTTTGAAATAGTTGTATTGTTTTTTGGAGTAGCATTGAAATCATTGAGTTGGGTGTCAGCTCATAAATTAACTTGCTAATAATGTTCTAACAGGCTATTCATGAATTTAACTTAATTCTGGATGAAATCCCAATGGAGCTCAAGGAAAAGAAGAAGATCCTAACATCACAGGAGGCCTCAGATCTCATGTATATCATTGTAGTTTCCTCACAGTAAGGGTCATTATTACTCATCCTTTACAGTAGCCACACATTGTTGAACCTTCTGTTCCTCGTCATATGTCTGCAGGGTCAAGATGGCTGGTCAGATATTGGAAAGTGGTGGTAAGTTTTTTCCATGAATAATTCCATCTCTCTTCACCCAGAACTGTACATAGACAGAAAATTTCCAACACTCTCTTTGTGTCAGATTATGACCTGCAGATAGCCCTGATGGAGGCATTGTGCAGAATGGCCACTCCTGCCCAGAGGAAGGAAATGGCAGACCGATGGTTCAGCATGGAGCATGTGGCC